>NC_135374.1:94504640-95129640 GCF_049243985.1 Paroedura picta | reverse complement strand
GCAGATACACAGGCCGTATTGAGCGCCAGTGAACTTTGACATGAACGCAGCAACCAGGTGAACATGCACTGTTTGAACTTTTTCCAAACTCCTTCCTGGCCAGTTTGCCTTGATGGTTTCTGGCAGAGACTTGTTAGGAGCTCAGTACCATGCTGAGCAGCTTTATACCTGCATAATAGCTGCTCAGCCACTGCTGCTTTCGCCAGTGTCCAAGAATGAAATAATCTCATTTATTGGAGAAGAGGAAGTCTTCCCAGATGTCATGGTCATTCTGATCGCACAGCTGGCTTGCTTGTACACAGCATGGGACTGCTGAGTTTGTCTCCTTTCTATACCTGCATAATCATATTCATTTTCAAATGATCACCAATGGCTAGATTGCCTTGCCCGCACTTTTTAATGTGCGCAGACAGTGGTATCTATTTGAGAAAGGGGAAATCAAAAAGCCCTGATTGCAAGACCAGCTAGGTTCATGGACAGGCACCAAAAGCACCCAGGACCACTATAGTAATAAGTCTTAATAGAAAAATCTCAAATTGATTTAATTTTTTTTTGGTTTTTATCATGTGCTCTTTTGGAAATTGGAAGGAGCAGCAGCAGACAGGTGGCAAGGGGAAGTGCTGGCAGCAAGAACGCCCAATCATGCATGAATACAAATTCGTTTGGACAAATCTGCATATCTCAAACCATCCGCTTCCTGTTCGTGACTGGCAAGCAGCACATGAGCCAAACCAACAGCTGCTCCAATGGAGCTAGTCACACATCAAAGGGATCCAACCTGAAAGGGCTTGATCACACACACACACACAGAGAGAGAGAGAGAGAGAGAGAGAGACAGAGAGAGACAGAGAGAGGTTATCAATAACATTTTTACAGGAAGTATTTTCATAGCTGCCAAGATACCTCCTAGCCATTTCCTGGTATTTGTAGTCATTGGGAAAGAGAACGCTGACCTACGTTATGCTAAAAATAATATGACCTTCAACTATTTTGTGTACTATGATGCGACATTACGCAGTAACAAGTCTTGGGGCTGCCAACAAGTCCCCATGGAGTCACAGCCAATCAGCCTGCTACTTCTCCCAGGGGCACCAAGCAGGGCATGCAGCAGTGTAGGTGCTACAGTGTTAGCAAGGAGGGGCCAGTAGCAGTGGCCCTAGCGGGAAACCCTGAGCACAAGTGGTTGACTCCAACTGAGGGCATGCTGACACTTACTGTGCTCCCATCCCAAAACATGTACAGTGCTGCTAAAATGATTATTTCCTTCGGTTTGCCGTTACCAGCCAATAACATTGATAACAGACAGGGTGTCATGCAATGACACCTTGCACCACATCTCACAGAATATGAGGAGGCTTTCTGTGTGACCTGGGCAGAGTCTGCACTTACTTTGTTTATTCCATTGTCAATCCTGTTGAATTCAGATTGCTTTGAACTCAGGTCTTCCTCTCCCCCCCTCCCCATTGAAACAGGATAGTGTTCTGCACATGGTTAGGGTAGTTCAGAAGGGGGAGGGAGCCAAGCCTCTTTCTTTCTTTTCTTGAAGGGGGGGGGGTTGAGCCAAGCAGGGAGCCTCTTTCTTTTCTTGGAGGGGGGGTGGGAGAGGATCAAAAAAGGCAGAGAAGGGGGAAAAAAATCTAGAAGTTGAGAGAAATTAGGAGCTTCTCCTTTAAGGCAAGTTTGTCACATGAGCACCTGTGACCAATCACGGGTCCTCTACCACTGAGGAGAGCCCAGATTCAAAACAGCCTTTAAATATTGAGGGTTAAAAGCACTTTAAGATATCGCACAATGAAGATAGGGTCACTCCGGATCAATCCTTCTTGCTGCAGAAGAAAATTTTAAATCGCCCCAAATCCAAACGGAAATCGCATTCTGTGTAGAGGGCAGGGACTGAATCGATCTGGGGTTGGAATAAAAGCTCCGTGCAGTTTACACCCTGGGCTCTTTTCTTTTCACATAACCCGTCCTCAGCAAAGCATCCGAGAAGCGGCTTTAGCAATCAGAAGGATGTCAGGTGGCCCCGAAGAGAACCTCATGAAGAGTGCTGTTTTGCATGCATTTCAATCAGCCCCACACAGGGCAGGCCTCTGTGCAGGTGGCACGTTTTCAGCCTCGGCAACCCGGAGAGGAAGTGAGTCTCATTTATCACTCCCCAATCTCCCTGAGGCTGGTGAGCCGAACAGTGCTGACAGAGCCCAAAAGGGAGTTGCAGTCAAGCCTCCCTGGCTTTGGAAAAGGGGTCATTGTGACTGAGGGAGGTAAGGAGAGGTTGAAGGGGAATACAGAAAGGGGGAGGGGGATAAAAGAAGGTTGAGGAACACTTCATCACAAACTAGTCTATTGCTGGCTGGCTTGTTAGTCAATAGGACGAATAGCACCCTTCTTGCTGTGTTGAAACCTCCTTACAATATTTTACTTTTTGCTTTTTCCCCATAGGCACGCAATCAGTACTTCTGTGTTCAGGCAAAAACGGTTCCCCATCATGGATAAAGTTCAGAGATAGGGCTCTTTGTGAAATAGTAACACCTACCTCCCTGACTGACTGGATTGTTTCAGAAAAGAAAAGAATGCTATCATGCTTGCCGCAGCCATTACAATAGCTCATAGATTGCATCGAGATCCAGCTCATACATTTTGATCAAGCATCACCAAGAGGTTTGCTTTCACTGGGACATAAGAGAATATTTGAGGTATTTTAGTACAGGGCAGGTAGCTATTTGTGTCCTACCAAGTTTCCTGAAAAGCTCGGACATTTTGGTTGATATTGTTGGCAGTGTTTGACTATGCAGAAAGAGTACAGCACCAGTCTGCTTAAAGAATAAAATTGATTTTATTCAGAAGGGAAACACCTTCTGAGAGAGAGAGCAAGAGGGGGGTCTAACTATTTAGCTACCTGCAGCCATTCTTCTGTTCAGCTGTTCTGGAGGCAAGAAGCCTGGAAGTGTGTTCAAAAAGCAGAAAGTCTCCTGTTGAGCCAATCAGGACACTGGAGGAGATAATGTGAAAATCATCAGGAAGTTCCCAACCTATCGATGCTAAATATACATCTCGTCCAATGCCTCCTGCAAGACCAGTTTGTATTCCACTCAGTTATAGATAGGCACATGCACCTGCAAGACACGCCCTTGTATTTCAAGTCCTAATCGATTATTCTCTAAGAACATGAAAGCCTCTGGTGCTAATACTGGCTCATTTGTACACCACCTCTCTCCCCAATGGGGTCCCAAAGTGGTTCACTCCATTCTCCTCTTCGTCATTACATCCTCACAACAAACCTATGAGATGAGTTAGGCTGAGTGAATGTCGAGCCAAGGGTCACCCAGAGTTTCCATGACATAAGTTGAGATTCAGACCTGAGCGCCCCCCCACCCCCCCAATACTAGTCCAACACTCTCAACCACTTCAGGACACAGGCTCTAAATTTCACAGCTTCTATATGCTGAGACGGTGTTTTAAAAGAACTGATCACTAACATGAATGTCAGGGTAAATGTTCTATTCCTGACTGACTACAGAACAGTGTTAACAATATGGGGGAACATATTTAAACATACAGATGCCACTGCAACATAGTTAAGGGCTGCTATGTGATACATTTCAAAATTTAATGTATCAAAAATGCTTTACTAGAATGAGATTGTGGCTACTCCACTTTAACGCCTCCTCACCCCCACCCCCGACTTAGTGAATCCTGCCTGTGCTGGCTGACATCAGATTGTGCCCATGATGTGTTGGGAAGAAGCAGAAAGGTCCCTTAACTGGCTGAGATCAAAGGAAAAACACAGTCCCTATACCAGTGGTAGCGAACCTATGTCACAGGTGCCAGAAGTGGCACTCAGAGCCCTCTCTGTGGACACGAACGTCTTCACCCCAGCACAGAGTTCACTGATTCCGTCCGCCCGAGGCGCCCAGAGGATGGGGAGGACTCTTCCCATGTGTTCCCTGGCCTGGGAAGTGATTGGCTAGCTCGGGTTACTCAGTTGGGCTGGCATCTGCAAGTGTCTGGGGGGGGAGTGGGAAGGCTGCGCCGAATGGAGCACAGAGAGAGCAGAGCTGGGCCAGACCCTTCCAGAGATGCCACACACTGCTGCCTGCCCACATACATGCCTGGCCTCACTGCCTCCCCTCAATGGAGCAAAGGTGAAGAAGGAATGGGGGGGGGAAGGGGGGAACAAAACCTAAAAATAAATGGTCCAACAACAAAGGGCTCTGCCGTTGTGTTTTTCTTTTAAGACGAAAGCTGTTAAGCGTGAGTTGTTTTTTTCTAAACCAAAACCTCAGTATCCAGGTTAAATTGCCATGCTGGCACTTTACGATAAGTAAGTGGGTTTTGGGCTGCAGTTTGGGCACTTGGTCTCTAAAAGTTTCACAATCACTGCCCTGCACCAACAGCTCCGGAGATTAATTTATAACTGGTGAACTAAGTAAAAGATCGGATCAACTTAATAAAAGGTATTACACGGTCTCCGTTTTGTTGTGGCCCCAGCCAGCTATCTATCTTAGAAATGTAAAAACATGAAGATATTCAAAAATATACATAGCAGACAGGATAGAAAACTATCATTCCAAAGGGTTATCCTTTATTTTAATGCCATTAAGTCCCATTTTCCGAATAGACAAAACGTTTTAATTTAGTGATCTGAATACGGTGATCGGAATATCACAGCAGTCCTACAGTATCTTTTGCTACGCATGGCAAAAAATGCACAGAGTCTCTAAAGCTTGCTCACCACTTGGTGAATTTTAGCCGAGCCTAATAAAAGCTGTTCCACTGCTGCTGCCGTATGATAATAGCCACGCCGTTTCCATCCGTCTTCCCACAAGGCAATATGTAGAAGAGACCAAACGTAACCAAGACACTGCAATTGTGCCACCAGCCGAGATATAAGCCCCCAGTTACTATGATTCCCTCAGCACAACATCATTTTCCAAAGGATGATTGCTATCTATCAGTCAGGTTGGGCAGAGTCAATAACTCCACTCCGGGACAGGGATGGCTTGCAATGCTCTATTAGAGATTCCACTGCCTACTCAAGTGGGGTTTATTTCCTCAAAGAATTTCAATTAGCTTCTGAAGAAGAGGAAGCTGATGAAGCTTCCATGAAGCATCAGCTAAGGAGGCAATTTTCAGGTAGCCAACAGCTAAGAGGCAATTTTCATCCTATTATATTGTGTTCTGCAGGAGACAGATTGAACTAGTGAGCAGCTGAATGTGTTAGCAGTGAATTTTTTGAGGTGGCCTCATCAGTTGCTGCAGAATTTAAACTCACTTTGATTTAGAGAGAGGGGAAAGAAATTGCACGGTAAGGACATTTCTTTGAGGCGGAAAACCTATGGCCCGAGGCATCGCCTGCAAGCCTTACATTTCTTGCGCCAGAGAGCTCCTGATGACATTAGCCAACAAAGTGCAAAGATGGGAAAGAGGTATGGGAACTGCAAGCATTTCTGGACAAATCTGAAGAGCGAGATGTTACATTATAGACCAGTCTTCCTTGGCCATGGTTTTGTGAAATCCTGGGGTTTCTTGATGGCCCTTGGAAGGGTTCCCTAAATGGGTGGGTGTTAATTAATTTTTAAATTACTTTTTAAAATTTGTTAAGCATTTATCAAGTGATATGGCCATATATGGTAACGTTGACTCACCCTCCCCTCCCAAAATGGCCAATGATGGGCCTGGAGGGGTTGGAAAGGAGCGGGGTCCCAGGTGGGAGTGAACACAGTTGTGCTTCCCAAACATATTCTGCACAATCACACCACTTCTAGGGTTTCTCGAAGCCTGAAGAATGCTTAAGGGGTTTCTCGATGGTAAAAATGTTGAGAAAGACTGCTATAGATAGAACAGTTTGTAACTGTAGTCTCTCCTCGCACCCCAAAATAAAGATAAAAGCAAGAATTATATTTCTATACTGCCCTTCCTTGCGGTTTACACTAAACACAGGAATAGTGCAGTGCAATTCATAACATCAGTTAAATAAAAGTGGTTTCTATAGCTCAGTTCCATGTATTGTTTTCTACGTTTTATGTACACCGCCCTGAACCTCAGGGGAGGGCGATATATAAATACAATAAATAAATAACTAAACAAATAAATAAATATAGCTGAGGGTAAGAAGTACTTTAACATTTCCTATAAAAACATTAACTTGCTGACTGTTCGGGATTCAGCACATCTCTGTGGAGCCCAGTTGATGCTTATGATTTGGTTGGCCTAAACCAAATGCCTGGCGGAAGAGCTCCATTCTGCAGGCCCTGCAGAACTGTGGAAGTTTAAACAGGGCCCTGATCTCTTCAGGGAGCTCATTCCACCAGGCGGGGGCCAGGACACAGAAAGCTCTGGCCCTGGTTGAGGCCCAATGTGCTTCTTTGGGGCCAGGGATCACCAGCCAGTTGGAAGTGGTGGAGCATAGAGCTCTTTGGGGGTGAGGCGGTCTCTCAGGTATACTGGGCCCAGACCATGTATGGCCTTAAAGGTGATTACCAAAACTTTAAGTCTGATCTGGAATTTGACTGGCAAACAGTGCAGTTATTGGAGAACAGGCCAGTTATGGGACCTCCATGGTGTTCCTGTGAGGACCCTGACCTCTGTATTCTGGACCAGTTGTAGTTTCTGGATCAAGGTTAAGGATAGGCTTATATATAGTGAATTGCAAAAATCCAGTCTAGAGGTGAAATCCAGTCTAGAGGTGATCATCTCATTAATCACAGTGGCTGGGGGATCCAAGGCTAAGTTGGGCACTAGCAGTTTGGTTTAGCATAGATGGTAGAAAGCCAGCTGTGCTACTCTTGTGATCTCTGTCTCCACAGAGAAGGAGGCATTGAGGATCACACCCAGGATCCTGGCAGAGTTAGCCACTGATAGCCACATCCCGTCCAGATTGGATAGACACACTTCCTTGCTTGGACCCTTCCTGTGATAGGAACTCTGTCTTTGAAGGGCTGAGCTTAAAATGACTCTGCTTGAGCCACCTCATCACTGCTTCCAGACATCTGGCTAAGGCTTCAGGGGGAAAATCAGACAGCCATCCATCAGGAGGAAAATACTGCCACAGATTGGCAAACCAAAACTGACATGGGCATTCAGCCTTACCTTGCTTTCCCTTGTATGCACAAAAGCCTGTGCCAAGAGATGTTTCCTATCTTTCTACACTGGTCCATATAAGGGTTCAAAAGACGAAATGAAAATCGGAATCAAACTTATCATTATGGAGCTGGCTAGTGGCCTCAATGGCGAAGAATTTATATCTGTGATCTGTGTATCAAATGTAAACATTATAAATACACCGGTATCTATAAAACTGCCTTGTCTGGACAGCTGCTTTTCTTTTCACGTATGACATTTGATGATAATGTCATATACTTTGTAGATGGCAGTGTATTCAAAGTTAATAGCCACTTGCTTAAACAGAGGGAAAGGAATTCCCCACAGCTACCCAGTGAGCATCAAGAATGAGCTGAGCAAAGAGTTAAGCATTATTAGGCTTATTTAATACAAGTCATCATGCAGCTCTTACCGCTGACACACGTCGGACATAAGGCAAATAAGCTCAGACATGAAAAAAGCAGAAGATCCTTCTGACACACCTCAATCTGGGCCCCGGAGAAATTAAATCAAAACAATTAAAAAGGAACTCGGCCAAGATGTATCTATAGGGAGATTCCATCAGGAAGCAAAACAAATGCATGCCAGCTAAGATCTAAATAAAGGAAGGAGGTAGAAATACATAAGCTGATCAGAAAAAAGTGATATGGGTAAGAAGCTGAGATGACTTGATGGATCAAATAAAATATTTTGGGAGCCTCTCCAGACACTTAATGGTTTATCATTACAGAGGCAATGTTTACACTACAAATCTGCATCAATTTTGTACGAATTTAACCCTCGTGGCTCTCCCCAATAACTCCTGGGGATTACCATTAGATGAGGAACTAAGAATTCTGTGAGAAATCCTTTGACGCTGCTTCTCACAGAAATAGGGAAGAAGAAATAACTACGGCTGTCTCAGTGGTCTTCTCCAGAGACTATGTGCACACAAACAGGAAGTCATAGAATCATAGAATCATAGAGTTGGAAGGGGACATACAGGCCATCTAGTCCAACCCCCTGCTCAACGCAGGATCAGCCCTAAGCATCCTAAAGCATCCAAGAAAAGTGTGTATCCAACCTTTGCTTGAAGACTGCCAGTGAGGGGGAGCTCACCACCTCCTTAGGCAGCCTATTCCACTGCTGAACTACTCTGACTGTGAAAAACTTTTTCCTGATATCTAGCCTATGTCGTTGTACTTGAAGTTTAAACCCATTACTGCGTGTCCTCTCCTCTGCAGCCAGCAGAAACAGAATCCTGCCCTCCTCCAAGTGACAACCTTTCAAATACTTAAAGAGGGCTATCATGTCCCCTCTCAACCTCATTTTCTCCAAGTCACCGACGATGCGTATTGGGAGAGTACAGTCCACATGTGATGCACCCAATAGATGCTATCATTGCATTCCATAAACTGGGCAACACATGGATTATCTATGCACATATACCCATATTCACATGATAAAGTAATCATGCACATTCAAGTATGTCATGGGAATCATGTGCTCCCAGTGATGGGCTCCCATTTCATATGAACTTAACTTTTGTACTAACTCAATAACAGAGAGCGAAGGACAACAAAAATTGAGCCCAATAGCACCTTTAAGTCCAACAAAGATTTATTCAAGGTGTGAGCTTTCGTGTGCATGAGAGAAAAGAAGAATACAATGTTCTTTGGTTTCCATAACCTAATTTTTTTAACGTATTTTAAATTTATAATCCAGGCCTTGCTTTGTTTTCCTCTAGAGAACAAAGCAGCATTAAATAAATTTGATTGATAAAATGTTCTTATCTTCCTTGGGGGGAAAGCAACAATTCCTCTGTAAACTGCCCACAGTGCATTAGTATAATAATGATATTCCACTTCAAACAAATTACAAAGTAATCTTAGTATTCCTAACCAACGTTATACTAAATAATAACTCCCCACAGGCCAATCTGCATACAAAAGGTAACATTTAAAGCCAAGATACAATTAGCGGTTTATTATGAAACTCCGAGGATTGTAATTTACTGAAACAAATTTATACTCACTGCAAGGAATTCTAATTTATGAAAAATTATCCAGTTAAGAATTGCTGTCATAACCAGCCAACTTGTGTAAAATTGATGGGCACCTTATGCATGAATCTGATAGAAACAGCATTAAGCGATTAAGAAGTGGGAAAGGCACTTGAAAACAAACATAAAGCAAGTAATCAGGACTCCTAAACAGTCAGTCACTTCAGGTCAGCATTTTCCTCCTCATTAGTATGATATGAAAACATGATGAGGCTTGTCTGCAATTTATAAGATTAAGGAGAAGAGAATGTTGATAAAAATGCAAATAAAAGTGAACATGTGTCTGTAATTTATCACAAATTAATTCTGCCCTTTCTTCAAGCAGCTCAAGGCAACATACACAGGAATCTCTCATTTTAGTTCCACAACAACCTTATGAGGCAGGTTTGGCTATAACAAAGTGGCCTGCTCAATCACATCCCATGAACTTTATGACTAATATAAGGAGGTAAACATCTAAACTCCATATTACCCCCACAGTAGTTCTTTGGAGAATCAAAAGTGTACCGCACCAGAATCAAATTTGCCCCCGGCATCCACCGTAAATCATCTAATGATAGTAATCAAACCTATCACTTCTGAAAATGCGCATCATTAATTTTATAGCCTTTTATCATCCATTATATAAAAAATTATGGCTATAAACCTGGATAAAAGAATTACAACCAGGAAAAGTAAGAAATGACTTTTCCTCATTGAACTCAACTTAGGATTTATTTACTTGTTGCATTTTAAATCCACCCTTCCCTGAAGGCTCAGGGCAGGTAACAACATACGAGATATATACAAAATAAAAATGTTACAGTTTAAATAAAAATCTCAGTTGTGTAGAAACACGTTTCCCTCACCACTGGAAAAACCCAGGTGTACAACTGGCCACACACCTGGGATTCAAAGGCGTAGCTTGCACCTTTAGATATCCAGGTGGCACCCTCACTTTTTATTTTTTGCATTCAGCAACGTTCTTGGAAATGAACATCTCTCCTCCCGTAAAAAGAAACGTTCCAGGTTCACCTCAATATGGCAGTCCTACCCAACCATCTTGATTCTAGTTTAAAGTGACTAGATTTTAACATTGGTAAAGTGGGACACCATTGACCGGGGGGGTTCTTGATTACAAATTTGGTCTATATGGAGCAAGATTTCATAGAATGCAAAAATAGTATTCTAATATATATTTTTTAATTTCAACATAAGTACAATTTGCCAGGTGCCCTCAGATGTCCCTCCAAAAGTGGGACAATCTGGTCACCTTATTCTAGTTCCCCATGTATTGATGGCTTTTCTCAGCCTTTAAATACGAAGGGCACCCTTATGGACCATATAAAACTCAGTTTTAGGCCATCATGTGATTTCTAAAAGATAAGGAAATACGACAGCCTTACAGAATGTGCTAATCACCCAGAAGGCATAACAAATTTCCACACAGTATGTCGTTCACACCTTCAGTATTTTTTCCTGTGAGAAGAGGTTGAATGCTAAATGTGCAAACCTGGACAGCACTTAGTGTGCAATAGGGGTGTGCATTCAGCTGCATCCGAGACCTAAAACCAAGTCAGAAACACCTTACTGGTATTTTTCAGGTATCTTAAAGATGCAAGCAGATCAGAGAATCTGATTGGCTATCGGTATAGCTGATCCCAAAAACAGCCCTCTCCTCCTCACTTAGATTGTGATTCTGGGCTTGACATCCGTTCTGTTCAACTGACATTTGCCACAACGGCACTCAGTTCTGCTGCTGGACACTAGTAAATTAGCACTGGGCTCTGCTATCCATGCAGAAATGCCCCCTCCATTGCTACTTCAGAGATTCTCTTCTTTGACCTTAATCCTGTTGGGTTTTAGCAACATAGGGATAGTGTGCTGGGCTTGTATTGCCCTGCTGTTCCACCAACCATTGGAAACAATGGAGGATGGGGACACTTTCTTTGGGTGCCCATAGAATTAGACTTTGTGGTCTAATCATTTTGAAACTTGGGGGGTTCTTTTGAGGAGAGTCTCCAGCAACTATGCTGCCAATTTGGTGCCTCTACCTTAAACCCCACCCTCTAACCACTGAACATACCTCAGAATAGATTTGCCATTGAGTTTAAAGGTCCCCATAGGAAATAATGGATCCGGAAAAAATCGTGACTCCTGAATTTTACCAAATCCAAATACTGTATTGGGATTTGGGAATACTGGGAAATACTGATGTTTTGGGCATCCAATGTACCAGGGGAAAATATTTTTTCCTTATATACCCCTAGTGAACAATCCCAGACAGACAAGTCAGCCTAGGCAGAAGGCAGCGAAAACGCAACCATCTGTGCTCTTTACTGACTCATATTATAGTACACCAAGTTCTCTTCCTCCCCTTCACAGACTCACACCATGAAACAAAAGGCTGGTAAGGAAATTCTATGCTTTCAGTCAGGTTCTACAGAGTCAGTTTGACCTTGGGGGGACCCCCCACCACCACCAAATGTGGGGACCTAAGGAAAACAATCCATAGTGACAATGTTAATCTATGAATCTAAATACATAGTGGTTGCTTAAATGTTGCAGGAACCACACTGGAAAGGATGTGACACGAATCGTATGGCCTCTCAGTAAGACTGCCAGCCTCCAAGTGGGACCTGAAGACCTCCTGGAATTGAAACTGGTCTCCAAACTACAGAGGTCAGTTCCCCTGAATAGTGTAGTGTTCCTTTCCTCAGATTCTGTCCCAAAGCATCTGGAATTTCCCAACCTAGAGTGGGCAACCCTATCTCTTAAGAGACAGTGGTTAAGAGCAGTGGACTAGATTAGAGTACTGGGTTCGATTCCTCACTCTTCCATATGAAGCCTGCTGGGTGACCTTGGGCCAATCACAGTTCTCTCAAAACCTTCTCAGCCCCACCTACCTTAGAAATGCCTGTTGTGGGGAGAGGAAGGGAAGGGGATTGCAAGCCATTCTGAGTCTCCTTAGGAGAAAGAAAAACAGGGTATAAAACCCAACTCTTCTTACAGCAGAACCCCCTGCCTAGAAAAAAACAAAACAAAATTACATCACAGTAATAAAACCCTTTCTCAACGAAAGCACATAACTCCATGCCTTGATTCATAGTACCAAAATATGAACATGACCTTTTTGTTTCATATGGATTTCATGCTTACTTGTGCATGAATCACACACAGTATTGAAAAACGCATACATTTTACAGGAAAAAAATTGGTGTGGAGGAACATAAAATGGTGCAAAATAAACACTCAAGTGTTTGATTTCCACCAAGGAGAAGCAAAACTGAAATGGGGATTTTTGAAATGAACCAACAAAGCAGAGAATGGAGTCTTTCCCATCTCCTTTTGAATATTATAAGCTTCAGCTCTGAGATGGTTTCTGTGGGCTGTAGTTTCGCCTTCTGTACCAGGCAAAATGACTAAACAAAAACATACTGGGAAGATGGGAAGGGGGGTTGAGACTTGGTATTTATTGATCTCTCACAAAGAAGTGTGCACCACAAGGCCTCAGTAACAGAATGACAACTTATTCATTTATTTATTTAGATTTTTATACCACCCTTCCCTATGGCTCTGGGCAGTTTACATAAAACATTTTGGAACATTTACATAGAATACTATCAAGACCAATGTAACACTATAACAATAACAACAACACACCAACTAGAAAAACTAGAACAGCACTTCAACAATAACTTTGACACTCCCTCAGCAGGTTCAATCTCTCAGTCTGGGGGACCTGTAGATGTTATGGGTCAGTTGGCCCCACCAAATGCCTGGTGGAAGAGGTCCTTTTTGCAGGCCCTGTGGAATTGTGGAAGTTCCTGCAGGGCCCTGATCTCTTCGGGGAGCTCATTCCACCAGATGGGGGGCCAGGACTGAAAAGGCCCTGACCCTTGTTGAGGTCCGACGTGCCTCTTTAGGGCCAGGGATCGGTAGCCAGTTGGAGGTGGCGGAGCGTAGAGCTCTTCTGGGGGTATAGGCAGGGAGGCCATTTTCAGCCATTTTGAACATAACCTTGTACTGAAAACGGGTACTCTCTATTGACCCCTCTAGGCTACCAACAACTGCACTTTGTATCTTACATCGACTCTCACAAATGTTCCAAGTTATTTTGGGCATGCCTGCCGTGGCTGATCTCTCCCCTCCCCCTCTCATAAGACGTGAAATAACTATGAAATAATCTGAAACAATGCACAAGTGTCCTTCTTCCATCTTTTGATCTGCCACCTCCCCACCAAACCCTTACGTGCTTGAAGAGTGTTTTGCAGTTCGGTAATGAGCACTCTACTGTCGGATACATACACACAACCTCTTGCAAACATGATGCTGTTTTGTGGATCACAACGGGTGGCTGAAATTCACTCGAGGTTTTATGTTCAACTTCTCCCCGCTGGTTTCAAAGAGACTTTTGCAGGCATAACGATGGGTTGGGACTGCAGCCATTGTAAAGAGATGTCCAAAACGGAAAGAATTATGGCAGATATATCCTGTTTATATACAGTTATCTCGAATAATGTCCAGTGGGAGTAAACAAAAAAAGGGAGCAGTAAATATCTCACAGATAAAAACTGACATGTTTAAGTAATCTTTTATTTAAAGTCTGACCTGACTCAAAGGCTTATCTTTAAATTAATGGTAGCTTTCTTCACCCTTTAAGAAATATACTGAAGTTCAAGCTACACAAACAACTCTGAGACACCTATTAATCTTGTGATTTAAACTAAATGCCCATTTGAAATGGTAAGTAGTTCTAAAAATAATACTTTAAAAATTATTCAGTTGGATATGCTCTGTGGGCCCTGAAGCAACAGCAACTCAGGAATTTCTGAGAGTAACTTGACTCAGAGATGGCAAATTCTGGCAAATATATCTACTCTGTGTGGCCTGAAGACAATAGACAAATGTCAGGGTAAACATGGCCCACTTTCTTATTTTATTCCAAATCCAGACAAAAATAGTTTGCGCATAAGCAAGAAAAGCTTCCTTATATCACTTCTCAAAACTAAAGGAATTGCAAACTGAGATTCAATACTTCGTTTAAAAGAAACTCTCTGCTCTAAAAAGTGATCCACACAGCAGACACAAGGGATCTATGACAAAGCGATGGTGCTTATGGTTTAAAAGGGACACTGAGGTTTGCATAGAGATGAAACAGATATGAAAATTATTCAAGGCAATAGTATAAACTAGGAGACGATTCTATCTGAGATGTCTATTCTGCTCCAGTTGACAAGACTGGATAAGGTCTTTTGCTGGTGCTCTGGCCTCTTTGTAATGACCAGAAATCTGGGTGCCACTGTGACGTGATTCTCCCAGCTCAAAGACCCTAACAGAGATGGGTTAATAAATTAATAATATAATGATAGATTCAAATAGGTAGCCATGATAGATTCAAATAGGTAGCCAAATAGGTAGCACAACAAAAATAGAGTCCAATAATACCTTTAAGACCAACAAAGATTTATTCAAGGTGAGACCTTTTGAGGGCAAGCACTCAAAAGGTGCTGCTGGACTTTATTTTTGTTAATAATATAATGTAATTAATAATGTAATTTGAAAAGTTAAATTGTTATCAATGTAACTTTATTGCATGTAACTTTTAATACATGTAAATTTATTGCTGTTACTCACCCTGAGCCAACTGGGAAAACCCAGATATACAGATAAAGTTATTGTTATCATGGACGACCACCAAGACTTCCCCCCCCCCCCGGACGCATTTGCCAGATGCCGCCTGAAACTCAACCCCTCCAATACAGAGGTCCTGTGGGTAAGCAGGAAAGGGGCAGGACACGAAGTGAGCCTTCCCATCTTTGCAGGGGCACAACTTAACATGTTGCCCACCGCAAGGATTTTGGGGGTGATGCTGGACACTTCCCTATCGATGGAGGCACAGGTCACAGGAGTAGCATGCATGGCATTTTGCCATCTTTGCCAGGTGAAGCTACTAGCACCCTATCTACCTTCTGACTATTTGGCCACAGTGATCCATGCAACAGGCACCTCTAGATTGGACTTCTGTAACACGCTCTACACTGACCTACACTGCCTGGAGACCCCAGCTGGTGCAGAATGCACTGAATTATCTTGGAGGACCCATATCCAGCCTGTACTGAGGCAGCTGCATTGGTTACCAGTCATAGCCCGGATCAAGGTCAAGGTCTTGTTTTTGACCTTTAAGACCATCCATGGCTTGGGCCCTGCCTATCTGAGGAACCACTTGTCTGCTTATGCCCCCCACAGGGCTCTTCACTCTGTGGCCACTAATCTGTTGCTGGTCCCTGGCCCCAGAGAGACTGAGCAGTAATATCAGGGCTCTCTCAGCCTCACCTACCTCTGTTGTGGGGAAAGGGAAAGAGATTGTAAGATGCGTTCAGACTCCTTTGGGTAGACAAAAGCAGCATATAAGAACCAACTCTTCTTCTTCTTGTTTGATCCCGAGTAGTCCTGATCAGCAGAAACATCAGAAAACTCTTCCAGTTGGATGACACCCTTTTGGACACATGTCTGCTAAGACTCTCAGCTCCTCTCTTCTCCTCCCTTGTTTCATCATGGAACAGAAACAATATCAGTGAGACACTGGAGTATTCACAACCTTGCCTTGTTTTTTTTCTCTAAATGCCATGACTATATTACATAGGGTTCAGGTTGGGTTGTAATGTGAATGCCCTTTAAAATCACTTAGATTATGAACAGGTTTTCTGACACCCATTAGAGCAAAGTCAAGCCTTGAGAGGAACAAGTTCCATATGGAAGAACCTTCCAGGTCAAGCTCATTTGATCTTGCACTAGCTCAAGGTGGAATTGACAAGATGCCTAAAGAGCTGGCAGTATCGGAGAACAAATAGCCCTCAGGGTGCAATTTCCAGTTCAAGCTCTCAGTATAACCAAGGCACACCATTCATAGCCTTAAAAGCAAAGGGCAAATTTAATCATAGGCAAATGTCAACTCCCTGGTTCAGATGTAGTGCACATACAACTACCTGATGCTGGAGAAAAAGGGGAAGGTCTATTGCTCTTACGTTCTTGTGGGCCTCCTGGGGTCATCTCATTGGACACTGTGGCAAACGGGATGCTGGACTGCAGGTGCCTTGCCTCCAATCCAGCGGAGCTAGTTTGACAGCAGTCTTGCCTAACGGATTCTGCACTCTGCCATAATACTCACAATGTGACCTGGGACAGTGTCTCGCACACATAGCTAAATTCGAGGCCACTAGCACTTTATGGTATAAGATTTTCAGGATATGAGCATTTGAGAGTCAAAGTTCCCTTTGAAACTCTGCACACAAAGTCTCTACCTTTCAGCCTAACCTACCTCGCAAAGTTGCTGAGGAGATCAAATGAGGAAGAGAGCAATGTATGTCACCTTGAACGTCTTAGAGGAAAGGTGGGATCAAAAAGTATGGATAGTATTTCTAAAATGTATTTAAGAGCCATTAATATCGGTGGGAAAGCTTTCATAGTTGGAACATTATCACACAAAACAGCACAGTCTGAAACGGCATCTTCTTTCAATGCAATGGAGGAAAAGAAGGCATCTGGATTTGTTCCAGTTGTCTCATTTCCCCACTGGAGCCGGTCGCTTGAAATATCAACATATTCCAACTTGTAGGTTGTAATATTTTGTACAGCTGAATATTTATTTTATTAAATGTCCAAGAGAGCTTTGCTCATTTGCTGAATCATTTGCTGATTCTGCGAAGGTTCAAGGGGGTGGCAGGTTAGCATGGATGAACGATAGGGTTGTGAGTGTCCTGCATAGTGTGGGGGGTTGGACTAGATGACCCAGGAGGTCCCTTCCAACTCTATGATTTTATGATTCATAATGCTAGGAAGGATTTTACATCTCAGTCTACACTGCCTGAATGAGTCAAAACAGATCCAAAAACCTATTCCTATGCATTTTCCTATTGACAATATTCCCAAATCACAGAGAAAACCGGGCCAGGAGAATAATTCTTAAGGCAGCACTCTAAACAAGATGGCTGCAAACGGTAACTAAAATATTAATTAGATGTCATGCATATTTCTCATCTGAAAGAATTTTGTCTCACTGCAAATAACTTTGATTATAATTTTTTAAAGGACTCACTAGAAGAAGCCACAGAAAGGTTATGATTTCTATTATGTTACTGAATTAATTCAACTGCCCTCAAACACAACATTAGAGGACATCTGTCTTCTACAGAATATTATACTAGGCTAATATATCAGTCGTGGGTCAGGGATAAGAGGGTAGGCCATTGAAACAAATCTTGTTAAGATTCCACTGATAAAAGCGACTTTCTAGAATGTATCAAGTTCCAAGATGCACATATGAATTGACGTTTTGCTTATTTTGTGGTAAAAAACGGAACAAAACTAGAACAACATAGAGGGACTATTTAATGTTTTTTGTTTTTCTACTATACTCACAGTGGAAGCAGAGGTAGGGTTGAGAACCGGTACTTAACCATCTAATAGTTGTAAACGGCCAAGTCCCACAGGGATTCATGGGAAATTGCTGCGTTCTGTCTCCTGGATCTGTTCCTGTGTCCCTCCCAAATGTGAGAATTTTTATTTGGGAAGAGTTGTTGCCCAAAGGGTCCAATCTGGGGGCTAAGTTCCTCAGAAAGCAACTGAAGGAAGGTATTTCTGCTGATGTGGGTCAGTTGTAACATGCCTAGGGATCCAGCAGACTGGTCTGACAGAGAGCACTGTGCAGGCCACCCAGAAGAGGACCCATTGCTGCCTTCTGTTGGCCTGAGGCCAAGGACACTTCAAGTAAGGAACTAGAAGGTGCATCATAGCAGATAAGATAACTATGACTGAGCCACATGTAAATATTTTTGCTATGAATGGGGGAATTTAGCAAGTTAGGCTCTGGAAGATAATTGAATCCACTTCATTGGTGTATATAATCCTGATAGAATCCTGCTTCAAAAGCTTTTTTTGTTTTAAAACCTTTCTTCTTTTCCCCAGTATCATCACCATTGTAACCAGTCAGACCAGGCTATGTGATAACATTGCCGAGGTCAAACTACTTCAATGATTAAAAGCAATGTCTACTCAGGAAAGATTGCCCTTACTCTGAATTAGCTCCATTTCCCTGAGTGATCCTGTCATTTAACCCAGGGGTCCCCAACCCCCGTGCCTCGGCCTGGTGCCAGGCCACAAAGGCCTTGGCACCGGGCCGCAGCTCCCTCTTCCCGCTCCCCCCACAGCAAGAATCTCGCCAGGCCGCAAGCAAATCGGCTGCCAAAGCCGATTTAATTTAACCAATCAAATTTGGCTCTTTGACATCACTACTTGCCCATTTTGCTTATCAAATTCAATATTTGTCAGGTGCAGACTATAGCTACTTTGCCATGCCTGTTCACCTGCCTCATCCATTCACTCATTGTGCCTGCCAGGGGGTAGGGGGGTGGGGGGGATCAACTTAACCAAAAAAGTGGTTTCCTCCATAATCTTGATCATTTGGATGGGGCAGTTGAGATGCTGCAAGACTTGCCCATTGTTCCACCTGTGTCCATTTTGTCTCCCTTCCTTTCGTAAAGCTGTTCACAGGATTGACATATTCTCACACTGTTGCCTGGGAACTGTAGCTCAACCCAGAGTTCTGCGCATGCACCAGTAAGATGAATGCCGTCAACTAATGCCATTGATTATAAATGGACTGCACATGCAGTTGATGAAATTCATTTGAAATGGCATGGGACCTAACTATGGTGACCCTAAAGCAGTGGTCCGCAACCTTCCGGTTGCCGCGGACCACTGCTCCGGAGTGACGGGAGAGGGCGGCCTGCCAGCGCAAATGCGCACGCGCGGACTGCGGCGCATGCGCGTTTGCGCCGCTGCCATGCCGGTGGCCGCGGCTCCCTTTCCCGGCCCCTCCGGGCCGCCAGCAAATCGGTCGCCAAAACGGCCGATTAGCCTGCGGCTCGGCAAGCTTCTCTTCCCCCCCCTCCCGAAACAAGAAGCTTGTCGGGCTGCGAGCTAATCGGCTGCTTCGGCGGCCAATTTGCTCGCGGCCTGGCGAGCTTCTCGCTTCGGGGGGGCGGGAAGAGGGAGCTGCGGCCCGGCACCAAGGCCTTCGCGGCCCGGCACCGGGCCGCAGCCCATGGGTTGGGGACCACTGCCCTAAAGCATATGTCAGTCAAGCAAGTCAATTAACTGGGAGAGAGTACTGGTAGCAGCCAGCTTCCAAGCTGAATTATAACCCCGTGTAGATACCAGACTAGTTGGAATGCTGTTCATTTTGAACTGTGGGCAAATCCTCAACATGGTGTTTGTCTCAACACAAAATGGGTACTGAGGTAGATTCTCACATTCATCACAATTGTAAAGTTCTTAGCATTCCCAGTTCTTGATGCCCAACTTGGTCCAGCGTTTCTAGAAGCTACAAATAATATGTGCTAGAGACTGAGTTCAACCAATCAAGGTACAATAAATAGTTTTTTGAAAAGGATGGTCAGAATATGCATTAACATATTGGCAGGACCTATTTTTCAACTACATCTTTCACACACATATATAAATTCATCGGCTAGCTTTAAAAAATGATACAAGAACATTGGACAATAGGTATTTTAAAAAAGCAACTGCTGTGTTAAAAGATATTGGCCCGGTAATCATATACCATTCAATCACATTCTGACTTGCTCCCTGGCTGCTGTAAATGTGGCTTTGGAGATGTATTTTGAATCACAGTAACAAAACAGATTAGAAAGCTGTTCTGTTCCGTTTTATTTTATTTTTTTGCTAAAAATAGACATCTAAATAAGGGCACACATATACTTCAGCAGCGTGGCTTCTTTTCCATCTACTTCACTCGTAAAATAGTATACATCGAGAAATTGCAACCTACCTTTGGACTGTTATCCACAGAGCATTCAAAGGCACTCTCATGAACAATGGATATGGCTCCAAAATAAATGCCTAAACCTTTGAGACTTGGGCCTACCTTTAACCTCAGCCCAAGTGCAACATGGGACTAGGGATGCCAGTGTGACAGTGGGATCCTGGAATTACAGCTCATCTCCAGACTAAGAAGATCAGTTCCCCTGGAGAAAATGGCTGCTTTGGAGGGTAGACTCCATAGCATTATACTCCAGTGAGGTCCAATCCCAACCCAAATCCTGTCCACTCATGGCTCCATCCCCAAAGACTCCAGGTATTTCCCAACTCAGAGCTGGCAACCTTACACAGAACCCATTTTTAAGTTCTTACTGAGTCCATATGTCTCTTTTCTGCACATTCACTTTCTCTCTTTAATACCTGATTCTTCCTGTTTCTCCTCTACCTCTATCCCCCTCAACTTAAAAAAATCTTAACTACAAAATAAAGTGGTGGTGGTACCAGTAGCATCACCTACTACAGGTCAAGATACAAACAATGCAATTGATCACAACCCACCCATAAAGAGTTTAGAATCCTGGCTGGCTGGTTTCCAATCAACAAAGAGTAAGTTAAACCTAATTGTTTAATAGCTGTTACACATACTTTTTAGATGTATACCCGGAAGGGTCTAATGTTTTCAAGGTGTTCATATAACCTGGGGATTTAATACCAAACTATGGACTCAATGTATCATTGAAAAAAAATGGATTACTATGGATTATAACCCAACCACCTTTCAAAGTCACTTCTGCATATTTGCAAAAGTAAACTTTAATTAGGCAGAAGACCTCAGCGAGCCGTCACTGCTTCAGGCAAGTGGAAAAGGCCTTTGGAGCAAGTATGCTTGTGATATTTTCTTTAAACTGTTTAGAAGTGCTTCAACAAACCACTAAGCACTCAACTGCCCAGCCCACACCCATGAGAAACGGGTGCCAAGGTGTCTCACTCGAAATCAATGTGGGTGGTCTGACAAGCACAACAGCTGCACAAAGACAGCTGAAAAGCAAGTAAGGACAAAGTATCCAGGTGAATCCATCAGAGGAGAAAGCAGGAAAGGAGCATACCAAAACAGCACAGTGAACATGGTGGATAACCATCGGTGCACCAGCATCCAAGAGTGAATATTTCCAAGATAGGGAGAGCCAAAAATATGGTGATTAGAGGGCTCAAAACCTGGATGGAGCCAGTTTGGTGTAGTGGTTAGGAGCTAATCTGGCATGCTGGGTTCGATTTTGCATTCCCACACATGCAGTCAGCTGGGTGACCTTGGGCTCGCCATGGCACTGATGAAGCTGTTCTGACTAAGCAGTAATATCAGGGCTCTCTCAGCCTCACCTACCTCACAGGGTGTGTGTTGTGTGGAGAGGAAAGGGAAGGCGACTGTACGCTGCTTTGAGCCTCCTCCGGGTAGAGAAAAGTGGCATATAAGAACCAACACTTCTTCTTCTTGTAAAATACAAAGCGAAGAAAGAGACTTCGTATTGGACTTGTTCTGAGCTTTGAATACTGACAACACTGTCCAAGGGAGAAATTCTAGACCGTTTTAAGTTGTTATCGACCCAGTATGAGCGGGGGAAATGGCAGCATCACAGTGAACAAGGTAGATAACCATCTGTGTACGCAAGCCATCAATGACTCAAACAGTTATAAGTGAAACAGATGTGCTTGTGAAAGATGGTGTGCATTGTTAACACCATTTGAGCAATCCCAAACCAGATTTCCAACTGAATCCAGATTTTTAGCTGAGAACTGGTGCCAGGCAAACAGAATTGCCCTGGAAAGTTTGAACAGCGGCTTTCAGCTCATGACCAGAAGTTCAGGGCCGTGGGTCACGTGAGACTTTTTAAAACTCTATACTTAATGACTGATCGCTATTCTACCAGCTTTATTCATTAGCTTTTCTCAGGGAGCTACTCTCTTCAAGATTTGGGTGTTTCAGCAATTTCTGCAATGCAAATGTCATAAAATTGACTGAAGAACCTAACCCCACACACTGGTCATTTTACTTTTCATATTGTGCTATGAATCACTACCAACCCAATTGCTTTCTAAGGCCCCCCTTCTGCACTCTGCATTTTCCTGACACTGTGCCCGGATCCTCTGTTCTGAAATACAATCAACACCAAGAACATAGTAAAGTTCCTATATTCTAGCAATTGTTAGGATCTGCTTGGTTGCCAGCCTCCTGCCATGATCATTTGGCATTGCCATTAGTCAATGAGGGGTCATCTGTCAATGCCAGCTGTCAATGTCCATTGTCATTCTGTCATGTCTACTCTGCTAATGTCCATGGTCATCTGTCAGTGGGGAATTGGCCTGGGAAAACTAATGGATTGTTTTTATTGCTTAGCATTGTCCACTCATTTTGTGTAGACTACTTGCCTAATTTCTCTTGGGAAGATGGAACTGTGTGTGTGTGTGTGGGGGGGGAACTTTGACATTAACCGTGAGGCTTGAGTCAGCCTTGCAAGAATGATATCATGTGCCACCTGGCTTTTCCCTGTTGTCAATTGAGGTGGGATTTGGTGGGGGGGGGGTATACTGATAAGTGTATTGCCTATCAAATTAGTTTCAACAAGAATAGTCGTGAGCTTCATGTCGCTACCTCAATTTACTAATTTTGTTGTTAATGCCATGCAGGGCCGGATTTTCCTATAGGCTTCAGCCTAGGGCCTCAAGATCAAGAGGGGCCTATATTCAAATTGTTAGCAAAATTAAAATTACACTATTACACCAATCACAACATGTTTCATTTGACATATTGATATATATCACAGTAATGATGTATTTCATTATCTCTCATGTAATTTACAAACTTAAAAATGGGAGGTGAAAGGGCCACATAAGTGGAATAGCCTAGGGCCTCTTTTCATGTAAATACAGCCCTGATGCCATGGATGTTCATTGAGAAAGTTGATGGGGGGTTGATAGCAATAAAGGTACGGTTTATGGGTATAAGCCATGTATCCATGAAAGAGTACAAAGTAACATACTTTAAGCCACTGAGCTGTGGTAGACAGATTTCAACAGGGAGACTTGGGATCACATAGAGATGCCAGCTTCCAGCGGAGACCAGGAGTTCTCCCAGAAATTCAGCTCATCTCCAGAATGCAGAGATGTCCCACTGAAGAAAATGGATATTCTGGAAGGTGGACTCTATAGCACTGTACCCCACATGTGCACTCCTCAGGCTTCATCCTAAAATTTCCAGGAGTTTACCAACTTGGAACTGGTAGCCCTTCTCCCCAGCCCCCCGCTAGTGGCCAGGGGGGACCAGGCAATTCAAATCTCTTCTCTGCACTGAAGTAAACTTTAAACATTTACTGTCTGTCAGACTCTCCCACCTCACCAGTCACTATGGTGATAAATTGAACAACCCATGTAAATAACCCCAACTTACTTGAGCTGCAAATGGATTCTCTTTGCTCTGCATAGAATTCAGATGTGTTGTTTCTTTGTGTGTGTTTTTAGCATTACTAAAAGGTTTGTATGTGCAGCTACTTACAGCGGACTAGATGAAATATTTAAGGGCAAAATCTAGACAATAGATTTTAAATAGTTTCTGTTGTATTTGTGAGGCTGCTGAGGATGAGCTTGAGGTCCGAGGCACGATAGTAATTCCATGATGGGCCAGCATGCAGCCAGATCCCGACTGCGGGATACAATCTGTTTAAAACGAACGTGACCTATTGTGCGCAGTGGCAGAAACTTTCTATTGTTCTGTGTTGTATACATTTGGGGGGGGGGGTTGGAGGGTTAGTCAGTTCAGTTGTACCTTTGAGCTGAGATCAATAAAGAGCTGAAAAGAACTCTCAGTGTCCGTGTTCCTGACTCCACGGATTTAAGAGTTTCTTTACATTTTTCTTATAAAAAAACAGATTTACAACAGTATGAGAAAATACTTCATAAACCCGGTGAAATCAATGAGATGGCTACCCACAGCACTCCTGTTAGGACTGCAGCCCTGGCAGTATGTTTTTCAGGAATGTGTTTACATAGCCCTGCAGGAGTGTAAATAGCAGCCATCTTTCCATAAGAACATAAGAGAAGCCATGTTGGATTAGGCCAGTGACCCATCCAGTCCAACTCTCTGTGTCACACAGTGGCCCCCAAAAGTGCCATAAGTAGGTCTACCAGCAGGGCCAGAACTCCAGGAGCCCTCCCAATCCCCTCCCCCTCAAACACCAAGGACACAGAACATCACTGCCCCAGACTACGTGTTCCAAGTATACCTCGTGGTTAATAGACACTGATGCACATGTTTATCCAATCTCATTATGATGTTATGCTTGTAGCTTCCGCCACTTCTGGTGACAGTGAATTCCATGTACTGATTAATCTTTGGGTAAAGTACTTCCTTTTATCTGTTCTAAGCCCACTACTCTCCAATTTCTTTGAGTGCCTACGAGTTCTTGTAATGTGGGAAAGGGAGAAAAATAATTCTTTCTCTACCTTCTCTATCCCATACATAATTTTGTAAACCTCTATCATCTCACCCCCCCCCCTCAGGTCATCATTTCTCCAGGCTAATAAGCCCTAACCTCTTTAACGTTTCTTCATAGAGGTGTCCCATCCCCTTAATCATTTTAATTGCCATTTTCTGCACCATTTCCGTGATATCTTTTTGAAGAGTGGTGACCAGACCCATACATAGTATTCCAAATGATCCTGAACTGTAGATTTATACAGGGCATTATGATATTGGCTGGTTTGTTTTCAGTCCTCTCCATAATAATCCTCAGCATGGTGTTTGCCTTTTTAATTGCAGTCTCACAGTAAGTCAGCATCTTCATTGAGTTGTCTACCATGACTCCAAGATCTCTTTACAGGTTAGCTACCACCTGTTTGGACCCTGTCAACATATATTTATAGTTAGGAGTTTTGCCTCCAATGTGCATTACATAGGTATGGGTATGGGTGTCAATGTGGCACATATACATATACATATACATATACATATACATATACATATACATATACATATACATATACATATACATATACATATACATATACATATACATATATATAAAAAGCCCATTTTATATATCAATAAAACGGGCACGAACAGGGCTCTCCCCCCCCCGGCGACTCGTCAAGGGTTGTGTGCGGGCGGGGACGCAGCCTGAAGATGGGCATGGGCAGAGGTGGTGGCGCAGCGGGGCTGGGGCAGTCTAGTGGGGTGGCACTGGATTGCCACTCGGAGGAGCGAATCAGGAGCTGCAAAGCGGCTCCTGATTCGCTCCTCCGAGTTTTTATCCCGGACAGAGCCCGCCCTAACTCCTCCCCAAGAGCCCTTACTCAATTATTAAGTCCGCGGCGCACCGCGCTGCGGGCGGTTTAAAGATATATCTCCACGGTTCCTCTATATATTTGTGAAACAGCCTGAGTGGGTGGGACGTGTCCGGCTGTCCAAGTTAGAATAGGGCCAATCAGGGGGCAGCCAGCAAAGCTGATTGGCCCTGCCCCTGCAGCTCCCACCATCCACTCCTGGACTCTAGCCTCTTTGCTCTCAGAGGTGCCTTAACTCCCAACTCCAAATCATTAATGAACAAGCTAAAACCCACCAGATCGAGTATCAAGCCTAGCAAGATTCCTCTGATTACCACCTTCCACTGTGAAAACTCAGAGTTTATACTCATTTTCTATTTCCTGTTAATTAACCAGTTTTTAATCCAGAAGGGGACTTAACTTCTTATCCCACGACCTGTTTACTTAGGCTTAGGAGCTTTCGATGAGGAACTTTATTGAATGCTTTCAGGAAGTCTAGGTATACAACATATATTGGGTCACCCTTGTCCATATTTGTTTACCCCCTCAAAGAACTCTAAAATTTGAGTGGGACAAGGTTTTCCTTTACAGAATCCATGGTGATTCTTCCTCAGTAGCTTTTGTTCATCAGTGTGCCTAGCAATTCTATCTTTGATAATAGATTCTACTAACTTAATATCAACGCTAGACTGACTGGCCTGTAATTTCCTGGATCTCCTCTGGAACTTTGTTTTAAAGATGGGGGTTACACTAGTTACTGTCAAGGCCTTGGGAGGCAGATTTCAGTGATAAGAGCGCATATTTTTATTAGGAGACCCACAAGTTCACATTTAAGTTCTTTCAGACTTCTTGAATATATGCCATCAGGGCCTGGTGATGTCACTTTTCAATTTGTCCATCAGTTGTAGGACCTCCTCTCTGGTCATCTCAATCTGAAATCAGTGGTTCTGGAGTAGAGAACCATCTTTCATCTTCCTCATTGAAAACGAAGGCAAATATATACAGAGGCCTGCCAGATCCGGGTTGGGAAATACCTAGAAACTTTGGAAATTGGTGGGATTTGGGATGGGAAGGGACCTGAGTGGAGTCCACCGTCTAAAGCAGCCATTTTCTCCAGAGGAACTGATCTAAGGGATCCGCAGGTCCCTCCTGGGGACTGGCATCCCTGCCAGGGACAACTTTCGACACTGATTTGTCTTCATGCAGCAGAGGATTATTGAGAACACACTTGAGATGGGTTGCTCCACCAGCCAAATCTCCAGGGATTTCCCAATCTGGAGTTTGCAGCCTTATCCTTTGACCTGACATTCTTACTGAATGTGGAGCTGTGGCTGTGCCTGGCCCATTTTTAAAATTATTATCGTTTGTTTGTTTGTTTGTTTTCAGTGCAGTGGGTAAAAGGATGCTTCATGCATATAACTGATTGCATTTTCAATTTTGAAAAATGATAGCCTGGTGCATCCCTGTCCTAAAAATCCATTATCAGTTCTCAATGAAATGTCATCACTTTATTAACAGGCCCTTCCCCCTCCCCCCTCAAAAGATATAAATAATGTTTGACTTTGGAAATATGGGTATTCAAAGCAGTGGTAATTAAAGTGAAACACCCATTCTGTCCAGTCGCATAATTGCTATTGAATATTTGGCACATTCCATCCAAACGTACATAAATAATGCAACAGATTTATTAATTTGAGGCACTACATATATTTCCTGGAGCAGCATGACTGCGCATTCAAGTGCACATTATATTTATATCACAAAGCAATTGCGCCCATACTTCTTGCTAACAGAGCTATGAAACTGAAGCCGAGGGAGGGCCACAGTGAGACTGGCATCATTAAGATGAAATGCTCAACAGAGCTGGTAGAAAAGATTTCTACGGCCATCATGTAATCAAAAAAGAAATGGTAGGATCTGACATATGGTGTAGAAACCATCTTATTTTATGCCCCTAAAGACAACCAAAACAATTAGACCAGTTTAAAAACTAGTTAAAAGTACACAAAATGTCATGGAATGGATAGGGAAGGTGGTACTACTTGGGAGTAAGTCTCAATGCATTTAATTCAGTTTTCGGCTAAATAAACATAGACAATTTTTTATCAATTAAGGATATAGTCTGATCTTATATCCCAGATCAATTGCCAAACCTAGTCCTTAATTCTACCATTGCTGTCACATTATACCAGACACTCATCTTTATCCTCTTATAATAGCAATAGTCTAGTTAAGGGATAAATACCCAATTATCTCTTACCTGGTGGCTAAACTTCTCTACATTTCTACAAGAATAAGATCAATAAGAATGTCTGGATGATAGTAAAGTATAGGTAAATATCATCTGATCATCTGTCTTTGGTACTTGTTTATAAGGGTTAATAGAGTGTACAAGCTGGGTTCTTTTCATTCCTGTAGCTAATACCCTATCTCCCTTTCTATATATAGCAAAACATGATTAACCAGTAAATAACAGCTTACTTGTTTTAATACTGTTTTAAGACTCTAACAAGTATATATCTAGTAATATTTTTCAAATTTTGACAATATTTTATCTATTAATTTTATAGTTTTTTGTTTCTGTACAAGTATTACCGAGACTGGTCAAATTGACTGAATAAATCTTTGACTGACTGACTGCCAAACCTAAGTAGAATAATTTGGTTTGTCAACCTCCAGATGGTGGCTGGAGATCTCCCACTATTACCACTGATCTCCAGGTGACACAGATCTGTTTGCCTGGAGAAAAGGGCTGCTTTGGAGGGTGGGCTCCAGGGCATTCTACCCCAGTGGAGTCTTTCTCTTCCCCAGACGCTGCCCTCCTCAGTTTGTGTCCCCAAATTCTCCAGGATTCTTCCACATTCTAACCACATCAAATTCAGGATCCAGACCCCGAAATTGTGTCTGGCATTCTACAATTGTAGTTTTCTCCAGCACTGTCCAGGAGTCAATTTGCAGCTTGCATTTTGCACATCCATCAAGAGCGTGCATTCCCACCTCTTACCTTGCCTCCCTTGCCTTTTTTAAAAATCTGAGCACGCAAAGTAATTTTTATGCCATTAAAGATGTTTGTTGTTGTTGTTGTTGTTATTGCATCTTAATGTGATCAAAACAGGAAAATGCCCCCTTTTCACCCCCTGCTTGTTCTCACACCTTGTTCTCACTATCTTCTTCCCTCCATGCTCCCTGTAGGTAAGATGACCAAGTGCTCCCCTCTTCCATCTTCTGTGTGTCTCACTCTCCCCACTTCCAAAGCCTTCTCGGGAGCAATTCCAATTCATAGGCAGCTTGAAAAAAATGATGTCTGCTTGTGCCTTTCTTTCAAGGGTGCCTTTTCATTCAAGCATCCTGTGCCCTAAGTTGCCACCCCCCTTCCCCTAACATACTTAAAGTTATTTTTGAAAAGAAAAACCTCAGTTATCACATTATAATGCTGCCATATTATGATATACAAAATTGGGTTTTGTAATACTTGGAAACAGCGGTGGGAGGCTGCTGATGGGGACTCTCAGCATTGGCCCATAGCATAGAGGCACAGGGAAGCTCACTGCCCTTCCTCTCCCTTGCAATCATCAACAGCAGCCTCCCGGCATGGGGGAGAGGACAGGATGTTCCAGAGATCTGCCAGTCCACCCTGCCCTCAGTCACTCATCAGCGCCATTACGAAAATGTTTTCCTGCATTAAATTTACAAAGTGCCCCTTTGAATATTCAATTATGATGGAGGGGGAGGTGGGGAAGCAGGGTGTGTGTGTGGTGCTTGTGCAACTGCAGAATTGCATTGTAACATGATAGTGATCAAAATAAAGAAATACGGGACATTGGTCAGATCTAATTATTTAGGACAGGAAGTGGAGGAAGCCAACAGGACTCTTTTGAGCTTCCACTTTAGGCTAGCACAAATTCCCTCTCAGGGGTTGGGGGGGAAGAATCCAGTTTTAGCAGCATTCCCAAACCGTGCAGCAAACAGGGAGAGCATTTGGTACTGCGCGGACTGGTTGTAATTCCATAAAGCATTAAGATGGCCATTGTGCCATTTTTCCCCGGGTTTCCCAATCTGTAGTTGGTAACTCTAAAAACAATGCAAATTAATACAACTTCTTTCAATACGCTGAATGACTGACTAACATTAATGAAAAGAAGGCTTCAATATATATTGAATGCTAAGCGTGGCAAAAACAAAAAGTCAACATCACAAAATGCCTTGAAGTAATCCAACCTTTTTTGTTGTTTTGAAGAAGTGCAATGAATGTTGTCAGCTTTTCTATTTGCTTGTGTAAAAAACATGTGTAGACAGCCAAAGCTTCCTATTGTGATGTCCTTTCTTTGCTCCCACCACAGGTGAAACTGTAATAAAGTAAGCAGAAGTAAAGCTGACCTTTAACCACTCTTTTAAAAAATGATACAACCTAAGCTAGTATTCATGAGCATTTAATTCAGACCATTTCCCCCCAGTTTCCTAGACCACGGTGATTTACTAGTTATAGGAGAAAGTGAAAAGGGGGAAAAAATCAGACCAAGTACAAAACCTGCACTAACTGTATTGTGTTAAAATACTTCAGCCATTGTGTTTGTCACGTCCTTTCAAATGATAAGGACAAAATAACACCTGATTATCTAAAATCTGGGATTAAATGCAATTTAGTGCTGAGCTTTTCATTATGAAAAAAAAGGCCCATAGATTGGATCGCTATTGTAGTCTTAAATGAAAAATGAGTTGCTTTACAAAAATTTACTAACAATATAACTATGCATGTGAACCTGGAAATAAGCGTTTCTGCGAACAATGAAGCTTATTTCTGGGTAAGCATGCACAGAATTGCAGCCTGACAGTGAAATCTTACGCAGAGTTACTCCAATCGAAACTCGTTAATTTCAATTAATTTTGGCTAAGGATAGGCATGAACCAGAAAAAATACAGTACAGTTCATCTTTTGTGGCATGCCCTGCTCATGAGCCATGGACCATCACAAAATTGTAGCCACCTCATGAACTAGTATAGTTATCACACCTTGTTCTCATTGTCATCCCTCCCCCCCCCCCCCCACAGAAATTGAGAAACGAGATCTATTCCATCCCTCCAACAAACTTGCTGTCCTGTTGAACTGATGAGCAACAGTCTCTCCTGATTCCTTTATAGGCTTGTTGGAGTCTCTTTAACATGCATCTATATGTTAAATCAGTACTAAAGCATGGAATAGCAAACTGGCTCTAGGTTACAGCTTTTGAAAACTTCACTTCATGCATCAGCAGTGTGCTTCAGCATGCCCTGATTTACTGATTCGGGACTTCCACAACTTTATTAACTCTATTTTTATACGCATTGTAAAAATGTCAATTACACAGAGTTGGTTACGAAAAGCCTCAAGGTAAATATGCTGGTTTGAATATGGCTAAATAAAAGGTCAGGCTGAAAATAAATAGCTGTCAGACTTGTGTGTTTTATTCTCAATCATATTTACACACTTCATAAATATTGTGCAATACAAAAATAAGGGAATGAGAGAATGACATAAAAAGCCGTAATTTAAGATCATGTTAAGTCATTACGTAGAATCCCAGGTAATACTGTATTGTGACCAAAACATGGTGTAAAATATTCCCAGATGATTTTAGAAGCTGTAATATGAAAATTCCATATTATAAGAACATCAACAAAACAGCTGAACCTCATCCACTTAAGGTATGGGGCACTGAAAAGAACAAGTCCTTTCTGATGAGTGGAAATCAGAACAACGTGTGCGAGCTTAAATAGTGGAAATGAGTTTTGGATGTTGCAGATGAGGTAATTATTTCTGCAGGGAACAGAGATGGGATGAGGGGAGGTATCCTCTTCCTGTATTTCAGTTTCAAGCATGGGCATATGTCAAGAATATTCCATTTTTGTTGACATGTCAAGAGAGCTGATAAATGCACGTGTGACAGAGTGTGTTTTAAAAGCTTAGAAGTGTTCTGAGAATAGATAAAGGACTTTGAAGGGTTAACTCTTCAAAGAGCCAGGGAGCCTTGAGTAACAGGCTGTTCCAAGTACTCTGATTGGTTAGCATCAGTTAAGCAGAGAAAATTTCTGAAATGCATGCTGGGGAGAATTCAGCCTGATTTCAGCTTTAGTTGAGAGCGGCTTAACACAGATGGAAAACTGAGGGAAAGTTGGCAAGGAAGTGTGGTAAGCAGGCAAAGACTTCCATTCAGGCAAAGGAAAGGTGATAGATCTTTTAGTGAGAAAAGAAAAAACCCTACTCAGTCAAACAGGGAGTTAGCTCTGAGGAGTGCAGAGAACCCTGGTCTACTGTGGCCAGAAACTGTCTTTAGAGACCTTATGGGTCAGTTAAAAATTCATGATGAGAACTGGTGTTTCAAGAGAAGCGGGCTTGGTTTGGGAAAGAGTGAACCAGCCTTCTGGAAACCAAGAAAGTCAGAGAATACTCAAAGAAAGTGTACTGATGTGTTAGGTGGAAACACTGTAACAAAACCCTCTAAACTAGGCTTGTGCACTTCAGCACGCTTGGGCCACTTCGGTGGCTATTCAAACCCAAGTTGGCCAGCATTCCCTTGCCGCAGGCCATCAGGGACCTTAAAGTGGATCAGGGCCAGGAGTGGGCCTGGACAATGCCAGTATCATGCAAAAGCATGGATGAGCCCCGCTGTCCTGCAGGCACCGGGCCACCCTTTCCTGCCCATGCATAATCAGTCTTCGTGACCATTAAGCTAAGTAATAGCTACAAGATTGCTTTCACATTAGGAAAGGCCATCTGAATTTCTTCCTTGTATATAATTTGACAGAGATCTGTATGAGACAGAGAGTGTTCTTCTGTAGGCCTGTGGCTTTGTCTCACATCCAAGTGAAAGCACAAAAATTTATCAGTAAGTTTCACATCTTCTCGGTATGCTTCCATCAACAGTTCGACATCTTCCTGAATTTCTTAGAGATTGCCAGATTAGCTCTTCTCCCCTTCCACAGCCACAAAGACACTGGTAATCACTTGCCACACTAGGTCACTGCTAATTCTTTTAATGTTTACTCCCTAACATGGGGAGAGCAAATATACACTAAAATTCCCTTTAAGAGTAAAACCAGAGAGAACCTTTAAACTACACAAAGGTAACATAAATGCATTCTCCACTCCAAGATTGCACTTCCAGGGCACCTAAACCCAGAAGGCCCCCGGGTTTAGGTCGTGAGCAAAAAGATCACGCAGGCTGTTGACGCGGATGCCTTGAAGGATCGATGCTATTCTTTATTATTTCAAGATACATGTGAGAGTTACAAAACAGGAATGGGGACTATCACTCATCTCAGCTTTAAATATGTTTGGATAACCACAGTAGATAAAAATAGTCAGATGCGTGAAACATGATTATGGGACTTGATGTTTGAGCACATGGAATTTTACTCATATACACGTATGCATACATAGCTAGGGGGGACAGGTGCTAAAACATTTGTGAACTGCCCACAGATATATTATTATCCTCCATTTCTCCTGCATGACTGTTTGTTTTTTTAAATGTAATTATGGACTAAACTATGAAGGCAGGCTGTCCACAATCAAAGACGTTTGAAAACCTCCATTCATCAGAATGTGTTGACTATAAAGCATTTTTAGAGAAGTTTTTAAAAACTACTGACACGTTACATTAACTACATTCCAATACTGTTTGCTTATTTAGAGCATTTTAACCAAATTTTCTCTGAAACTGTGATAATGAGAGACAACTATAGTTAAATACGCATTTCACAGTTAAAGGGTTTCTTTCCCCTCTTCTTCTGATGCTGTTTGGGCTTTTCTCCTCTTCCTTTTTAATATACCGCTCAGTCCTACAGCTGTATTGCCTTCCCAGAATGTTACAGACCGTATGTTATGTCTTCCTTACAAGCGCAATACATCCATTACAACTAAAGCCTTGTCCATCCTATGACCATTTATACACCCCGTATTTGGGAGCGGGATTGTGGATACGGACAAAATTCAGTGCTTCCCTCTTATCCACAGACTTCTTTGACTGACACAGAGTCACTTAATAAAAGGTCGCCACCTTTCAAGGCTGCCACTCTGCCTATTCAGTTAATACTGGGACCCATTTAGACTGCTCATTGATCATTCAGGATGGGGTGCTTTCACACATACTAAGTAATGTGTTCTCAATCCACTTCAGCGACCCTATGCAAGTGGATTTCATCAATTCGCACAGTAACATCCAGTAGCAAAAGTGCAGTAGATTGGAAGCGCATAATTTAGTGTAGTGAGCCAGCTTGGTGTAGTGGTTAGGAGTGCGGACTTCTAATCTGGCAAGCCGAGTTTGATTCCCGACTCTTCCTCCACATGCAGCCAGCTGGGAGACTTTGGGCTCCTCACAGCCCTGATAAAGCTGTTCTGGCCAAGCAGTAATATCAGGGCCCTCTCAGTCTCACCTACCTCACAGGGTGTCTGTTTTGGGGAGAGGAAAGGGAAGGTGACTGTAAGCCGCTTTGAGACTCCTTCAGGTAGAGAAAAGTGGCATATAAGAACCAACTCTTCTTCTTCTAGTGTGCGTGAAAGCACTATGAATCCCTTTTTATATAATCATGTAATACTAAAGACATGCCAGCACACAGTGCACATGTGTTAGACTAAGATCTTGCAGGCCCTGGTTCAAATCTACACTCTTCCATGAAGCTTCCCGGGTGACCTTGGACCCATCACTCTCTCTCGCGCGCTTAGCCTTAGCTTTGCTTACAGGGTAGCTGTGAGAATAAGATGTGGAGGAGACTGCCATGTTTACCACCCTAAGCTGCTTGGAACAAGGAGAGAGTAAAGATGTATTTAATTTAAAAAAAATGGCATACCAGGAAAGCCCAATGGACCTTTTGAAGACTGACATTCTTTCTTTGGAAGGAGATCACTGAGAGCACAGGAGTGAGGGGAGACCCGCCCACTGTTATGCTTCTCCAACTTGCCCCAATTATTTTACTCATAAGGGATCAGGATACATTTGCATTTAATGCATGCCCTCAATGTGGGATATGTACCTGAATCCTCAATATAGGAATCCATCAACAGGAGGGAGGGAAACATTAAACTGTCATTTCCAAGACAAAGGGGAATTTTAATACTCTTCTAATTAAAATTGGCAACCTGGACATATAGCTTTCCCCTTTACTAAAATGGCAATCTGCTTCTGGGTGTTAAATTGTAAAACACTGAATTGGCTTTGAGCCAACACCAATGAGAAACTATTATTATATCAACATACGTTTAATTATTTGAATAACCCCCTCCGGAATAGAGTGATTCCAGTATGGAAATAACTGGCTAAGGGTTGGTGATAAAAGGTGGATTTGAATACAGGAATGTCCGTCATAACAATTTAATCTCCCTCTGTAGAGGAAAAATAAAACTAATTTGGAGGTTTATCAGCGCAAATATACAACGCATCTATTGTGGTATTTTATTAAACATTGAGGCACATTGAGTTAAATGATGAAAAAAGTAACTCCAGCAAGAAACCAAGTTCTACCAGTTGGCCCATAAGTCCATAGCAGTGAGCCCACATCCCAGTCAATGTAGTTCATTGGCCAAAACTATAATTTTACATGCTTGTATGCCACGCACCTGTGATCAAGACGACAATCCTTTTTCAGTCATGGTACCTCACATCTGGAATGCCCTTGCCCTTATCACTTGGTTGGAGCCTGCCTTACTTTCCTCAAGATGCCCCTAGGCAGAGTTGCAGACTTCTAAGGTCATTGTAGCTTAGAACAGGGATAGTCAACCTGTGGTCCTCCAGATGTTCATGGACTACAGGTTGACTACCCCTGACTTAGAATTGTACAGTTAGACATTTGAGAAACAAAATGAGAAGGCCAATGATGGGGAGGGAGGTGGGTGCAAAGGCTAAGGTTGCCAGCTCCAGGTTGTGAAATTCCTGGAGATTTGGGGGCCAAGTCTGAAGAGGGCTGGATTTGGGGAGGGGAGGGACTTCAATAGGGTATAATGACAGAGTTCCCCTTGCAAAACAGCCATTTTCTCTGTGGGAACTGATCTATGTAACCTGGAGATCACTTGTAATCCCAGGAAATTTTCAGCCACTACCAGGAGGTTGGCAGCTCTATGCATGGACCTGATTTTTACTGATTCTAGTACATATGCATACTATTTTCCTGAACTGCAATGGCCCCAGGAGTGGCTATTTGCCCTATAAAGTCAAAAAACAAGTCCTGACTAGAGCAGACTTTGAAACTGAAGGCCTTGGACTTAAATCTTGATTATAATGTTCTTAGCCAAACCACTATTCCTTCTTCCTCAACCCCCATCTGCAATGCAAACATAGTAATACAAGTCCATGCAAAAGCCTGCAAAAATCCACAATTCCTTGATTTGGAATACAAAATTCAGTGATTCATAATACTTTCCTTATATGCCAAGTAACTCAGGAGGAGAAAAACTCTTACTTTTTCTCTTTCCTTCCCACCTCAAGTGCTTTTTCTGACTCTACAGCAATGAAAAAAGCAGCAAGATCGCTGGGAAGCACAATTTCCCCATCACTCCAGGCAGCTGAACTGGTCCTCTACTGGAGTTCTAGATGTCAAGAGAAGAGGAAGAGCAGAGGAAAGAAAGGGGCTTTGTTCCGGTGCCCTGTTCAATCAACTACAGTTGCCACCAGGTGGTGGGATTTGGGGATGCAAGAAGGGACTCCATGATTTGTCACTCATACTGAATAAACGGTGTTTTAGAATCATAGAGTAGGAAGGGCCCATAAAGTCAATCTTGTCCATTGAGCATTCTGCTCAATACAGAATCAGCCTAAAGCATTCAGGATAAGTATCTGTCCAACCGCTGCTTGAAGAACACCAGTGAGGGGGAGCTCACCACCTCCCTTAGGCAGCCGATTCCACTGCTGAACTAATCTAAGTGTGAATTCCCCACGCCCCCCCCCCAATATCTAGCCAATATCGTTCTACATGTAGTTTAAACCCATTATTGTGGGTCCTATCCTCTGCCGCTGATATCTGGAAAAGAGACCAGCTTACTTACTGAGGACCAATTACAAAATCGGCAGTACTGAGGCCAAATTTGGACTTGTAGCCTAAAAGCTGGGCAGCCTGTCACACTATGCTGACACTGAAACAAAGCTGACATGCAAGCAGCATTTGCATGCCGGGGATCCAGAGTGGTAGAATATGGGTAAGAATCTTAACTATGCCAAATCACTGTGGACTTTACGGCATTCTACCCCCCTGAGATCCCTGTCCTCCTCAGGTCCCATCCCCAAATCTCCAGGAGTTTCCCAACCTGGATCTGGCAACCCTACCCCCCATCCCATCCCATTGGCCATTGGGGACTTGGGCATCCTATGACATCTAGGTCTGTACTACTGGGAGGAGGGGAAGCATGTTGCTTATAGATATAATATGTATAAAAGGTAAAGGTATTCCCTGTGCAAGCACCGGGTCAAGCACCCCTCGGGGTGATGCCCTCTAGAGTTTTCATGGCAGACTCAATACAAGGCGGTTTGCCAGTACTTTCCCCAGTCATTACCGCTTACCCCCAGCAAGCTGGGTACTCATTTTACTGACCTCGGAAGGATGGAAGGCTGAGTCAATCTTGAGCCAGCTGCTGGGATCGAACTCCCAACCAAGAGGCTCTTACAATATGTATAAGGTAAAGGTAAAGGTATCCTCTGTGCAAGCACCGAGTCATGTCTGACCCTTGGGGTGACGCCCTCCAGCGTTTTCTTGGCAGACTCAATACGGGGTGGTTTGCCAGTGCCTTCCCCAGTCATGACCGTTTACCCCCCAGCAAGCTGGGTACTCATTTTACCGACCTCGGAAGGATGGAAGGCTGAGTCAACCTTGAGCTGGCTGCTGGGATTGAACTCCCAGCCTCATGAGCAAAGCTTTCAGACGGCTGCCTTACCACTCTGCGCCACAAGAGGCTCTTACAATATGTATTACAATATGTATATGAGGAGATAAATACAGGCATATCACCGTTTTCAGTTTAGTGCTTGGAAGGAGCTTCTGTAGCGGATAAACTTCTCCCATGGACATGGGTCAGTGAGACTGCTTTTCAAGACAGCCATTACAGACACACACTGTTGTTTCAGTGTTAAGTACAATATCCCATTGTTTTTGTAAGGGAAGCTCAGGCACACAAAATGCATGGCATAACGCAAACCAATTTTGAGAAATATAATCCCCTCCTTCGAACCCAGACAGTTGGTTTATGATACAAAACAAACCACTTTCCACCTCTCATTACCATCTTCTAATTTGGGCTGAGATTTTATGTGATTGGAATTGAATCTAAGGCAGGCAGATTTTACATTTTACGAGGGCAAATCAAAGTACAAGTACCTTTCCTTTCCTTTTAATAGTCAGAAAGCTGTTGTGCTCTGCAGAGTACATCCAAAATGAGCAAACAGCCTCAAACAAATTGAGCTCCACAAAAAGAGAAAGAAAGATGGTTTGTCTCTCTAGATTCACCTGTATTGAGCTTTTCTGTGAAAACGCAAATTTGTTTGTCTTGTGGTACAGAATGCATACGAGGAAATACTGCCAGGACAGAGGGGAAAAAATTATGTTGCCCAAATTAAGGATGATGCATAGGTCTGTAATTGCTATTCCCCACAAGGAATCTTGGGAGTTGCTAACGTTGCTAAAGTTTGCTAAAGTTGTGGGGGATTTTGTCATAGACTCCCAGTATCTCTTTCACCAAGCGACAGTTTTCAGGGGTGATACAGATCAGACAATGTCAGAGCACCTCCATGCCAGCCCACCTTATGCTCCTCTCCCACTACCTGCCAGTATACAGAAACAGGAAGGGCTCATTGCAGGCACACTCCTCACTGTCACCGGTTTCAGTATAGGGCAGTTTCGTGTGTGTGTGTGTGTGTGTGTGTGTGTGTGTGTTTAGCTTCTAGGAGAGGAGGGCAATGTCCCACAGTCTTGAGAAGTGCCCTGTGGAAACTTTGTGTACCTTCACAAAGAATTTCTACAATACACAGCAGTTTTTCAGAAGTTATTGATGTGGAGGGGTTCCCTAATATTAAGAGTTGTTTTATTCCCTACTTTTCACTACCTGAAGGAGTCTCAAAGCAACTTACAATCGCCTTGTTTTGCTCTCCTCACAACTGACACCCTGTGAGGGAGGTGGGGCTGAGAGAGCTCTGACAGGATTGCTCTGTGACTACAGCTCTAACAGGACTGTGACTGGACCAAGGTCACCCAGCTGGCTACAAGTGGAAGAGTGGGGAATCAAACCCAGCTCTTCAGATTAGAGGCTCACATTCTTAACCACTACACCAAGCAGGATCCCACTGGCAAAATCTTGTAATTCTGTACAGTTTAGGTCAATCATACCAAGAATGTGTTTTTTAAAAAAGCTGGTAAAAATTTAGCAAATTTGGAAATGAAAAACAATAAGAATTCATGTAAATCAACTTCAGAAATCAAGTACAGTCCGAGACAACGAAATACTGAGAAAGATGGGCGGGAAGGAGACAGAATGTGGCAGAATGTGGCATACATCTCAACAAAGAGGCAGTCTCAACAAATGTTACTGACAAACATTTCTTTCTTTCTTTTCTTTACACATGAGCTCACCCATTCTCTCTCCCCTTTTAGGTGGAGAGTCACACGCCTGGACTTCCTTTCTGAATTGGTTCCTACAACAAAACATGTGCAATTAAAAGTTGTCCTGCTTGCCAATACAGGAAGTTACTGTCTGGGCTGGATTCCTAAATATCTCTACTTGTTTTCCAAGGTTAAAAGTAAGCATTTAAACATTATGTGCCACCTGCAGCGCTCTTCTGTACAAATATCTTTCCTTCGTGCCAGTCCCACATGCTGAACGAATGGGACCCCCGGCCCTCGTGGCCAAGTTGCAGCAAAAGCTCTCGGGGCTAACTGGATTTTGCTGTCGGTAAATAGTGATAATCCAAACACCCTTTTATCTGGTGTCAACAAAAAAAATTACCTAATGCAGGGAAGGTATTTTGTTTTTGAAGGGTGGTGCAGGAAAGGAGTGGTGGCTTGAAAATGACTTAGGTTCGTGGTTGAGATAACAAGAGGCCGGTTTCCATTATTCACTTGCTGTCTGACCTTCACTGTGAGGTTTCCTGCTCTACACTGCTTCCCCTCCCCACTCTTTATCTCAAGATTAGCACCATACCTTTCAGAGTATTCACAGCAATCCGGGAAGTCACCTGGGCCATCCAGGTGAGGGTGCTAAAGGTAACAGCTAGGTCATATACTCTTCCAGTGTCTGAAGAGAAGCTGTAGGAACACATGTATGTGTATCCGGGGGAACACAATCATGGTGGCAAGCTCTGCCTGCAATCTACGTATGTTCATTGGAAGACAGGTGTGTCACTTACGCATACCTGAACACTCTCTTGGCAGGTTCAACATATGCATTCAAGAAACCATGTGCAGGGCAGGACTGGAGCTTGCAATTCCTCCTACACAAGAATGCATTCCATTGTTCTGAACATATGAACAAGGCTCTTGCAGGCCTAGCAGCATAGGATAAGCACAGGTGAGGAATAAGGGAACAAAAACACCTGTTGGTTTTTTTTTAAATAAATTAAAAGCCACAGCTTTATCAACTATATCACGGGAGCCTTGGCACAGCATGGAGTTGGATTAAGAATCGAGTAACCCACCTGAGACCTGATTAAACTCACCACCCCAGAGCAACTGGTGTGGATGAAACCATGTTGGTGACCCCTGAGATCCACATAGGTGCCAGCCATTATGTGGTTAAGAACATGAGAAGTTTCAAGCCTTTTCACGCCATCATGGTTCAGGCTGTCCTCGACCATCGTGTCCCCTTCTATGGGTTCCTCTGGGGAGCCTCAGAATGGAATCTCAGAGCTCACAACCACCCTCAGATCCAGCCTAAGAGCCTAGATGACTTCATCGGCCTTTAGATATACTCCCCCCTGGCTGACCCAGTGAACCTCCTTTTACTTTTCCCATAACTGCTGAGTTTTCTTAGGAGATCCAGATGAGAAACTTTATTAAAAGTTCCCTTGTTACCTGCTGATGCCATCCCCACTAATAGCCCCCAAGCTGGGCATGCCACTGAATTGGCTCCACCTCAAGACCTCTACAGGGAGTCCCCAAATTGGGGGAGGTGGGCACACAGGCACTACCTTCCCCCAAAAGGATCCACCCCAATGCAACTGCAAAAAGCCTGTGACAAAAGATGAACATATTAAAAACCAAAATAGAACCCATATCAACTGAAACACAGAGTGTGTGTATGTGTGTAAGGGGGGGGGGGCAAAACCATGGAAAGCACTGAGGGCAGTAGCCCAGTGTCTGCCAGTTAAAAAGAGAGAGGGCAGGCAGGAGGAGCTCCCAGGACTACCAACCACTCCGTCCCCCTATTGTGAGTCTGGCAAGCCAAGGCCAGCCTCTATCACTGGGTTAACCCTGCCCCTGGCTCTCAACCATCCAGGCCGTCAGAGGACAGCATGGCTGCTTCTTTCCCCTCAGGCCACAAAGGCAGCTTCAGATGAGACCTTGCCATAGCCTATGACCAAAGAACAAGCGCATTTCAATTACTTCTTCATTACCCTTCCTTTGAAGACTGTCATAAGCCTCTGGGCATAGTTTGTTCTTTTTAATTTAATTTGTGTACAGCAACTAGTGTTTGAGGTACTTTATAAATAATAAATATTTGGTTTATTAACTATGGACTAGAAAATAGGTCATGAATGCCTAATCATCACTACAGCCCCCTGTTAGCCTACAATTAAAGACGGTCCCCAGAGTGGTTTTAACAAAACAAAGCTGCACTGTGTATTACATTTTTATAAAAACAAGTTCATGAAAACAAGTGAGTGCTTCATTTTTTGAAAAAAAAAAAAAAACCTTCCCCCACCCCTGGTAGAAAAGAATGGGAATGGATAGACAGTCCTTTTCACACATGCAGAAATCCCAACCCTTTCTTTCCATAATAAAATACATCATTACAAAGCTCCTAAATTATTATCAGTCCTTTAAAATTATGGCAGGAGAAGGGATGTTCTGCAGAAAAGAATTTCTCAACCAGTGGTATGCAGAAGTGGTGTAAGTGGGACACGGGTTATTAAGAATTCATTCTCCTTCATTCCCAATAACACAATTTAATTTGTTATTTATTATCGTGTATTTTACAGTTATCACAGCAGCAAAACCTGTACTCAATAGTTTCCGGTTTCTAAGAGAATTGTTATTTTTGTTTGTGTTTGATAGTAATAAAATTTATGCCCAACAATCATGCAGATTATTAGTGTTTCTAAAACCTACTGTAAATGATACACATAATAACAGAATTCCTGTAAACACACAAGGGTCCTTCCTGGGGGGGAAAGTGGGCCTTTTTTTTCTATTATGGTGAAACACAGAGTGAGTGGTGGGACATAAGGTTATGAAAGGCTCCTATAGAAGAAACAGTGAAGAACAAACGGCTACAGAAGAAACAGTGAAAGGTCATGGCCTTTGTGGGAAAGAGAGTATGATTTATTAGCAGTACATATCCCTACCGGCAATATGCTTAGAAAAATCACCGCCATCTTGAAATAGCTCACATTGTATACTGCCATTCTTCCAAGAAGCTTCTCCTTCTCCATTTTACCTCTACAAAAACCCTTAAGATAAGCAAATTGCTTCAACAAGCCAAACAGTACTTCCCTAGGCTGTTTCAGGTTGGAATAAAATAGTGTGGGGGAGAATGCTGAAGTCCCTTCTCCGAGTCTGCTGCATAAGAAATGGCATAAGAAATATTGTGGGAATGTATATCTGACCAAGTTGGGTTAATTTCACCACGATGCTGCTTGTGGTCAGTTGGACATTAAAGCAATATCATTTTTAAAAGTACTATTGAAGTCCTTCCCCTACTCTAACCTTCCCTTCCTCAGACTCTGCCCCCAAATCACCTGGTATTTCCCAACATGAAGCTGGAAACTCTACTATACCACAAAGGTCTTTTTGCAACTAATATTTACAATACTACTTTATAGTATCTTTGTATGCTTGTGTATAAATTACTAGTTGTCTCGATCATTTTATGGGAAATATGTGGTTAAAATTCTGTTAAATTATGAATAGTTATGAAATAACTTGCAAACATACTTTTCAAAGGGCCCTGGCTTGATCCTCCCTGTCACCATTTATGACTCGTTTAGTATCAACGGCCTATGCACAGAAGTCCTGTACAGGAGGCATTCAATAGATTCTACCCAAATGTATGTTATACCCTTACATAGTAACAAAAAATTAACTCACTTGCGTCTCTACAACCCTTGCCCCATTTTTCCCGTTTCCAAACTGTACAAAAATTCCATGAATGCAATCTTGTTTGCAGCTGAGAACTATTGTTTCCCCTTCAGAACAAATGATTATAGCAATAAGCTTCGAATATGTAGCAGATTTGTAGTGACGTATCTGAATGAGACTTCCCACCTGCTGATCAGCATTTGTAGTAAATGGTAATTAATACTAGGAGTAACCACTTTCCTTCATCAAACCATGAAAATAAAACAGTTCTACTAACAGCCATTCAATCTACTGTTTACCTGGATGCTTATTCTTTTGATACAAACCAAAATACAGTTTGGTGGGGGGAGGAAATTGTGGGCAATGAAAGAATCCACACATTGATAGATCCACCTATGTAAAGTGTGACACTTGTGCAAAATGGTCTTGACAATGCAATGAGAATAGGTAGGCTACACAAACCAGATGCTTATCTATTCCAGGGGTCCTCAATCTTTTTGAGCTCACAGCTACTTTTGGAATTCTGACACAGTACGGTGGACACACCCACAAATTGGTTGCTTCTGGAGGCAGAGCCAGCCACTAAATTGTTTGCCTTTAGTCACACGGCCCTTGTGCTGTGGTGGCAGCTGTGTCTAAAACATTGTTCTTAAGAATCTGCACAGCCAATCAAAACTCCAATGGCCAATCAGAAATCTTGCTGGACAAAAGCCCCGCCTGGTCCCACCCACTTTATAAAAACACTTGGTGGGCACCAGGGAAGGTTAAGGTGGCCAGATTTTAACATTGGTAAAGCGGGACACCATTGACCGGGGGGGGGGGGTTCTTGATTAAAAATGTTGTCTATATGGAGCAACAAAAAGTTTCATAGAACGTATAGAACGCAAAAATAGTATTGTAAAATATATTTTTTAATTTCAACATAAGTACAATTTGCCAGGTACCCCCAGATGTCCCTCCAAAAGTGAGACAATCTGGTCACCTTACGAAAGGTGTAAGTGGTCAACACACACTGTGGGAACCTTGATCTGTACCTTTAATGGAGGTGTAATGTGTCTTTAAACCGTGTAAACTTGCAGGTGGAAGAGCACATTTCAAGCTCAAGAAACTTCTGATTGAGCCTGCCGCATTCTTCAACAGGGCCTCAACATTCATTAAAAGTCCAGAATATTTTAAATGGCTAGAGTTAAGTATTATTTTCCTAATATTCATCAGCTCAATCAAACATTATCCTTCAATTTAGCACTGCGGCTGTTGGGTTTTAACGAACAAACAAACGTTTCCAGATTTGACTGGAAAGGGATCCTGACAATAAAGGCAGAGATAAAGGCTAATACAAACACGCCTCTCTGAAAAAGCCCATTGAAGCAAGGCGACCTTTTTTGTTTTCTCTAACACTGATGATTGGCAGCATAATCTGAAACACATTTACTTCGACATAAAGTTCTAATGAAATCAATGGGAGTTATTTCGCATAATTGCTGTGAACTACCAGGGCCCCTTAAATGCACACATGAGATTGTACATATGGACCGAGGTTATTTCCCCCCTCCAAGGCCTAAACCAGGCTTCGGGAGTTGGGGGGGGGGAGCAGCTAGAGACTGACTGTGAAGTTATTTGTATCCCAAGTGTCAGTAGCTGACACCAATCAGCAAATCTCAGACTGTTTATTCAGAAGACAATCTGGGTGGCAGAACTGGGCTTTAAACAATGGCCATCGCATACTGATCAAGAAAGCAGACCAGTTTATTGTTCACCGTGACAAGCAAATTTGTCTGCTTATCTGTAATATTTATATTACAGACACACACACACATATGAACTCCACCCCAGAACTATTTGCCAGAAGTTTAGAGGCTGTGGCTGAATGGTTAACACAGAGTCAAATGTAGGTGAACCCTTCAAATATGGAGGTCCTGTGGCTGGGTAGGAAGGGACCAGCAGAGGAAGTGAGCCTGCCAAACCTGGAAGATGTGCAGCTTACCACTGCACAGATGGCCAGGAATCTGGGAATGATATTTGATGCCTCTCTTTCTATTGAGGCTCAAGTCACTAGAGTAGCTCAGTAGGGATTTTTCCCATCTGTGCCAGGCTAAACTACTGGCTTTGCATCACATAGCCACAGTCTTCCATGCAATGGTCACCTCCAGACTAGACTTCTGTAACTGCACATGGGCCTTCCGTTGTCCCTACTCCAGAATCTGCAGCTGGTCCAAAACATAGCTGCCAGAATCCTCACCAGAACCCCACAGCTCAGGCAGCTGTGCTCAGGCAGCTGCACTAGCTTCCAGTGGAGTTCTGGATTAGGTTCAAGGTGACGATTTTGACCTTTAAAGCCATTTGTACCTGAGGGACTGCCTCTCTGATGACAGTCGCTAGTAGGGATTGATCGGGGCGGGGGGTTAAATTGTCTTCCACCATAGAAATGTATTGCTGTTTATTGCTGTGTTGTTTAGGAGGTTATATTGTATTTTATCATATTGTATCGTACTCTTTTATTCTTTTACTATAAACCACCGCAAGCCGGACTGGTTTCAGGAGTGGCGGGGATAAATCTAAATCTAAATAAATAAAAAAAATCCCCCCCCCCCCCAAAAAAAAGAGCACTACGCTCTGCCAGTTCCAACAGGATAATAGTCCCTGGCCCAAGAGAAGTCTACCTGGCCAGGGCCTTCTTAGTCCTTGCCCCCATATGGTGGAATGAACTCCTCTTAGAACTCACTGGGTTCCACAGGGCCTGTAAGAAGGAGCTCTTCCATCAGACATTCGATTGAGGCCAGGTAGCTTTGGAACAACTAGACACACACACACCCTTACAACACTGATAAATAGGACCAGGTCAGGAAATTAAAATTTACATTTCTACAGCAAGCAACATTCATTGATAAAAAAGAAATCACCCCCCCCCCCAAAAAAAAAAAAAAAACAAGAGCTCTTTGACAGGCACTAAAAGATGGTCAGGCTTGGTATCAGGTTGATAATGTAGGGAAGGAAGGGTGGGCACAAACTGGGGAAATGTGGTTCGGTTCGTGACCATTCCAAACTAAAAAAGCATCATATGAACCAAACCGGTTTGTGAGATTCATGATGCAGTAGAAGGCACGCTTCAGATACCAAACTGGCAGACAATCTCCAGATGGCTTTCCTATCACGTTTGGTGAAGATTTTATTTATGAGCTCTAAGTTATGGCCACCAAAAGAAGGTACCTCCCCCTCTTCCATTGTTTCCAAACTTCCAGATGAGCTATGCCTTTGTAAGTGTTAAAAGGCAGGCAGAAAATTTTTAAATGGCATACACTCAATTAAGGGCTACACCAGTCCTGTATGGACCAGTTTTCTTCACCTAAGAACCTCAAGTATGTAAGAAAAACAAAGGATATTCACTAACCATGAAAGCTTTTTCAAAGAATGCTTCAGTTGTAACCTAAGCTAGCAAAAACAAGGAAATTTATAGTCAGGGGTGACTTCTAATAACTTAGCACCACAGGGTGTCTCTTTAACCACTTCCGTATTGCGCTACACCATGGCTGTACACAGAAGGTCAGCCTGAACTGTGAATTTCCTGATTATTAGTAGCTGTCACATTATTAACTATCTTAATGTATCTTTTTGATGAGCACATTTAATTTCCTCTTTTCATACGACTCCCACGACCCCAACAGAATGAGCAGCTCTGCCCCACTGTGACGCGGGAGCCTCCCAAACTATTATGAAACTGATTCACCGACACTCGTCACAATGACAAAGGCTCGTATTTATTACGAAGCGGTTTTAAAAGGCCATGTCCACGTAGCGAAGGGAACAAGCAAGGGGAAGGAGAATATCTTTGCAGACATTTCCACTCTAGGGAGTTATTTTTAGAAAGGCAGAGAACAACCATCTGTCTCCTGCTGAGAGGAGCCGTTTATTGGTAATGGAAAACCATTCCAGGTCACTTTTTTCATCCTTAAGAGAACAGCTCTCAAGTTTTGGGGTTTTTTTACTAGAACAACTTCTTTCGATTCTAACTTCTATAAAGCAATGAAACCTCCACTCCTGAAACCCGCGTGGAATAAGGCCCACAATCATCTTGCAATGTAATAGTCTAGTCTCAAACGTGCAATTCTCGAGCAAGGGGATTGGATGAGCAGTGGCTGGACAGCTCCATGGATTCCTGGATGAAGATCTTAGCTATGAAACAACCTTGGTCTCCTTGGTGGATGACCAGCACTGGGAGATAGTAGTAGGGTCTAACCCTGTTTATTCTCCTGAACCATTTGGAAGCTCTCGATAACAACAGTGATCTTTTGGGATTAGGGAAATGTTCTACAGTGGTTTCAGTCCTACTTGGAGGGCAGGTTAAAGAGGGTGATGATGGACAGAACTGCTGCTCAGCAACAAAACGGAAGTGCTACTGGTAGGAGGATTAACCCAGGAACTGAGGTGTCTGTTCTTCTGAATGGGGTTGCACTCCCCCTTGGATATTACCAATGTTGTTCCATCTACACTAGCTTTAAGTAGTTGCTGGGCCCAATTCATAGTGTCAATACTGACCAGTTGTGGCATCAAAAATATGGAATTCCCTCCCCATTGAGATTTGTCTGTCCCCTGTCATTGTCTTCTACCAGTGGATGAATACTTCTATACTTTTTGTGAAGTTCCTTCACTGCCTCCATTGGCCCTCCTTCCCTTTTCTTGTGTTTTGTATCTGAGTTTTTAAACTTGTGTTTTAATGTTTTTATTGTTCACCGTGTTGGGAGCTCTAAGGCAGGTGAAAAGGCAGCTTTAATAATGTTTTCAAAAAAATAAATATGAAATGTCATCCACAATTTGCAAGTTATTGCTCAAATATGCCACGGTTGACTATAACTAGAGCCTTTGCTTACTGTTAAGTTTGAAGCACCAATTCTGGATGTCCTGTACAAAGACACCTTCATTTTCCATTTCATGCAAAGAATCAACTCAAGGCCCTCGACAGCATGCATGACTAGATATGACTCACTGCACACTGTGGGCTAAAAGCTACATTCCCATCAATGACAGGAGGTTTAGGGCTGTGTCTGCTGATCCATGACTTATAGCACTAGTGTTGCCACTCCTAATTTCCCAGTATCTGCCCCCTGTAAATCACATTCATCCTTTGGCTTTTGGGGAACTTTTGGAGGTGCCTTGTGCAATGGTTAGCATGGGTTGCTATACATGCCGTTCTCCAGGTTACAGAGCTGTACCTGCCTATACATTAAATTTTGGGCTCAGGGTGAATCTACCTTGTCACTAATACACACCTCTGCAAGCACAGGCAGATGGCCTCTAAGGCGTCCTTGAACAATGATATATTTCAACATTTTAGTGTGTGGTTTGAACTATGGCTAGCTTGCAGACAATCAAATACTGTTTTGTTCCAACAAATGGTGGTTTGATTGCCTTCTCACTGTAGCCTGGGAGGTCATTTTCAAGAAATAAGCCTGGATTAAAACAGGATTCAGCTTTGATATCTGTGTTCAATGTAACACACACATACACACAAAAAAGGGTTAAAACTAACAATGGCACTTAAAGTAACTGTAGATTCCAGTTTTACTGACCACATTAACACACATTAAGTTGCTTATAGTGAATTAGACTGCTGGTCCATCAAAGTCAGCTGGAGACTGAAGCTGTGTCATTCTTTCAAGCCAAGCAGATGCTCTGCAACAGAGCCACAGCCCTTCAAAACCGTGTAACCAGAGTTAGTAGAATAACCTTCCCTCAGAACAACATTAACCATGGTTTTGCTTGATGTTCAAACTGAGCTGCAGCTTTCATAAGGTTCACTTTGAACCAATTACTGCACACTTAATACAGGTCAATACAGAAAACAGATCTCTATATTTGCAATGTATCTAGTCATATGTTTCTCCATTTTTAAGAGTAGGTCCTTCTTTCTTAAACTACTTTTTAAAGAACATATGATAAAAATATAAAAGCACAGGGCAAAAAATATGCCTACAGCAACTTTACCACTAAGTACATAATTATTTTAAAAATACCTGAGAGACAGCTGGGTTCTTAGTCTTTATTGTCTCTCTTGTAAATAAATAGGGGATGGAAGAGTTTATCATTTACCCACAAGGTTAGAAGCTCTCTTGGGCAATTAAGTAATTAGGCTTCCTCACTATTTTTAGCTCAAATTCTAATTTGTAATAATTGGCAGGAAAAATGCAAAGTCAATTATTTCATTTGTATTAGATCAACTAGCAAAATCTGAAGAATTCACATTTCTATACCTGCAACTGGACTTTGGTTATATTTTATTCAACAGACGACAAAATGGGCCAAATTTTTTATTATTAATGGTGAATTTCTAATAGCCCTCATCTGTATAAATAAACAAAGAAACACAGGGACTGCTTTGTTCATGTCCTATAATAATATGAATTATGGCTTCCTGAATCATGTCACTCTGTCCCAGTATTTGAAGAGCAAAACCATAAAAATCTCTTAATAAGCAGTGTAGAAAACTGAAAAGGTCTGAGATAGGCTGTCCTCTAAAACATTTATAAGGGCTCACATCTAAAGAAGCTTGGATTGGTATCATATGGGTTATTTGTTTGCTTTCCAGAGACTTCCTTTTATCTGGGAAGAAGAGAAGCAAATAAGAGAATACTAGGAAATGTGTAGATCATGTCTGCATTTGCAGAAACATACAGACCAAGCAACAGTAGATGTACAACCATGGATTAGTATAAACCACATCATAAGCCCTTTAAATACTGGCTGTGCACAGAATCACCGCCAAGCCACAGACAGACAAACCACATCAGCATATTGGCAGACAATACACAATAATGACAATCCTGTGTCATACCAGTGCTAGTTTTAAGAGCCAGTTTGGTGTAGTGGTTAAGAACAGTTTACTCTAATCTGGAGAGGTGGGTTTGATTCCCCACTCCACATGTAGCCAGCTGGGGGACCTTGTGCTAGTCGCAGACCCGTTAAAGCTGTTCTCAGAGCAGTTCTGTCAGAGCTCTCTCTTAGCTCCATCTATCTCACAGGGTGTCAGTTGTGGGCAGAGGAAGGAAAGGTGATTGTAAGCCGCTTGGAGACTCCTTTGGGTAGTGAAAAGTGACATATAAAAAACAACTCTTCTTCTGAAAGGTAAATATATATTATGCTGGTGGTATTTTAGCAGAGTCACAAGGAGACCTAATGGTGTGAAGATAAGAATGACCCCTTTGCAGAAGCAGGAGTGCTGACGAAGTTTGTGAAACAACAGATTACCATTCAAACTGTTTATGATCAAATTTGTCCCTACACATGAATCAAATCCCTCAATGTTTTGTTTTTCCCTTCAACGTCCAAAATAAAAATATGTCAGTCAGCTTTGCAGCCATTTGTACAGCTGCTTCTACAGCATTTTCTGCACAAGTCAAACAGGAAGCAAACAGTTCGGGAAACTTGTGAGGGTGTTGACGTCACTTGACAGTTCGAACCAAACCATGAGTGATCAAGCATCCTTGCGGAGAAGTGCAGAAACTTCAACTAAGTTCTACAAGCAATCAAGTCAAGTTCCATCTGTCATAGATGCTGTGCAGCAAATCACCCTCTCTCACCCTAAAGGTTCCCAAAACCCAAAAGGACAAATAAGATTTAGTGTACTTTACAACTATGAAAATGTATAGAATATCATTTATCTCTTAAGCAGAGATATCTCCATAGCTGCCTAGTTCAAAAACAGATTTCATCCAGCCTGTCATAATCAAATGTTTTGTATTTTTCCCCATATTGGAATTTAAAACAAAATCCTCTACATGTGCAATCATCATTTAGTCTAGCTAGACTGCTTTTCTGACCACACACACAGAAAAGAACGATAACTCCAAACCCTCAATGAAACCTGTTTCTGTTGCTGTGAAAATGTGGACTACAAAGTCAACCGTTTTGCTGGGGCTGGAGCAAAAGGTCTTTAATGTTGACCGCATGGTCATGTTAAAAGGGTTGATCAGTGAAGCCATCCTTGACTGGAGGGTACTATGTGACCTACAGTGTATCCCTCAGCAGCTCTGCACTTTTGTAATGGGTTTGAAAGAATATAACTGTGCTTAGCATTCAAATGAGTAGCCGTGTTGGTCTGTAGCACAATGAAATCAGAGTCCAGTAGCCCCTTTAAGACCGACAAAGATTTATTCAAGGTGTAAGCCAGGGGTAGTCAAACTGCGGCCCTCCAGATGTCTGTGGACTGTGGATTCTGTTTAATCTTGACATTTCTATCTCACCCCAATTCACATAAGGTGCAATCTTATCTTGACAAGTATTATGAGTGAAGGAGGGGGAAAAGGCACCCTCCATCCTATGAAAGCTCTCCCCAATTTGTTTGTTCATGTAGCACTGAGATTTTCTTTATATATTTTCTGCTAAATTAGATATCAGCTGCACATAATTCAGAATAAAAGCTAAGCTTTTGATAGTAACTCAGTTTATCTAGCCTTCATCTGGTTATGTGTGGTACGCATGTTTATGGCCTTAGAAATAAGTATATATAGCTGCAATAAATCATCTAAACCAGGGGTAGTCAACCTGTGGATCTCCAGATGTTCATGGACTACAATTCCCATGCTGGCAGGGGCTCCTGGGAATTGTAGTCCATGGACATCTGGAGGGCCACAGTTTGACTACCCCTGGTGTAAGCTTTCGAGTGCAATCACTCTTCCTCAGACTATGAACAGTGGAATAGTCTGAGGAAGAGTGCTTGCACTCGAAAGCTCACGCCTTGAATAAATCTTTGTCGGTCTTAAAGGGGCTACTGAACTCTGATTTCATTGTGCTTAGCATTGCCCTGCTAATAACCCAACCAAGTAGCATTTTGAGAGGACAAACCTGGTTGGGAGAATGGCTTTGGGTCAATTTTCAGTTGCTCCTTGCAAATACATTATGCGGTTGCTTTCTGTGACCCAGATGTGGAAACACCTCCCTCGTTTGCAAGAATGTTTGTTTGGGTGATGGCCGGGAAAGAGGATACGTTTCTATTTCCAGTGCTAGAGGAACTACGACAATGAACATGGGCAATATGAGAGCCCCCGAATGCTTCCTGTCCTAGATTATGTGCAAGGAGAGAACTCTGGGAAACCAGGATCTGTTTTTCTGAATGCTCACCACAAAATCTCAAGCCAATCCCAAATGGAGCTGAGGGCTGCTCACCCTCCCATATAAAGAATCTTTCACAGGGCTGCAATCAACCATCTCATTCCAGTTAACCTCAGCAGGCAGATATGCTGTAGTAGGTATGCAGAAAGTTGCCTGCAGCACTGTGGTAATGCATTTGGGAACATATGGCTTACCTCACACGGAGCATCTTTGCACAAGGTTCTGCACCAGGCATGCACTCTGTGCTTGTGGAGTTCTGCGCTTCAGGTCGTATATATTTACCATCCAATTTACCATCTACCACCAGGTCTATAGCCTTCCTGGATCACACATGCTACATTATTGGTGCCAAGCTTTCTAATCTTTTTCTTTTAAGAATCTGTTTAAATAATAGGCATTTGTGAGCAGCACGAGAAAAAACCCTGTTAAGCTTTGGGACTAAGGCTGCATTCAGACCAAGAAGGCTCATTTCCCCAGATGGTTTGGTTCACAAGTAATCTGTAAGCTGTGAGCAAGCATAGCTGAATGTTTGCCAAGCCGTTCGCTCACAGTAAAACACGTAGCTGACTGTACAACTGCTGACTGCGCATACGGGTTCCCACAGCTTCCCCCAACCATCTGCTGCCACCACTTCCCTCCCCGTGTCAGCCGTTCACGCAAAATTCACTCTGAATGATTTACAGATGTGAGATGTCTTTCTTTGTCCCCTTATGGCTGTCACATTGGGGGAAGATGGTGAACTGGACATTTTTGTGCTCTGACTATGCCCTTGCTAAAGCCTGTTTGTGCCCAAGAGGGGGAAAGGTTGCTTCTACATGAAGAATTCTCCACTGCTAGGACACAGCTTCCTCCCCCCCCCCCCTGCTTTGGCCTCCATTCTACGAAACTGTAGCCCGTAAGAAGAGACATCAATGTAAAACATTAGTTCATTTCATGTCCAGACTTGGAACTCTGGAGATGATACAATTCAAAGGCTCCCCCAATGAATTGGCAGTGAAATTGACTGCCAATTTCAATGGCTGGTCAGTTTCATCTTCCATCTACCAGATGAATTGGCAGTGAAATTGACAAGGATTTCAATAGCTGGTCAGTTTCATCTTCCATCTGCCCCTCCTGAGTATTCGCTCAGTTTTCTTATTCTCAAGGATACATGCCTTGGGTATACATAGAACAATAACAACAAAAACGAAATAAAGAGATCTTAGCTGTGAAGCATAAAAGAAGGAGGAGAGGAAGCAGGAATACACTGCCAACCACACAGGTGCATATAACCTAACTGCTCGTGGGAAACAATATTCCAGATGATAGGGCACAATATTAATGCATGCTTGTATACTTGATTAGGAGTTACATGGTTGCCGGGCAAAATGTGTAGATATAAAACTACCCAGCATACTGCTTGGGAACAAACCTTTGTGGTTATAAAATAGAAGCTCAATGTAGCAATGACGACAGCAAAGAAAAAGTTATAGGAATGTTCCTGGCTGTTGTGAAGTTTTCAGCATCCTTAATTCAGACAAAAAACATTAGTCTAAACTGCAGCTTGTGCAATCAAGTAAATAAAGTTATAAATCCCATATAACCAGTCCATTTGCTTTTTGCTTCTTCCCCCATCTATAAGAAGGAAGGTTATACTTTTGCCTCTGTGATTGGTCGTTCAAGCAAGTCAACAGACCACAGCTAGCAAACCAGGATTGGTAAACTACAGTGTTGCCGAATGGTAATTTTGTGTCAGCTAGCAAATTACAGTTTTCATTCGGCATTCAGACATCCCATTGAACCAGGGTTTGATCACAGACGAATTTGTGGGGTCTAAATTTATTATTTATTATCTCGCATTCAAATAGTAATTAAAGGCAGGAACTACCAGGTCGTGGGTGGAGGGGGTGGCCATGTGTATCTATGCAAACCACACTGCTACAGTACTAATTTTTGCCTTGTTGCTTTCTCCTGGAGTTCCTGCCAAGTGGCGTCTGTGATATTTCCAAGGAGCTACAACTTGTGTGGCCATCTCATGCCTTTATTGGCTAAGAGCTTGCTGGAATGCTATGCCAACCAGGAATCTGGCCTCCAATCTAAACCCCTGCACCAATGTGTACCTTGTATAATTTAACATACTGTGCGTGTTAATGTGCCTGGTAGAAAGGGAGAACTTTTACTGCTCCACGGGAACATTATACTGGAATCCTCTGTTTCTGTGGTTTTGGGCATGTACTAATATATGCCTCAAGCCGAGGGAGGCAAGAGACTGGAAGGAAGGCAGTAGAAGGGAAGGAGCTATTTATTTTACCCTAGGCAATCAAAGAAGGGAATCCCTTATATGTTGAATTTGCAGAAGGAAAAAAAGAAAGAAACTAAGTAAGACCTGTAATGGTGCTGTATGTTTATACAGAAAATAAATCCATACCAGGAACAATATAGGTTGAGATTTGTTAATTGGGATGAATACTGACAGTACAGGCTTTTAAAAAAGCATTTTTATATCTGTAAAACAGATGTAGAGTGGAGATCTCATATCATTTCACTGCACTAATCAGTTGCCTGTATTCTGATATCTGCACGACCTCCAGTCCTGCGGGTAGTATATGAGTTAGGAGAGGATTGGCTTGTTTTTCCCTCTGTCACGTTTCAGTAATACTGCCCCCCAAAAGAAATGGAAAGAAATCTAATAAAAGGAAACAGGGTAAGGAAACTCAGCCAGGGCAATTAGTAAAAGCCAAATCATCCAAAAATATCACAATTTTTAAGGAGATATGGGGGAGGGGAAAGGACTCCTGAAACGTTTCAGGGTTTCTTTCCTACCAAGTTGCATAGTGCTCTATGCCGTCAATACTTAGCAGGAGAGGGTGGAGCGCTAGCAGCAGGAGGAAACTGCCTTGAGAATAAAGTCCAAGCACTGGAGCCCAATTTCCCAGGATAGTCAGGTAGAAGGTGAGACTAGAGTTGGCAAGAATGGATGGATTTGCCTTAAATGTAATCATTCAGTTACTTGTCTCAGTTGTTCTCTGTCCATGTCGAGGAAGAGTCTGTTGCACTAAGGTGACACAAGGGAATGTTGACCTACTCCTTGAAAGCAAAGAGAATAATTTCCCTTTTAACCAGGATCATCCAGCCAGTGGAACTCTGGGCACCCCAGGTGGGTGGCCATCAAATGGACAGCATCCTGACGATCCCATCCAGAGGTACGTATTTTTGCACACTCCAACTCAACAGCAATACAGTTAGGCATGATTATGGGTGTCTGCCTCCACCAGCTTGGTGAAATAGTTAGGAGGGTAGACTTCTAATCTGGCGAGCCGGGTTTGATTCCCCATTCCTCCCCCACACGCAGCCAGCTGGGTGACCTTGGGCTCGCCACAGCACTGATAAAGCTGTTCTGACCGAGCAGTAATAGGGCTCTCTCAGCCTCACCCACCTCACAGGGTGTCTGTTGTGGGGAGAGGAAAGGGAAGATTTGTAAGCTGCTTTGAGACTCCTTTGGGGAGAGAAAAATGGCATATAAGAACCAACTCTTCTTCTTCTTCTTCTTCTTCTTCTTCCTTGCCATCCCTGGGAAGACCCAGTCTAAGAACGTTGTCTTCCACTGAAGTGAACCGCCGGCCACGTAGTGACTGTCAACTGACACCAATGATATTCATCATGAGTGAGGTAACGCACTGTGTTTGCATGCACTTTACTTGATTTGCTCCTGCCAGAACGGCTAACCATTGTGCCTAATCAACTGCTTTGATACATAAATCTAATCAGTACTCTATGTGGCTTGCTTTGATCCAATTAGATCCCTGAAAATAATTTTGGGGACTGTGAATTATTTCAGAGGAGTGCAGCATGACGCAACAACAGAATATGGATGAATGTCGACAGCAATGTAGTACAGATGAAGGACGCACACGACCAAATGAGCATCCCCAGCTTCGTCCTGCCCCAGCTAGTAATGCGAACTACGCCTGAAATGGCTAAGGAATTCACAAGGGAAATGTTTTGCGGACCAGCCCCCTAGCAGGCAATAAGACTGCCAATAGAAACTTACCAATAGGCCGCCTCTGCAGGGAGAGGCGGTCCCTCCTCCCAAAAGCTGCAGATTAAGATAGCAATGGCTCTGAAAAAGCATGAAAAGTGATAGAAATATCGATGGCATTACTTGTAGATGTCATGGATGGCTTCATTTTCACCTACCCAAACTTCCACCTAGCCAAACAGGACACATCTTCCTTATTAAGTCTTGGGAACTGCTGAAGAAAATCACATCTGACAGTCAATTACAGCAGCTCCTGGACATTATTTGTGCATTCCCATGGTGCCTTCTTTCCTCCTTGAAAGTAAACAAGTTATTATATTACTTTTTGTCTACAGCTTTGTTTTCAAAATACTTCATATCTCAGCAATCTACATAACACACCTCTGAGGTAGATCGTTCGGCAGGTTGACTTGCCTGATTTGCTCCTAACAAGCTTATGGCAGAGGTGCTTGAATCAAGATGACTGTTCAGTCTCTTAATATTTATCTTGCTTCTCTATCCTGGTGGCCTAGGAACTGAATCTCCCATCTCCAAAGGGATCCTTAATTTATGAGCTGAGCTTTGCATACAAGTCTTATAATTTGCCTTATTATATGCCTCCATTTTCATATTTTCGGGTCTCCTTTCTCCCGTAGGTGCATCGACATGTGTCTTGTATGGCTTTCACTCCAAATACTGCTCCAGATCCTACACTACCATATTTGCTCCCTTTATTCAGAAGCTACTGACGTTCTCCTTGCCTCGTTGTTCCTTATCCACCTCCAGTCAAAGGGGCACTCACCTTAGTTACTTCCTTCCTTCATTATCACAGTCTTTTCATGCCCACTGTGAAACATGGAAGGGAGATGGTCTTATTGGACTCCTAGGAAGTTGTGATTGTGTGGATTTGTGTGCTGGGACTGGGCTCGTCGACTGAACAGATGAATTTTCATGCTGGTGCAGTTCTGAGCTGGCAGGAAGCAAAGACAGGGAAGCAAAGTCCTTCTGCTTCCAAAGTTCCCAGATATTTCTTGGCGCTGTAAATGGGATGGGCCTTGGGAACCTTTCTGGCTCCCAAAGGTTGAAAGGGAAGTTGCATGGAGCCAAGTCAGCATTTCAGCCCATCTTGATATCTACATACCTTTGAACTCACCGTGACATCAATGAGTCATATCACTTAATTTCAAGTGGCAGAATAATATATCCAGAGATCTGAAACCGAATAGCTCCCTGGGTGGTCAGCTCAAACACACTTTTTTCTTCTTCTTTTTTGCTGGAGCCAAGGGCTACAAACTTACCTTGCACTTATTTAGAAACCTTAATTTGTACAACAGGATGAGCCTATAGCACAATTCAATTTGAACTGCATTTAACATTCAAATTAAAAACACATATGCTTAAGTTTAGACTTAAAAGGCATCTTCATGCTGTAATTTTCAAACACCTGCACTCCAATACAGATAAGGCAAGCGAACCATCCCTGAATCATCTGGTAGATCAGGAGCCAGGAGCTTGATGGCTGAAAGTGCCATCAAGTCGCAGCTGATTTACAGAGACCCCATAGCATTTTCAGGATGGAAAGAAAAAGAAGTGGGACTGAGAAATCTCTGCGAGAAACTGCTCTGTGAGAACAGCTCTAACAGGACTGTGATGAGCCCAAGGTCACTTCGCCAGCTGCATGTGGGAGAGATTCTCCAGATCAGAAGCCACGGCTCTCAACCACTACAACCAAGCTGGCTCTCAAACAGAGGTGGATTGCCTTTGCCTGCCTCTGCATGGTGATCCACAACTTCCTTGGTGGTATCCAGTGGGCCAGACCTTCTAGCTTGAGGCACCATGTTCAAGATGAATTGCATTTGAAACCAGTGCAATCCATTTTCATAATTTTTGTCGCCACCTATCACAATACTGCACATTATGTATCTTGTTCCTTTCTATAGTTTCCCTTTCTTCCTTTTCCTCCAAGACAGCCACTTTGGTGTAGTGGTTAAGAGTGGTGGTCTCTTATCTGGACAACCAGGTTTGATTCCCCACTCCTCCACATGCAGCCAGCTGGGTGACCTTGGGACAGTCACAGTTCTCTCAGAGTTCTCTCAGCCCCATCTACCTCACAGGGTGTCCGTTGTGGGGAGAGGAAGGGGAGTAAAAAGCAGGATACAAAAAAACAGCTCTTCAAAATGAGTTGAAATCCCAATTCCCTTTTTCTTTCTCCAGTAACTTTTCTCTGACTTTTCCATCACAAGTGTTCCTCCTGCTCCCTTCCTGAAGTTCAAATAAAAAACCTTCAGGAATCCACAAGCCATGAAGGTTCCACGAAGACGATAAAAGGAACTATTCTCGCCATGAAATATGTACGTGTCACTAGGAAAGACACAATTTTAACTGCTGGGCCAGTTGCCCAAAAGGTAGAATTCAAGTTCTCTCCCCAGTTGTTTTTTTTTCTATTTTTTAAAAAAGAATACTCAGAGTGGAAAGAAAAACAAAGTCAAAAGCTCTGGGAATTGGCCCATCCAGAGATAGTTCCAGAAAGTATACATACAATTATCTATTTTTCAACCCAAAGCCACAACATTGTTTTTCCCAAGTTCTATGGGCCAATATGAAAATGATGGGTCTATTCTGCGACTATGCTCACAAAGTTTGAGGGTTTTCTATAGTTTAGGTGGGGAGACTTCCTCCAAAATAAGATGCTCTCTCTCAAATGAAAGAGCTACCTAATTTGTGGGTAATCCCTGGAGGTTTGGGGATGGATAGTTTGGGGAGAGGAGAATCTCAGTGGGTTATGAGTCCACTCTTTGAACCCGCCATTTTCTCCAGGGGGACTGATCTCTGTAGTCTGGAGACCAGTTGTAATGTAAAATCTTCACCTGGAGATTGGCAAACCAAGACTGTAGTGAGGCATCAGAGCAGAGCAGCTAAATATACTCAATGGTTTTCAGGGACTGGTATATTTATCATTCAACTGAGTTTGGTGTCCAAGGGAATGTTTATCAAATGTAGCACTATATCAGGCTTTCTCAACCAGGGTTTCATGAAAGCCTGGGGTTTCTTGATGACCCTGGAAGGGTTTCCTAAATGGGTGGGAGTTACTTTTTAATATATTTTTAAAATTTGTTAAATATCTATTGTGTGATATGACCACATATGGTGATGTCAACTTACCCGTCCCAAAATAGCCGACGATAGGTCTGGAGGGGGTGGGAGGGGAGGGTTCCCAGCTGGGCATGTACACAGCTATGCTTCCCAACCATATTCTGACCAATCATGCCACTTCTCGGATTTTCTGAAGGCTAAAGAATGTTTCAGGGGCTTCTCAATGGTAAAAAAAAAAGGTTGAGAGAGGCTGCACTATATGTTTAGAGAGCAAAGGTAGTCCAAAACAATCTGCTAGCACATCCAACTCAACTTGACCCTATCAGACTGATTTTCAAGACTGAGCAGATATATCTTGCACTTTTAATATGTACACAGAAGACACAAAGGCTATTTCAGTGTAGTTTCTGTGTATACCTCTAACAAACTATGACATAAATGCTAATTGAAATATGAATTTTGAATATATGAATGTTCAATTCTGCCCAGTTTTGTTTGCAATTCTTCCATGTCTGGGATTAGGAGGAAAGTGTCAATTAAAAAAAAAAGCCATCAATCACCAAGTTGGGACAAATTATTAGAGGTAGGAAAATAGTGGTAGACCTTTATATTTCAGTCCTATGAAGATTTTAGTACACTATTCCTACAGCACTTGCCTACTCTACCAAGAAGGCAGGTTGTATGTCTGGTAGACACTTTCTTAACCAAGGTTTTGGGAATCCCTGGGGTTACCCAGATGGGTGAGAGTTAATTAACTTTTAATATTTTTTTAATTGTTAAATATTTATCAGATGATACAACCATATATGGTCATGTCAACCCCCCACCACCACCACCACCACCACCCACGACCAATGATGGGCCTGGAGAGGGTGGGTGTGTACACAGCTATGCTTCCCAATCATACTCTGGGGTTTCTCGAAGCCTGAAGAATGTTTTAGTGGTTTCACAATGGTAAAAAAGTTAAGAAAGGCTGGTGTGGTGTAATCCTAGTAGCCATTCTATAACCTTAAAAGAAGTTAGGTCACGATACTAATTACTGGCATAATACTGCCATCTTTTTTTTTTTCGTTTTTTTTAAGCAACAACTAGGGTTGCCAGTTCTGGGTGAGGAAATACCTGGAGTTTTGGGGAGTGGAGCCTGGGGAGTTTGGGGTTGGGGAAAGGGGAGAGACCTCAGCAGAGTACAAGGCCACTGAGCCCTGACTTCAAAGCAGCCATTTTCTCAAGGGGAACTGATCCCTGTCATCATCAATTTTTATGACAGGAGATCCTCAGGCCACACCTGGAGGTTGGCAACTCTAGAAGAAGAAGAAGAGTTGGTTCTTGTATGCTGCTTTTCTCTACCAGAAGGAGTCTCAAAGTGGCTTACAGTCGCCTTCCCTTTCCTCTCCCCACAACAGACACCCTGTGAGGTGGGTGAGGCTGAGAGAGCCCTGAGATTCCTGCTCGGTCAGAACAGCTTTTATTAGTGCTGTGGCTAACCCAAGGTCCCCCAGCTGGCTGCATGTGGGGGAGCGCAGAATCGAACCCAGCTCACCAGATTAGAAGTCCACACTCCTAAACAAAATGGCACACTGTCTCTCAATAAAACAAACACAAGAGCTTTGGAGTGTCCCACAGTTTAAATTCAAAAGAGGGAACTAGCGCTGCCAAGTTTCTCATACGTAAAAGAAAAACCATTCAACCACCACTTGATTAAAGTCTGACAGAACAACCGAGAGCTGGATTTCAGTCCTTCAGGGGCCAAATCTAGTTTGCAGGGCCTCATGCAACAGACATGAAAGATTTGCAGGAAAGCTGCTGGTGGCACACAGAACTTTCTCTCCCCCATCTTGGCCTCCTGATGTCAGATCACCCCTTTGGGGATGCGTGCATTAAGTGTTTGCCTTCTGTCATTGACTTCCCTCATATGTCTTGCAGCCGTTTACCACAGGAATGTCCCACAGTTGTGGACAGGGAGAAAGACGATCCATGCAATCTCCTACACACTCTCCAACCCCCCCAAATCAGAAGGCAACGAGCCAGACAAGTTGTCAGGAGACAGCTCGTTTTCAATGCTGTGGTTATACAAAAGAGGCAACAGAGCTGGCAGGAGCCACAACCCCCCGAGAATTTCGCTCTTTATAGTCAAGAGGCAGCTTTGAATAAAATATGATGCCTGGAAACATATTTCTGGTCAACAGAGGCCAATGTGGCCTTGCTTTGGTCTTCATTGTTAGGCTAGCGAAGACAGTATGAGGGAAGATTTGCAAGGCTTGGCCTTAACATTCTGCCGGGGCTATAAAGTTTTCAATGTTTCTATAATGATGTTTGAAGTGTAGCATTACACCTGGGAAACACCCCCGCCCCAATTGTGCTATAACATTACTCACTGAGGTAACATCTTCGTGGTTTCACCAGTCAGGTGGGAGGGAAACTGCTGCAGTCAGCTCCTCCAATGATCTCATCACTCAGGGACTATTAGGGTTCTCTCAGAGGCTGATGTGTAAATAACTCCTTGTTCTGAATGGGCAAGGGGTGGGGTGGGGGGAATGACCCACACAGGAAAAGCAGACAGCATCCAGGAGTAGAAACAATCCCTCAGAAATGCTAACTACTATGCTTATTCCTCTGAGCACAACGGAAATTAATAGCAGGATAGAGCATTTTGAATTATGTTCCGACAAGCTAAAAGCACAGCTATGAGCGTGCTTCAGCATTACCATGACAGTCTAGAATGGCTAGCTGGCTACACTAACATTAAGGCACTGGAATTATGGCTCTTTGAAGGCAGGAAGTTTACTTCAAGAGGTTAAGAGAAGCCTTTCCTTGGTAGGATTGCCAACTTCAAGTGGTGGATGGCGATCTTCTGGGGTGACAATCCATCTCCAGGAGGCAGAGGTCAGGGCCCACTCTGCACAAATAGGATAATGCACTTTCAATGTGCTTTGGCAGCTGGATTTTCCTGTGCGGAACGGGAAAATCTACTTCTAAAGTGCATTGAAAGTGCATTATCTATTGTGTGCAGAACAGGCTCAGGTCACCTGGAGAAAAGAGATGCTTTGGAGGGTAGTCTCATTGGTATTAGACCCCAAACCCTGCCCTTCTCAGGTTCCACCCCCCCCCCCAAATCTCCAGTTATTTTCCAACCCATAGCTGGCAACTCTATTCCTTCGCATGAGAAGACACAACTTAGAAACGGGTGTGCTGTTACCACAGAAAAATCACCACACACCTAGCAGCAGCACACCTGTCAGTTCCAGATAAGCAGCATGTCACAATTGGAAACAACATGCAGGTCTAGATAGGGCTTGGTGTGAACCAGCGAAGCATTTCTTGTTTTCTTATGTGGGCTGTACAGTCCAATCTCACCAGATTTCGGAAGCTGAGGAGGGCTGCTGCTTAGATGAGAAACCTCCAAGGAAGACTCTGCAGAAGAAGGCAAACCCTCTCTGCTAAATTACTTGTCTTGAGGCTGCCATGAGTCAATAGAAGAAGAGTTGGTTCTTATATGCTGCTTTTCTCTCCCCAAAGGAGTCTCAAAACGGCTTACATTCACCTTCCCTTTCCTTTCCCCACAACAGATGCCCTGTGAGGTGGGTGAGGCTGAGAGAGCCCTGATATTACTGCTTATTCAGGACAGCTTTATCAGTGCTCTGGTGAGCCCAAGGTCACCCAGCTGGCTGCATGTGGGGGAGCGGGGACTCAAACCTGGCTCACCAGATTAGAAGTCCATGCTCCTAACCACTACACCAAGCTAGCACTTCACACACACACACACACACACACAGAAGTTGTTCAGAGTGTTTTGATAGTTTTGAGGATAATTAGGACACATTCATACAGGCATCATCAGCTCACTGATCAATGTGCACAGACACACTGATCAAACATGGCAGATGTGATCATGTGAAAATCTCATATTCCCTTGCTGGACTGGAAGCTACATGGACATACTGGAAGCAGATATATATTCAGCACAATCCATATCTAAACATTGCAAAATACAGGTGTGTTTTGTCTTGTAAATATGAAGACATGTTCTCACCCGCTACACTAGGCTAGCCGTTAAAAAGTGCTCAAGAGTTACGTGCAACTATCTCTGGATCATGGCCAATACCCTCCGAACTCTAAGAAGAACTACAACAGGGATATGTATTTTTAATGCACAATGACATTAAAAATGTGCCACAAAAGTTGCTGTTACTATAACAATCAGAAGTATGCATACCACAGTGATGTTACACAGAATAATGCAGCTGTGGTTTGTTTGTTTGTTTATTTTGGACTGCAAATAAGATTGTTTGTTTTCTTTACTTAAGACGTGCTGCCTTTCTCTCCAAAGTGACTTCCATTGTTTTCCAGTGCTTCATTTGATCCTTACAACCATCCTATGAGAATAATGAGACTGGCCCAAGCTGGCAAAGATGGAATTTGTAACTGGGTCTCCCAAATCCTACTTCAGCAGTCTAACCATTATGGTCTAACTGGCTCAGTCGAATTGAGCAGTCTAACTGGCTCAGGGCTGTCAGATAGTTTTACTTTGTGTGTGTGTATGCATGGCATGTGTGTCTGTCTGTCCATCTACATACATACATACATATCTAATTGGTTACCTGAAAGTCAGATTAATTTCCACGCAAATTGGTGGGCTGTCTGAATTTTTTGTTACAAATGTTTATTACCCTGACTTTGCTGTGTGTGAATGATATAAAAAGGACATCCTTTTCCTTCAAAACATCAAAACATCAGAGGATCAGGATTGTTGCTCTCAGGAACTAGTGGGGGAAAGCAAGAAATTATGATATGCCTTGCAATCACATTCCGCACACTTTGGATAATGCACTTTCAATGCACTTTACGAGTAGATTTTCTTGTTTCACACAGGAAAACCCAGCTGCAAAAGCAGACTGAAAGCGCAACATGTGCGGAACGGGCTCAGGAGAAAGTCAAGCTCAGTGGCAAAAGTGAATACCAAAATAATTAGAAAACAGAGAGGCCAGCTCATCCCTACCCAGCAGGCCCTTTATATGAGCCCTTAACAGGAATGGAACTAGTGTGAAAGTCCATGGAGCAATCCTGGCAAACTTCTGATTCTCCTGTATTGTTGAGAGCAGTTGCCCAGTCACTGGATGAGAAAATGGCCTCTTGCTGAACTGCGTTTGCCTTCTGTACCATCCCCTGCACAGCCAGCAGACAGCACGCGAGTAATATCTAAATCGACATTCCTCTCCACATTTCCTATATTAACAGATTAAACTGGTTTAAAAGCAGCTTTGCCCTGCCACCGCAGAGATGAAGGTCTGGCCCCAAAAACGTATGTTTATTTTGTCTTTTAACACATTTCTAATTTGTTAGAGCAGATTGGTCTTTATTCACAAGGGAAAGCTATTTTAGTGCGGTTGCCAAGAATCTTCAGGAGCAGCCTGATCAAAATAATAACTTGCTGCAATGAGTTAGCTTAGGAGGTTCAAAGAGTGCAATTTAAATTATTTTTAACTAACAACAGGCCTGCTCAGGACTTCAAAATCTGCACGGGAGTCCACCTTCTTATATTGGTTTCTCTTTGCGGCATACAGAGCCAAGGTCAGGGGAAAGGGGACTGGAGCCAAAAGGTCTCCCTCAAATTGCCTCACTGATTAGAAATATCACTTATTGTTGCCAACTGCACTCCGCCAGTTTTCATTTCCTGAAGTTTACAGTTTTCACAATAACAACTTAATAATATTAGCAGGGAAAGTGGGAAATCCCACACCACAAAGTCTGTGGATGGTTGGATACACCCCAATAACCTGCCTAAGGCCACTGACTTTCATGCCAGATCTGAGATCTGAACTAGAGATTTCCTGATTTCATTACTTATAGCCAAATCATTTTTATTACTACCTGGAAGTCAGTACACCGAGTTTAATGAAGCCTGCTCCAAAGTCTGCTCAGAGGTACAGCTTTACACCCCAAATATTATTATTATTATATTACTATTATATTTTTGCATGCTGCTCTTCTTTGACCATCTTATGAATAAAGTAATTTTTATTTACTTCATTCATAAACTTCTTTTCTCCGGTGTGGGGACCCAAAGCTGCTCACATGGTTCTCTTCATCCATAACCTGCAAGGCAGGTTAGCTTGAGAGTACATGACTGACCCAAGATCTTCTAGCAAGCTTCCAGCATGTTGCACGGGCTCTTTTGCGTAGACCTAAGCCTCCCTGCAGCTTTCTCTCATGTAAAAAATTGCAGCCTTCGACAATCTAAAGCGCCCTTCGAAGCCAGGATGTCTAAATAGGATGGCACAGTCTCATAGTCATGCATCCTGGAGTGGCTCAAATACTATCTTTTGCTGGACCGATTCTACACGAGGAATTCGTCCCCAGGACAGCCTCTTGTAGCTCTGGGGTTTTAGTGCTGTTTCACGTGACATCAGCAGCAGCCCAGGGCTCTGAAGGGGCTGGCACGAGTTGTAGTCAAATTTGCTCCAGAATGAAGGAAATCATCAAAACTCAATTTGCCACTACTTGCTGCACAGAGATCCAGGGAGAAAACAGGGGCAAGCCCGGGTGGAGGGAGAAATGCGCAACAGTCTCAGCAGAGTTTTGCCTGCTCTCGCACCCTCCTTCCCCTCTCCATTTCCTGATTGTGATTTCTTAATTTAAAAACTGCCGTGGTCCATGTTGCTGCAGGACCGCAAATCTACATTTCCCCATGCAAAAAGAAAATGTTCTTCTCTTTGTGCATGGTCATTTAGGGACCAGGGAGCCAAAACACATTCCCATTTGCGTTTTATGAGTATGAACAGGGAAAGGGGGGAGGTATGTGATGAAGCGGCCCTCTCTCAATATTATTATTTAAACCAGGGGTAGTCAAACTGCAGCCCTCCAGATGTCCATGGACTACAATTCCCAGGAGCCCCCTGCCAGCATTCGCTGGCAGGGGGCTCTTGGGAATTGTAGTCCATGGACATCTGGAAGGCCGCAGTTTGACTACCCCTGATTTAAACGTACCTTGTCTGGTAGAATTTATTATCTGAATGGATGCTCTGTCCATAAAATTGATACCTTACTAAACTATATTTGCAGAAGTCTTTGCCAAAAATGGAGGAAGAAGAAGAAGAATCAGCAACCATGGACAAACAGACGGCTATTCAGTGATATTTGTAAGGTGAAAATGTACAAAATCAAGCTAGCCTGATGACCCCCACAAAAGCCTGACCAAGAATGATTTCACGACATAAACACCCCGTATTTGTCTAGTCTGTGCCAAATGGTAACATTCCACGGGCCTTCAAAGGTGCAGTAAATGCATTGCAGATGTACTAGAAACACACTTGCCCTTGCTAAGATATATACAGAATGCTAAAGAAATGTTATCACATTCTAATACACACATTTCGGGACTGAAGGAATGCAATTTACCAGTGGGTCATGAGCATCCACCTTTTCTCCTGCTAGTATTCCCTGCTAGAATATAAGCAAAAGGATAACTCCAGGCTTACTACAGCCTAACCTTTATTACCCTTTTCTAGGGCCCATGAAGCCTCACCCACAAGCCCTCAGTGGCTGCTTGACAGAGCAGATGTGCTTATCACCATGCTATTCTAAAGGTTTTCCACCATGATTTCTCATTTTTGAGTAAATGGGTTCAGGTGGGTAGCTGTGTTGATCTGAAGTAGCAGAACAAAATTTGAGTCCAGCAGCAACTTTAAGACCAATCAAGTTTGGTCTGAGCTTTCGTGTGCACGCACACTTCCTCAGACAATGGAACAAGAATCATAGGAGTACAGATATAAGGAGAGAGCAAATTAGTAAATTAAGTAGGAGTATACCTCATCTACACTGACAGATCATCTAATCCAGGGATAGTCAAACTGTGGCCCTCCAGATGCCCATAGACTACAATTCCCATGAGCCCCTGCCGGCAATTGCTGGCTCATGGGAACTGTAGTCCATGGACATCTGGAGGGCCGCAATTTGACTACCCCTAATCCTTTGTCATCACTGATACATCTCTTAAGAATCCTCCAACTGAGTGTTTGTTCTTCATGACAGTAAGACCGTAATCCTCTGCCTCCCCCCAGGATGTAACTTAGGAAGCTGCTTATTATCCAAGGGATGCTGGCTTCACTACCTCTATGCACTCCTTCCTTTTCTGCCGTCCTGCCGCCAGCGTGCGCAAGCAAAGCATTTGCCTCATTCCTCCTATTGCAGGTCAGCTTCCTATCACAGGGAAGGGAGGAAGGGGAATCAAGCCGGAGGCCAAGCCTTACCTCTAGCCAGGAGTGATTTAAGGATTCGCGGGGCCATACCAGAGAACAATTGTGGTGGGAGTAGACTAAGGGAGGAAGGCCCCCTGCACAGTGGAAAGGGGTGTTACTCCAAGTGTCCTTAAACCGGGAAAGGGGAGGGGGAAGAGAGTGGTTATAGCCCCAACCCATGGGGAGAGGTGCATCACAAGGAGCCCCTGGAAGCATGTGCTACATGGATAAACTGGCCCTTCATCTAGCCTCTATCCTTGTTTACATCATGTGTTTCCAACAAGCAACAGGTACCTCTCCAGGACACAAAATGTCTCATATGAAGAGTACTGTGTGTAATCAAAGCCAATACTTGCAGAAAGTGGGAAACGCTATATACATTCATGCCCAATCAGGGCAACCTTGCTTGGTAAAAACCACCAGGTGTTGGTTGGAAATCTTCCAGGATTACAACTGATCTCTAGACGAGAGAGATCAGTTCCCCTGGAGAAAACAGCCACTTTTGAGGGTGCACTCTATGCATTATTCCCCACTGAGGCCCCTCCCCTCTCCAAATCCTGCCTTCCCCAGTTTTCACCCCCAAATCTCCAGGTATTTTCCAAGCAGGAGTTGGCAACCCTATGCTATTACTGTCAGGCCTATTTCTGCTGAGTCATTCTCTTTCCTTGAGCACCTCTCACCTTTGGTATGCAACCTGTCAAAACAGCCGGGCTGGAAGCTTTTCCACTTCCCATGACTATCATTAATAACGCAGTTTGGACTCGGACCATTGACAATATTTATGAATGGACACCTTTTGGGCTACATCTTGAGCCATAAATTTCTGATTGCACATCCCCGATCAGGGCCTGGTGATTTGCCCTAGGAGATCATTCTTCTGTAGGCCATCAGTAGCATCTCGGCTTTCCTTTGACTGCAGGCAGATCAAATAATCACAGTTTGCTAGGAGCAATCCTCCCAAGGTTTGCCCATCAAATAGGAGAAAACCCTTGAACTCACATAGGCATTCTTAGTAAGAATATTGCATTGCCGTACGTTTTCACAGGCAGAGGGTACTATAAAAAGCGGCCCTTAGGAATGGTATAATAAAACCAGCTAACTATGACTTACTTGGAGCCGTATAATCTGCCTTTGCTACCATATTTCCTGCTAGAGCACTTGGAAACATCCCAGCTTCACTATGAGATAGAAAACATTTTTAAGACCAAGAAGATGGTTTTTCTTTGAAAGGCCTTCTGTGTTATTGGAAGTGCTTGAGTTTAGGAAACGTACCCTTTTTAAAAAATGCACACAAAAAAACAGACGTATAAAATATTTCATCCCCCGAATGCTATAAGCATAAGCAATAGCAAAATATAATGCAATCCACACCCCATAATGAAAAGGCATTTAAGAAAATGTACACACACTTTGCATTTATATTTCTCTAGTCTGGCAGGCACCTAAGAAGAAATCATTTACCTGTGATCCTGGGTGCTGGATTAGGAATTCGGCTCCCACATAAAAATTGTGAAATACATCTCATTGTAAGCCTGATGCACTAAAAATGCAAAGTCTTCAGCCAATAAAAATGCTTCAAAGTCACCTTGCTGACTATAGTGCAGGGGAAATACTATTAAATGCTTCTTGGACAGAGCCTTAACAGAACCAATTTGACCGAAAAGAACATTAGTGCTTCATTTATAAATGCTGGAATACTAATGTTAATGACATATCAGAGTGTTACAAAAAGTCATATAATCATGTCTATTTAATACAGTAAACTATTCCACCCCCCACCCCCCTCAGAAACACGTAACTACAAAGTTCCTGTCACAGGGATATACATAAAAATGCGCAGTGGTATAATTCCTGAGATATATCCCTTTCACAAAGTCAAGCTGGGGGTAAATGTAAGCAAAATAATGACATACACAATGTTGCTGGCACAGCAGTGATGCGTTCTAATGAGTAAGAAATGTAAGCAGAAACCTTGAAGATCTATGACTTATCGAAGCACAGGGACAGTTCCAGGTTTGCAAGGGCCCTGGCCAAGAAATTATAATCAAGCCCCTTTTCCCCTTTAGCACAGCCCCTTTTATCCTCTAACTACACCCTTCCCTTCAGCCCTTCTCCTTTGGCTCTGCCATTTGTTCTTTAGCCACTTCCTTTTTCCATTACGGTTTGCCGATTCTGGTAGAGAATGGCACCCATGTGGCCAAGGTTAATCCGACCTAAAAAGGAGAGGCTGTCCACTAAATTCTTCTACCCCACCTCCCCAATCTAGCACCCATTGTATTCCTGAATGCAACGGGCTTGGCCCCTAGTCAAGTAATAAAGCTGAAAATCCACTTTAGAGTGATTTGAATTTTGCAAGTTTTGCGAAAAGAAAATAATAATTGTTTGACATTCGGGGTGGCTCCTGGCACCTGCCCTGCCTCACCCAAACATCTCCAAACACCTGGTACCTATTTCTCTGCATACTGCTATGGCATTTGTTGAATGTCATACCTGCCAACACTTGTCAGAAGAAAACAGGGATGCTCCGATGCATGAATGAATGGGGCTGGGGTGAAATCTGGCAGCATAACCTGATGGACAGTGGCCAACAATGACTAACCCAATCCAGCATGTACCTGCAAAATGTAGCTCACCTGGACAAACAGCAGCTATTTTAGTTCGAGAAAATGATACAGTGAGGAAGGCTGATGTCTCCATTTCCCACACTCCATAGTCCTGATCCATATTGGGCTTCCAAGCATAGAGAACCTGTAGTGCCCACAAATGTCCTGAAAATAGAAAGCAGAAACTAAAGCAAGATGAATAAAAAATAAATAAATATGAAAGCAGATGGATGCAGATAGTTATAGTGCAGCAAATAAAATACACAGAATAGGCATATCCAATTAGCGCATTTAGAGGATATTAGTCCCAGGCAGGGCAATATAGATACTAGTCCAAGATCAGAATTATTTCACAGAAACAACAGTTCAGTAGTCAAAAAGAGCCTCTTTTCCTTCACACTCCTGAAAACTGCAATCTTCCCTTCTTCTCACATGCTACCGATGACAAACTAGCACATCTTGCATGATGATTAAAGTTTCAGCACCACTTTAAGCACTGATCCAGTCTCCCAGGCAACCACTGAATTCATACACAAACACACCTTCTCCCTCGTTCTAGGTAAGCTTCTGCCCATGTGTGCCTTCACCAGAGTTTAGCCCAGGACAATTCCAGAGGGGTCATCCTGCTGGTCTAGTGTGGCCAAGCATAACAGAAGTCTACTGGCACCTTTAAAGACTACCATATTTTATTCCAGCGTGAGTCAGAGCTCACTTCCTCATATGCCTCTCTGCTTAGCCTGTTTTCTATGCCAGTCCTGAGAAAAGGAAGCTCTGAAAGCTCAGTGTTTTCCCCCTCACTTCTAAATACCTACCGTCTCCTGCTTTCCCACAGAATTCAGAACCAGATGGTTTCTCAACAGAGACTTCAGCAGGGTTTTCAAGAACTGGGACTGAGTTCATAAACCTTTCCTTACAAACAAAGAAGCCCGCTTATTCTTTCATTCACCCCCTTCCCTTTGTCTCCTCCCAGCGCCAAAATCTTTTTCTTAAAATAAGTTTACCCACAGAGTAGAATAAAAAAAGCTGTTCAAGTGTTCATCTTGGTGCTTTTTATCAATAAATTATGGGGTAGGTAGCTGAGGCTAGAGAAAAGGCTTTCCCCCTGTCTTCTCTTTCTCGAGAATGCAAAGTTCTGTTTGTTTATTTATTTAAGGTGCTTAATTGTCGCCTGTGCATATGGGGGGGAGGGCTAAAAATAACAAATCAAAGACAAAATGCATAATCAAACCAATATCATAAAACCCTCAAATCCACCATAAATTACGTCAGGGGTCATAAAACATCAGCTGTCTTTCAGTTCAGTTACTGTACTTCAAACATCTCCTGGAATAAGAAGATCTTCACGTTTGTCCCAGAACGCCTGTAAGAACATCAATGACTTCACAGCATAGGATCTCACAATTTGGGAGCATCTGCAGAAAAGGCCTTCTGGCCATGCCTTGGCTACACAACTTGGCCAAGTTAACAAAGGCAGAGGACATTCTTCTGGGAGCCAAACCACTGAGAGCTTCAAGGAGCAAAACCGTAACTTGGAACGCAGCCCACCGGAAGCCAGTGGAACTGAATAGGACTGACAACTCCAGAAGAGCTGACAGCTCCTGGAGATATGGAGATGGAGCCTGGGAATGGCAGGCTATAATGCCACACAGCCTACCCTCCAAAGCAGGGGAAATGATCTCTGTAGTCTGAAGATGAGTTGCAATCCCAGGGAGACTCCAGGCCCCACCACCCCACAGACTGGCAAGCCTGCAAGTGAAGAAATATTGGTTGCATGTGGTACAGTCAAGCTTCTTACATCTGCATGATGTTGCAAAGATGCTGCACCCGTCTTCAAGGGTAGCACCTAAAAGAGAACAGATACCTGTGGAAGGGACTCTCCCTTGCACAATTTTTGCCCAGCCCGTGCCCAGAAAGACTACTAGGCCTGTACCTCTGCCAACAGTGGGCTCAGCACAGGTTCTGAGATGTGTTGATGCTGGTGGCAGCAACCGTAGCATGGCTCCCAGATGATTGCATGATTGCTACCAGGCCCAGCACAGAGCTCTGGGCTACACTACCAGTGCCTCTGGACTAAGGGAGGGGGGGAAGCTGTATGAGGCCCGGCCACCCTGTGGGAGGCTGCACAGGACCGGCCACACTGCCCCCAATACTTTCTCTCTTTCTGCTGCCCCATCCCGTCACTCTCTTTCTGCCACCAGCACTGTTCCAGCCTCTCACCTGATGTCCTCCCCACCACCGCCACCACCACCACCACCCACACAACAGCAGTGGCAGCCACAGCTCTCCAGCAATCACAATGATCTCCCAACTACAGAGATCAGTTCTCCTCAGGGTTGCCAGCTCCAGGTTTGGAAAATCCTGGAGATTTGAGGGTGGAGACTTGGGGCAGTGAAGTAACCGAAAAGGCTCATATGGGGGGGGGGGGAGAAAGAACTAAAATATAGCTAAGGACACAGTGCTAATGTACAAAATATAGCATATAGTTTAATTATATATTCAAAGTAGCTAAAATATAATTTAAAATCCACATTCTTATGGTTCTGAATATAAGTAACCTTAGTCTTATATCAGTCTTTCTCAACTTTTTACCATTGAGAATCCCGTGAAACACTCTCCAGGTTTCAAGAAACTCCAGAAGAGGTGCAATCGTGCAGAATGTGGTTCAGAAACATAGCTGTGTATATGCCCACCTGGGGTCCCTCTCCTTCCCACCACCTACAGGCCTATCAGTGGCCATTTTGGAAGGGGTAGGTGGGTTGGCATGACCATATATGGTCATATCACCTGATAAATGTTTAACAATTTAAAAAAAAATATATTAAAAATTAGTTAGCTTCCACGGCTGTCAAGAAACTCCACGGTTTCACAAAAACCTGGTTGAAAAAACCTGTTTTATATAAAGGCAAATGTTCAAACATATAAATAAATGGTAAAATGTAAGAATTATGTTCATATACAAGAACCAAATGTATTTTGGCTAAAATCCTTCCTCAGTGATAAAATTCAAACTATATATTGCTTTTATATAAATTTAACAATAATATATGTAAAATTCATTGTATACAGAATAGAATCATGGAATCATAGAATCATAGAGTTGGAAGGGGCCATACAGGCCATCTAGTCCAACCCCCTGCTTAACGCAGGATCAGCCCTAAGCATCCTAAAGCAGTGGTCCCCAACCTGCGGGCCGCGGCCCGGTGCCGGGCCGCAAAGGCCATGGCACCGGGCCGCGGCTCCCTCTCCCCGCCCCGCCCCCGCAGTAAAAAACTTCCCAGGCCGCAAGCTTGCGGCCCGGGAAGCTTCTTACTGCGGGAGGCGGGGAGAGGGAATCAGGGCCGGGCCGCGCCCATGCGGGCCACGCCCGCTCGGCCCGATCCGCGGGCGCGGCCCGGGCGCGGCTCGCGGGCGCGGCTCGGGTGCGGCCCGATCAGCGGGCGTGGCGTGGGCGCGGCCTGCGGGCGCGGCCCGATCCGCGGGCGTGACCCGCGCGGTCCGCGGGGGCGCGGCCCGATGCCCTGCCGGTCCCCAGCCTCGGAAAGGTTGGGGACCACTGTCCTAAAGCATCCAAGAAAAGTGTGTATCCAGTCTTTGATTGAAGACTGCCAGTGAGGGGGAGTTCACCACCTCCTTAGGCAGCCTATTCCACTGCTGAACTACTCTGACTCTGATTTTTTTTTCCTGATATCTAGCCTATATTGTTGTACTTGTATTTCAAATCCATTATTGCGCATCCTTTCCTCTGCAGCCAACGGGAACAGCATCCTGCCCTCCTCCAAGTGACAACCTTTCAAATACTTAAAGAGGGCTATCATGTCCCCTCTTAACCTCCTTTTCTCCAGGCTGAACATTCCCAAGTCCCTCAACCTATCTTCATAGGGCTTGGTCCCTTGGCCCCAAATCATCCTCATCGCTCTCCTCTGTACCCTTTCAATTTTACCTACGTGAGGCCTCCAGAACTGCACACAGTACTCCAGGTGTGGTCTGACCAGTGCCATATACAATGGGACTATGGCATCTTGTGATTTTGATGTGATGCCCCTGTTGATACAGCCCAAAATGGCATTTGCTTTTTTTACCGCTGCATCACACTGCCTGCTCATGTTTAGTTTACAATCCACAAGTACCCCGTCTCGTTCACACACAGTGTTACGTAGAAGTGTATCCCCCATCCAGTAGGCATGCTTTTCATTTTTCTGACCCAGATGCAGAACTCTACACTTATCTTTATTAAATTGCATCTTGTTCTCATTTGCCCATTTTTCCATTGTGTTCAGATCTCGTTGAATAGAACTAAAACTCATCACATTCAGCATGGATCATACTCACACCTGTGGAGTAAGTGGTAATAAATATTCTTAAGATGCAACAAGGGCAGCTCATTGAGAAATGCAATATTTCATATGCCCATGGATCTGCTTAGGCCAAATCTTCAATGCTTAAAGTTCCAATGGAACTCATATTGTGTGAAATATTGCATATCTTGATGAGTTACCCATGTTGCATCTTAAGAATATTTATTACCACTTACTCCACAGGTGAACATCTCAGTGTGAGTAAGATCCATGCTGGATATGATGAGTTTTTTATATATGTTTAATTTATGGAACCCTCAGTTTTAATTTTACCCCTGAGGAAGACTTTTAGCCCAAATGTGTTTGATTTTTTACAGGGACATAGTTTGTACCTTTTAACCTGTATTTGTATGTTTGCACATTTGTCATTATTTTAGGCATAGGTACTTAAATGCAGAACCATAAGAATGTGGGTGTTAAATTAAGTTAAATATAAGTTATCTGTATTGTTTCTGTTCTATTTTATGTGGACCGCCCTGAGCCTTCGGGGAGGGCAGTATACAAATTAGATAGATAGATAGATAGATAGATAGATAGATAGATAGATAGATAGATAGATAGATAGATAGATAGATAGATAGATAGATAGATAGATAGATAGATAGATAGATAGATAGATAGATAGATAGATAGATAGATAGATAGATAGATAGATAGATAGATAGATAGATAGATGCTTGGGAAGTATAGCTGTGTACCTGGGGCCCCTCCCCTCCCTCACACCCAGCTGGGGCCCCTCCCCTTCCCACCCCCGCCAGGCCCATCATTGGTCATGGTGGGTGAATTTTGACCGGACCATATATGGTCATATAACCCAATAAATCATCCAATAAATGTTTAATAATCCTTTAAAATATATTTAAAATTAATTAACTCCCACCCATTTAGGAAACCCTTCCAGGACCATGAAGAAACCCAGGGTTTCCCGAAACCCTGGACGCGAGAGCTTGGTGCAGAGCAAAATAATTATATAGGGAAGGGAAAGGAAGAGGCTGCAGCTGAGAGGTAGGGATCTAAGTTGTAATGGCCTAAATTTCCTTGCCATCTAAAACAGGAAGCCAGTCTCCCACTGCCTACTGTTGCTTGGCTTCCATAGTCCCAACATGATTGCTCTTTCTTAGAGTTTGTCTATCGGAATACTAATTCCAGAACACAACGAATGGGTTTCTCTGGATGCTCAGCTACTACACTAACAATGGAAAATATTTAGTGACATAAAATAAAAAGTATTGTGCTTTTTTTTTTTAATCCAGAAGGTTGCAGCATTTATTTGACAGTAAATCACTTGAAAGTTAAATGTTTTCCTAGGCATAGGTGATCACGGGTAAATTTCCTTGCCTTTGATGTGGCGAGTCCGTAACCTAACCTTGTCTTTGTATCACACACCCCACATTGTCTTCTTGTTTTGATACATTAGGGCAGAGGCTGATCTGATTTCCATTAAAACCAGCTTATCACTGACGTCAGTGACAGAAATTTAGGACAACAGCAAAAGAGCCACCTTGGACAAGCCAAGAGAAACTCTTTTTAAAACCTCTTTTCAGGAGAAATGTGCGTGTTTCATTCCTACAAAAGAGGAAAAGATAAAGACCTGAAATAATAATGAAATGGCCATTTACTGCTGCATCAGCAATCCAGGCTGTTTCCAGTCTTTGATATCACTAGTTGAACAATTATGGCAAAAAAATTCTAAAAGTAGTGCATTTATATTCTTGTGCTGGACTTATTGCACTGGAAGCCATCACTAGAATTCATTTTTGAATCTTGGTTTGTTTCTTTAAAACCTATGAGGGGGGCTGAATGACGGCAAGATCTATAAGCCCCTTGTCACGTCTTGCTTCATTTTCTAGCAGAATGCTTTATGGCAGTTTTGCATCACTGTTTACAGTGCCTCTTTCCCATCGGTAGCCAGTTGCTCTGTTCATCTCAAAGACTGAGGAGGAAGCTTAGAATCATAGAATCATAGAGCTGGAAGGGACCTCATGGGTCATCTAGTCCAGCAGTCCCCCACCCCCGGTCCAGGGATCGGGACCAGTCCTTGCATCAGTTGGTACAGGGACGCGGCTCCTCCTCATCCTCCTCCCCGGCTGCTGCCTTGGGGGCTGCCCTGCCACTCTGTTGCCGGCTCGCCTTTGGTGCTCTCCAGCGGCTGCCATGGCTGGGGCTTCCCCTCAGCGTGGCGCTAAACAGATGCTGCTGGCAGCACCTCCCAGTGGGCGGCGGGAAGTCAGGGGCGCAGGTAGGAAAGCAAGCGGAGCAGGGGCTCAGGCGGCGGCGACGTCCCTGGGCAAAAGACTACCCCTCCGCCGTGCCTCAGTAAAATTGTCAAGCATTGACTGGTCCCCCGTGATAAAAAGGTTGGGGACCACTGATCTAGTCCAACCCCCTACACTATGCAGGATACTCACATCCCAATCACTCGTCTACTCTAACCTGCCACTCCCTTCAGCCTTCACAGTATCAGCCTCTCTGTCAGATGGCTATCTAGCCTCTGTTTAAAAAATTCCAAAGATGGAGAACCCACCACCACCCGAAGAAGCCTGTTCCACTGAGAAACTGCTTTGTCAGGAACTTCTTCTGGATGTTTAGACGGAATTTCTTTTGAATTAACTTCATCCCATTGGTTCTGGTCCATCCCTCTGGGGCAAAAGAGAACAACTCTGCTCTATACTTGAAGATGGTTATCAAATCCCCTCTCAGTTGTCTCCTCTCCAGGCTAAACAGACCAAGCTCCCCTAACCTTTCTTCATACATCTTGGTCTCCAAACCCCTCACCATCTTTGTTGCCCTCCTCTGGACATGCTCCAGTTTGTCTACATCCCTTTTCAACTGGGGTGCCCAAAACTGAATACAGTACTCCAAGTGAGGCTGAACCAGAGCAGAGTACAGTGGTACCATCACCTCCTGTGATGTGGACACTATACTCCGTTTGATACAGCCCAAAATCACATTTGCCTTCTTAGCCACTGAGTCACACTGCTGACTCTTGTTCAATGTATGCTCTACTAAGACTCCTAGATCCTTTTCGCACATGCTACTGCCAAGACAAGTCTCCCCCATCTTATATTGATGTATTTGGTTTTTCCTACCTAAATGCAGAACTTTACATTTGTCCCAATTGAACTTCATTTTATTCAGTTTAGCCCACTTCTCGAACTTGGTCTAAAGAAACTTGGAAATATATGTTTGTTTGTTGCACATCATGGGCTGGATCCAACAAAAGACTTTTGTTCAGGAAGAAATGACAGGAAGGGGTCTCCTCTGACCACTAAAAAGGCTATGCTGCTGAATTTAGACCTGCATGGACAAAAGCCGTATCAAATAGGGACTGTAGTAAGGCAATTTAAGGACCATGGAACTCCCAGTGGATGTGTGATCCAAATCAACCAACTAAAAGGGACACTGTAGTGAATGAAATAGTGCTCAGCACACTGCTTGCTTTTTCTCGTAAAGGGAGTTGAGAGAGGAACAAAGAGTTATAAGCTTTTAATGTACATGCACCTGTTTTCTGTTTGGAGTAAAATAATGAGGAATTATGCAAATGGATGTGGAAAATTACATTAGGCATAGTTTTGCAGATTTTAAAAAAAATCCTGGAGGTTTAATTGTACCAGAAAAATTTCCTGTGACCTGAAGCAAAATTTCTGTGGAGTGAAAGAGAGAGGAAGGGCGGATGATGGGTAATCATGTGCCACTGCCACACTGGTTTGTTGTAGGTGAATTAAATTAGCTATAACAAGCTAAGGCTTTCTTCTGAAGCGACAGAAGTCCAGCGGTAAAGGAAATCACGGAGCAGAATACTTTTGTCTTTGTCCACAGGCAAAAAATATATTCCCAAATAAATATATGTTTGTGCTAGTGTAATCCTTTCTAATGGGGAGGGGTTTCAAATCAACAAATGACAGCACCTTTATGGCTCGACAAGATCGGAAATTGCTTCAAAAGAAAAGAAACCATTTCAGACATTGAATAGTTTTAAATATAACAGTATTTATCATCAACCCCAGAACTGCAAAACTAGATATAGAACAAAATCACAATGGCTATGAGCAGGGGTAGTCAAACTGCGGCCCTCCAGATGTCCATGGACTACAATTCCCAGGAGCCCCTGCCAGCATTCGCTGGCAGGGGCTCCTGGGAATTGTAGTCCGTGGACATCTGGAGGGCCGCAGTTTGACTACCCCTGGGCTATGAGCATAGCCACATTAATGGAACAAAATCTTCAGTGTCCTTTAAAAGGGGCACTCAGAACAGAACCAATCCTAACAAACACTGAAAGAAGAAGGTCCAAACTTGAACTTTTAGAGTGCATGGCTGCGGCTTCTTACCTGCTACTTCAGGACTTGACTTGCTGCTGCTGCTCAGGAGTTCACACCCTCGCTTGGGCCTGCAAAAGAACAAGCAGTTGCCTTCAGCCAAGCTCTGGGCCTTTTCTCTCCTGCTGCAGGGCCAGACTGACCGAGGGGGGGAAAGCCTTACTCTCAAACACCACACATTGGAAAAGGGGGAAATCTAAGGTGCAATCTTCCCCTGGCTGTTAGGCCCACCAAGTACCTGCACAAGACTTAGCAGTTTTCCTTGGTCTGGGCCTTTTCTCTCTGCTGCAAGGCCAGCCTGACTGAGATGTGAGCAACTTAACTTACTGCTTATGCTCAATAACGTTTGGCTCCCTAGGCCTAAGTCCTAACCTGATGGAAATTATTAAAACAAAAATGACATGGATTCCACTATGCAACTAATAATTAACCCCACGGTGGACTTTTTAAAAGCCCAGGAGTATTTAAAGTGTCACTTCATGGTGTTGCTTCCAGTTTTTGCTTCTCTGATGTCTCCTCCCCTCTTCAAAGACTCTTTTGAAGAAACTGAGGCCATTACTAGAAAGTTGGCTTTCTAGCTGTCATAGTTGTGGAGAAAAGCTTAGTAAGTGCCTCCAGCAGATGAAGCCAGTTGTTTTTAAAGCTAATCTCATTACTTGCTTTTCTTTCTCAGAAAATGGGGGGGGGGGGAATCCCCTAGATTTTTCAGAGTTTTTCCTATGATTCCAATTGAGTACTTTCAGTTTACACCTCAGCCTTTTGACTACAACCCACGTTTATTTGCCCACACAAAATTTATTTGTTTAGGTTAAAATCATTGTTCCTTCCTTACTAATCAGACTCGAGGTTGTAAGGTGGCCACATCCACTCTGTAAAAAGACCTGTGCTTCTTGATACACATATTCTGATGTCTTCAAGCAATGTCACAGTCAAATAATATTTTAACGTGCTGGAGTGAATGTTCAATTTTGATGAGATCTAGCAAAGGCTGAGTATACCTCCTAAAGTCCACAGCAGAGTGTATTACTGAATTCATTCTGGAATCCATGTTGATGGGAATGGCTTACCATGGGGGCTCACCAACCATTCAGGTCAGACCTATAAAGTTCTCCATTTCAGAAAGAGCCTAACCTTCCCTTTCCTCTCCCCACAACAGACACCCTGTGGGGTGGGTGAGGCTGAAAGAGCCCTGATATTACTGCTTGGTCAGAACAGCTTTATCAGTGCCGTGGCGAGCCCAAGATCACCCAGCTGGCTGCATGTGGGGGAGCGCGGAATCAAACTCCCGCTGTCCAATTTAAGTTCCACAAGTCTAAATGACGGGATTTGCATGGAATGTGCATCAATTGCTAATTGTGCAAATCAGGCAAACTAAAGTGATGTTAGCTACCTGTTGCTTCACATCTCCTCCTGCTAACTACCATGAGTGATATGACCTCACATCGCTAGGATGTCACCCAATTCAGCTCAACAAGTGCTCTGACTAAAATTATTTCCCACTTTTGGAGCTATAAAGATAATTTTATCAAGCTTTCTGTAAGCAGCCCCTAAACACTCTCCTTTTACTATGTTTTAAAGCAAAGGGTCTTAATTACCATATATACTCCCATATATACACCTGCATATAAGCCGAGGCACCTAATTTTACCACAAATTCTGGGCAAACTTATTGACTCGCATTTAAGCTGAGGGTGGGAAATGCTCAGATAAAAGAAGAAACACTAGGAGAAAGAAACAGTAAATCCCAAAATGCCCCCCAAACCCCCACAGAAACCAAAATAATAGTTTGGAATAAGAGGAGGAAGAAGTGAAGGCAAAAGGGGAAAAAAAATCAGATTCTCTCAATCAAACTGTTGATGTCCAAAAGCTGCCAGAGCAAGTTCAGCTTCCAGTCCACATTTGCAAAAGGCAATGCAACAATTGGCTGGCTGGAGCAGAAGCCGAATTTGGCTTTCTTAGAAGCCAAATAAAGCCTAAGGAGCAGAAAACTCAGAAGGAACTACCAATGGTTATTTCACGCCCTCTGCTCAGAAGCAGCAGCTTGGGACAGCAGCAAAACAAAGCTTACTCTCTTGCTTCCCATGTCAGCCCCTCACAGCCTCATCTTCCCTCATCGGTTAGAACAAAAGGAAGTTATAGAATCAAGTTCATTTTCTAAGCCTGTGCTTGAAGGTGAAATTAAGGACTTCTTAACCATTGTTTTGTCCTACTTGATTTTATGTTGAACAACTAAAGAGGAAAACTCCCCTATATGAACAAACTACCGCAGGTACACTTTGCACAGCTTAGGTGTACACTTAAATAGTGTAATGTGTAAAGTGGCCCCCAGTCTGCCATTTGAAAGTCATATCACCCCCTACAAGCTTGCTAGCCTTCCTAATTCCAAGGCACTCTCTAAGCAATAATACTTTTATGAGCTTTCACTAGTCTACATATTTTCATACCCGAACAGAAGAGTCATAAAAAGAAAGAACCTTAATTCACTGGTGACCTTTCAGTTCATTTTCCGGCAGGATTGTATATCTCCTTTCTTAGCAGGTTCATTTCTTTACCGACTATTCCCATTAGAGGCTTCCCTGTATACAGAATACAGTGGTGAAGTCATATAGTAGCTTCTAGTATGTCTGAATACCGTGGCATTCTGACATATCACAGTAAAACTAGTTTTCCTTTGGGCTAGCTGATTAATCATTCTTTTTTTAATACAATTTTTAAATTTCTGCTGTAAATGTTTTTTTTAAGTAGAAGAGTTAGAAAAAGGGGGGTTGTTAAAAGGGGCAAAACCCTTTTATGATCAGCAGATGTTACATAGGTGGGTAGATGGTGGAGTAGGTGAGCAGGGAGATAGCTGGTTAGGTAGGCAGGTAGAAAGTTGGTTAGGTAAGTACGTAGGTAAGTAGATAGTTGTTTAGGTAGGCAGATAGGTAGTTAGGTAGATAGGCAGGTAGAATGTTGGTTAGGTGGGAAGTCAGAGCATCTAACCCAGGACCCAGGGAGCATGTTGAGAGCTATAACCCATCCAGGCCCCTCCAAGCTTGGGGCCCTCATGGTTCCCCATGTAGGCATCACTTGGCCCCTGTGGGGGCTCCCAATGCCCATTTCAGTCATCATCCATAGGAAACCTTGCTCCTCTCTAAAACTATGACATGGGAAGGTTGGCAGATGGATGACCACCCCCCAGGGCCAAGTGGAAAAAGGTTGGACACTGAACAAGACCCAAAAACCATGTCCACAATGAGGTGATACAGTCAGAGGGCTCCACCATGAATTTCACAGGTATAGAATCCCAGGAAACAGCTAAACAGTTAACAAACTCAAGCAAACCCACAGGTTCATGACCACGGGGGGGGGGGGGGGGTTCGTGCAAGTTTGGGGTTCAGGGTTCATGATGTCCCCCCCAACCCGCGATCACCCACAAATCCAACGAACTTCCATTTTTCAGGTTCATACCCACCTCTAGTCATGAGTCCAAAGAATGAGATAAGGATGATTATATTATACAATCACAGGAAGAGAAGTTTGCCAGCTCAGTAATTATTTTCATCAGAAACCGAGGAACAGCAAGAGCAGGTCATCAAAAGTGCTATCAAATTGTGGTAGATTTATGGCAGCCTCATAGAGTTTCCAAAGCAAGAGACAAGCAGAGGTGGTTTGCCACTGCCTGCCTCCACTGAATGGAGCCTCCCATCCAAGTAGTAACCTGGGCCCACCCTACTTTGCGTTCGAGATCGGATGAGATTGGTCTAGCCTGGCCTACCCTCCCAATGCTTCAAGAATACAGTTCTGTTCTAGACAGTGTGATAGAACAGAAGTAATTATGTCATAAATAGAGAATCTGGATAAACTCAAGGAAATAGATTAGCAAAATAACTTCAGACATTAACAGGCAGGTCTCATGCCTTCACAATGGGAGGGTGAACTCTGCAAACAGTTTCAGGAAAGTCAGGCAGCAAAGAAAGAATGACCGTCCTAGCCGATATCCTTGTCTCCTCCACTTTACTCCATGGACAATTTAAAACATGCATATATTTAAATAGATTTGTATAAGGAAATGAGCAGCACATAAATGCAAGTAAGAGATGGCAGCACGAATCAGATATCAAAATGCTTTCTCCCACACAGAAACGGTTTACCAGAATGTGAATTAACTACATTGCTTCCTTGGAAAATTCACTGCATGATAGATCCCACAACCTAGCAAAGATTAAAAGGAAAAAAAGAATGGGGGGGGGGAGAGAAAAATTCAGGATGTATTTGTAGTCTTCACCATCTTTTCTCAGGAAGTTGTAGAATCTCGACAAGGATGGGTGTGTCTGTAACACAGGTTCTCTGAAAACCAGAGTTTCTAAAAAAGGAGCTCCACTTTTCCTCCAGTATAAAATTCTTTCTCTTGACCTTTAGGGATATCCATTAATTTCCAAATTAATTGGGGGGGGGGGCTGGAAAAGCTTCATTCATTATGTGCATTCGCGCAGTGATGATAAATGAGTACAGCTAATGCCAGTCATATTGGTCATTTCGTACCTCTTTAAGAAGGGGTTAGATGGGAGGGAAAAAGCCTCTTGTGGCCCAGAGTGGTAAGGCAGCAGACATGCAGTCTGAAAGCTCTGCCCATGAGCTGGGAGTTCAATCCCAGCAGCCGGCTCAAGGTCAACTCAGCCTTCCATCCTTCCGAGGTCGGTAAAATGAGTACCCAGCTTGCTGCTGGGGGGGTAAGTGGTAATGACTGGGGAAGGCACTGGCAAACCACCCCGTATGGAGTCGGCCATGAAAACGCTAGAGGGCGTCACCCCAAAGGTCAGACATGACTTGGTGCTTGCACAGGGGATACCTTTACCTTTACCTTTACCTTTAGATGGGAGGGAAGAGTTGCAGGAGATCAGGACATACAAAACTGATACCAGACCTTTCCAATTGTCAAAGTCAAATGCATCTTGTAGTAAAAGAGGTGTTCAGGTAGGGATTTCTGCACCAAGTGTTTCCAATCAATCATTTATAATTCTGTGGTTCTGACCTTAAAATCAACCTTTGCTTGCTATGTCTTGATTACTTTCGTCTGGGGATTAAATTGGGCTATCTGCCCTTCTGCCTGTTCTGCAATCCCACCAGGCATCATGAGGGCACACACAAAATATCTGCCTATCTGCCTTCTTTGTAATGCACCATTCCTGGGACTGATGAATGCCTATCTTGGAAATGTGTTGGGATTGCCACTGGGATGAGAGAGATAATTACCAAGAAAGCCATCCCAATAGAGAACAAAGATGTTACAGAGGGCTTTTCACATCAAATGGTTTTAGGTTTGGCTCATGTACATAAATAATTTTGTTCACATTCATCAGTATCACCACAGCATCTATTCAGAGCCAATAATATATTCTGATGGGGGTTTGCATTTCATTATTTCAATGGAAAATATATTTTGAAGGCTTTTTATTGTCGCGCTTTTCTGCTGTCATGTGGCAGCCGACTTATATTGACCCCAGAGGTTTCTCAAGGCAAGAGATGTTCAAAGGTGGTTTGCCGTAGCCTTCCTCTGTGCAACAATCCTGGTATTCCTTGGTGGTCTCACATCCACCATGGCTCCTGCCCCGAGCCTTTATCAGTCAAATAAATAATACATAAATCAAAATTCTGACTAAGAGCTGACCCTGCTCAGCTTCTGAGGTCTGACAACATCAGGCTGGCCTGGGCTATCCAGGTCTCGGGGCATATTGTGTGTTTATCCCTTAGAATACATGGGAACTTCAAGCTCTACCCTCCTATACATAGGACAACTAGGCTACATGTTGTACAAGGGGAAGAGAACCAAGCCTGGGGTTCTGGCCTCTCCCTTTTGCATAAAAACTTCTGCTTGACTGTCTTTTAAGCACACCGTCAGAAGCAAAGCCATAAGGGCCAGCTGTTTTTGTCGGGTAAAGTCTCTGTCAGGCATGTATCTGCAGAGTCATGACCTATCTCATTGTCATAGTGCCTGGGGAAATGAAACCAGACAGTACGATTCCTCACAACATTTCCAGAGATGACTTATTTGGTTTCCCCCCAAACCCTCAAAGTAATTACCTTTGGACTAGTTCCCTCCCAAGGCTAACAAGCAACATCGGTTTGCGTTACATCTGGTTACTCGCACCCAGAATGTACGTCTCCAATGGCTACCGCCTTCTTACCTACAGCCTGCCACCCAAAGTTTCATTTCAAACTCTGGTCAGACTGGGACTGCTGCGTTAGCTTGCACTAGGCCTTCCCCAGTCCCAACAGACTTCCTTAGAGGAGAAGGAAAGAGATAATGCAACAAGCCATTGAAATGAAAGTCTTGCAGATCCACAATGGGCATTTGGGCTTCTGTGGTTGTGCATATTGCATTAGGTCAACATTTGTCACTTCGTTTCCTGGTTGGACAGAGAGTCAACTTTGACAATAAAATCAGAGTCCAGTAGCACCTTTAAGACCAACAAAGATTTATTCAAGGTGTGAGCTTTCGAGTGCAAGCACCCTTCGTCTGACGAAGGGTGCTTGCACTCGAAAGCACACGCCTTGAATAAATCTTTGTTGGTCTTAAAGGTGCTACTGGACTCTGATTTTATTGTGCTACTTCAGACCAACACAGCTACTCATTTGAATCGAACTTTGACAATAGATACCCTTACAAGTATTTGCTATGGTCTTTGTCTAGTGGACAAGAGTGTTGTGATATTTCCCTTGTGCCCACTGTTTATGGGTGAGGGACACATGTTAAACTAGTATCAGACATTTCTTAGCAAGGGGGAAGGAAGCTTAATTGCTTGATGGGAAGAAGGAAAATATTTTTTTAGCAAATGCATTCTTTCCATACTTCAAGTCCTCCTGTCGTGATGTACAATGATTTTTTCAGTGTTATTCCCTCTTCCCTCTAAGACAGTAATTTAGGTGCTAGGTTTTTTTTTTAAGTGTTATGCCAATAAGCATTAATTTTAAAAAGAGCTTTTGTTGCCTGGGGTTAGGAGGATAGTGGGAATGTCGGCTAGATTCATGGTGACAGCTATACATTTACTTAGCATGTCTCAAAACCAATTTCTGGAAGCAATGCAACCAGTCTGGGTCTGTTTTTAAAAAATGCTGCATGGATTATGAGCTTTACTTCTATTCGCAACTATCTCTCCCCCCTCTCCTTGCCCCGCCTTCGCCACTCCTGTATTTCATATATGCATCTGCTTGTATTCTCTAATCAACCACACTCTTTGCTGAAACCACAAGAAATTGTCCTGGGTACTTGCTAGATTTGTTTAGACTTACTTAATTTAGACTGAGCCAAACGATTCCTTAGGAAGGCTTCAACTGCTATTGTTAGCCGAATATCTTGTAACAAAATGATGACTTAAAACCTGATGCAGAAACCTGAAACTGCTGAACTAGGAACATTCTGCACTTCAATCTCTCTTTCTCTCTCTCTCTCTCTTTTTTACATATAAAAGAAAAAAGGTTGGGAAGGGCTCCTTGGTTATAAAAGCACTCCAGCTGTGGCAGGATAAAGCATTTCCAAAGAAAATGAAGGGATTTGTTTTTACATGTAAACCATTGCTCTCTAGCCTGCATCGACTGCTCTAGAACAAGCGGTCTGAGGTTGTCGTGCAGCTGGACTCCTGTTATTGATTTCTGGCTTAGAGTGAAGCTGTGGAGGTAGCGTACGCATGATCCAAAGCAGAAGGTTCAATCCAGCATTCATAAACCTCAGTGCACTATATCAGATGGCACCGATACAATCAACCCGGGGAATTATATGAAAGGAAACTCTTTCAAAAATCGTTCAGTGCACATTTTTTTTTAAGTTACTGTATTTTGAAGAGCAAAAAAGAGAGAGAGAAGGGGGGGGAGAGGGAGGGAGAGGGAGAGAGGACATATTTCCCAACTGACGGCATCAAACAACTGATCACTATGACAAATCTCAATTTAAACAACCCTGCTATTTACATGGACTATTTACATCTCCCAGCCTCTGCTGGGAGACTACAGGGGAAAACTGGCTCAGCCTCCCAACCCTAAAAGAGGTTCATCTGTTTGTTTGTTTGTTTGTTGTTGTTGTTAAAGATCCCCCCAAAAGGATGGGCACCAAAAGAGAGGGCACATCCTCTTAAAAGAGGACAGCTGGTAACCCTATCTTTTTGCTTGAAGTAATAATTCCAGTTTCAACTAAACACGATCTGCATGAAAACTATGGGCCTTTTCGCACAGGGATCTTTGTTGCAAATTGTTTGCGGAATGAAAAATCGCCATTTAAAATAGTGGAATTCGTCGTTATGCATACCTGCCTTTGTAGTGGAATCAGTTGCGTTTTTTAGCATTTCCCACAGGCTTCCGGTCTCGGCAGAAATCGCTAGAAAGGAAGCGCTATTGCCAAGCTCGTCCCGCCCCTGGCCGTCAAGCAGCCAATGGGCAGCCGTTAGCATGCTCCCAAACAGCCCCTTTCCCTTTAAGAAAGGTTTAAAAAAAAAAAAAACGACCCATAGCAACGAATCTAGGTAGATTCGTTGCTACGGAGAGACCCATCCAGCTGCCTAATGTGAGCTGTCGTTTGATTGTATGATCATTTGCACGCTGCCTCGAGTGATAAAAAAAAAAATCCCCCCCCCCCTCTCACGGGCCCGATTTTCGGCTGAATTTATTTGTAAAAAATAAAGGGACTTTATTTCGGCAAACGGGCTTTTCAGTGGTTTGTGCTTAGTGACTAAAGGTGAAGGACTGAAGCCAGGGAAGCCTCTAAACAGAAAGAGGCTCGCTGGTGCGTTTATCCCCGCTCGCTCGGAGAAAAAAAAATGGCGATCGCTTCGCCGGAAGTTTGGAGGAGAGAGCCAGGGGGAGGGACTTTGAAGAACCAGCAACAATGGTAACGCACAGGTCTTTAGCGCTACTGTTGCAGATTGGTTGCAGGAGTGTATCGCTATCCGGAGGGTGAATCCACTTTTCTGGATTCCCCTGAAAGCGCTACAACGAAGCGCTTTTTGCTGATTGGTTTCAGGATTGTTGCAGATTGTCTACGACGTCGTGGGTTATGGCAAATTAGTAGCGTTTCCAAATAGCAACCATTGTGCTACTTTGAAGCCGTGCGAAATGGCCCTCAATATTCACCAACAGTTCCTTTTCCTGTCTAGAGGATGCTTAAAGTGCGCATTAGGCCTCACTTGTGAAGAATGCAGAAACTTATCCAAGAAACGAACCCAGAGTGTGCAGATTATGGGGATGGGGTAAAGAACCCATTCAGTCTAATGATTTAGACACACAGGCACTCTATATATACCCAAGACCTCAGTTAAAATCAGCTTAAGTTTACACAACTAAAAAAATACAACAACAGTTTAAGATATTGTGGAAGGGGCTTTGAACTTCTGTTTATAAAGGTTAGTATTGAATAAATCCAAAGCTGATCATCAAAAACCAGTTTTCATACTCACACAACTTCCATGGAGAGTAGAGGGGACGGAGAGATGCAGAACAGAAGACTGCTGGTTCCATTTAGCTTACGCAGAACCTGTAAAACATCCAAAGAAGGAAAAATTGGATCATTACAGGGGCCAGATGCCCCTCAGACAGGCCCTCCAGAACAACACTGGGGTCTGCTGTGGAGGACTGAATGGCCAGAAATTGCTGCCCCCATTCCGAAAGCTTCAGTGCCATTCAGTCTTCAGAACTCTGTGGTTGAAAACATGCCTCTGTTTCCCTCTCTTGTCATTTACAGAGTCAGTGTATACCCTGATTATGGGACAGCCATATCCATTTACTCTAAGGTGACCAGATTTCAAGAGTGCAAAAGAGAGACCACTGACTAGAGGGGTTGCCAACCTCCAGCCACGACCTGGAGATGGATGTTTGTGTGTGGAGGGGCCCTGTGCCCACTCCCTCCGCCCAAAGACCCTTGATACCACCAAGATCCTCGTACTCCCCCGGGGGGGTGCTTACCTTTTCTGAGCACGGCTCTCCACTCCCGCCAGCACGGGAGGCCTTGGGAAGGGGCAGCTGCAAGCAGAGCCCCTACAGCAGTGGGCCCCAGCACCCTCAGCACAAGGCCTCCTGCGGCGGTGGCGGTGAAGCATGCGCAGCAAGGCCGGCTAAGCTCAGGAGGCCCCTACAGGCGCCCGGGCTCCGGGGCAGGGCTTGTGCTGCCCTCCGCCAGCATCGCAAGCCGCAGTAATTACGGTGCCACGCAAGCCCCGCCCTGGAGCCCGGGCGCCTGCATGGGGGCCTTCTGAGCCTGGCCTGTCTGCCGGGCTGCCTGCGCGGCAAAAAAATAAAAAAAATTAAAATAATTTTTTTTTTAATGTAGAACTCCGCGGGACATCGAGAACACACCGCGGGACATCGGGAAAATGCCCCCAAAGGCGGGACTGTCCCACCAAAGGTCGGACATCTGGTTACCTTAATTTACTCTGATTGGGGAGGGGGCCATGCTTCAGTGGTAGAACATCTGATTGACATGTAGAAAGTCCCAGGTTCAGTCACTTGCAGCTCCAGATAAAAATATCAGATGATGTAAAAGACCTCTACATGAGATCCTGAAAAGCCACTGCTGGTCTAAGTAGACAATATGGACCTTGATGGAATACAAGTCTGATTCTGTATAAGGTAGCTTCATATGTACTCTTTGGTCTCTCTACCAAAAAAAAAAATCGTGAAAAAGGAGGGCTGATTTTTTTAATAGCCTGCTTTTCACTACTCAAAGGAATCTCAAAACAGCTTACAAATAACTTTCCCTTCCTCTCTCCACAACAGACACCCTTTGAGGTAGGTGGGGGTGAGAGAGCTCTAACAGAACTGCTCTGTAAGAACAGCCCTAAGAGAACTGTGACTAGCCCAAGGTCACCCAGCTGGCTGCATGTGTAGGTGTGGGGAATCAAACTACTCTGGAAAACCCAAGGGAGCAGACATGAAGCTAGGGTAGACATGAAGACATAAAGCCTTACAGGAAGCAGTGATAGAGCCAGTAGAGTAGCTTTCCTTTCCATGGGAAGGAAAACCAGAATATCACTAAAAATAACTTCCCACCACACTTTCCAGATTAAAGACCAGCTGTCAAGGAAGGATTCACAAGATGAGACAGAAGAGAGCAAGCAGAGCTTCATGGACTCAGAGGAAGACAGTCCCTGAATTTTAAATTTGGCAGCCCGTTCTGATCTATTTTAAATGTTCTCTAATTTTTCTGGCACATTAATTGTCCCACTTACAGTCTAATCAACTCAAGGGTTTTTCATATTTCCTGGAAAGAAGGATGTAGCTCCGATGCCTGAACCATCTGTGTGCCTTATGATAAAACATACCTTGCTGAAATGCACCTATTCTGGGAAATGTTCAACAGGTCTAATCAGCAGGAAAACCGAGTTTCAGATTCTAGGTTCCTGACAGACTGCCAAACTAGCCACAAAACAAGACTTCTACCTGCCAGTTCCAAAAAGGATTCAGGGCGACTTCCAGCAGAGATGAAAATACAAATAATTAAAAAATACAATTTTAAAATTGGTGAAAAAATATAGGCTATGAAAACCTATAGGCACCGCTTCTTTCAAAATATTAAGATAGATTTCTGCCGGGGGGGGGGCACATGAAGGGTTTAAGATGTTGCTTACGGATAGACATTCAAGAAGGCCTACTGCCACTTTTCAGCCCTTTCTGTCCTCTGTAGCTTGACATCAAGAGGACAAAAACCAGTTAATGCAGAGAAGCTGGATTCAATGACCTTTATAGGCTGTGCTTGCCAATTAAATTCCTATGCCTTACCAGGTAGAAGGTATGCACACATACACATTTATTTGCAAATACCATCCTGACAAATATCATACTTTCACCTGCCACAGTGATGGGCGGGAAAGAAGAAGCTGTAACTTTCATCTTAAAAAACTGGTATTTGAGACTGGCCAATTACTTCAAATGTCAGAGTGGATGTTCTAAGAGCATGCTGGCTGACCCTCTCCCTCTCCATTTTTGGGTACCAGTGATATGATTAACCCCCAGGTCTCATCTCTGTGCAATCAGATTATACAATTAATTTTTTTAAAACCAGTAAGTTTGATCTTTTGCTTTGTCCCGACCCTTTCTGACATAGAGACTTAGGCTATTTCCGCACGGAGGGGTAAAACATGAGTGGCTTCCTGCTAGCAAACACAAGATGGTAAATCTTGTATTTGCAGCCCTCCTCATGGGGAGGCCCTTCCTGCATTTTTCCTCTGCCCCATCAAGGCTTTTTGCCTCTTAACGAGGCTGCAAGGGAAAGCCAAATGAATTTTCCCCTCTACTCCTTGGCTTTACAATCATAGCAAGCCACCAATTACAGCACAGCAGTTCTCTCATGGACTGAAACTTTCGTAACCCCCCCAGCCCCAAATTAATTTTTTTTTAAGGCACTTCCACGTTGCTATGAAGTAATTCCATAACTCGACACGATCAAAGCCGGCACAGGGATGACCATGAACCAACTAAAAGAAGTGGTCATAGACAGAGACGCATGGTGGAGACTTTCCTATAGAATCTCCGAGGGTCGGACATAAGTGAATGGATGACATCATCTTTATCAATGTCATAACACAGATGCATCTTTAATAAAATCAATAAAATCATTTTCCCCGCACGGAAATGGCCCTAGAATTCCAGGCATGATTAGGATATAAACTTTTAAAAGTTTGGTCCTGTAAATAATAAATATCCTTATAAATAACAATAACACATATTCCTGTAAATAATAATCAGAATTATTGCCCAAACATATAAAGAGGGGGGATAAAATAAATTAAATTTCCACTCCTACATGCAGGATTTCTATATGTAGAAGACAATTTACTTGCTTCCCCCTTCCCACAAAATGTCCAGTGAAATTCTGTACCTGGGAGAGATCAGATGTTCAAGAGCAGGATTTAGAGGGAGGCATTGGAGGCTGCCACAGCAGGAGAAAAACAGGGAAAACATGCGCTGCGAGCAGAAGTCTTTGCACTTGTAGAAACACCTGTCTGGATCCAAGCCTAGGTCTCTTGGTCTATGGCAGTTCAAGAATGCAAGTAATCTATACAATATTAGATCCATTAATTGGTCCGCTGGTATGTGTCACCTGGAAAGAAAGAGAAAGACTTCCAAGCTTAACCATATCTGACACACAAAACAAGACAGCTGCAGTAGTGGTTCTCACTCAAGGGCTACTCACACGTACTCTGCATGCTTATTTTATTTCTGTTTTTATTTATATTTACATTAGATTTATAGAACACCCCCCCCCCTCAGCCCAGCCATTTCGGGGCAGGGTACAACAGCTTAAAACAACAGAAGTAAAACAGAAATCAATTCACCCATTATCTTTACACAAACACAAAAGCGAGCAGTAGCAATTTGTTTCTCAAGCCGCCGCCACCACTCAAGGCCTACGTCAAAGAGAACACCAGCCGAAGTTTATCCATGTAGCATCCTGAAATTTAAAAAGGTGAGCTGGTAAAACATGGTTATTAGAGCACAATGCCACAATTCAACAGCGTGTGATACCAAATGCACTCAAAGGGGCACGTTTCAGAAATTTCTGATCGTACTGCAATCTGCTCAAAGCTGTTAAACTATGGATAATTTCACTCAATTTTCCAGTAGGTTTCTGCCTGGAATAAGTAAATAGTGGGTAATGGCTTGTGTCAAAGTCCTTGTAACACTTCATTAAACATAGAGCATGACAATCCGATCAGATGTCTCTTTTATAGTTAGAAACTGTCTGGTGACTTTGGGAGTTACTCAGCTGCATCAGGTCACATCAGAAGTCTGGTCTTTTCATCTCTTCGAATTCCCTTATGGGTTTGCATCCAACAAACCTTGAACCACAGTTTCATGGCTTCGCTTTGTAATTGACATTTTATATAGTCCGACTACTCATGCCTAACTGAGATTTAGGGGGGAGAAAAGGAAGGAGGGCGAGGGGAAGAAACACACAACGAATCTGTTGAAGATGTAACATTCTTAGAAGCCTTCTGTCATTCCTCTCCTTGATTAATATCCGCTCTACCTGATGGGGACACAGCAATTGCCTACAGTTACCCCCAAACGCAAAGATATAGGTCCCACTCTACTGTCACGGAAAAGTCTGCGGGCATGAGAGTGAAGTTAAGAATGACAGTTTATAGGCCAACATTAAAAATGATTCAGCAGAACAATCCCGTCCAAAAGCAAATCCTCATCAAAAGCAAAAAAAAAAAACCAAAGATGTGTAAGGTTAATGAAAACATGAGAACTGGCCCTCAAGTCAGACACAAATGGAAATCCTCCCCTCCCTTCAGGTCATAAACTGCAACACAGAATCCCCATCGGACAGTATCTCCTCCACCGTCTGCATCAGCTCTCCCACAACATTAAAAAATGCAACCCCCCCAAAAAAAGAAACCCAACCAGCTCTGCGACACTGTACATTATGAGTCCCACAGTGCTGAAATAGCAGTTTCTTATTGCTATAACAGTCACACCTTCAAGAACAAACTCCTAAACGAGCAGACATTTCATAAATATAACTTGAGTTCCAAGCAGGGTAGTCAAACTGTGGCCCTCCAGAAAGGGTTGTGCGATTCGGCTGGTTCGGCGGCCGTTCCCTCCGGGCGCAGCCAGCGCCACTCCGCGCGGGGGGGAGGGCGGTGCCGGCAGCGGCGTGACAGCGGGCGCAACCACACAGGCACGCCTGCGTGGTTGCGCCCGCTGTCACGCCGCTGCCGGCACCGCCCTCCCCCCCGCGCGGAGTGGCGCTGGCTGCGCCCGGAGGGAACGGCCGCCGAACCAGCCGAATCGCACAACCCTACTCCAGATGTCCATGGACTACAATTCCCACGAGCCCCTGCCAGCATTCGCTGGCAGGGGCTCGTGGGAATTGTAGTCCATGGACATCTGGAGGGCCGCAGTTTGACTACCCCTGTGCTATAACATTCAAACAGGTTCCATACCTTGGTGTCCCCAACACTCCCATTACAGAAAACACCAAGGATAAGAGACCGAAAGATCTTTTATTTGTCTGCTGAGGGATAGGCTCCCTGCAGGAAAAGCCATAACCCACAAAGGCAGAGAGCGCACAGGGCTTCTAAAACAAAGCATTTATACTGCTGATTACAATGCAATCCCATGGGAAATTGCATCATAACCGCCAGTGCAGCCCTCAAAATCTACCACTGGGATTTCCTGGCCATGTCATGTGCCGTTTTTGAGCTAGTATGGGGACGTAAAGATAGGGGCGTTGCTTTTATTATGCAAATGATTAAAACGCCTTCTGTTTGGTGACCTGTGGTCAGTTCATTTGACATGATGCACTATGTTAGAACTAGGGTTGTGCACTTTGGTTTGGTTCGGCCACCTCGGCGATCACCGAAGCCTGAAGTGGCGCATAGGAGGCCAGCGCTGCGGAGAGGAGGGGCAGCAGCGGTGCACCGGCCGGTGGCCGCACATAGGCACAGCTCTGCACCTGCGTGTGGCTGCCGGCTGGTGCGCCACTGCCGCCCCTCCTCTCTGCGCCGCAGCACTGGCTGCTTCCGGCTTCAGTGATCAACAAGGCGGCCGAACTGCACCAAAGCACACAACCCTAGTTAGAACTAATATTTCTTGTTCTTTGGTTAGTTAGATACATTCGTAACTATCTTAGTCACATAACCTGGGCATAGTCTGCACTTACTTTCTTTATTTCATTGTCAATCCTGTTGAATTCAGATCGCTTTGAACTCGGGTCTTCCTCTCCCCCCCCCCCATTGAAATAGGAAAGTCTTCTGCACGTGGTTAGGGTAGTTCAGAAGGGGGGGGGAGCCAAGCCTCTTTCTTTCTTTTCTTGAAGGTGGGGGGAGAGCCAGGCAGGGAGCCTCTTTCTTTTCTTGGAGGGGGGGGCGGGGGACAGGATCGAAAAAGGCAGAGGAGGGAGGAAAAATCCAGGACCGACAGAATTGAGAGAAATTAGGGGCTTCTCCTTTAATGCAAGCTTGTCACATGACCAGGTGTGGCCTATCCGAGGTTCTCTACTACGGAGCTTGGTTTCCCAATCCGGATTTGAAAAATATTGAGCATTAAAAGCACTCTAAGATATAGCTCAATAAAGATAGGGTCACTCCGGATCAATCCTTCTTGCTGCAGAAGGAAAATTTAAATGGCCCAAAATACAAACGGAAATCGCATTCTGTGTAGAGGGCAGGGACTGAATTGACCTGGGATTGGAATAAAAGCTCCGTGCAGTTTACACCCAGGTCTGAATCCAATGGCCATCTATAAGAGTTGCAACTCAGACTGCATGAAGCAAATGGGAAAGTGTTCTTGTTTTATGCTGTTCTCAGATGTACTAATAAGCATTTCTTCTGTAGTATATAATTTTATTTAAGATTTTTATCTCGAGCCTCGTCAGAAACTCAAATTGTGACTCTCTAATATGAACTTAAATTCTGTTTAAATTCTCTTAAATTCAAAGAAAAGATGTGAATTATAAAGCACAAGCACATCCATTTTGTAGGCCTCTTTGTCACCCCAACATCTTCAAGAACCACTAAACTAGCTGATATTCCATACATATAACTTGAGTTCTGTGCTGCCAACAGCTTGCTTTACACACTGGAAGGATCCTGCATTGGCTGTGATCCAATCCACAGTCGTGGGTACTTCAGCCTCATAATAAAATAATAAAAATTGGGACTTAAAAGGCATACTTGAGTACTTTAGATTATAACCCTTTGGTTGCAAAATATCCCAGTGACTCTGGTGGATCAAAAACAAAAATTCAGATGGTAAAAATGCTAACCAAAAAAACAACAACATGGAACAGCATGTCAGCGTTTCCTTGTCTCAGTTCTCTCCATTCCTTGTTTGTCACGCAAGACTACTTAGTCTTTCTTTAAGGATTCCTTGTGAGAATGAATAGGATAAGGCCTGGGAGGGTGCATGGCACTTTGAAAGTGCTTCAGAAGTTTCAATACAGTGACAATAGAGCATCACAGAAGCATTGTCGTCAAAGGGAGATACCGATAAAGGCACCACCCTGAAAGCACGTGCTCGGCTTTCAGAGGCCACGTTTATGTCATGGCAAGTCTGCAAGGAACTCATTTTGAATGCTGCTTCTCACACCATTTCTTTACTTCTGTTGTGTACAGGCAGATATAGGTAAAGGTAAAGGTATCCCCTGTGCAAGCACCGAGTCATGTCTGACCCTTGGGGTGACACCCTCTAGCGTTTTCATGGTGGACTCAATACGGGGTGGTTTGCCAGTGCCTTCCCCAGTCATTACCGTTTACCACGGGATGACTTGACTACTGCTCCTATAATACTAGAAGTCAGGGGAAACCTAAAAGTTGCTGAATAATAGATTCAGGAAGAACAAAGGGAATACTGCCTTCCTCAACAAGCAATAAAGGATAGGACCCATCAATAGCTACTAGCCAGTAAGGTGAATAATAGCACCAGGAGGCAAACATGTAGTGTAGGCTGGTCTTCCAAGGCAATTGGGTGGCCACATGGTGCAACAGGATGCTGGACAAAGTGGGCCAGTGATCTGATTTAGCAGGGCTTGTGTATGTGTGTGTCTGTGTGTATCTGGAGGCTTAGGATTATGTCTAGCCTTTGCTAGGCCTCAAGTGGCACCGTCCATAAATAGCACCACTGTTTGAGCTGACTAACACACTGCAGGCCTTTCACTCAAGTTTATGCATTGGCTTTATCTAACAAAGTCAACACAGCAATACAGAGCGGAGAGATGGGGGAAATCCTGTTTGTTCAGTCTAAGCAACAATCACTTTGATTAGGGTCACCTAGCCTCTAGAGAATACCTTCACCGGCTCTGCGTTTTTTTTTTCCATCTGCAAAGCAGCCATTCAGACAAATGAACGGGACCCCTTCATAAACAAACCGAAAGAAATAATAGCCTACAGTAAAGACCAATTACCTTTTAAAGCCTCCCCCCCCCAAAAAAAAAAGAAAAAAAAAGAATAGGGTCCATTAGCATTATTGCATTTTGTCAAAAGAAACCACCTGTTTCATTTGGTTGAACCGGGAAATGTTTGCAGAATATAGAGAGCTTTCTTCTTTTACGCCTAGGATGGGGAGGGGAGAGAGATTACATTTTAATTAAGTCAAAGCAAAACACTCCCAACATTTCATAGTCACCTATTATTCTCAAGGGATTTCAAAGGCTTATTCTTAATAGATCCCAGTAGATTGAAAATTCTAGTCTAAACCAAATCTTTGGTGTAACTTGAGTTTACCTATGGCATATCCCTTTGTTGAGGGTGATTAGAAAAAGAGAGAGGTTGCTGTGATTGCACTCTAGAGTCTTACATTTCTTATCAATCCAAGAACAAGGGATTTTCCAAAAGGACAGAAATGTACACAATTGCCTGTCTGCCATACGTGCACATTCCAGCTCATTATTTTCAATTAAGTTCAATCAATGTACCCATGGTAGTTATATGATGCTCACCCCTCATCAAAACCATGCTGTCCTTGTCCGACTATGACCTTCCCCGCAGTGGAAGACTCAGACCAGAGAAAGAGGTCCTGATTATGGTTGTGCGATTCGGCCGCTTCGGTGGCTGTTCCCTCCGGACGCAGCCAGCACCGCGCCACGGGGGGGGGGAGGGCAGTGCTGGGAGTGGTTGCGCCCGCTGTCAAGCTGCTGCCGGCACCGCCTTCCCCCCCCCCCCCCGGCGCAGCGCTGGCTACGCCCGGAGGGAACGGCTGCTTTGGCGGCCGAATCGCACAAGCCTAGTCCTGATTCCTTCATCCCCACCCCACCCCCCATGCACACATTGCCCGAGTGGAAATACTTCATCCTCATTGGCCTGCTCCAGATCCTTCTTAACTAGGCCACCTTTCTCAGCCCCATCCCAGGTCTGGCTCCTCCCATCCTCCCTGTCGCCCAACCTGGAAATGTCCTGGAATTGTGCCTCAACTGTAGCCAAATCCTGGGTTGTGTCCCCCCCCCCCAGGTGGGTTTTGATGATGTGATGGGTTCCAGCTGGCCACCAAACTTGATTTCTTAGCCATGAGTCTACAGTCTCACCCTACCTGTTTGGGGACATGTCCTGGAAGCACTGCCAGCTGAGTGTGGCTTTCCTCAGCTAAGTACTGACTGCAAGATTGGACCAGTTCCTGTTGCCAGACAACGTTGTGTATACAGTTCCTCAGAAGACCAGAGCTTGACCATTTCCGGATGAGGAATCTGTTTCTCGTGGGTTTTAGAGCCCCTTCCACATGACATCACTGACATCCTGAGGCTGTCCAGTAGCTGGGTAAAGTTTTGGCCATTTTTAAATTGTGATTTCGGGAATCGCCAAAACTGGATTTACATCCCTAAATCATGTGTCCCATTGGTAAGCAACCTGTGAGCAAGCAGGGATAAACCTGTATGCGAGGGAAATATGTAATAGACCTGGCAGCTTTGTCCCGCCCTCATACCCGCCCTCCCCTCTCAATTTCCTGCTCTAAGTATTCTTTTTTTAATGGTGTGGTCCACACGGCAGCATGACCACAAACCTACATTGTCAAAGGAAAAATAAAATATTCTGCAAAGTGTTCATGGTCTTTCTGGGATCAGGCAGGCAAAACACAGCCCCATTTCTGTTTTCTGGAGGCATGAAATGAACTGGGAAAGGGGAGGCGGAGGTGATCAGGCAGCCTTCTCCCGATCATACAAAGGTCTGAGCACCATGTTTTTAAGCCAACCATTTACACAAAATGTCTTTTTTGGCTCCAGGGACCATGTCCAGCCTTCTCACAACAAAGATTAGAGTTCTGTAATCAATGAGATGCCAGAATTTATGTCCAATGGAAGTTCTCCATTTAAGACCAATGAGGTTACTGGGTGGAAAGATCCTTTTATTCTGTATATTTTGGGTGAAGTTAGTGAACTTAGTTCAATGTGTTTTGCTTGGGTCAATAAAAAGCTGAAATGAACTATCAGTGTCCTGGTCTCTGAACCCATGGATTTAACAGACAGATTCCATGGAATCAATTGTACAGCTGAGAATTTCGACAACACATCTACACAACTTTTGGACTCACTTGTTCAGAATCCATTTGAAGACATGGAAACCATTTTCCCCTGGAAGATAATAATAGCAAAAGTTGCCAGTTGTGTGGATTAGCCTCCACTAGTCCCATGGGTCATATAGACTTGCAGAGTAAATGAATTTATGAAGAGTGGAGACAGGATGCAATAAAATGGCCCCTTCAGTTGTCAAGATGTACCCCGCGTTGTGTTTTAATAGCTGTTTTATGAGTTGTTTCATTGTTGAAATTCAGAAATCTGTCCCATTAGGGAGATCATACTCAGTTGCTGGGCAGACTAGAGCCCTCAATACCGAAGGAGAACCAGAGGGGAAGAAAGATGGGAGGAGAAAGTAAAGCAAGGGCTATAAAAAGGGGAGAAACCTAAAACCTGATATCGTTGACACCTTGCCTGCATTAAGCTACAAAACGACTGCTGCAATCATAGAAAAACTGTTGTTTGTAATGAAAACTCCAGTGTCCCTTGATTGATAAGCTGCCCAAAAGCTCTGGTATCTTCCCTGGATACCTGCCATCATTTATGTAGCCAATTGATCTGCAGCCAATGGTTTCAGCATCTACAGCAGCGAAATCCTACACAGTCAGCCAAGTGCGAGACCTGAAATTGGGACACCGATATGTCTACCTGTGAACCTATCTACACATGCGATCCCGCAGATTTTAATTTGCCTGCCACCCACGGAAGCATTCTTCTCTTCGATGTCCAAAGTGAGCAAGTAATAAGGCACTTCTTGCCGACGTTTATTTGAAAAGTCTCTAAACGGTTCCCTATAACGATTCGCAAGCCTGCTCGAGAGCAGGGCAATTAAAAAGGTAAGGGGAAAACAAACATAATAAGTGGGGGAAATGGCTCTTAATAGAACACCCATAAAATATTTACGAACCCTGGGGACAACCACTTGGTGGTTTTTTTGGAAAGCAGAATTTATTTGCAGGCGCTATATTTGCCTGTTGCCATCTTAATGCGAGCAGATTGTTTGGGGAACATTTATTTACATTTCATTTCACTGACAGAGGAGGCACTTGCTGAAGACGGAGAAATCTGAACATCTGCTTCTGGAACTGGATAAAGACGAGCCACAGAGAGAAAGAGAGAGAGAGAGAGAAATGGCTGATACGCAGAACCAACGAGTTACAAAAAGTATTGTTGGCCGGCTTCTACGTATCTAACCCTCCCCGCTCTGGGCCACAAACAGAAAAGCTGTGTTACGGCACGGAGGGGGAAAGAGTTAGCTTGGGGGAGAAAGGGGGACCCTCTCAACATAACTAAACTCTCAGGGTCAGCTAAAGCAGCATCAGTTTTAAACACCTAGTTCAATTTCTGAGGTAATTGTTTATACTGCGTATTGCAAGGCACAAAATGGATACAACTGACAAGTTTGCCTCCATTTTGAGTAAAGGGGAGAGGATGAGAGCAAAACCAAAAAAACATGGCCGACTGTTGATGCAGTGGAGGGCGGCTGGGACATGACCGCTCAGTGGCCTGTCCGTGGTGCACACTGTGTTAAGGAAGTGTGTCAGCCAGCAGTGTGAGATCCACAGCACCTATAAAGGCGCTGCATGCGTGGGTCCTGACCTCCTGCCCAGGCTGCCACAGAGAGCAGCTTCCCTCCCATTCATCCTGTGTTAACAGAAAGACAGCCTTCTTCTAGTGTCTGAGGTGGATTTTGCCTGGTGAATGATTCGTCCCAACTGCGGGTTTGCCTGGGATGGAGCCTGTTGGCAGGTAGCCTGGTGTGTGATTGGACTCCCTGGGGTTCAGAGCCTCCGTATGAGGGGGCATGTAAATGAGCACAGCCGAACCTGCGGGGCGGCCACGGGCTCATTGCCCGGCAGCCTGGGGGACAGCCAACTGAGGTTTGCGCCCAATTGGTTCCCCCATACATGTCACTTCTCTTAGTGGCAAACTCCAGTAGGCAAAGGGGTCTGCTCTCCCAGTGGGGAATGGTGCGGATCCCCAGGGCGTCTCTGGACTCCGCGGGTTGTGGTGCAGTCTGCCGACTGCTAGATCAGGCTCCCTCTCCCATGCTGCACCATGGGGAGGTAATGAAGCTGTAGCTTTGTTTATACCCAACCTTGGTGTGTCTAGTCTTATTCAAGCCCAAAATGCCCTCCTGGACGTCAACGTGAGTTCAAACAAATCTGATGTGGCACACTGCTAGCGGTGCTCAGTTTCATGAGAGACTAGGCTAATATTAGGCTGTATATAAAGGCAGCTTCGTCTTTTGTACTATACATCCACACACTGAAAGACAAATCTACCTTTACTGCTCCTCTTCTCAATTGCCAGGAAGAAAAACCTATGGAAGAGACTCATTTTTTCCCTAGTCTCTGTCATTAAAGGTAATATAAATAAAACCGTATGGACTGAATGCCTGGCTGTGAAGCAGCAGACTCCAGAGGGGGTATCATTTTCCTATCTTTGATCTTTCTCAATTGCTTTCTTAAAAAATCAGTTGTAATCCAGAGAGAGAGGGCATAGTCCTGACATTTCACTAGACGTGTGAAAATATCAAAGGCTGGCACATCTCAGGGAGAGCTCACACTCTGGCATAAAAATGGATTAGCCTATCTCTCACAGGTTCTGCTATTGATAGCGGACAATCTCAACAGGAGAGCTACAGTTTTACACTCACCTGCCAACCAGAGAATTATCTATGCGAGAATAGTTAGGCAGCCTCCTGCAGCTGAAGTCCCCAAAGCAAATTTTTAGTGACCCCTAGCAGGTCAACTCACTTTTAAGGCCTTTTTATAATAAGGCATTTGTACAGTTACTCTTGTAAGGAAAAATATGTTTTCAAAAAGGTAAAAACAAAAAAGGGGCATACTTGAATGCTAATCTGCTTTCAGCTCAGCAAGAAAGGCGGACTATAAATGAAGCCAAAAAAGAGAGGAATGTTGCAGATTGCCTTGCTTTAGTATGCCAAATGCATATATTTGTATCTTATACGGCTCTTGAGTACTAGAGACGTTAGCCTCCAGAAGGGGCCTGGGGATCTCTTGGAATTATAGGTGATCTCTGTACTACAGAGATCAGTTCCACTGGAGAAAATGGATACTTTGCAGGGTGGGTTCTATGCCACTATGCCCCACTGAGGTCCCTGTCCTCCCCAGGCTCCATCCCCAAATCTCAAGAAGTTTGCCACATGGACTGGGCAACCCTACTCCCTCATCCCCCACCAGTGGCCTGGATGTCCTGGCAACCCTCCTGAGTATGCAGTACACCATAATGCTGACATCTTTACTGTCAAACAATGGAGGGAAGACCCATCAAGTTGCTACCAAAATGTTTGTCCAAAAGCAAGACAAAACACCCTCAAAAAGTGCATGCCTGCAATGAGGAGCATGTTTTGTGGCCCAAATAGTGGCAAGGCAATTTTTCAACCATCCCCCTCAGAAAATTGGAGGCACCAGACATTGTGGGTGAAGGAAAAGGAAGGACTGCTCATCCAGCTAGGTAGCTTCTTTCTGCACAAGTGTAATTCAGGTGAGGAAAAGAAGGCATGGCTTATGGGCCAAGTTTAAAAGCTGGCAAGTTCAATGTGCAGCCCCTTAGAGAACCTGCATAAAGGTGAGTTTTATTACAGGAACAATTGAGTTTTATTATAGGTACGATATTCAGTCTTCATCAGCTCTAATTTTAGAATGATAGAATCATAGAGATGGAAGGGGCCATACAGGCCATCTAGTCCAACCCCCTGCTCAACGTAGAGTCAGCCCTAACCATCCTAAAGCATCCAAGAAAAGTGTGTATCCAGCCTTTGCTTGAAGACTGCCAGTGAGGGGGAGCTCACCACCTCCTTAGGCAGCCTATTCCACTGCTGAACTACTCTGACTGTGAACATTTTTTCCCCTGATATCTAGCCTATATCGTTGTACTTGAAGTTTAAACCCATTACTGCGTGTCCTCTCCTCTGCAGCCAACGGAAACAGCATCCTGCCCTCCTCCAAGTGACAACCTTTCAAATACTTAAAGAGGGCTATCATGTCCCCTCTCAACCTCCTTTTCTCCAGGCTGAACATTCCTATGTATTTCTTCTAATGTCTCCCCTTTGGGGTTTGGAGGTGAATGGAAACCTCTCTCGAACTACTTTTGTCCTTCCAGCACATGGTACATACTAGTTCAAATACCTACTCAGCCAAGAACCTGAATGGGCAGCCTTGAATAAGATGCAGCCTTTCTCCCTGTGACCTTTCTCACACAGGTATTAAGGGGACAGACAAGCGTAGTGAATCCTTGAAATGGCAGAAAGAAAGGGATGTGTACAGCTTCCTTCTGTGGATGGAGAGAACAACAAATTCAAGTGTCTTCAGCGATGTGAAGTTACAAAAGTGACAACTTAAAGCATAATCAATTCAAGCTCCAAAGAAGAGTCAGACCATCAATGAGGGTTGACACTTGAAATGGTAAAGTGCTGCAAATCGAGGCTCAAGTCACACATCAGAGCCAAGGGATCGATTTCCAAATATATGCACAGTGCATTACCGATGAACTCGCAAAGTGCATACTGACTCTGAGAGGACACATCTACCAGTTTTGATTTTCTCCATTGGGGCAAGCAGAAAAAAACTTAAAATTATATTGTACATCTGCATGATATTCTTAAACAATGCCGAAGAGCTGCTTCATACTAAAAACAAAATGTAACCTAGGTGTAAACTGCACGGAGCTTTTATTCCACCCCAGATCGATTCAGACCCTGCCCTCTACACAGAATGTGATTTCCGTTTGGATTTGGGGCAATTTAAATTTTCCTTCTGCAGCAAGAAGGATTGATCCGGAGTGACCCTACCTTTATTGTGCGATATCTTAGAGTGCTTTTAATCTTCAATATCCAGATTGGGAAAGAAAGCTCTGTGGTAGAGAACCTCTGATAGGCTACACCTGGTCATGTGACACGCTTGCCTTAAAGGAGAAGCCCCTAATTTCTCTCAACTTCTATCGGTCCTGGATTTTTCCTCCCTCCTCTGCCTTTTTCGATCCTCTCCCCCACCCCTCCAAGAAAAGAAAGAGGCTCCCTGCTTGGCTCCCCTCCCCCCCTTCAAGAAAAGAAAGAAAGAGGCTTGCCCCCCCCTTCTGAACTACCTTAACCATGTGCAGAAGACTTTCCTGTTTCAATGGGGAGGGGGGTGGAGAGGAAGAATCGAGTTCAAAGCGATCTGAATTCAACAGGATTGACAATGGAATAAAGAAAGTAAGTGCAGACTCTGCCCTACAGAGATGACAACCAGAATAAGTTTCCTAGCCACATAGTTTCTTAGCCACCAGGCTCTGGATAAGCCACAGAAATAATGACAGCAGAAGAAATAGGTCTGCTTGTGCATCCAGTGATGTGTTAACTGACACCACAGAAACAATTGTGTTGGAGAGGATATGAAAGTTCAATTTGTGGCATTAATGTGCAACATCCCATTCCGACATGCAAACTATCACTTGATGCATCAATGAACAAGTGACAAACGCACAACCATAGATCAGCCTCAACTAAAAGGGGAAGGTTTAAAGCATGCATTTCAAAAAGAAAGAGCAGTCACTTTGAATTTAAAACAAATAAACAAAAATTGCTGCAACAAGTCACCAATAAAGGGAAAAGAAACAACTTGGACCAGCTGGTATTGCAATGCACCAGATTTTGAGCTGTCTGAACCTGACTCACTAACTGAGCAGTCTAACTACTTTCAACAAACTGCTAAATATGTTTGACTTGACAGCTTTTTAACAATGTCTCCGTAAGTCGGTGGGCAGCAGTTGATCAACATACAATTCAAAGAATGTGCATTAGATTTAGAGAAAGCAGCATTTGGGAAGATAACAGCCATAATAAAACCAATTTGTCATCCAGGCTGCTCAAAACCATTTTATTTTGAAGTAAGTTTAATTGATTTTGGCAGAAGCAAAAGCCGCTCTGGCCTTTGTGTTTATATATAAAAACCTAAAATATAAAATGCCACAAACCTCTCTTTACTTCCGTATTTGGCTTATAAGAATGTTTTCCTCTGTACAGAACATGGAATGGCCCTGATAACCACAAATAACATCCCATCCATGCTTGGCATTCCATACCATAGATCTACAGTAACATGTTGATTATACAAAACTTGCATACGTGATTGGTTTCTTCCTACCCTTCCAAGACTTCCTTCCAAGTTATCAGGCTGGAAAGACCTACACAGCTGACCCTGCATCACAGTGGAGATATCAACCCATTTAATTTCAGATTCAGACCTGGTTTAGAGGCAAAAACAACCTCGGTTATCCTAACTTACAGTCAGCAGAGCAACAGGGGTAATTCATCCCTACTGATTCTTCTGGGCCTCGGTACCATCAACTAACGTATCTTTCTAGCCAAGCATGTGGTTAAGCACAAGTTCCACTCCTGCTTAAACAGAAGGCGGTGTTGGGGAACCAATTTGAGCAATTCTGTTATGGACATCCCATGTATCTACTTAAGCCACTAGCAGATTATAAAAACCAGCTCCATTTCTCCTTAATAACTGAATCATGTGGAAGACCCAAACAAGTGCTTGGAGATGGATGAAGGCAACTAAAGGGGGACTCGGCTCACACAAAAGTGAGCAGCTGAGGCTGTAGTCGGAAGTTGGGTACAGGTAACACATCACCCTGTACAGAAAGATCGACACTGGCTAGCATATGCTAGCTTTATGCTTTATGCTTTATGCTGCCAGCATAAAGATGCCAGGAAGTGAGAGACTGACATGTCAAGGGGGCTTCTTGCTGGCCGCTTAATGCTTCCACTGGCAACAAAATGATATCACTTTCAATGCAACTGGAAGTAGCATTACCATGAGCGATCCCCACATTAAGTTCAAACTCTATGGTTTAACCCCAGAGTTCTGATTGAATACAGAGCATCGACAACCTCACTTCTAGTCATGTTTATGTTTATTAGGTTTATATCCCGTCTCTTTCGAGAAGTCGGCTCGGGCCGGCTTACAAATAAAAAGGCAAATAGCTTTTACAATAGTTCATACAATAAAAGATAAAATCAATAATACCCTGCCCAATTAAAATAAAAGATAAACCAATCAGCCCAGACCAATAGCAATAAAAAGATGGCAGACAAAACCCAGAAATAACTCCCCAACTCCCTCACCCACCGGCCAGATCATGCCATGCGGTGTATGGTGGAACAGCAGTCAGTCAGATGTACTAATTTGACGTAGGGCGGGACCCACAGATCGAACATGCCAGAAGTGATGTTGTGTCACCATCTTCCCCCTTCCTCTCCCACCTTCTCTTCTTCACCTCAAGCCCTGCTCTGAATGCTGATATTCAAAGAGGTGAAGCTGATGGTGATCCGAGACAGGAATCTTGGTGGTTCCCCCATTTGGAAAGCTCTCGCCTAGTTTGCTTGCCCTCTTCTAGCCTTTATGCACCAAATATTTTAAATTTCTCCAGACTTTTAAAGAAGCACTTCATCCTGATCACCTTTTCCGTTTATTAACTGGTCGTTTTACCATCTATTATCTGATTGAGTGTTCTTCATTTACTCTGGGATTTTGGTTAATTTAATTTCAGTTCCTGGCGCATTATTGTCTCTCTTGATGGTGCTTTTAATATCGCAGTCTTTTACAGGCCTTGGTTCTGTCCGAGTAGCTTTGAGATACTATTTGGTTTCATGCAGAGCGGGCCATTTCTAATATTTATATCACTCCTAGTCAAGTTGTTTATCATTGCTCGTTATTTCACTGCCATATTTAATTTTACAGTTTGCTGTGATCTTGTTATAAGCCACCTTGACGTTGCCTGCTCTGAAGAGGAGCCAAATCCTCTAAATAAATAAATAAAAGTTCCTCTCAGCTGTATGGGATCAGTTCGCAGGGCGGTTTCCCACTCATAGACTATATGGGGTGGCCAGAAGCAGCGCCAATTAAAAGGAGATTTTGCACGAACCCGACATGCTACCATACTTCTGCCACCCACCATGTCCTTCCCTTCTCATGTAGAGTGCAATTAAAGATTCCAAGCTGGAATTTAAGTTTGGTTCTCCCTAACATATAATGTCTGGCTGCATTGGAGTTTGCTTATTCCTACAAACCAGAATTCTAGGTCACACTCGAATCTGGGCTTAGCATCTCGGGTTGTAGGAAGTAGCCAAACTCCTCTATTTGCCTGCACCTGAGGTCTGGGGAAAGGGTGTTCTTGCAGTTCCACCTCTCTCAGAGGCAAAAGGGATGGTAACACGCAGGATGGCATTTTCTGTGGTGCCCCCCCCCAAGCTTTACAGCAGGCTTTTTGGGGAGATTAAATATAAATCTAACAATAAATAAAATAAATGAAAATTCTACATTATATGGTTTTTGGCACCTGATGAAGACACATTTCTTCGCCCAGGCCTTTGATGTCTAGTTTCCTCTGGATGCTGTCCTGTCTGGGTAGGTGAGAGAGTGGGGGTTATGTTTAAATATTTGTAATATACTGTAGATTGTTTTATCGTGCATTGTTGTGACCTGCTTTAGGATCTTTGGGTGAAGGTGTGGGATATAAATTCCTGAATCAATTAAATAAATGTGCAAGTGTGACAACAAGTATTTGTATTTATTACTCCATAAACTGTTTATAGGGCACTGTGGCTGTGGTATAGTGAACAAAGGGACACGTCAGCTTTGCTTCAACCTAAGAATGGTTTTTATTTAGCTCTCTGCCTGGGCCTTCTTTTAGACAGCCTCTTAATCATTTTTTTCTCGGCCACTGACTGCCATATAGGAGCCTTGCAGGGCCAAATTGGAAAGACATGCAAAGCAAAATCTCGCCCCTAAAGATACTACCACAGCCACTTTTGTCAGCAATCACTATGGCTCAAAGAGACTTACCAAAAAAGGCAGCAGCATTAAAATAATGTTTAAGATGACAATAAAGGGGGGGGGGGACCAAAGCTATGCAACTTAACTTCTAGGAAACCTTTCCTTAGAAACTATGCATAAATACATGCTCCTTCCACTAAATAAACAAAAAAGAGCATTACAACTCTTATGGAAAGTGGACAGTATAAGATTAGGCCACACTTCCTCGGAGAGAGCATTCTATAGTGATGCAGACACAATGGGAAAAGAGTGGGCCAGTGTCGTGGCTGATATCAGACAGTTTGTAGGGAGGGTCCAACCAAGGGGCAGCCCAAAGGGCTCATAACAAGACATATGGTCTTTTAAGTTATTATTATCATTATTATTTCTTCAATTTATTACCTGCCACTCCCAAGCCAGCTCCTGGTGGGTTACAGATGTCCATTAAAATGGACAGCAAATACAATAAAACCCAAACAACATGGCGGTAAAAGTCCAAAAAGCTCCTCCATTCCCCCCCCCTTACCTCCATCTATGGAGGGATGAAAAGTGGATCAGATCGTAAGACTAGCTGCTGGCTAACCAAGTACACTGACCCCAGATTGTGCAGGGCTTTAAAGGGCAGGACCAGCACCTTGAATTGGAAGCCTATTGGAAGCATATCAGTAGTCACTGTATTTGTCATCTATACATTTTAACCAACAGAGGAACTATGTACCTATTTTGCACAAGGGAATCCCCACACAGGGTGGGGATCGTGAAGATTTTGATAGTCTGTCATTCATAGTGTTGCCATATGTCCTCTTTTTGTGTGTGTCTTTTTTAAACTGAAGAATGTGTCCTCTTTGAGGGTTGGAAGGTGAAGAATATTCCTGGTGAGTAGCAATTATCACGGCTTAAATAGTAGGGGGGGTATTTAAAATGAGATTGGTCACAGTGGCCATTTGTGTGAAGCAGTCAGTTGGGAAATGTGTCCACTTTTCAAAATATGGTATCCCTATGCATTGAGGATACAGAACCATGGATCAAAATCAACATGGTTAGATCTACAGGAGTGCAAGAAGACAGAGTTTCTATGCCAAAAGCAGGACACAGAAAGCATTCTTTGCCATTATGCTTACCTTGTCTTCTAACAAAAGAGCAAGACCAATATTAGTTATAGCATCTTTCCACAGGTAGTCATATTCAAGCCTGTGCCATTCAAGAACCCACCCTATTCAATGTGTGTAGGATACTTCCGCCTTCTTGACCATCTTATCTGGATTAATGCTCAGATTATTTGCCCTATTTCACATGACCACAGCTTCCTGGCCCTTGCTTAGGCCCAGAATTCTGCTGAAATGGATGGCAATGCAAAGCATTAATGCAACCTGTATGTGAATTTGGTCTAACTTCATGTAGGACTGAAGCTGAAGTTCTTCCTGGTCCCAGAGAATTAACTTGGAAGCAGGTTCTGTTTATTTAAACTGGACATACTTGTAAGAAATGTGTTTAGAATCAAGATAAAAGATGGGGCATGGTTTTTTTTTTAAAAAACCAAAACAGTATAAGACCACCATGAAGGGTTTGGGGGGGGGGGGGGAGTGCGGAAGGCTCGTCATTTCAAAGGGTTTTAAACCTCAGAATTGTTTTATAGAGCAGAAATACCTAACAATATTTTTTGTGCAAATACAGGCTTCAGCTGCCAGAAAATAAAAAGGGCTTACCAGTCAAATGCTATGGCATCACTTACTAGTCAGTATCACTCCATTTCTCTTTCAGCAATTGTTTCCAAGATTTATCTGGCACAGTAATTTACTTTTTAGCTAGGCTTCACTGTCTATTCAGTGCTGTGTTTACTTCATTTAGAACAACAATCAATAGAACAAAACCAAGGGCCCGAGACCAATCCATGCAAATAGCGTGGATAATTGGCAGGGAAATGAATATAACCAGCAAGGGCCATCCAAGTTTCACGGTGACATTTCAAATTAATCTTTGTAAGTAAATTTATATTACTATTATTATAAAATCATAATAGCTACAATAAGTATTTCTTCCCCTTCACCCATTTCGCTTAACCCTCATTGAAGGAGACAAAGAAACCTTTCGAAGTTAGGTTTATGCGAAGTTGTTCCCATTCAAGTGAGGGGGAAGGGGGTTTGAGGAAAGGGATTCTGGAGGCCTCATTTCAAAAAAAAGGACGTGGACGAAATTGAGAGGGTGCAGAGGAGAGTGATGAGGAGGATCCGGGGCCTGGAGACCGAGCCCTGCAAGGAAAGGCTGAGGGATTTGGGAATGTTCAGCCTGGAGAAAGCAGACAGGATTGCTCTCTTTTAGTATTCGAAAGGTTGTCACTTACAGGAGGGCAGGGAAAGGCTCCTGTTGGCAAAGAATAGGAACTGCAGTAATGGATTAATGGATAGATATCGAGGTGAGGGGAATTTCACAGTCAGAATAGTTCAGCAGTGGAATTGGCTGCCTAAATATGTGGTGAGCTCCCCCTGACTGGCAGTCTTCAAGCAATGGCTGGACAGATCCTTATCCTGGATGCAGAGGTAGTCAAACTGCAGCCCTCCAGATGTCCATGGACTACCATTCCCATGAGCCCCTGCCAGCATTTGCTGGCAGGCGCTCATGGGAATGGTAGTCCATGGACATCTGGAGGGCCGCAGTTTGACTACCCCTGCTTTAGGCTGATCCTGCATTGAACAAGGGGTGTATGGCCCCTGTATGGCCCCTTCCAGCTCCTAGGATTCTATGAAATATTTCTTACATATTCCAATCCCTTTTATGTTGTCCCAACATAAAACTGTGCACTTCAAAGCAGGAAGTTGGTCCAGGCTGATAAGGAATAGTAACTACTATTCTGCCACGTTAAGAAAATATGACACAGAGGAAGAAATGGAAGCATTATTCACTGCAGTTTTGTATAGGTTATTGTTTGGGGAGGGTGTAAAAAACAAGTGGCCATAGAGTGCTTTGACTTGATTTTTAAGGCCAGCTGTTTCTAATAGCTCCAGAAATGACATTATTGTTCCATTATTATAGGCCTTTCTCCCCCTCAAATTCAATTATAGCAATTTCCAGACAAGTTATTTGTCCCAGGTTCCATGCTGTTGGGGACAGGGTTCTTTGTCTGCTTTTTCATAGCATCATGGTACATCCATGCCCCTCCCAAGGTTTCCCAGTTTCTCTCCAAACTTTCTCACCATGGCTTTGCTCTGAAGCCCAAGGAAAGATTACAGGATATATGGTTGCCATGTGCATGGGGAAATTCAGATTTTCCTGACCCTACCATTACAGCAACCATTATCCACACAGCAGCTGACAACCAGCTGGAGTCTGAGGGGGGGGGGGCTCCATAGACCAATGATGTTACATCACTTTGGGGAAGGAACCAAGAAATGATGTCAGTCCACTCTAGGAATAGTTTTACCATTGAGTTTTTGGCAATTCCTTGAAGGGACTGATGTCACTTCAGGGTTTTCCCCAGAAATTATAGAATGCTGTCAACGGATACAATTTTTTACAACTCCCCCCCCCCATCCTGCCAGCTGCTGAAGTTGTATCATGAAATTAGGTGGCAGCCCAGCCACACCACTGGGGGGCTTTCATGGCTCTTTAAATTGGCAGCTGAATTTTATTATATCAATACACCATTATAACGAGTTGTGTAAGAAGTTCTCTAAATTCTGAGCTTTCGTTGGAAAAAAAAAAGAGCCTCTTTTGTTATGGAGGTACAAGGGGAAAGGCACCAGTGGACTAAGGCAGGGAAACCTGCCATGTAGAACTGGGTTGGTGGCCACAGCAACAACAGGGTAACTGAGCATGCTAGTTTCTTTGTGGAATTAGCTATTTTCCCTGAAGGAAAGAGGTGTGTTTCGTGTTATACAAACACTGCAGTGTGTTTCCAAAGTATATTGTCCTGTGTTTTAATAACATATTGACACATACCCAAAATGCACAGAAAAGGCAGTATGTTGTATTGATGGGGTACTGTCATTCCAATACCAGGGATGTTATACATTAAGAGAAGTCAGACTTCATTAGACTAGAAGTCTTGCAAGTTTATGAACAAAATCGCTATGCCCATGCAGTCAAGTCAAAAGTTAGCATTAGTGGCATACTGTTTACTTCCTCAACAAAATTCTGATGGGGATGAAATGGAAAAAGAAAATCCAGAGAGGCAGCAGAAGTATAAAATGTTATGATGATAATTGGTTATTTTTATAGTGGCATCAAACTGATTAAGCTAAACTCGGGTCATAAAAGAGACAGGCGGATAAAATAATTCTTGTTCGCGATCAGTTATGGGACCAAGAGGAGAAGAGGAAACTCTTGATTTAGATGTAAACAAGACTCAGACGGTACTGTCAGCTATCAAAGAAACTGAAGGAAATAGCTAGCACAATTCCATCAACTTCTCTGACTTCCGAGTCTCTGTCTGTGTGGCTGCCTAGCACTGATTCACACATGCATGCGCTTGACTTGATCAATTAGGTCTGAAGACGTTTGAGGAGCACTGTGTGTTTGAGCCCTTTCAGCCATATTTGGGGGCTTTTCATCTATCAGAAACCACCGTGTGAATCAGATATGAGTTTTCCTGGAGAAACCAGAACAGCTATACTTGTCATTTTGAAGTGGGTTTGAATGATTGAACACTGGAAGAGTGGCTTGAAAGATAAGTCCTGATGCATCGCTGATGCATATTGCATTATAACGGATAGCCTCCTTCAGCAGTGATAAATGGCTTAGAAGTACCACTTGACATTCCCGAGAAACATATTCTATGGTGCTGGCTGTTGGGTTGCATATTTCACAACTTATTTGTAATGTACACACCTGAGGGTGAACTCCTGAAAGATACCTTCAGTATCTCTATCCAAGATTAATTTGGGGTCAATAGAATTAACAGGTGGACCAGTTTTGAAATTCTTTGTTTCTCTGAACTAGAATACAGCCTCGCAGGGGAAATCATACATAGGCACACTGTGAGAGGGTGACACTGTAGAATTACCTTTCCATTGACTTAAATTGTGGAGGTCAATAACTCCCCGAAGAAATGACGTGACGGGAATAACCTGGTTAACCATAAACCATATTGGCTCCTCGGGATACTTCACAAGCTTTACAAAATGTTGGTCAGTAGTTAGTGCATCAGGCTGGAAGAAGAGGGGTGAAATTCCCCACTATGGTTGCCAGCTTTGGGTTCGGAAGGGCCTGAGGACTTTAGGGGTGGAGCTGGGAGTGGGTGGGATTTGGGGCAGGGAGGGAGTATAATGCCATGGAGTCCAGGGGAACTGATCTCTTTAGTCTGGAGATGAACTATAATTCCAGGGGAACCACCTGGCGACTGGCATCCCTGTTCCCTGCTGGCCAGCTACAAAATATGATTGTGTGCTTCCATCATTCTACTGATTTCTTGAACAATGACAATACTCCCTATCAGATCCTTGCAAGGGGGAAGCATAGAGTACTCCAACCACTCTTGGAGATAAGCCAGAGAGAGCTGCAATTCTCTTTCCCTCCCCTCTTTGTGGGAGGCAGAGCCTTTGTGTTCTTCTGTAGCTAGGTTCTGTAGCTTTTTGTACTTCTGTAGCTTCTTTTGTTCTTCTGTAGCTAGGTAAATATACAGCCGGGGCAACTTGTTCGGGGGCCTGCAGATTTCATACCCTTGGTTCGATTTGCTTGAAATCACGTTCTTTAGTAAACTGGCAGCAGTCATGCTGCTGCCATTCTGGTGTCATTTGGTTGAAATTAGCATTTCCCTCTGAAAAGTCCTCCATGGAGCATAATGGTAGCATGTACTAAAATGAATGACAGGAATGCCCATTGGGAATAATGGGAGCCAGGAATGCCAATTGACTTGTATTGTCTGTTCTAAAATATATTTCAACATACAAAAGTTGCAGTGGAAATGTGGAAAGGATTAAGAGAAAACTGCTCTGGGCTTGGACTGACGGCCCCCAGAATGGAATGATGGCCCCTGGGACTAGCATCTATACTCAGGAACTGGAATGAAAACCCCCTAGAATGGAATGATTGTCCCTGGAATGATAATAGGCTGTTCTGTGATAGGAATAACAGCCCCCAGAGCAGAATGTCCCCTGGGACTGGGATCTACGCTCAGGAACAGAAATGACAGCCCCAGAACACTGATTGCAGTCCCAGGTGCCATCGTTCCACTCTGGGGACTGTCGTTCCAATACCAGGGATGGCCATTCTATTTCCATGACCCATCATTCCATTCTGCCATTCCATGAACAGGGCAGATCTCTCATAATCCAGTCTATAGTTTTCATTGCAAATTTGGCTGCTATTTCAACAAAGCCCATGTAAGTCAATTGGCATTCTCGGTTCCCATTAATTATTATTATTATTATTATTATTATTATTATTATTATTATTATTATTATTATTATTATTATTATTATTATTATTATATTTATTCCCCGCCACTCCCTTGTGGCTCGTGGCGGGTTACAACATCTTAAAACCCCATTAAAAGTCCATTAAAACAATAATTACAATTTTAACATTACTAACTAAGTAACATGGCAAGATCGGCTAATCAACTTCCCCCCTCCCACTACTGGCAGGTGGAGAGGGGATCCTGATGGTTCTTAGTCCCCAATCCGGGGGGGGCACAGGTGTCAGCCTTGGCCTCAACCATAAACCTGGTGGAAGAGCTCCGTTTTGCAATAATAATTCCAATAAACCTTCAGGACATTCCCACTCAGAATTTTCAGTGGAAAGGGAAGATTTTTTAATTGTCATTCACTGTAAAAGCAGGAAAATACAGGTGGGGCTTCTTTTTCTTTTTACTGCCGAGACCATCCGGAGGTCTCCTGCTAGGCTGCCACTTGACGGCCATTCTAGGAATCAGTGGAGACTATCAAAAAGCCTTACAGATGTTGAGAGTCAGTAAAATTGACACTCTATCTCCCTGGGTCCAATTCACTTGAAACACAGAGGATTCTTCATAGTAGAAGAAGGACTATGTTCTGTGCAAGTTTGGCAGCTATGAACAGCTACCCCAGAACCTGATATACATTTGAAAACAGATCCCAAAGATGGAGCCATGTGGATTTGAATCCTGGACCTGCCATGTCCTACCCCAAAATAAGCAATTACAGTTAAATATTCCCTGGGTTATTCTGCACTTGTGACACCACTCCGGGGCGCCACCAATACGTTGTGTCCTGCCACTTCCTGTGTCCCCATGAGGGAATACATTTTGGCAGCAGATGCTGTCCACCCTGGATTTTTGCATCCCCATCGACACAGATGCAGGGGAGTTTCTGCCACATGGGGGAGGCGGCGGAGGGGAGGGGGAGGGGGGATTGAGTTAGAACGCAAAAAATCCAAAAATGCTCCAAAAATGCTCCACAGCACTGCAAAGTGCCGTGGAGCCAAGTGGGGCATTCTTTGTCCCATCCACACAGGCCTCTGCTGGGCTAGGTCCAACTGGGCCATGGAGCACTTAAGAGAATGCAGAAAACATCAGCGTTCCCTTAAAGCAGAGCAAAGGCAGCCTAATGCATGCCCTGCCCGGGAGGGGGCTGCCCTGGGGACAACATCATGTGGAAGCGGGGATTAGCTCCGCTTTCATATGAGCACCCTCCCAGCCTTTTCCTCCCATGCAGAATTGACCTCTCTGATCCAAAGTTATAACGATTTTTTCCTCAGAGCACACCCTACTACCTATTACATCACTGTAGACCATAAACAGGAGTTCAGTTGCCCATGATCAGGACTGCAGTTTAGGGTTGCTAACCTCCAGGTGGTGGCTGGAGATCTTTTATTATGCCTGACCTTCAGGCAACAGAAATCAGTTCACCTGAGGAAAATGGCCACTTTGGACTCTGTGGTATTATAGACCGCTGAAGCCCCTCCCCCCCTCAGGCTCATCCCCAAAATCTCCAGGTATTTCTCAAAACAGGGCTGGCAACTCTACTGCAGCATAAATCAGAGCACATATCCCAGTGCCTTATCTCTTGAAGATCAAGCATACGTTTGGGAACCATATTATTCACTCATCATAAAAAACAGACTGTCCAAAAGATATTTCATAAATTAAACATAAAACATTTATAAAGAATGATTTGTGCGACTACATTTCACAGATATTGAGAAATTTCATGATTACCATAAAAATGCATAACTTAATCTTTAATGTGCAGCACTGTGTTCCAGAACAAAATGCCATTTGTAAAAATGCACGGCAATTTACATTTATGCCAGGAAAGTATGTTAAAAAAATGTAGAAGCAAGGAATAAACATGCTGGGCATCCAAAACAGGAGGCAGTTATTAACATTTTCATCTTGCAGATACAACGGGATGAAATCTACTGATCCACTTATCAATATTTTCTGGACTATATGTGCCACAGAACTTTTTTTGGGAAATTAGTAGATAAACTTTCCATACATGAGACTTGCAGCATTCACAGGGACTTGGTAGGGCAGTGATTCTCAATCTTCCTAATGCCGCAACCCTTTAATACAGTTCCTCATGTTGTGGTGACCCCCAACCATAAAATTATGCAAGTGTTCTTTCACAGAAATTAAACCAAAACTGACCAATGGTGTGAAGATCCATTGTTCATGATTGTATATAAATTGGTTTTTTTCCGGGCCTTCTCAGTTCAGTTCTGCTTCTTTCTCCACCCTGTCGATCTCGAACTTTTCCACTGCTCCAGACAGATGCATGCTCTATCTCGATCTACCCTGCAAGTCTGTTGTATGGATCGCGCCCCTCCCAGCCAAGCTGCTTGCCCTGCCGCGACCCCTGTGAAAGGGTCATTCAATCCCCAAAGGGGTCCCGACCCCCAGGTTGAGAAACACTGTTGTAGAAGGATGAGAGATTGTTTAATTGTACCTCTCATTTAGCTTCTCTCCCAAAGAGACAAACTGTGCTTTTACCCAAGGCCTCAAAAAGTATTGGAAAACTCAGAGCCTCAGGGAACACTACAGGCAGCAGCCCTGCTAATAATGTCAATTGAGGGGGGACGACTAATCTTCACTACAACACTTTCCATAAGTCATACTGGCTCCAATTCTGTACAAGACTTCACACTATCGTAAGAAATTTCTGCCTCAAGGGGAGAAGCCTCTGGCAGTGACATGGGAAAGTCCCTCTTAAAATTTAAATTGCCAGTGGTAGAGACCAGTCTACTTGACCATCAGCTGTTAGGGAAGAGAGATGTCAAAAAACTGCTATTTCCTGGAATCCCTGAATACGCAGAATACATTTTCATTGCTCCTGGAATTTAGGGACTGTATTTGGGTATGTTCAATACAGCCCGAAACAGCTAATTTAAAGTATAATTGCAGCTCAGGTATATCTGAATGCGCATCCTTAACTTGGCTGCTGGGACATCATCATTCCAGCTCTACAGATTCAGACTCATTCTCAGTCACCTCACCCCTGCCTTGATGAATTTTGCTTTAGAGTAAAATTTTTATTGAGTTTACCTCCAAAAAGAGCAGATTATATTTGCAACATTATTGAGCACTTAAATTATATTTGGGTCTGGCGCAGTCTATATTTAGATGCGGTTTCATTAACTAAAGCACATTATTTTATTACCTATAATTATATGTAGCTCACAGTAAATCATACATATACAGAAGACTCTTGTCAACAGTATATATATTAAAAAAAATAATTTTGCAAGGTAAACTCCTGGTACTGTCTTGATCATGACAAAATATCTTTGTGTGTATTTTCTGGACTTTTAAAGAAAAAGCATCTCTCAGAAATATTCTTTCCCATTTTTAAAGATTATTTTAAATAGGTTCTCCTTCAGGTCATTCTGGAACCTCAAAGTAACATCTTTAACTGCTCCACAGGAGCGGTATAAATAAAACAGTAAGGGCCCTTGGGGTGGGCGCAGTCCGAGATGGGGAAGGGCACCTCCTGACCCCCCCCTCACCATCAGTTGCCTTCCCGCCACTGCCTCCATTATCAGGCTGCCCAGCACAACGACAGGTAGGCGCCCAGCCGGGGCAACCTGGTGGAAGCAGCAGGGGGCCCTGAAGCCCTGCAGACACCTGAGAGCCGGCTGGGACCGGGAGGCTTTGGGGCCGGCAAAGGGACAGCCCCACCACGTCACTGACTCAAATTTCATCAGTGAACATGACGCTGTGAAGCTGAGAAAGTCACACCAGCTCCTGTCTCCACTGCAGAGGAGCACCAATGCAAATAACAGTACCTAGAGATGGTATCATTGCTGGGTCCCATGAAAATGCATGCTGGGCTAACCCAATCAGCAGAATAATCTGTTTAGGCCTTGGGCACACATACAAGGTTTCCTTGAGGAGAAACCATCTTTGTGGCTTTGAAAGGAATCAGAATAAAGAGAGCCACCTCAACCAATCCACTCAAGAGGCAGCAGGCAATTGTTATAAATAAAGCAAGCATTTGAAGCTTGAAAGAGATGTCCTGAATGGCCAGTTCCTTCCCATACACTAGGACTGACTTCCACTGGTAACAAAGAACAGTCAAAGACTGAAGAGGCCTCCTATCAAAAGCTAGGTTGAATAAATCTGGAGCTTTCTGTAAACATTCCTAACTTCTGCCTCTTTATATAAGCAATAGACACGTGTGCCCTCACCATAGCCTTGCCCCTGGAAGATAGGGGAATTCACAGGCACTTTGCTCAAGGGGAAAGAGAAGGTCTCTGCTGTTCCAAGATGCTGCCAGTCTAAATTCAAACAATGAACCACGTTACAACAGAGCAAGGTGCAAGAAGGATGAACACGCACAAGAGTATTTAGGCTCCATTTCAGTTGGCTGTCACGAATCCACTTGAGAATCCTATACTGCCATTAATTTTATCCCAGAAATGTTATTTAACATTATACAAAACTCCTCTTCGAAGGCTAGCATTACAAAGGCCGGGCTCTAAAGAAACATCGCACTGCCAGCTCTGGGGTTCTGAGCACGTGCCGTTCCTGCACCAGTCCCTATTCCCAGGACGCATGACAAGCTGGGGATTTCAAAAGCTTTGTGTGTGTGTGTGTGTGTGTGTGTGTGTGTGTGTGTGTGTGTGTGTGTGTGTGGTGGCAAGGCTGGGCCTGCTGTTCAGAGACAAAAATCCCATTGGCATGCCAAGCCTGAGGCACGCCCACAGCCGCTCGCTCCTTGGAGCTCAGCCACCGAGTTAACAAGCAATTAATTGCTTTGGAGATAACAGCACTCGTGAAGCTCTTGTAAATGAGTCAATGGATGAACCACAGAAGCAGCCAGCCGGGTTGCCAAGTATGGCTTTATGTTCTGTTTGGGTTGCCTTATTTTAGCCTAGAGATTTTCCATGGCTGAACCATTCCCATCTGAAGAGTCACGGTGAGATCTTGATATTTACGGAGTCAGGGAATGGGATCGAGAGAAGCACACAGTGAGTTCTAATGGGGATTCAAGCCCCTGTTTCTCAAATAGTATCCATATTTGCTGGGACGTTAATATTATCAAGAACCTCTGATTTCTGGGAGCCCCCTTCCACCACACAGACCCAAGCCCAATGCCAAACAGAAAAGGCAAACGGCACGACTAACCAAGCTCCATCATCATGGCTGTCCTGACCCAAGGTGCATTTCACACCTCAGTGGATAAAACGGAAGATCACTGTTTAAAGGTAAAAACCCCACTTCAATATGCAGGAAGTCCTTGGGCACACACGAAGTAGCTCTTTGGATCCCAGCCAATATCCAGAAGCATACAGCCTCAAGGGTAAACATCAAAGCCTATTGATTCCTGTAGAAAGGCAGCTCCCCCCTGTTCTTTCAGTACACTCATTTGCAGACCAACTCGTTGCCCTAAGACAGTTATCTTATTTTAGTGCAATTTAGTTATTCATAAATGTATGGATGAGCAATGCATAATACATACCTACACACATAACTCATCCATCTGGATAAGTGTCCTCGGGGCTAAAGCTAACCATTTATACACAACACTTATTTTTAAAGCAGAGGCTGCAAGGACCTAATGTGATCCTAAGCTCCGTTGTGAAGTTCACTGGATGACCTTGGATCAATCACCCGTCCTAAATTGCTCTGAAGATAATTTTGGAGTGGGTATAATTGTGGTAGGGTCCCTCAGCTCTTTCAAGGAATGGCAGGGCATAAATTGGGGTGGGGGGGAAGAGAGATACTATCCTTTGCACAGATCAAAGAATGGTTTAAGGACTGTCATCATCTACCCACTTGTCAAAAATCAATCAAAAATCAAGACTAGTCATATTTTTCCAGCCTTGAAGATGTTAAACGACTGGGACGGCTATGAAAGTTAAATTGGCCCGAACACCGTACAAGATATGAAGATTTTCTAACACTAATAATATTTAAAGTCTGTGTGAAGCCATGAGCCAAGAACTCTGGTGCCAGTTTCCATTAAAAGGGACAATTAACCACAGAGTAATGCCAGATAAATACATGACTGGTGACAAAGTAAGTGCTATGTAACTCCAAAGTAATTATCTGGTTCCCTCTATCTTTTTTTTGAAAAAAAAAATAATAAAACAAAGCCTTATCCTAACATCTAAAAAGTGGAAGTTACATCATAATTAGTCTTTGGTAACTGAAGGTATAATTATCAAGAAATCTGCATGAAAATAATTCCGTATTTACATAGTCTTTGCAGTATAATTACAGGGTAGCTGACTGATTACACAGGGGTGTGACATGGAAGAGAAAGTGATACCAACAAAAAAAAAATCGCGACAAAAATAATTGTCATCTCAACAAAAAAAATGTAGATTTTTTTTTGGGGGGGGGGATATTTTTTCCAGTGCAAGAGTACAATATGATTAGAGTAGGAGGGGAGAACCATAGTGCATGCCACAACCAATCAGGGCAACCCTCTTAAAGAATACGTGAACGCCTCTAGAATCAGCTCTGTAATAAATTGGATAGCAGGAGGAGTTGCCTTCCTAAGTCACAGTTGATCTGACATCATTTCTAGCAGCAGCTACATCTCCTATTTTATCTCACCAGGCCATCTGCAGAGCTAATTTGAATAGCCCCTTAAATGCTACAGATTCTCTGCGGATGATGTGTAAGATAGGAAGAAAGGGGAAATGAATGCCAAAGAGATTTGTTTTTAAAAGAAAACAATAACCAGAGTTGGTTTCCCTTGCTTTGAAAAATATCTATGCTAAGAGCCACGGTTTGGCCTTTTTTGTCACAAGCTCTTCACATCCAATATCTGAATCCAACCCCTGCTTATCGACATATGGCTTCAGTCACAGTCAATTATTGGACGGCATATCCAGCAACAAAGGAGATTATTTCTTAAATTGAAAGTCATTATTAGGTAACCATTTGCATAAAAATGGCAACACACAATGAATAGGAGAGCGAGTTTGTTTGGCATGGTATAGGAATGAACATAACAGAAAGTCTGGGAACACAAAAGCTACCCAGATAAACAAATAATTCTGCTTCTGAGAAATATCATCTTGTTTCAGTTCCTGTGCTAACCTCCGGTGCAAAAGCAGGCAATGTGCTCTGCTTAATAATACTGTTAATAACTTCATTGAAGTGGTTTACATCTGCCTTTCCTCCATAGGGGCTTAAGACAGCTTACAACCAGCTGGAAAATATACATTATTGTTTTAATATACATTAAAATGTTATATTACCAAAATATACCTGGCGACTAGTTTCTAGTTTACTATATACCTATCCCCTCTTTCTCATGGTCCTGCCATCATTTCGTGTTCTTCTTGTTGGCAGGTCCTGCAGTACCATGGATGAAGAAGAAATTGGGGAGGAACTGTAGGGATTGGAGGGAGGTATTTTCAACAGTCACCTTGGCCTCAATCATAGACCTGGGGAAAGAGTGCCACCTTGCAGGCCCCTTGGAAACGTAATAGCTCTGCTAGGAACCTAGTATCAGGTGGCAACTCATTCCACCAAGCTGGGGCCAAGGTCAAAAAGGCCCTGGCTCTGGTCGAGGCCAGGCAGATGTTTTGGGGGTGTTCCCTCAGATATTTAGGTTCCAGACCGCATAGGTCTCTGAATGTCAGTACCAACACTTAGAACATGATCTGGGACTCATGGGAACCAGTGCAGCAGTTGGAGGATTGGTTAAATATATGCCCTCCATGGGGTCCTTGTTGGGACCTGATCAGCCGCATTCCAGAATAGCTGTAATTTCTGGCTCAGGGTGAAGGGTAGCCCCAAATGGGTCAGCGTGACAAGGTCTTTCGGGGCCAGGTAGGGCACTAGTAGCTTCACTTGGCAGAGGTGGAAAAATGGCTGTCACGCTTGCTTTGTGATCTGAGCCTCCATAGAAAGAGAGGCATCAAAGATCACCCCCCAGATTCCTGGCTGTATGTGAAGTCTAGGCTGGGGAGACACACTTCCTCTCTTGGCACAACCATAGGACCTCATCTTCGGGGGCGTGATGCTGTCAGAACCATCCGGTCACAGTCTTCAGACACTTCACCTGCGCAACCAGGGGTGTATTCAGCCAGCCATTCATCAGTAGGTAGATCTGGGTGTCATCAAGACCAGTTATGCTAGAGGATGCATTCCCATGTTGAACAGCATCAGGGGGACAATCGCCCCCTGAGGCACCCCACAATGGAGTGGACGGCAGTACAACTGCTCTTCCCCAATGGCTACCCTCTGTCCCCAGCCTTGGAGAAAAGAGATCAGCCACTGTAGTGCTGACCTCCTTATCTCCACACCAGTAAGGCAGTCTACAGTGTAAAACACTGCTATGGTGTCTAATAGTCTCAACAGTCCAGCTGTTTCCAGAGGTCATCTACAAGGGCGACCCATGATGTTTTCATCCAATGGCCCAGCCGGAAACCAGTGTCATCCAGCTTGTCACAAAATGGGAGATGCAAAACTGGGTGGTAGTTGGCAGGGTGTTGAAGGTCAAGTGATGATTTCTTCAGCACTGACTGTACCACTGCTTCCTTCAGACTCCAAAGGAAGGTCCCTGAGGTCAGGGACAGGTTTATAATCTCCTGAAGGGGCTTCCCAATATGCCCCTTGCCCACCTTGACAAGCCACGACAGACAGGAATCTAAAAGGGAAAACGGTTGGTCTTACTTAAAGCAGCCCCCTGTCCACATCATTTGCAGTGAGGCACCAGAAATAATTTCTAAAATCCCCCCAAATATGGCCAAGGGGCCTCCAGTTCCTTTACTGTATCAATAATTGGAAGAGGGTTGCAGTGGAGCACCAAGATTTTATCCACAAAGAAACTCGCAAATGCCTCCCAGCTAAGTGCCTATTCGGTATCATTTTGTTGCTCATCCTTCCCGGGTGCAATTAGGTTTTTTCTCTCTCAATAATTCCAGTCTCTGGATATTGCTGGTGATTTTGTAGATTCACTCACCAGCTCTCAGAAGCTAAGCAGGGTCGCCCCTGGTTAGCATTTGGATGGGAGATCACCAAAGACCAGGGTCACAACACAAAGACAGACAATGGCAAACCATCTCTTACCTTTTCAAGGCCATGGGTCTGATATAACTCAGCTGCCGCATGACAGCACTTCCCGACACCTCTGGAGGGAAATCAGGGTGAGGCCAGGAGGACGGCAAGAAAATAAAATTCTGTTTGATTCACACAGAGATAAAATTGAAACAGTGATTTTTGAGTCAAAAGACCAGCAGTAAGACTTTCGCATCCTTACTGAGCTTGATTTTTATTTTTTACTGTGCTCTAAAACCAGAGAAGTCTAACCTGAGAAACCTAGCCATCTAGTAAAGTCCCAAAACATTCATTCCACAGATCCTTGCATCACAACCCTTTCATTTGTGGCTGGCAAACAAGGCTTTCTTTCAGTATTTTCCTATTTCCCTCCCGCTTCCAACTCAGGTCTTCACATGTTAGGACTTTTAATAACAGCGAAGGGAAGTCTGGAACAAACAGGTAAAAATCTGAGCATCAGTCTCTGTATCCGGTCCAACTCTTTGGAAGGGAGGGATGTTTTCGGTGAAGTAATTTAGACTCTGAACTGCCATAAGAATCGGTTCAGCATGGGCTTTCTTCTTCGGAAGAAGAAGAGTTGGTTCTTCTTTGTCGCTTTTCTCTACCCAAGAGAGTCTCAAAGTAGCTTACAGTAGCCTTCCCGTTCCTCTCCCAACAACAGACACCCTGTGAGGTAGGTTAGGCTGAGAGAGCCCTGATATTACTGCTTGGTCAGAACAGCTTTATCAGTGCTGTGGTGAGCCCAAGGTCACCCAGCTGGTTGCATGTGGGGGAGCGCGGAATCAAACCCGGCTTGCCAGATTAGAAGTCCGTGCTCCTAACTACTACACCAAGCTAACTCTCACAACCTTTTCATTTGTGGCTGCTCACTACAGAGGCTTATCCTACAGTGGATGGAGACGACATGAAGCACACCAAATTCCGCTAACTTCAATGGTGGAATTAAGTGCACCTCATTCCATTTGATATTTGCTCTACATTGTATCAGTCTTCTCCACACATGTTCTCATTCATACGTATTTCTTTTTTCCTGAAACTAAAAGCTGATCTTTGTGTTTACCTCCCTTGATGGATTTATTTTATTGTTATGTCTCCAATGTATATGTTGCCCTTTTCTGCGGGCTCAGGGCTGTTTACGCCATTTAAAACAACAGTGTTCTCAACCCAGCCCCTGCTTCTTACAACAAGCACCCGATGTGTCATGGTGGCTTCTAAACAGCAGAGGGGCTGGGCAGAAGAAGAGGGAAGACTCACATCTTATACAAGCCCCTGCCTTCCTCCCCTTTTTCCCCTGCCTTCCTCCCAGAGCTGTTCATGTAACTAGACTAAACTTAATCTTCATCACTTAGTACATACCAGAATAAAATCTGAACCCATTTGAATAGACACCCAACCTAGGCCCAATAAAGGTGATCTTGTTTGCTTAAAAATAGATGGGGAAGAGATAGGATGGTGAGTTAGCCCATCTTTCGTCTATCATGTTTTATCCTTCCTTTCCTGGCCCCATTCTGCACACATTGGATAATGCACTTTCAATAATCTACTTCTAAAGTGGATTATCCTTTTCTGAACTGGAAAATCCAGCTGCAAAAGCACATTGAAAGTGCATTTTCCAATGTGTGTGGACTGGATGCTCAAGGAGATAGATATATATGGCTCTCCCTTACCTATTTTATCTACTTTTCAATCATGTGAGCTAGATTACTGAGTGCCTTAAAATCACCCTTGAGTTTCTTGGCTCAATAAGGAAGTTGGACTTCCTGATCCCAGTACAACACCCTGTCTCCTCTTACCACATCAGTTTCACTTCTAAAAGAAGCTAAACACACACACACACACAAACCACAAGATTTTTTGAGGTGAATGGGTGCATTTGTGCTATGGAACAAGTTCTTCATTAAAAAAAATAGTGAAATGTCCAATAACATTGGAAGGACTGAACAATCTGGAGGAGGCGGCAAGATTATGAAATATCCCTCATGATCAGTCATTCAAAAAACTTGTACTCCCTTAACCACCTCCAGCCTCTTACATACAAAAAGGAGTCTGTTTGGTGCAAAGAAGAACACATCACAGGATGCAGCATGGACTGCCTGTCAGCTGTTCATATTGTCTGGAGATGACACACAAAAATGGTCTGCCCATACATGGAAGGCATCAGAACAGCACAAAACAGGAAGATCTTTACAGTTAAGTAAATAAGCCAATAATTCAGCGAAGCAAAATAAGGATGGGGAATTCTTTAGCACAAATGATCGTCTTTTAAATCCATGATTCATTCTTCTTTGAAATCTCTGTTGCATTTATATTGCCTTTACTGTATTTAAGATGCACAGGGAATAAAGGCCTAGGATCCTGGCATTGTTAAGGGTAATAAACTCCACCTCTTATCTCTAAACAGAGACAAATGCTTAGAGGTCACGTAGGCGAGGCTGGAAAGAACCCAGGTGCCCTCTTCTCCTTGCCCCCTTTCTATCTGCTTCTATATCTGTATGGAAACCTTAATTGTGAACCCAAATACCAGGCATGGCTGCTTCTGGAGTTCAGTGGTATCACTAAAAAGAAACCTTAGAACTTCATCCCCCCCCCCCCCCCCACATTCATGTTAAAACAATTGTAAATCTTTCTGCAAGTGTCAGGCTGAAGCCATATAAAACTTGAAAACAAACAAAACTCCGTTGGGGAGATAAAAATCTGCCCGCATGCTTGAAGGACAGCCTGTGGCATCAAAGGAGTTAACAGAAAAAAAGGAGAAAGATTACAACTGATAGCCTGATGGGTGTTTTAGGCTCCAGACAGCTCTGAAGTGTGTTCATACAGGTTTGACGTTATCAAATTCCATTCCTACAAGACAGCTGCAGTAGTTTGGAGAGGTATTCCCATCTGATTCAATTGATCTTCGTGATAATCAGTACATGCTCTAAGGCTGTGATGGGCCGCTTCTGCAATACTCGCTGACATTCTCCAAGCCCTCGGGGGCTTTCCAGAATTTCACCGCCTCTTTCTACACCCTGGCTGCAATCGGGATTCAAAGGGAAAGCAGCGAAAGAGAAGAGGAATGGAAAGCATCAGAAGTATCATATAATGCACCTCTATAAAAAGATCTCCTGCTCACTCACGGACCAAGTCACAGATCTGAAAAACAGACAGGAACGGTTGCCAAAAGCTCTCTCCATATGGGAGGGCTAAAATATTTAAGTGCACAATGGGCCTATTTTTTTTTTTATAGTTGCAGTGAACTCCCCACTGAAGTAAACATTGATCTGGGATTTCAGGGCAATGGATTCAATATGAGCTAGGAGTGCTGGTGGATTTGGGGGGAGTTACATCAGGACAGACTGCATTTTGGGACCTGGGAACAAAAACTTCATATGAACCCTGTTATGCAATACTTAATGTCCTCCTCCAAACTCGGTAGTCATTGCTTATGCCATTGGATCTTTTGCAATCATAAAAGGTTAAGTTGAAAAAACAGAAGCGGCAGAGAATATATTGGAGCTAGGGAAGATTTAGTGTACTGCCTCTGAAATTCTAGCTTGTTTATGGGTCATGCACTTGCCAACTTGACTTAACTCCTATCTACCCAAATTTACTCCAGCTTAAACTTTTGTAAGTCTGATCTCCTCTGAAGAAGCAAAGTCTGATGCAAAAAAAGGTTTATGCTGGAAAACCCTTGGTTAGTTGTGAAGGTGCCGCTTGATTTCTGTTTTACTTAGCTATACCACACTAACACAGCTACCCCTTTGAAATTCTTGGCATGAGGGACAAATTGTCTTGATCCAGCATTGTGAATGTAACAATAGGTGATTACAACCATTTACCAAATAATAACTGACTATGATAATGCATACAACTCCCTACTAAATGGGTGTCTTAAATTAATTTCAAGTTGATGGGGTTTTAAAGAAAAGCTATGCCTTTTCCCAAAATGAAACTCACTCCTCTCTCTCTCTCTCTCTCTCTCTCAGCACATGGTCTGGCAGGAACAAACATAGGAATAAATTTAAGTTCTATCTGAAGGACCAGAATGCACTGTCCACTTTCAAGCAGAAAACATGGATGCCAGTCAGGTGTCACATCTCCAGGACATATGTGAACATCTAGATTAGATTCTGTGAGTCTGCAACAGGTGGAAACATGTTTTATTTAAATCACTGGAAATTCATACAGACCAGAATGAACAAACCAAAGAGAGGAAATCAATAAACCTTAAAGCCTGCAGTTCTGTATAAAATCCTTGGCAAAAGACAAGACATCTTGTTTGGGTTTGTGAATAAGGCCACAAGGATGGGGAAAGATGAAAAATCTGGGTCAGTTCAAATGAGGAGCTAAGAGAGTATGACTCTCAGAGTCACATCTGAATAGCAATTCAAATCTAGTACTCCTCAGTCCTAATTTGACATGTCTATGGAATCTATACTTTATCAAGAGAGCTTGAGAAAATTCGGTATGTGGAGCTTATTTGTTTGTTTATACTTCTATTTATTAGCCGTCGCTCCCAGCACAGCTGGCTCATGGCGGCTTACAATAAAAACAATAAAACCCCATAAAACAACAGCAACAGCAATCTTCATGGTGGACAAAACAACTCTAGTTCGCTCCCTACCACCCCTGTCTACAATCGAAGACACCAGGCCATGCTAGTCCCCAATGGTCCACCATCATCTTCAGGAGAGACTCCCATGCCCAGCTGACCAGGGCCAATGCCTCTACAGCAGGGGTAGTCAACCTGTGGTCCTCCAGATGTTCATGGACTACAATTCCCATGAACCCCTGTCATGCTTCCCATAAGCATTTGCTGACAGGGGCTCATGGGAATTGTAGTCCATGGACATCTGGAGGACCACAGGTTGACTACCCCTGCTCTACAGGGCCTTCTCAGAGGCCTAAACAAGGAGGGATTCTATCTTCCTGGCCTGGCCTCAACCAAACACTTGGTAGAAGAACTCCGTCTTACAGGCCCTGTGGAACGCTGACAGTAACTGACAAAGACAGGAGCTGAACCTGCAAGTGTTCACTTCTTTAAAGCTTCTTTAAAGCTCTGAGTCTTTACCTTTCTCCTTCTATACAAAGTTGTTTCTTTAAATAAATAAACCTACCTTATTCTTGAAGTAGCCTAGTGCTCCGCCCTCTCAGCAGATTAAAACTCTGCCAACAAGAACTGCATACCTCATTAAACCAGATCTTAAAAAAAAACAGCAATTATTTATGACTAATTTCTATTATTTGCCACTGAGTTAACTCTTGGTTTCACCAGCTGTCTGAGGAGCGGAGCAGTGGAGCTCCAAGCTGATGAGAAAGTAGAACTCCACGGGGTTATATGAGAATGACCATGCATGAAGAGCCAATCCACTGTACTGCACTGTTCTATTAAGAAGGCAAAGTTGAAGTAACCTGCCATATGGGCATAACAGGGCGACAAACAGCCAATTAAAAAAAAAACTGGTGCCCTGTTAGCAACTGACAAAGACATGAGCTGGACCTGCAAGGGTTCAAACCCAGCTGTCCCGGCCCCTAAAAGAAACCCTTCTGACTGCACTGTTTCTACTAGTTAAGGAAAGGAGGATCTTCTTATGTGTCCTGGGCCCCTTTCCTGGTGTGAAGAGACTCATGGAGCATTTAGGGTGAGTGAACTGGGAATGAGCAGGGGAAAGAGGGGCATAAGAGGGTCACTTTTCCCTGGGACCAAACACTTCCTCCCAAAAGATGTTAGGATTTTCTAAAAACATGTATATTACATGCATTTGTTTGATTTTCCTACATTTATCAGAACACTGAGAAGAATCACAATGGAGGGAAGAAAGGTTACACTGCACTCCTGCTTCTGCTGCTGATGCCCTGCTGATAGCCACTGCCCCTCTTACATACTAATTGTAGATGTGAACTAATATTAATGCAGGAGATCTTCCCAGGTTTAATGATAGGTTAGGCTCATGGCCTGGGGGACAATCAAGAGCCATCCACCTCTCCCAGCTGATCATTTAATCTCCCAGGAAATGCCCTTCTCCTGAGTCACCATTACTTAATTAAAATCACCACAGAGCAGCCTTGTGCCCAACTCATTTCAAACCTCAGGACGAGATTAATAGGCATGCCTAAGCGACTGAAACTGGGAAGTTTAACAGAAGCAAACAAATGAACAGCAGAGAGAACAAAGAGAAACAGCAAGTCGATGGTGCAGACAGGCTTTTGCTGAGAAGCTGGGCACGATGCCTAAAGTAAACAGAGGTCACACCCAAGCACCCACACTGCTTGCAGAATCAGCTGGCCTCAGCACTGGCTTCAGGTCCACTCACCGGGAATGACTTATTTTCACGGAGGGGATGAGGTGCAGACACGCTTCCAGCTGCATCCTTCAACTGATAGATTTATGTTGACGGGCAGTATTGTTGTAATGCTGTTTGTTCCAACTGCCGTGCCATGGCAGGCTGAAGAGTGTTATCAGCCTCTCCTGAAAGCCAAGCCGTTTGACCAAGGCCAAATTATCTAAACCTCTACAGGTGCAGCTTCCTGTCAGAGATCAGCCCGAGCAAGAGTGAGTGGGACAGAACCTAGACCAGGAAAGATTTTTGCTGAGTGCCTGTTCACTAGACAAAGGCCAGGATCCTAGTTAGGGTGGCCAGATCCAGGTTGGGAAATTTCTGGTGGTTGGGGATGGAGCCTCAAGATGGTCAAAGGATGATATGCTTCCTGGGGGGGGGCGGACGTGGGGGGACGGATGGACGACGGGACAGTCAGGACATTTAAAAGACAAGGGCGTTTAAAACACAATTTCTAAAAAACTAGAAGGGAACAAGCTTGTGATTTATACTGGAAAGAATACAAGACTTTGCCTGCTACAAAATGAGTTCAAATCCCCACTTAGCACACAATGTTCACAGGGTCTCCAGAAGAATAAATGGACCAAGTCTGGTCTTAAAGCTACCACTGTCCCTAAGGCAAACATTTCCTCAGTCCCCCTTCCTGTACTATCCAAACATCATACAAAAGCAAATCACATGGCTTGCTCAGCTCTGTTGGGTCCCTTAGAAGACTACCCTCACAATCCTAGACCAGGCACAATCACAAATTTTGTCCACTTGTCTCAACAAACTAGGGTGGAACAAAACCACATATCCTGTCCTAAGTTACTTCTGGGAGGAAGGGGGAGTACCAACAGTAATAATAAGCCTAATTGTAGCAGGCAAGCCACCTTGAATTGTCTGGATTAGGGGGTGGTGAGAAGAACTTGCTTTCTGCACAGCATTAATGCTATTTTATCCATTTTTCCCAACTTTACAACATTAAATGGAGTCAATAAAATGAGAGATGCTCGATTACGGTGAACTCACTGGGTGGCCTTCGAAAGGCCACTGTCTCTGGACAGCAGTTCTCCCTCTACAAAATTAAAATACTGCTGGTATTATTCCCTTGTGGGACGTTGCTAAAGATGCATGCCATACAAAGGACCACATAGCACTCTGGCATGACATATGCCACAGAGATTATGAACAACAATTATTTCTGGGGTGCGGGTGGGTGGGCTTTCCACTTTGCCAAAGAGCTTTTAAGAAAAGAAGGCGGCTGCTCCCAACACAGGCAGCTGTCCTAATTTATATATTGGCATTATGCTATTATTTTCTGTCCATTGCTAATGGTCTCTCCAGAGCGTCTGCGGGACCATCAAGCTGAGGCCTCGGAAGGCCTATTTACAAATGATTCTATCGCAAAGAGCGTTCGGAACACAGAACGGAATGGGCAGATATGGAAGCAAACAGCACTCTGGAGAGAAGAGCAGGGAAGACGCAGGGATTTCACCAGAGGGGTGAGAGAAAAGGCTAAAGAGTCTGTACAAGTTTGGCTTTTAAGGAGCCAAGGTTAATCTAAATAGGTAATTTATCTACTTCATTTATACTCCACATTTCTCCCCAAAGGGGACCTAAACTGGCTTGCATTTTTCTCTCCTCCTCCTCCTCCTCCTTTTCTTCCCCATTACAAGTCTGAGAGGCAGGTGGGGCAGAGAGTGTGTGACTGGCCCAGAGTCACCCAGCAGACTTCCGTGGCAGAGAGGAGATTCACATCTGGGCCTCTCAGACCCTAGCCTGCCCTGAAATCCCTACACCACAGGGGTAGCCCGTAGCACCAGAGCCAGTTTAAGGGTTTGCCGGGCCATTGCGGAGTACATTTTATTTGTTTGTTTGTTTGTTTGTTTGTTTGTTTGTTTGTTTGTTTGTTTGTATACCACCGCTCTCAAATGTCTCACAGCGGTTTACAAAATTCCATGAATACAATAAAATCGCATAACAACCCCATTAAAACATAATTAAAACATTTGAGGTGGCAGCAGCCAGACAGGGGGCAGAGGGGCCCTCCACAGTGGAAAGGGGGGTGACTCTGACAGTCCTTAAAGAAGGGAAAGGAGGGAGAGAGGCGACAGCCCTGATCCATGTGGGGGAAGACACAGTGTGGGGCCCCTGGAAGTACAGAGCCCCTTGTACATACTACATGTGCTACATGGATAACCTGCCCTGGGAGAACCCACAAAGACCAGCCAGGGTCATCTCATTTTGCCACTCCCCACTACTTGTTTCTCTTCCCAGGCAGCTCCTGTAACTTCTCCTTCTTTCCTGCTTCCTTAACTCTTTCCAACCTTTCAGCCAATCTACCTTTATATGTTTCTATGTCTTCAGGATTCCCACCCCTGACAACCCCTTTCTAGAAAACTCCAGCCAATCTGCACAGTGCCACCCAAACCCACCCAATACCCAGTTACATGGTGGGGTACAAGGGCTTGCAGGGATATAAGGGCTTGCAGGGGTACATTATTTTCTGCTATCTTCTCTCCTCCCCACTATTTCCAGTTCCCCTCTTTTTGGCCATCCCCACATACTCCCTTTTTCATGCTTCTTTCTTGCACACCCACCCACCTTTTTCCCTTTTATTTGCCCACTCCGAAACTAATCACTACCCCAATGGCTGGAAAGCTTCAAACTTCCCCAAATAAGGCAAATTTATCCTTTCCAGTATGGTTTTAAGCCCGGTTAAGGTCTTATCTGGAGGGTAGGCTTGCTTGTTTTTCAGCCCCATGTCCTCTGGAGTCCCACAATCAAGTTTTGTTGTGCTACTTCAGACCAACACTTGAATCAAGGTTCCATCTTGTCCTTGATGCTTTTAAGCATCTACATTAAACTGCTGGTCGAGGTCACCTGGAGATCTGAGATGGGCTGCAGGTGACAGTCCGCTCGACCACACACTTCTGGCTGAATCTGGAAAGGGCTGTGGAAGCCCTGAAATGGTGCATGGAGGCAGTGTTGAAGGCGATGCCGGCCAATAAACTGAAGTTTAAGCCTCAAAAGTGCTACTGATGAGCAGAAGGTCTGACCCATTCAGGTGCCACCTGTTCTGGATGGCATTGTACTCCCCTTGAAGGAACAGGTATATAGTCTAGGAGTGCTCCTATATCAAGCCTACCACTAGATAAGCAGGTAGCAACTGTGACCAGTTGTTACCTGATATTTAAAGCCCCAAATTGGGTTGGGCTCAGCATACCTGAAGGATCACCTACTCCATTATGAACCTACCCAACCACTGTAGTCATCTTCAGAGGTCCTGCTCCCTGTGCCCCCGTTTTCTGAGATTAGAAAGGTGGCAACCCATAAACGGGCTTTTCACTGGTAGCACCAAAACCCTGGATGTCTCTCCCCATAAAGAGTTGCTCGTCCTCTTTGGTTGCCACCTTCTGACAGTAGATGAAGACATTATTGTTTCACTTGGCATTTCCTCCTTCCAAAAGTTTTAACTGATATTTTTAATTTTTGCACCTAAAACTTTTGTTTTAAATTGTTTCAATTGTGTTTGTGTGTTGTGTGTATTTGTTTGTGTGTTGTTTTAATGGCTTTTAAGATGATATTTTAATATATTTTAATTTGTTAGCCACCTTGCTGCCTTACATGGGTAAAAAAGTGGGATGAAAATCTTGTTAATAATTAGAATAATATACCACATTGGCTATTGTGTATGGGGGGATTTGTGTATGGGGGGACATGTGTATGGGGATCTGTGAGAGTCATGCAAATACCCTGGCAGATGTTGTCCAGTGGTTGCTGCCAGGACTGGCCCCAATGAACCCTCCCTCAAAAGCCAAAACAACCCTGGGAAGGACCCTGACTCCTTCCCGTGACAGAAACCGAGATTTGAAAGCTGGCAGTAGTGTTGTGGTTTCCTAGCAAGGGCTACTGAGAGCATCTATTATTTAAAGCTACAGGCACTCCTTTTATCTTTTTGGGATTTTTTTAATACTCACTTTTTGGGAGGGGTGTAGGTATCAGATTTTTCTGAAAATCTAGAGCTTTTCTCAAATTTGTAGAAACACTGGCCTTGTCAGTCCATGAGTTCAGTCTCCAGAGTTAAATATCCATAAATGGGAAGAACATTGAGATCTAGATGCATTGATGCTGGTAATTACTTGGTACCCAAGGAAGAAAAGGCAATCTCTAGATTAATGGCAAATCTCCCAACATGACACATCTGTGGGGAAACTCCTGTCCTCCATGCTGGCAAGGTAGTTACATTTTCTCCAGGGGTTAAAGCAGACGGGTGAAGAGGACACAATTGTTTTAATAGGTTGTTGTATGGGCAGGTGCCAAACCAGTTTGTAGCCAAGATTTCCAGCCTCGTTTGGAAGGGCATATATAACTACCATCTCCCTTATACCCCAACCCCTGCAGGTTTGATATTCTGAGAATGAAACCTTAACCACAGACTTCGGCTAAACCTGAAAATCAGCTAAATGTCAGTGAAGTCAGGATGACAGAGCGGATAATCATGTGTCTCCTGTATATAAGGAGGAGAAAAAGATGACTGCCTGGTCTATCTCCTTGCTCAGTGTCTTTTCCTGATGGTAAAGGGCATGAAGAACACTTCGTAATCAATCATTCTCTGCAACTGCACACAGACAGAGAGAAGACAGCTGGGTTTAACTACAGAAGATATATCAATTTACTCCTTGCCAGACTTGGGCAAGAGGTGTTCCGAGACGGGCAACACGCGCATTAACTCTTATGGTACTATGGGAAGGGAATGTGTTGCTCCTACAGTCCCTTGAATGGGCAAAAGAGTTGCAAGTCCAGCTTCATGAGACATGCAGTAAGATCTGTACATTGCAGGACAGCCCTGGGTGACACATTTCATGTTGCTCCTCAATGGGAACCCGAAGGAGCTTTCATCATTTGCCTTTCCTCCATTTTAACCTCACAACATCACTGTAAGTTAGGTTAGGCTGAGAGGGCCCAAGGACACCCAGTAAATTTCTATAGCAGAGGGGGGATTTGAACCTAGCACTCCCAGGTCAGCATCAATTTGCATACTTTTATTTACATATGGGGTGTGGCAGGGGGAGTGGCCAGATGACATCACTTCCGTGGTACCTAAAAACCTGAAAAATATTTCAGGGGTACCTCCACAGTCAAAAAGCGGGAAAAGGCTAGCCACTACACCACACCATGTTCAGATCTCCTAGTGATTTTCAAACAGAAATCTCAGATATATAGGTGCCCAGTTCAGACTGTAACTGGAGTGAGGGTCAAGCCTTTTCCTCCATGTTATTTTCCAACCCTAAACCATCCCAGGGAGCTACTATTTGTCCCTTTAGGGTAAATGTCCATGTACCCCAATAGGGTAAAATAGCTAGCTGCTCCTTGGAGCCAAATCAGTATACCAGGAAAGATTACAAAATCTAATGCCACAGTCTGACAGAAATGCTGATTTTTATGAACTTACGCATATTGTGAGTATGTGGGCAAGTAGTTGTGAGTTCCTGCATTGTGCAGGGGGTTGGACTAGATGACCCTGGAGATCCCTCCTATGATTCTATTTGTATTCTATTCCTGGTCCCAGTGAGGACTTTGAGGACCTGAGAAATTAGTTCTTTTAAAAAAATCACTAAGAACTTAGAACATGGAGTTCACAGCACACATCTGGTTTGAGCCTGGAGCTAACACATAACATATGAATTGGAAAAAGCTTGACAAAGCAAGTTCGGAAAGACTGCCTGCCTTGTAAAGTGCATAATTACATTTTTCTGTCTTCCAGCAAGCCAGCCAATGATGCCTGACACAGCTGTAGACAAACAAGCAGCTGGGAGAGCAAGATTCGTATCCAGTAGCACCTTAAAGATACAAGCCTCGGATGGAGGAAGTTTTGATTCTCAAAGACTTATCAGTATACCACGAAAGCTTACAAGATCTTGTTTACTCTTTAAAATCTTGTTTACTCTTTAAGATGCCACTAGACTAAAATCATAGGGCCTTTACGCACGGGGATCTTTGTTGCAAATTGGTCACTGAATGAAAAATCGCCATTTAAAATAGTGGAATTCGTCGTTATGCATACCTGCCTTTGTAGTGGAATCAGTTGCGTTTTTTAGCGTTTCCCACAGGGTTCCGGTCTTGGCAGAAATCGCTAGAAAGGAAGCGCTATTGCCAAGCTCGTCCCGCCCCTGGCTGTCAAGCAGCCAATGGGCAGCCGTTAGCATGCTCCCAAACAGCCCCTTTCCCTTTAAGAAAGCTTTTTAAAAAAAAAACAGACCCATTGCAACGAATCTGGGTAGATTCGTTGCAACGGAGAGACCCATACAGCTGCCTGGTGTGTTTGAGCTGTTGTTTGATCGTATGATCGTTGCCACGCTGCCTCGAGTGAAAAAAAAAAATCCCCCCCCCCCTCTCACGGGCCCGATTTTCGGCTGAATTAATGTGTAAAAATTAATGGGAAAATACATCAGCAAACGGGCTTTTCTGTGGTTTGTGCTTAGTGACTAAAGGTGAAGGACTGAAGCCAGGGAAGCCTCTAAACAGAAAGAGGCTCGCTGGTGCGTTTATCCCCGCTCGCTCGGAGAAAAAAAAATGGCGATCGCTTCGCCGGAAGTTTGGAGGACAGGCTCAGGAGGAGGGACTTTGAAGAAACCGCAACAATGTTAACGCACAGGTCTTTTTCGCTAGTGTTGCAGATTGGTTGCAGGACTGTATCGCTTTCCGGAGGATGAATCCACTTTTTGGGATTCCCCTGAAAGCGCTACAACGAAGCGCTTTTTGCAGATTGGTTTCAGGTGTGTGGCAGATTGTCTACGACGTCGTGCGTTAAGCCAAATCAATAGCGTTTCCAATTGGCAACCATTGTGCGATTTTGAAGCCGTGCAAAAAGGCCCATACTCTTCAACTGCAGACCAACTCTGCTTTCCACCTTCAAGAATCTGGGAGGAGGAACTTGGAAGAAGGAATCAGGTATCTCTTCATCAGGACCTAAGCATGCAGCCTGTGATCTTACAGACACTAGACATGAATTTATTTTCAGATCTGACATGAGAAAGAATTTACAAGAATGTGTTCATTTTTCAAGAGATACCTGACTCCTAGCTAGATCAGCGATACTATTTATTTATTACATTTGTATACCACCGTCCCTTAAGGCTCAGGACAGTTTACACTGAACAAAAACAAAGAACAGTACATCAAACTCTGTGACTGTAAAGGTAACAGTAATAATAATAGAAATAAACAGAGAAAATAACATTCTAACAATAAGAAGAAGAAGAAGAAGAAGAGTTGGTTCTTATATGCCGCTTTTCCCTACCCGAAGGAGGCTCAAAGCGGCTTACAGTCGCCTTCCCATTCCTCTCCCCACAACAGACACCCTGTGGGGTGGGTGAGGCTGAGAGAGCCCTGATATCACTGCCCGGTCAGAACAGTTTTATCAGTGCCGTGGCGAGCCCAAGGTCACCCAGCTGGCTGCATGTGGGGGAGTGCAGAATCGAACCCGGCATGCCAGATTAGAAGTCCGCACTCCTAACCACTACACCAAACTGGCTCTCAATAAACAGTAAACCATCTAACAGACCCATGGTTGGTCAGCGTATGGGTTCAAGGGAAGGAGGTTTGGGCACCCAGTCGATGTTGTTTAGCTTCAGTCGATCTCAACCAAATGCCTGGTGGAGGAGCTCCCATTTGCAGGCCCTACAGAACTGATTTCGCTCCGTCAGGGCCCTGATCTCCTGTAGGAGCTGGTTCCACCAGGTGGGGGACAGGACAGAGAAGGCTCTGGCCCTGGTTGAGGTCAAGTGGACTTCCTTGGGGCCAGGGATCACTAGCCGGTTGGAGGTGGCAGAGTGCAGAGCTCTTTGGGGGGCGTAGTAAGAAAGGCAGTCCCTCAGGTACACTAGGCCCAGACCATGTATGGCCTTGAAGGTAATTACCAAAACCTTAAGCTTGATCTGGAATTTGACGGGTAAACAGTGCAATTGTTGGAGAATGGGCAGGATGTAGGACCTCCATTGTGTTGCTCTGAGGACCCTGGCTACTGCATTCTGGACAAGCTGTAGTTTCTGGATTAGAGTTAAGGGTAGGCCTGCATAGAACAAGTTGCAGAAGTCTAGCCTAGAGGTGACCTGTGGCTAGGTGTTCCTGGGCCAAGCAGGGAACTAGTAGTTTGGCTTGGCGAAGGTGGTAGGATGCCAGCCGTGCTACTCTTATGACCTGGGCCTCCACTGAGAGGGAAGCATCCAGGATCACACCCAGGCAAAGCAAGCTGCTGATAGCTGCACACCATCTAGGTTGGGCAAATGCGCTTCCTCACTTGGACCCTTCCTGCCCAGCCATATGACCTCTGTCTTTGAAGGATTGAGTTTCAGATGACTCTGCTTGTGTCACCTCATCATGCTTCCAGGCAGTTGGCTAATGCTTCTAGGGGAGAATCAGGGCAGTCATCCACCCTCTCATAGGCTTTCATCTGCATTCTATAAGATGTTCCTGAGGCTTCGGCGCATGACTTCCTCCAAACTCGCTCTAGTTGTCTCAGTTCGTACTCTAGTCATTCAGTTGACAACACTGGAATCCAATGAGAGCCTTCTGGTCAAAATCGTAACCTTGCCAACTCAGACAAGAAAGGGCTTGTATTTTACAAAGAGCAGCCTAACTCTCCTCCACCTCCGTGATCTTTCAGGAATATAAGATGAACAACAAAGCTAGAACTAAAAGTTTGACTCCAGAGTCAGATTCTTGCATAGAGAAGAAGAGCTGTTTTCTTGTACCCCACTAAGGAGTCTGGAAGCAGCTTACAATCACCTACTCTTCTTCTCCCCACAACAGACACCCTATGAGGTAGATGAGACTGAGAAAACTGTGACTGTCCCAAAGTCACCCAGCTGGCTGCATGTGGAGAAGATGTGGGGAATCAACCCCAGTTCTCCAGATTAGAGGCTGCTGCTCTTAACCACTACACCAAGCCGCTCAACAACAGATTTCCCAGAGACTGCTGGTGGTTCAGAAAAAAAAAGGCTCCCTGGGGAGTTAAGAAACAGCCTCAAAAGTATGTGCTTTTTGACATTTGACACTGTCTCTTACAAATCAAATCCAAACCTGACTTCTTAGGAGCTCCTTTTCAAAGCTGCTTGAGGAAAGAACAGAGGCCATGTTAGGCTTTATTAAAATACCAGAACGAAAATTCGGTGTCGTTTCTCAAGTCAAGCATTTGTCTGCATAAAGGCGATCAATCAACCTAACCATGTGGCAGATCATCTTAGCCCAAGACCCAACTGGCCACGATTAAAGTGCAGACAGACATCTGCAAAGTCACTTACATGACACAACTTTCAAAATTCCTGGACTGCCGCTGCAGGACACCATCAGGAGTACGGGAAATATCACAGCCACTTCATAGGTCTCTCCCCCCACCCTCCTAAACTGGAAGCACATCTCTATAGCAAATAACCCCCTATATTTCATAGTATGTTAAGATGACACACAGGCCTCTATTTCACCACCCGTATGCTTGTTAGGACGATGCGATTGGTCACTGCAATGTTTTTACCCCCCGTTTCCAATAAGCTCTTAGCGTAGGGTGAGTAATAAAACTGGAGAACCTGCTGGCTCAGCAGCCGCCATTCCTTTTAATACAGAATTAATAATTTAGCTGAAAATTAGTGGCCAAGAAGCTTTCTCCGACTGAACAGGTTTTTTTTCCTATGCACAAGAGCAGCATGGGATGCATCTGTTTCCAGTAGCAGAGTAGCACCAGTCAAGCAGAGCAGCGCCAAATAAAATGGGGGGGGGGCGGGGAGAAAGGAGGGAAGCAGAAGTCAAATACGTTCAAATGTTAACCACAGTAGCAACTGTTACTGCTCAAAATCAATCCTGTTTGCAACGCGCCATTTGTTTTAAGCCAGAGTTGAGCACAAAGAGGGTGTTCTCCATTCGTCCCACCCACTTAGCCACAACTTCCATGCTAGAGTGCACATTATGGTTAAGGAACAGACTTCTAGCTTTTGCAAGTAAATACGTTCCATATTGGCCGTCTTCTTCCAGTGCACTGCAATCTCTTCTCCAGAGTCCGACCAAAACATTGGCAATCCAAAGGCACGCCTGACATTTACCACCCGTGCAAGGAATTCAAAAGTAATTGCTGATTTTGAAATAAAACTTAAAATGGAGACATTGGCTGGGGGAACTTGTTTCCCTACATTCTTTAATCGAGGCCTACAGGATGACCCACCCCGCACCCCCCACCCCCACCCCTCAGAGCTTGATCAAAGAAACAGTATTTATTTTATTTATGAGATTTTTAGGCCACCCCTCTCCTGCAATGGTCTTGGGGTGGCTAGCATCATTAGATTGTATACAAATATTTCTAAAATTCCGTGAAACACAACTGCTCCATCATAAAGCTCCCTATCAACCTGAAGTCAAGGAAATCCAAATCCAAATGAAGATTAGAATCCCCAAGGCACCACCACTCCTTGCGCCTCCAGGACAGTCTGCAGGGTTAAAGTGTCAGGCAGAGGGCCCATTTATTGATGTCATCAAGGGCTGGCACTCACCTCAACCATAGGCCCAGTGGAAGAGCACCGTTTTAAAGGACCTTCAGAACTTTGACGGCTCTAAAAAGGTCCAGAACTCTGGGATGTTCCACCCCAAGAGGGAGAAGTATACAAAGGCCCACATTGGCAACAATAGCCCAGTAGATGCACTGCAGAATAACAGACAGGTTTGGTTTGCTTTACACAAGTTGTGTGGTGTAGCAGATGTTAGGATTAGGTCCCGTACTAACATTGGCTGAATGTATGGGAAGGCATCAGCTACACGGTCTTGGATTCATCCATTAGCACATCATCCAATCAATATGTGTTGTCAATCCCTACATGAGAGGCTCAATCAGTGAATACAAGTCTGACCTAAGACGTCACCACAGCTTCTGAAATCAGTGGAGACCTTTTAAAATCTTGCAGTGTTATGCAGTGCTGCAGATCTGAAAGTTCCCTTCCTAGAAGAAACACTGAAAGGGAGTGTACAATGTGAAAGTGCTGAATTACAACACATCAAGTAATTTCACACCCTCTGTCATCCTTGCTTATACAGAGACTAGAATTCCTTTACTTGCTATAATTTCTAACAGCTCAACAGGGGCCGCTTTGGGAAATTTTAACTGGCCATTCCAAAAATGTTGCATTAACCCAGTTAATTTTCCTATGCTCCAAAATGTTTTTCCACCCTGCTTGATCAATGACGGTTTATTCTGATTTTCTGCATCGGTACTCCATAGAGAGGCAAGGACCTATGGCCTCTTGTCTAGCCACTTGCTTCAAAGAATCACGCCTAAAAGATTTGTGATGGCACTCACTGGCCTCCAGTAACTTTACTTATAAAAGAAGTAGGGAAAAAAATATTTTCCTCCACTGCATCCGACAAAGTAAGTTCTGACTCAGAAAAGCTCATACTAGAATACATTTCGTTAATCTTTAAAGTGCCAAAGGACTTCGGTTTTATTTTGGACAGTTTCTTCACTTAGATAGTCTCTGCCATGGAGTCTGCTTCCTCTTGCTCTAGCATTTCCATTTGTGCAACATCAATGACTTTCAAGGAGCCCTTGCACAAATGGAAGTGCAAGCGCAAGCGGAAGTGAACACTAGTGCACAATAAACGTGTCTAGGATCAGAGCCTGCACTTCATTAGGCGAGGGTGGGTGGGGAGGCAGGAAAATTAATTTCGTACATTTTGCTCCGATTGTTGTACTTTGGACCCACCACACAGGCTTAGACTGCGAAATTTTGCTGCTTTAACTCTGGCAGTGATTACACAGAAGCAAGCCCTATTGATTTCAATGTGATCTATTTCCAAACAATTGCAACTTCGGGAATTTAAGAAAGCACACACAAGGAACCAATATATACGTGCGTGTGTTTGTTTCAGTTTTAATAAATTCCAGTTTGCGGAACAGTAGAATTTGTTCGACGCACATAGTTAACCGTTTCATGTCTCATTGGCCATCTGCATTGGTTGTCCTGGACTTGCCCTGGTCACAAAACATCTGTAGCAATTCAATATGATTTTCTATTGGGTGTGTTTAATTTTCACCCATTAAAAAGAGAGAGAGAGAGAGAGAGAGAGAGAGGGAGAGAGAGACAGAGAGAGAAGCAGGCAAAATCTCCGATGTTAAAGAATTCCACAGAGAGAACAACTGGGAGAAAAACAACACCATTTAATTATCTTCTGAATTGGGGGGTGTTTGGGGGGGGAGGCTAAAACTGGAGCTGCTGGCAATGCAAACCCTCCACATTGTCTTTTCCGTGCGACATCCGTTTAAACTGGCATCTGACGGTCCGTTCTAAGCGCTGCCAACATTAAACATTTGGCAGCCCAGTCTCCATTTAGGCTGGCAGGCTCACACAGGACAAAAACCAGATTACAGGCTTGAATGTGCTAAACAGAGAGGCATATTTCAATAGCGCTTGAATGTTTCTTAACAAGATTACCTAGGGAAAAAAAGCTAATCTTGATCAACTAGCCTCAGGTTCACACATTGGCATGGTAATCTTGGCTCATATGACTAGCTGGCTCCTAGGAACCTGCTAGACTGGATTCACGACTAAACAGCCTCTGGAGAGCTGACTCCCAAACTATATTGCTTACCTGTGTTTCCCCAGGGAGAAGAAGAGGTGTGATTGATGTATCTGTGAAAGCCAGCATGATCTTCTTCCACGCACACCTGCAAGGAAGCGTTGGACATGGACTAGCTATGCTCTTGGTACCCAAAGCCTGATGGCAAAGTGTGGCTAGGGCATGAATTGAATTGACCTCCTAGAAGACAACAGCTTTTAAAAATGTCATTTTGGAGTGGTGAGGACTGATCAGTGTTAAGCCCAGAGTGAATGTTGCTGCACAACCCCTACATGAATTTTCTCTTTTCCCCAGAGTCCCTGACATGTTTCTAAGCATTGATCTGTCACTACAGCCACAATTCCAATGAGCACTCTCGTTTGATATCAGCAAGTCCATCTCATGAGAAGGAAGGACTCCCTGGAGAAGAGCCTAATTCTGGAAGCGATTGAGGGCAAAAGAAGAAGAGGACGACAGAAAATGAGGTGGCTGGATGGAGTCACTGAAGCAGTAGGTGCAAACTTAAATGGACTCCGGGGAATGGTAGAGGACAGGAAAGCCTGGAGGATCATTGTCCATGGGGTCGCGATGGGTCGGACATGACTTCGCAACTAACAACAACAAAGCAATTCCAGCTTGCATGTTCTGGAATGCTCCACATGCTCTTCAAGAAAGTGTAGTGGAAGGGAAATTAAGGAAAAGGTTTGGGACAGATAAAAACCTTGACAAGGTATACATACACATTGTGTAACAGACAGGTCAACCAAACATTCTGCTGTGTTTCATTTGCATGCATTTGATGCAGTTTCCAAATTTACCTGCTCATAGGAATAATGCTTGTAACTGTATATGTGGAATGTTTTTTTTAAGGTTTTACACACTCGGGAAGTTATATATGTGTGTAACCAACGATTTTTGTTTTGTGATGCATGGTTTTTCATATTTGTAGTTTGATTAAAGCCTTTGGATTATAATTTTAACTTTTTAAATAAAATTGAGATTTGTAACTCCATACTTGGGAGTGGGGTGGGTTTCCCCTTCTTCAACCTTTTTGGTCACCTTGTCCATTCTGGGTTGAAATTTTCTTTCTTTTTTTGTTGCTGCTGCTTTCACAGATAAAACCTGTGAGAAGTAGAGCACATAAATACACTCTAACAACACAGAATCCAATGAGACTGGCATTCCAATTCAGCCAACAGCGACTGTATACTGGGAAAATTACAGTCTGACCAGGGGAAGCTTAAGTGAAAGGAGAGTTAGGTTTTGAGAACTGAATTAGAGGATGTCAGAAGTTAGGTTTTGGGGGCTGAGGGAGAGGGTTTGCCTTAGAAGAGTGTGAATTAAAAATAGGAGAAAGCAAAACATTGGTTAAGCTTATGTCCCTTGGAAGCTGAGTGTGCAACCATTTTGACAGTATGCCAGCAGGGTTTGCGGGGTCTGGATATAACTTAGTTGCTATAATTATAAGCATTAAATCTGCCTGAGAGAGGGTTCTTTCTTGGGCATGTACTGTTTAAAACATAACACCCCACATAACATCCTTATTCAGTATCAATATTTACGTCAGTTATATATTTGTTAATACTTATGTCAGTGGTGTGCTTCTTTCTTAATAAACATGTCACTTTGAAAAGCAAACCGTGTTTGTATCAGTTTACCTCAGTTAGTCATCCAAGTTGGTATGAGTTCATACTCAGGCCTAGCTTTGAATTCCTTGAATTATTGGTGATTTCCTGCTAGGAATGTTAGTGCAGTAGGTGGGAAATTGCTTGCTGGAGGGGAAAATTTGGGGGTGGCACTGTCACCTAAAATAGACTTGTCTCCTGAATATATGATAGGGGAATTAGCAATTCTAGGAGACATACTGAGAGAGAGAGGTAACAAGCAAGATTTTCCACTGGTGTATATAGTGGAAGTATCCTAGCCAGAAATCTCAGGCAGAGGCAAGCTCTGCAATTAACCAAAAAGGATTTTATAGAGAAACAAAAATAAAGTCCCTAACAAACTCCCATGCTATTTAAACTAAATAATCATACAAGAAGCAGGCAGAAGTCAGGGTCTCGGGTTTTAACACCATCTAATCTCCAAGAAATCAGTGACACATTTTTCTTGCATCTTCATTAAAGCAGATCTCTAGATGCGAATGTCTCTCATCTAAAAGCAACCCGAAGAGGACCTCATCAGGTCCGTCCACTGATTCACATGTAAAGTGATGGGTTTGGGTGGGATTTTATTACAAATATATTGAACATGCAGTTATAGAGAGCTAAAAGTTCTGCAATCATGCTGTGTTTTGTCGTTCTGAGTGTTTCAGCTTTTCTCCAAGCATGCTGACCAGATCCAGGGAGTAACTTAGCATGTTTTTCACCTATATGAATGAATGAACGAACGAACGAACGAACGAACGAACGAACGAACTAACTAACTAACTAACTAACTAACTAACTAACTAACTAACTAACTAACTAACTAACTAACTAACTAACTAACAGTCCTGATGCAGAGATTATGAGTAGGTATGCATTTCGGAAGCCATTGCCATTTCGGTGTGAAAAATAGTACTCACACCAGCACTCCAGCAGTAGGAAACTGGTGGAATGGCCACATCTTTGTGCACCCACACTGCAAGGGAAACATTTAATGACCATTGAATGGGGATTCTTTTCCCTCCCAGTCTGAAGTTTGGCAGGGACAATCCCTTAGGCAAGGGCAATCTCTGAAAATTACATCACTACAGAGCAGGAGGGGAGGGAATGTTTTCTGCTGAGAACAAGTGTGGTGTAGTGGTTAAGAGTGTTGGAGTAGCATCTGGGAGACTTGGATTCAAATCCTACCTTGTGTTATGGAGGCTTATTGTGTGACCTTGAGCCGGACATACTTTTCCAGCCTAACCACTTCACAGTTCTGTTATGAGAATAAAATGGAGGGAGAGGATAATGGCATGAGTCATTTTGAGTCCCTACTGGGAGTCCTGAACTTTCTTAAGTCTCCTGGTGGGAGGGGCTCATTCTTGGTGGGCTTAGAACGTTCAGCACATGAATGTTGTGCAGATCCAGAATCCATGTGACATGCTGTTTATACATGGTAGGGAACATCATACAATTGGGGGGGGGAGGATTATACACCACTTCCATATGTGAAGACATTCTAAGCCAGTTTAGAAGGCTCTTTGTGCCAGCTTGGTAGAGTAAGAGCAGCAGCCTCCAATCTGGAGAGCCGTGTTTGGTTCCCCGCTCCTCCACATGCAGTCAGCTGGATGACCTTGGGCTAGTCACAGCTCTGACAGTGTTGTTCTGACCAAGCAGTCTTGTCAGAGCTCACTCAGCCCCACCTACCTCCCAGGGTGCCAGGTGCAGGGTGAGGAAGGAAAGGCAATTCTAAGCCGCTTTGAGACTCCTTCGGGCAGTGAAAAGCAGGGGATAAAAGCCAACTCTTCTTCTCCTCTTTCTAAATAAACAAAAATAAATATGGAAACCAGTGCAAGTGCCAAACTGAGCATGCAACAGAATAATATTATGGAATATGAATACAACATCTGAACAAAATTTCTGTGCATGTCTGTATTCCAAAATAAGGAATGAAGAACTTTGACAGAATGGCTTACTTCACATTGGAACAGGAATGCATTCCAGTCTTGAGCCTGATCATACCGCCTTAAAAAACACACATACTACCATGTGCACTCTTCAAGAATATGCTCTTCCACACATCCAAATTATATGCCAAGGGTTAACAAAATTGCCTGCACAAAGAACTGCAAAGTGTCACAGGCAGTTCCTGCAATTCTGCAAAGAGCAGCAGATTCTGAAAGGACAAAGCTCTAAACTCATTTGTTACTAAATTCCCTTATCTGCAGCCCAGAAGTTGGCTCTTGTGTACTGCAGGATTACACAGGACTTATGGACATTTAATATAGCACTGTAGCTCCCTGAAGGGCATGTCACTGTACATCTGTAACAGAACCCTGAAGACCAAGATTGGCAGGTTATTTCCAATCGGCATATGAACTTTAGCCCTTCAATAGACCCTTTACCAGTCCAGGCACTAACACCTCTTCCACTCTGCCTTCCCTTTCTCAAGACATGTTAGAAAGAAAATCTGGAGTATCTAAATTGGTATTCATTTTACATTTTACAATGCCATTATAGAGCTGGAGGGGGAGGGCTGTTCACAAGGGACTTAGCAGAAAGGAAGATTTAGCTGCATCATCTGCACTGGTTGCCACTTGTATTCCGGATCAAGTTCAAGGTTTTGGTTCTGATCTTCCAGTCCATCCATGGTCTGAGGGACTGTCTTACTCCCTACTCACAGAGCCTTGTGGTTTGAGGTCCCTGGCCGTCAGGATATATGCCTTGCCTCAACCGGGGTCAGGGCCTTTTCATCCCCGGCCTTTACCTGGCGGAATGAGCTCCTGGAAAAGCTGAGGGCCCTGCAGGAGGTTTCACAGATCTACAAGGCCTGTAACTTAAAGCTCTTCCCCCAGAGGTTTGGTTGAGGCCAGGTGGCAGAACCGTGTTGGGTCCCTCCTCCAAATACCCCTCCTATGGGCCATGGGGTGCCACAGCCCACTGAAGACAAAAGGGGAGATTAATAGGGTGAGATACGGGGGGGGGGGGTTGTTTTTAATCTTATTTCTGTAAATTACCTCAAGATGGCTGGCTCAGAGTTGCAATCAATAAGTATAAAATAAATAAATAATAAAACTGTCACCAAACATACCATTCATCCCTGCATATGATCCCTAGCTTTCTTTCATACTTCATTTTTTCTTAGCTTAGCTCTAAGCGTAAACTAAGATAGAGGGATTCTCCAGAATAAAGTAGGTGAGAACAGGAAGCATTCTATCCAATTCTCCCTTGCGTGTGAATCACCCAAACAATTGTGGCCACAGATACACGTGGGCAGCTGTGCTGGTCCAAAGTAGCGGAACAAAGTTTGAGTGCAGTGGGACCTTTAAGACCAACAACGTTTTCTTCAAAGTGTGAACTTTTATGTGCATGCACACTTCTTCACACAACGAAATGGAAATCAAGAGGCTATGAATACATGGAGTGAGTAAATTAGCAGTAAACTAGTAAAAAGCATCATGGAAATATCCAAATATGTAATATAATGAAGATGTTTAGCCAATTCAAGAGCCTTGCTAGAATAATAACCTGAGTTTATAAATTTATCTGGTTATCAGTCCTTTCGGTTCAACTCCAGTTCAAAAACATAGTAGAGGGAATAAAAAATGTCAAGATTAATGATTAATGGCAGATGCATTCCCAGTTGTAGAGCAGAATAATTAAAAGCGACTTGTTACTAGCTCCATCCACCCAAGCATGGAGGCATCCCGACAAATGATTGGCCATACTAAAGTCTCCTGGCCTAAGACCAGAGAATTAGATCCTAATCTTACATTCTAAATTACATTCCATACTACTATTCATTACATTACAATCCACTATTGCCCCCAAATGAAATAAAATGAAGAGGGGATTATAAGGAATGCAGGTATAAGAGATGAGGTTAACATATGTAGTAAGATAAGAAACCACTTTCTCTGTTGAGTCCTGGGGGATTCCATTGTTTTGAGTGTTGCAATAACTTGCAACTCAGCAATTTCCCTTTCCAGCTACTTTGAGGTCCCCCATTGAATGTCCTGGAAGGTTGGAGTGTTTGCCTACAGATTTTTCAGTCTTGTGATTTTTGATGACAGATTTGTGTCTATTTACTTTTTGGAGGAGGGTTTGACCCATTTGACCTATGTAGAGAACAGAAGGGTATTGTAGACATACAACGGTTTGCTTGCTGAAGGAAGATATAATAATTATGCTCTCTGACTTTCACTCCGTTCCCCCAGTTCTCATCATTCTTCAAGCTCACTCTCTTCCCACAAAATGCTACAATCATTCCTGTTTTCATTGTCCCATGTCCTTTCCTAATCTAAGGCCTACTTCTTAGACTTCCTTCTCTAGGCCCTTTTCCTGGCTAACTCCCTCTGTCAAACAACAAAAACTCAGCAACAGGCAACAAGAACTCCTTCAGCTGGCCACAGCCAACCTTCTGCAGGGTCTTCAAACCCACCATTGACCCAATAATCCTGTTTGTGCACTGTAATATAGATCTTCGAAGATTGTTGGTTAAAAAAAAGTGGAGAACAGCTGTGACAAGCTGAATTAGGGTTATTTTCCATGAAATGTTCGTTTTAGAAAGAGCGTGCATCTTTTAAAATTATTACACACATTCCTTTTTCCATTTCAGTTACTGCACACATTCATTTTTTGTTTCCTAGGACAGTAACTATGCCGGAGCGACGAGATGAGAAACATCTTGCAGACCAACCCAAGGCTCCGACACAGCTTGTTAACATCGATACGACCCCTACAGTGTTCCAGCTGCTTTAGGAATGATTCAGGAGACTCCAAAATGTAATAGGTGAAACAGACCAAACGGAAAACTTTCGTAGCCCTCATAAAACTGAAGTGAGAGCAATGCTTCAACATCAGAGACATACCTGCGTGCATCTCAGCCCCACTTTCATGTCCCAACCACACTTTTTTCTTCTTCCTCCACTCCTACATTCCTGTTGCTCTGCATTGTCTGAAGAGAAAGTTAACTCTGCCACTGAACAAAGACCTTTTGATACTCCCCTAAGCTACTGCCAAGTCATTTTGCATTTCTAACTATAGTACAAGAGGAACTGTATCCTCACTGTGTGAGCTTCACTATGTTACCATCCATGCAGATTCAGCAAGGGAGAGGGAAAAGACAAAAGAAAGATGCAGCATTTTGTTCCAGACCCTTTCGTTGACATGTTGACAGGTATGAAAGAAAGCAGAAAATCAACTACAGCTTCAACACCAAGCTTGGTAGTAGTGAGCATGTGATTCTGGACTTTATGGTCTTGGGGAAGAGTATGTAGTTGCACATAAAAGACTGGACTTCAGGAGATCAAATTTTAACAAACTTAATGTTGGGTAGAATCCCATGGTCAGAAAAACGTAAGGAGATGAAAGTCCAAGAAGGTTGTGAGTTTTTTTCAAAAGTAAAATACTGAAGGCACAATCACAGACAATCCCTTGAGAAGAAAAGCTGGGAGGAAGCTAAATAAACCAGGATGGCTCCATAAATAGCTTTCAAAAGAATTGAGTAATAAAAAAGACTCAGCATGAGCTTAGGCTAGTAAGAAATGCTAAAAACAAGAAAGGGTTGTTCAGTTAGAAGAAGAAGAAGAAGAAGAAGAAGAAGAAGAAGAAGAAGAAGAAGAAGAAGAAGAAGAAGAAGAAGAAGAAGAAGAAGAAGAAGAAGAAGAAGAAGAAGAAGAAGAAGAAGAAGAAGAAGAAGAAGAAGTTGGTTCTTATATGCCGCTTTTCTCTACCCGAAGGAGTCTCAAAGTCGCTAACAATCTCCTTCCCATTCCTCTCCCCATAACAGACACCCTGTGGGGTAGGTGAGACTGAGAGAGCCCTGATATTACTGAAGACGAATAAAAGTTGGTTCTTATATGCTGCTTTTCTCTACCCAAAGGAGCCTCAAAGTGGCTTACAGTCGCCTTTCCTTTCCTTTCCCCACAACAGACACCTTGTGAGGCTGAGAGAGCCCTGGTATCAATGCTCGGTCATAACAGCTTTATCAGTGCTGTGGCGAGCCCAAGGTCACCCAGGTGGCTGCATGTGGGGGAGTGCAGAATATATTCAAAGTAAGAAAAAGAACAGGACATGCTAGGGCCATTGCGGGGACCAGAAAACGACACTGTAACAGGTGATGAAGAAAGGGCTGAATTGCTCAATTCCTACTTCTCCTCAGCCTCGTCTTGCAAATGGAATCATGCTCAACATGGCCAAATCATTTCATGTGAAGAAGGATGGAAGTTGTGGCCTAGGATTACTATAGGGTTAGTCCATAAACACCTATTTTGTTTAAATGTTTATATTTCATTCCACTGATCACTTTTTTTGTTTTGTTTTTCTTATCTAAAAATAAGTGGAGGGGAAGAGATTGTGCAAGTTCTGCTCATCTGAGCCTGATTCTGTACCTCACATTCTACTGCTCTGCCCGTCGTTTTCTGAGCTCCATCACCGACTGATTGATTCATCTTGTGCATTTCTCCATTAGGAATATTCAATTTTTACTGGAAGACACATTTCCCATTGTAACAGAGAAGGTGGCTGAATTTTTAGCCACAGTTCTGCAAGACAAAACTCGCTCCTGTAAGAAATAACTTGTCTCTTACATTCCTTTAGGATGGTGTCTGTATAATGATTTTCCCTCTAGTTAATTTTATTAGGAACTAACTTTTAATTCCTACGTTAAATGCCCTGTTTTATTTCATTTAATTCATATTCTAACTTTATCTTGTTACATCCATCATTCTATAGATTTATTACTATTATCACAAATATCTCTTTATTCCAAGTAGTCTGAATATATTTGATTATTATGTACTTGGATTATTGTTATAGTGCCATTAAAGGTTTTTGAAATTTTGATTTTGAACTAAAAATAAGCTATTTCTCTGCTTATTATAAGTCTTTAGCAAAAGAAATGCTCCATTTCCACCCATAACTCTAATCTACATTAGTAACTCACAGAGTAGTACTGTCACAGCAAGCAGAACCAACAAGTGATGAATTATAGCAATGAATGGGATGACAAGCAAGGTTCAAACTGAACTTCAGTGCTAGGCGTCCCAACTGTTGAGTCTAAAAGAAATCTGGCTTCTGACCCTTTTAATCAGTGCACACACAATGCTCCCCTTGGTTACCTCTAGAGAAGGAGAGAGGAATTCACACAAGAGTGGAAGAGGTACATGAACCTAGAACATGCCACTAATTCCTGATTAGGACAGGCTTTCTCAACTAGGGTTTTGTGAAACCCTGGGGTTTCTTGATGGCCCTGGAAAGGTTTCCTGAGTAGGTGGGAGTTATATATATAATTTGTTAAACATTTATGGTCATGTCGACCTGCCACCCCCTCAATGGCCAATGATGGGCCCTGGTGCGGGAAGGGACTCCAAGTGGGGATGGACACAGCTATGCTTCCCAACCATATTCTGCATGATTGCACCACTTCTGGGGTTTCTCAAAGCCTGAAGAATATTTCAGAGGATTCTCAATGGTAAAAGAATTGAGAAAGGCTGGGATAAGAGCTTCACAGTAGTCCTACAAAGAGTTACTCTACATTAAGCCTATTGCTTAAAATGCATAAGAATGGAGCATCTTTGCATAAGACTGCACTGGAGGCGAAATACTTTGCATCCTATCAGTCCTTGAAGCAGTTTGAGGACCTCCCCCTACTCTGAGTCTTCTTCCAAGTTAAGAGACCACTGAATAGTGGTTATCCAGCCTAAGCTAGCATACCACCCAGTACATTAATACCAGGTCTCTGGGTTGATTTCAAAAGACTACAGTAGTAGCACACTAAACACTGAAGTAAAGCTGGATGGGGAAGAATATTTCCTCTATGATCTTGCCATTGGAATCCCTCTCCTTGTTTTCAGTGAAATTCTAGAGTGCAGGTGGAAAAACATTTGGATCATTGGATTTTATTCACTACCCCAGAACAACAGGAATTGGTGTAGGGAGAAAATGGTGCAAAAGAAAGAGCACACACAGTGTCTCTTAACATTAGGTCAGCATTGATCAACAGCTAGCTGAAGACAGGGATGGAAGGCAATGGCTGTGAACTAGGGAGAAGAAATTTGCCAAGTAGTAAGAGTAGTGGGGATGGATTTAACCATAGAGTTTTAAATAAATCCTAGAGTACTATTGTATCGTGATGATATCACTTCACATTTCACACTAGAAGTGAACTCACACACCAGCGCCCATTCTCCATCCCCACCCCCACCCCCACCCCCTGGGGCAGTTGTCAAGTGTGGTAGGCAACCCTAATTTGGAGTTTTTCCACCAATTATATGTATATCGTTCAAAAATGCAGTTTTCACATTGAAAACCAAACCTCACCAAAGCACAACACTGCACAACAAAATATTGATACAACTATCTTCTTTAAACCCTTACTTCAGTTGGCCAAGTCTACAGAAGTTAGCTGAAGACAAGAACTATTCACATACCTAAGATGTTAGCTTTAGGCTGTGATTCGTTATGCACTTGAGAGGAAAGTCCTATTAAATCCAGGGGGATTTACTTTTAAATACACCGGCATAGGATCAGGTGCATTTCTCTTTGATTTGGGTTTTAGTTAGCATTCACCGCACTAACAGAAAATTACGATGAGGAATTAAATAAGTGATTATGATCTCATAATTTATAAATCAATTCCAGCCTTTATTAGAAATCCTTCAGAAAAAAAGTATAGATAATTAGGCTGTTATATAGTAACTCATGCATATCAAATATCTCAGCCAAGGAGGTTAATTGAAGCTCTCTCTTCATCATTGTAAATGTCTCCAAACTGCTTTGACTGGGTCAAGTGGAAACAAAAAAAAAGGTACACTCTAATAAATGCGCTGAACAAATTAACAGCAGAAAGAAAACACTAGTCAGAATAATATATTCCGTTGCATAGTTATGGGTTACTAAAAGGGTCTTATGAGGGCCAGTTTTCTCGATTGTATATGGTTGCATACAAACTACAGGGCTAAATTAACAAACTCTCAGCCGCATCAAGCAATTTCCCCCCAATTGTTACTGAACAACTGAAGAGGGTCCTTTTATTTCTCTCTCGGAAATACAACACTTTTAGCGCCAGCTCTGTTTTCCCATGTGCATTTGGTCAGTACAGAACATGCTGGAAATGTCTTTCTGGATCAGAACTAGCTCATTTCTACTCCTGCTCGGCAGCATCCCGCCATTTATTTATTTTCATCCTGCCACTCATCTTCCATTGCAGAACTGGACACAGTTTAGGGACCTCAAGCACTGACCACACCCAGGCCTGCTCTTCCAGCAAGATTACTGTATTGTGAGCACTCCCGGCTGTACAAAGGGATTCCTGTGTGCTCAAAAAAGAAAGAGCATTTTCCCTCCTTCCCCCCAGCATTGGATACAACAGCCCACAGTTCCATATTTCAGCAAATCCAGCAGTGGATTTTTTCCTTGCGCATTTGTGACATGTTTAACCTATCAGTGAATGGCTCAAAAATCTAACAAGAGGTACACATCCTTAAAACCCACGCAGTGGCACAGAAATGACACATATTTTAAAACATTATGGCTGGTCACCAAACAGCTACACGGTAAACACAAGCAATTACTTTCACACCAAGAGTTGTTAAGGTCATTCCCACACAAAAAAATCACTGCAATTATCAAATTTGTCATGAACAGCAGCGCAAGGACAGCTAACCCCATGCTGGATTCTCTGGATGCTTCTCTTTCGCAAACAATCCGTTCTTTCTATTTAGCTGCTATCTTCAGGTTCCAATTCCTCTTTTTAATGTACTTATTAGTGGTTGGGAATTTGCATGAGAACAGACCCCTTTGTTTCTGAAGCGTTTGTCTGCTTCTCCACTCTTCGGATCCCATCCTGCTTCTGTTAACATGAATGAAAGTTTTGTTGGGCGAATTCAAAAGGAGGTAGGAGCGAGAGCTGGTGCTGAGGCCCTGCTAACAATCCGAGCCAGTGGGGCTCAGCATCTTTCAGGTACGGGCAATTTAAAAAGCACAATGCCTTTTCTGTAGAAACAGTAATTAGCGGCTGCAGCAATCTTATGATGTCACCAGGGATTATGATTTTGTGGGAGGAGCAAACAGCAGGATCACATGTATTTCAAAGAGACTATTTTCATGCAAATATTCCTCATTATACAAAAGAGGAAGGTAAAACGGGGTGGGGGGGGAAATCGGGAGCTGCAGAATTGAAAAGCGTTCTGTGTTAAAACAATGCTGTCTATGCAATGGCTTATTCGTCATGGAAGGGGTACCCTCTTAATTCTTCATGCATAAAATTCCAACAATTTTATAACAAACAGGGGAACAAAGGCCTGTTAACAGGCAAGGACGCATCCAGTTGCTCATTCATGAACAAGAAAAACAAGCCTGTCATGAAATCTTGGCTGAGAAGTCATTCTGTTCATGGACACCACCTTCAACATGGATATAATAAACATCCATATGATGCTCTAGAGCAGGGGTAGTCAAACTGCGGCCCTCCAGATGTCCATGGACTACAATTCCCATGAACTCCTGCCAGTGAATGACCCCCCAAATTCAGTCTGAACATAATTTGGATGCCATGTAGAGACGCATTGGGGGAGGTCCCCTGAAAGTTTGTATCTATAGCTCACACCGGGTCCATTCTATACAATCCTGAACCTGCACCTGTCATTTCCCCAGAAAACATTGGTGGGGGCATAACTCACACTCCATCAATTCAATCCTCAGTAAACTTAGAGAGCAGGTAAAGGAGAGTCAGCTGGAGATTCCATGTAGATTGGTGTATCTAGCACCCTGGTGGGCAGATTCAATCACATCACAAACCTCATGCACCAAACCAGTTTGTTTGGTACCTAAACATGTGTGATGGTTCATGACTCACAAACTGGGCATGCCAAAAACTGTGAACTAAAATGAACTGCATTTTCCCAATTTGTGCCAATCCCTGATCCTCACTGCAGGATCCATCCCACAGATCGTTTGTACAGCAAACCTCTTTGAGTAGTCAAGCAAGAAGTCTCTGCACCTTTTCAACAAGGTGGATCCAACCCAGGTGACAGAGATGGAGAGATGATGATTTGCCTGACCTTGAATCCCAACTGAATTCAAGGCAAAACTAGGATTGAATCCAGGGGTTTTCTGGTCCATAATTAAGGGTGCCATCATAAGCAGAACCACTCAGAATATAGTCATATTGGTTCAGTGGGGCTAACTCCCAGAAAAGTGCAAAATATCAGGTGAGGCTAAAACATGCATGAAGCTATGAAGCACACAGAGGTTCCTAACCAGCTGTGGGCCTCATGGCAACAACCCACCGATGGGAAGAAGGCTTTTAGCTCCAATTGAGGGGCTGGCTGTCAAGGTGGGTATGACCAGAAGCCCACAAAATTAAGAAGCCCACTGGCTGTATCAGTGGCTGCTGTAGAAGAAGTGCCTCTGGGCTTGTAGCAGGAGTATCAAGCCAATGTAAAGGGGCTAAAGGGTTGGAATTAGGGGTTAGGTCTGGCTGTTGGGGAAGGCTATAAATGAGGTGGTGAGGCAGAGGTGAGGGGTATTGGAAGAGGAAGTAGAGAAGGCATGAATCACAGGGAAATGAAGGTTACTGGCCCATGCAAACTCAGAAGAAATCTACTTAGAAGTTGAATAAAGCAGTGCCCAGCTAGACACAGAGACTGTGCCTTTTGTTCCACTTTCTGCCAGGATAAAGTCTCAACCCCCACCCAGCTTTCCGTGGGTTCCACTGCCATGCTATAGCTTGCAACCACTAAAATGGGACAGTGGATTTCTCAACAGAACTATTAAACTATATTGTAAGCTATTTTAGGTCCCCAAAGAGTTGAAAAGCAGGATACAAACCAGGTTTTGAAAAAAAAAATGTTAAAACACACATCTCATACTGGAAGCGCAAAGGTTCTATTCATGCAGCAGGAATCCTACAAAATGCAGGGTCCCCTATCACATAGCCAGTTCTACCTACAGAAGGTTCTGTGTATTTGTTCACACATAGCAATGGGCGGTACATAAATTGTGTATTATTCTGTTCCTTCCCCCAACCATCACAAAGCAGTTTGTTAGTATGTGAAGATACCTAGAGATGGAAGAAACAGGACAGTTAATAAATCTTGGACAAGCTTTCTCAACCAGGGTTTTGTGAAACCTTGGGGTTTCTTGATGGCCCAGGTGCCTCCCCATATGACCACTGATGGGCCTGGAGGGGATGGGAAATGAAGTGGCCTGGGTGGGCGTATACACAGCTCTGCTTCCCAACCATATTCTGCATCATCGTGGCACTTCTAGAGTGTCTCAAACCCCGAAAAAATGTTTCAGGGGGCTCTCAGTGGTAAAAAAAAAAGTTGAGAAAGGCAGATCTAGGGAGTTGTCACATTTTCTGCCATTACATTCATGACAGAACAGGCTTTCAAATGACAATGTTATGTCCCAACAGTCACCAAAGATATGGAAGCGGCTTTATTCAACTTCAAGAGGAAACCAAAAAATGACACTGTGAAAACCAGGGTTCTGTAGAGGTTTCCGAAGCACATACATACTTTCCTTTTGATTTATATCATAAACTTGACCACAGAATGAATTTTTAATATGTTTTTTTTCACAGCATAAACAGAGAACGAGTGTGAGGCGCTGTCATTATGTGCAGCTGGGATTGGTTTGGATGAAATTGTAGATCTTAGGGGTTAATCCAAAAACTTCACAGAAGAAAAGATGTGACAATTATGCAGCAAAGCCAGGAAGTGCTGCTTCCACTGGAAGGCCCTGTCAAAACTCTGAGTGGCAGCTGCTCCTTTTGGAAGTGTAACCTCATTTTCATTGGACAAAGTTCATTGCCCCAGATGTAGAGCTCTCCTTCTCTACTTCTGACAAGAAGTAGCTCTTCTCTTCTCACAAGGAAGGGTGCCTGTGCATCTCCTGCCAAAGGCATTTATGTTCAGACAGAGTTGATATATGGGCTGCTGTTCACAAATTATCTTGCAGAATCTCTCTTCAAAAACACCTGTATATTTTAATGCAGTTCAGAATTTACAGCTTGTCAGGAAGGCGCAGTCTCAGCCACATTTTGTCAATCAAAACCCAAATCCTTTTACTTTGGAGGTATTTTTCATACCGCTTGAGGGCATCTGACATCTCATAAAACTTAAAAATGAATTTTCACCCGGGGGGGGGGGGGATGAGATGACTGAAAATTGTTTCTAATTAATCAAAAAAGACAATATACTATGTCAGGTTGATACATGAAGACCTGGCATTTTAAGAATGTTCACAGTGGAAAATACTATGGCCATTTCCGCATGAGTAAAATGTTCCTGGACAGCCTTGGCACACTGGCGGCATATAGAGCCCCCTCCACATGACATTGGCAACATCCAAAAGCTGTCCAGTAGCCGGGTCGTGATTTGGCTATTTGTAAGTCGCGATTTCAGGAATACGGAAAACTGGATTTACCACCCTAAATCGTGCAAGCCATTAGTGAGCAACTAGGGATAAGGCCATATGGAGAGGGAAATGCACGATAGTCTCAGCAGCTTTGTCCCTCCTTTGCTCCCACCCTCCCTTCTCCATTTCCTGCTTTGAGTAATTTTTTTAAAAAAATGACGCGGTCCGTGTTACAGCAGGAGCACAAACCTACATTCTCCAAGGTTAAATAAAATCTTCTTTAAAGTGTCCAGTTTTCTTGAAAGGCAAAACACAGCCCTGTTTTTGTTTTCTGGAGGTGGGAAATGAGCTGGGAAAGTGGGGGCAGCTTTCTCATGATAATTCAGACTGTGTGTGCTTTGTTTTTAAGCCCACCATTATAGAACATAATGTATTTTTGGGTTTCAGTTACCTGCCCAGCCTTCTCACAATTTGGGCAGGCAAAAAACAGTCCTGTTGGAGTCTTCTGAAGGTGGGAAGCCAACCATTAGCACAAAATGTCTTCTTGGGCTCCAGGGACAAATTGCAGCATCTCAGAAATTCACCCAGACAGAAATAAAGTGCAGAAAAATACAAATCCCAAAAAGGGGGCTGGAATGCTGTATCGTTCTGGTATTTCTCCCGTGTTTTCATAATTTTCTTTCAGTCTCAGTAACTGAAAGTACATTTGTTGTTACCTGACTGGTAGCTCCACTGAAATGAACATCACTTAAAGTCAAATTTATGTTTCCCAAATGAAATTAGGTTTTGCTTCCAAAATATACATTTTATATACATATTTGTATCCTGCCTTTCAACCCATAACAAATTCAAGATGGCCTAAGTTTTTCTAAAAAAATTATAGCTTTTATTAATTTTGAAACAACTGTTAACACAGATTAAAACCACAAGTAACACTTTCCATGAGAAATCCCTCATGAACAATCCTCCCTTGCAAGATAGGAAGCTCTTATATGGACAATTTCGTGCTAGCATGAACCACCAGGCTAATGAGGGCTTGTAAAGGGACCAACCAGAAACTCTAAATCTTGGACTTGATGGACCAATCAGAAGGCTACATTAAGGGCCAATCAGGCTCTTGGTGGATTCCTCAAACTCTATATAAGACTGTGTTTCCCCCACTTGTTGGCTCAGTGTAAAGTGATTGAATAAAGAGCTGTGTTTTCGAAAAACATGAACTCTGCGTCTACCCATCCTGCAGACTTATCAGAAGTCATGCTGCCATGTTCGTGAAGACTAAAACAGAAAAAGCTTCCATGTGAACTTTCACATTTTGATTTTTCATATCAAGAAGCTAAAAAATCTTTCACATTTTGATTTTTCATATCAGGAAGCTATAAAATTTTTCACTTTTTGATTTTTCAACAAAGAAAGATTTATCAACAATGAATCCAATTCAAGTTTACTGTATGCCACAATATATAGGAATCCAAACAATTGTCTACTACTAGAAATAAAATGCAAAGAGAATAAATGATAAAACACTGGATACAATAAGTGCCTCCTTTTACCTTACACATTTTGGGGTGTTCATGGGTAAATGCACATATGTGTGTGCACAAATAAATAGAATGGGAAAAAACATTTCTGCATGGCAATAACTATAGTGAGTATAAAGCTTAGATAACATAATGGAGCAACTCAGTATAATATCCCATAATGTGAACATCCTTAAAGGAGGGAAAAGTTAAGCGCTTTGAAACTATAAGATTTTGATTTAGCATAGCTGCAGAAGACTCATAGGAAAATGCAAAACACACTGTTGATAATTTCATCAAGGAACAGAGATTTCTTTGCGTGTACTGGAAAAAAAGAAAAAGAGGCATTGCTATTTTTACTGGTTCTAAGGAGTTTCTTAATAGAAGATAAAAAGATCGACTCAAAACAAAGATTCTTAGTCACAAAGGGCTCTTGGGAAGATGTATTCTTAACTTTAGGAAGCACAATTCAAACGTCTTATCTTTTTAAGCTCATAAGGTGTTCAAATGGGTTTATGGAAGGTGAAGTTATTATCACAGGCAGCTATAATTGATGCCTTAGTTCAGTTAGGAATAATCTACATAGGGGCAGATTGGGAAAGAGGAAAGTATCCTGGGTAAGGGTCTTATGCATTCAAAAGGGAGGAAGGAGACCATCGATGGTGAGCCATGGACAAGATGTGCCTGAACAAGCTGCTGGGCCAAGTATGATCATAGCCACAGAAACCAGGGCCAGCTGGGTGCATCCCTTGCTATAGCAAGGACAGGGACAGTCTGGTACATTCTTTATAATGGTGAGGTCAGTGCCAGTCCAAACTGAGCATCTCCTTTTCTCCTGTTCCAGCAAAAAAAAAAAAGGCTTGGCCCCATCACTATCTTTGGGCTTCAGTGGCACCATCAGGTAGGTAGTCCTTCTAGGCCACTGTCCCACTGGAAGTTTTCCTGATTAGCTGAATGACCCATGAATCTACAAATATTTCATTTTTAAAAGATTCGTTTTTAAAAATGGCTAAAGGACACATGAAGATATTTCAGTATGAGTTAAGGCTATATGCCAAGCTTTCTCAACCAGAGTTTCCTGAAACCCTAGGGTTTCTTGAAGGCCCTAGAAGGGTTTCCCAAACAGCTGGGAATTTTTAAAACATATATTTTAAATTTGTTCAACATTTATTGGATGAGATGACCATATATGGTCATGTCAACCTCCCACCCCACCTCTCAAAATGGCCAATGATGGGCATGGAGGGGAGGGGACATGGGTGAGCATGTACAGAGCTACGTTTCCCAATCATATTCAGCGCAATCATGCTACTTCTGGGGTTTCTTGAAGCCTTAAGAATATTTCAGGGGTTTCTCAACAGCAAAAAAAGTTGAGAAAGGCTGGTCTGCACAACTTGGTTGGACTTACTCCAGAATCAATTAATAATTTGCTTCATCTAATATTACATAGAATTTTTTATTTTACCAGGTCCATAGTACTCCTTTCTAGTATAAATGCTCAAATTGCTATTTGGATCTCCACTGAATCTCCTTTGGTACAAAAGTTAAACCCATATTTATTACAAGATGCCCCAGTCAAAGATACAACCAAGAAGGGAGTTTCAATCCTTCCTTTCTTCTCCCAGTATAGCTTGACTGAAGAAGTTAGCACTTGATTTGAAATTAGTACATTTTGGGAAACAATGAAAGCCTTTATGAGAGTATATTTTTATCGCCTTATGGAACTTGGAAAAAAAAGAGTATTAATAGAAAAAAATCATGCATTAGAAACTGAACAAAAAGACATCTAACAGTTAAAGATTTTATCAGAAAGATTAGAAATTGCTAGAAAAAAACTGGGGGGGCAGGAACTGCAGATAATGGCTTTAGTATATACCATACAATTTTTAAGGAAAATAAGCCCAATAAGGCTTATTGAACTCTGGTGCTGGAGAAAACTCTTGCAAGTCCCTTGGACTGCAAGGCGAACAAACTGGTCAGTCTTAGAGGAGATCAGCCCAGACTGCTCCTTAGAAGCCCAGATCCTGAAGATGAAACTCAAATACTTTGGCTACCTCATGAGAAGGAAGGACTCCCTGGAGAAGAGCCTAATGCTTGGAGCGATCGAGGGCAAAAGAAGAAGGGGACATCAGAGAATGAGGTGGCTGGATGGAGTCACTGAAGCTGTGGGTGTGAACTTAAATGGACTCTGGGGAATGGTAGAGGACAGGAAAGCCTGGAGGATTATTGTCCATGGGGTCACAATGGGTCGGACACAACTTTGCAACTATCAACAACAACAAGCCCTATAAAGAGATCATAATGTAATATAATGCAAGGAAAAATCATTAGCATTTTGGAAAATAAGGAAATGGCTGAAATGGCATTTTGACATGGAAAAATGCTTTTGACAGAGTGGAATAGGAGTCTTTGCTTATGGCGATAGAAAATTATACATTAGATAATTATGTAACGTAATTTTAAAAGATTAGCGTAATGTATAAAGATCCAAAAGCTAGGACGATACCAATATTAGGCAATTATGTAATTAAACAATATTAACAATATATAAAGATCAAAATTCTTGGGTGACAACAATTTCTGGGGAACACTTTTTAGAAAGAGGAGCTTGAACAGGTTGCTCCTTATGAAGACAACATACCCCTTGGCTATAAAAATTACTGCATAATGATGAATAAGTGTATTGGGCTGAGAATAAATGAAATAAACACATATAATCTGTGCCAGGAAGTGTTACTTTAATGAAATTGCTTGATGTGATCAAAGTTTATAGCTCCCCTTCAGGACATAAATTTAATCCTAAAACATATTGGAATTACATCTTCAGATGAAGATTTCAAAGAAAAATTCAGGACAAAGCTTAACAGCCCAATTAAAGAAAAATGAGATGTCTGGATCTTTAGATCTTAAAGGTCTGGACAAGTTTTCTGATAATTACAGCCCAGTTGCGGGTGGTGCTAAGCTTGATTTTAAATGTTTTGGGCAGGGGGGAGGGGAAGAGCCTTAACTATTTCAATAAATATAATGCTTAAATTTTGATCCTTGTATAACAAGAAATGCCAATAACAGTTCACTGAAAAAGAAATACCAGATATTGTGGGATAACAGGTTTTGAGAGTTAGTGGTGTGTGATGTTGTCCACTAAAGCAGGGATAGTCAACCTGTGGTCCTCCAGATGTCCATGGACTACAATTCCCATGAGCCCCTGCCAGCAAATGCATTTGCTGGCAGGGGCTCATGGGAATTGTAGTCCATGGACATCTGGAGGACCACAGGTTGACTACCCCTGCCCTAAAGTTACAGAATACTTGGACATGTTAATAGATATAGACTACACAATTCAAAACAGATTTTTTTTGTATGTTAGCAGATTTGAATACAAAGACAACATTAATAAGCTGATCAAACTTCAAAATACTGTTTGCTAGGCTACGGACATAGAGCATCTGGACTAAAATAAACAACAAAAATGTGCAGGACTACAGAACTACAGAAATGAACCAACTTGTGTTAGATGTGCATGAATTTATGAAAAAGGATACTTTTTGTTCATATAAAGTGTTCCAGATGCAGAAGAGTTGCTTTGAAGGAGTCTCAAAGCTTCTTACAGTCGCCTTCCCTTTCCTCTCCCCATGATAACATGGCCAATGCAGATCTGTTCTGCTGTTGTCCGCCAGGGAAGGGCAGGGGGTTGGGAAAGGGTGTCTTGCTTACTATTCCTTACTAGTCCTGAAGAGGTGATGGGGTGCTTGTCGAGGGTGAAAACTGGGAGAGGTGAGCCACGAAGTGTCACCTTTTCTCCTCCTGTGGTAGGTTCTGGCCAGTTCCTTCCCTAGTTGTGCCAGGTGCCCCTCTGTGCGTTCCTCAACACCAGTGTGCATGTGTAGCTGTCTTTCTAGGAGAACTTCATGTATCACCTGGAGGCTGGTAACTCTGACAATAACTATGGATGGAATCCAACATACTGCTGGTAGAGTAAAGTTGGTGGAATGGAACTTCTATGCCACTTCTCTTGCTGTGGCCACTATACCGCCCAGCATTCTGATCCTTGGCGTCAGAATCCTAAGGAACACGGTGGGGTGGGAAGATGAGGAGCTGCAAGCCAGCTTGGTGTAGAGAGCCAGCGTGGTGTGGTGGTTAGGAGTACGGACGTCTAATCTGACGAGCCGGGTTCAATTCTGCACTCCCCCACATGCAGCCAGCTGGGTGACCCAGGCCATTTAGAGCTTTAAATATATAGAATGGTTCTTCAAATTGTGCTGGGAAACAGATCAACCCCCTTCCCTAATGTAGTCGCTTGAACAATGGTGTGATATATTTCCTGAATGGGAAACCAATTACTACAGCTTTCTGCACCAAGTGGAGTTTTCAAAACAGGCTTCCAAAAGCAGAACTAAGTAAAGCACAACTTACGAGTCAAAATAAGGGAGGGCCTGGGCAAGGGAATACTTTCTTCTGGCTGCAGGCACTGCTGCTCATCCTACAATTCTCCCTAAAGCAACTTCACAGAAGTTGCCAGGAAAACCTGCTGCTTTCCTTCTGCTTGCATGACATCTGATGCCTCTGATATTGCAAGCAACTTTGTAAAAATACTCTTCAGATTTCTTTATGCAAAAGGGATTAAGATGTATCAGAATGGGAAACTGCAATAGTTACATGGCATGTTTAATTACATGCTCCTAGGGTTTACATATGGAAGACAAAAAGTCCATTCCATCAGCATATACCATACATATCAGTAGGATTCTTCTCTGGCTGGATGACAAGGCCCATTGTTCATTCAACACTGTGACAAATCAATGTATTATGGTACACAACAAACAGTCTTGCCAACTCTGGGTTGAGAAGTCCCCGAGATTTCAGATCAAAGCCTCCAGAGGATGGAATTTGGGGAAGAGAGGGAACTCAGGTGGAATGTGAGCCCATAGAGTCCACCCTCTGAAGATGACATTTTCTAGGCGTGCGGACTTCTAATCTGGCGAGCTGGGTATGATTCTGCGCTCCCACACATACAACCAGCAGGGTGACCTTGGGCTCGCCACAGCACTGATAAAACTGTTCTGACCGAGCAGTAATATCAGGGCTCTCTCAGCCTCACCCACCTCACAGGGTGTCTGTTGTGGGGAGAGGAAAGGGAAGGTGACTGTAAGCCGCTCTGAGACTCCTTCGGGTAGAGAAAAGTGGCATATAAGAACCAACTCTTCTTCTTCTTCTTCTGGAATCAGGGCTAATCACCCTTCAGTACTCTAAACAAACTAAACTACTATTCCACTGCCAGAACAGCACCTTTGGATATAACTCCATATTCCTCAGTTTGGATAGTATAGTATAGAAAAAGGATAATTTTAGCTCTTCCAGTTAAGTTCTTCTATTCCGCATGATTTCACTAATTCCTTAGAATTTTTCCTGTTATTTTGAGGGGTGGGAGAACACTTCGAAACATGTATGAGGATTTAGAAGTAAGGGATAATTTCAGCTGCACTTCCTCTATAACCGACGATGCGCGCCAAGAACTCATACAGCAACAGAAGCGTCTGCAGAGCCATCAGCTACTGGGATAGCTGTGGGATTACTGTACGGTTGGTTAGATGGAAACGAAAGTACAGGCAGCCATGTGATAATGAAAGAGATGTGACCCACTTCGATTCCTACTGCTTCAAAAACTTTCCCATGGCTTCAGAAGGAAGTATTCTTTTACAGGGTAATGAACAATCCAGTCTTCTCACCCTAGCTTGTATTTCCCCATACTGGCACACATGCACATAAAAGCAAGAGACCTTCATCATTATCCCTCTAACTGCTAGAAGGAAAACGGTTGAGTTTAAGAACAATGTCAAAGAATCCAACTCTTCTTTCTGCCTGAAGCTCAAATAGAGGGTCAAAATCCTCAGGAGTGCATTAGAGACATGAATGGGGGAAACTCAAGCAACTGAGAGGAAGAAGAAGAAGGTTTTTATACCCCATTTTTCACTACCCAAAGGAGTCTCAAAGCAGCTAGCAATTGCCTTCCCTTCCCTTCCCCACAACAGACACCCTGTGAGGTAAGTGGGGCTGAGAGAGCTCTGACAGGACTGTGTTGTGCAAACCGCTCTATCAGGACTGTGATTGACCCAAGGTGATCCAGCAGGCTGCATGAGGAGGCATGAGGAATCAAACCTGGCTATCCAGATTACAGGCTGCTGCTCTTAATTACTATATCAAGATGGCACCAACAGCCTTCTAAACTGACTCAGAATGTCTTCATATATGGGAATGGTGCATAATCCCCCCTCAATTGAATGGTGTTCCCTACCGTGTATAAACAGCATGTCGCATATATTTCAGCTTTGGTCTACATTCTCTCACAATACCACAATAATGGTCTACGTTGTTACAGTAGCACAAGCCCACTCACAATATCTGTGAACCGCTCGGGGAGCAGTATAAATAATTTGCTAAGGCTAAGGGGGGTGGGCCAAGTCCGGGATAGGAAACAGGGGCCATTGGCCCCAGACTGACAATTGGAGGGAACAATCGGAAGGCGCTTTGCGCCTTCCAATTGGCCCATCAACCAACTGCTTCCATTTTGAGACGGTCGGAAGGTGCGAAGCCTCCCGACCCACCCACCTGGAACCATTGGCTACAGCTAGCTAGTCGGGAGACATTTCGCAAGGCGCGGAACCCCCCCCCCCTCTAGAGCGCCGGAGGATGGCCCTGCCCCGGCGGCCCTCTGCTGTGGCTGCTGCTGCTGCAAATTGCGCAGGGACTCACAGGCTGTCGCCTGCTGCTCCATGGTGCCCATAACGCTGGAGAGGAGCCAACCTGCCACCCTGACCAGGTCAGGCCCACCCGTCGGGCCCAACTGTGCTTTCACCTTAACTCTAAGGCAGACAACCCGTCTCTGTTCAAACACTTCCTCCCTGCCTTGCCAAACTGAGAGGGAATGTTTAAAGGAATGGGCTGCAGCATGTACATGGGACCCCAAATCTATTGAAACAGTCCCTCCCTGCCTTGCCAGGCTGAGAGGGATTGTTTAAAGAGACCTGGCACAGCCCTCTCTCCCTTTCAATACTTTCCCTCTATCTTCCCTGGGCTGAGAGGAAGTAATGAAAGAGATCCCAGGCTTAGTGTCTATTGGTTGTTTGTTTGTTTGTTTTCTTGCAATGAGCTTTACTGCTAGTATTTATATCACTTTCATATTTTTAGGTACTTTGATCATATTAATCGGAACTGAAAGTGAGTTCAAGGACAAAAGAAAGAGAAGAGGGGCACGTCGGCTCTCAAGGAACTCTCGGTTTCCAAGTCATGGTTTACTCAATTGGTTCTGTGATCCAAATCAGCACACAAACACCCATGCTGAGTAATTAAATTTTTATGCTGAATACCCAGCATATGCCCAGTTACAGGTAAAGGTAAAGGTATCCCCTGTGTAAACACCGAGTCATGTCTTACTCTTGGGGTGACGCCCTCTAGCATTTTTATGGCAGACTCAATATGGGGTGGTTTGCCAGTGCCTTCCCCAGTCATTACCGTTTACCCCCCAGCAAGCTGGGTACTCATTTTACCGACCTCGGAAGGATGGAAGGCTGAGTCAACCTTGAGCCGGCTGCTGTTAGTAGGCCCCAAGTCAGATCCATAAATAACATGCATTTATTTGTTAATCACATTTATATTCTGCTTTTTCCCCCCAGTCGAAAGCAAATGACTCTCTTCTCCTCTCCTCCACACAATCTTATGTGGTAGATTTGGCTGAGTACGTGGGACTGGCCCAAGCATTCGAAAAATAGCAGTTTCAAGTGTTGACACATGCCCAATATTTTGTTCTGAAATCTGGAGAACATTTTTACGTGGAGTGAGATTATTAGGTGAAGGAGCATTGAGTCACAATGAGTTTCACCAGCTGCATTCCGAAATGGATACAGTCCAAGAACACGGTGACGACCACCTCTGCCACTTGCCTCCCTCTCAAACCAGTCTCCTAGATACAATCCAATAAAGGCTCCGGAGGGAGGGAACCTTCCTGTTTTTTTTCTCCCCTGGAAAATGACAGCACCAGAGGATTCTTTTTAAAAATTAAAATGACTTCTAAATTATCTACATTTTATACTCTCACAGTTTTGTGAGCAAGGCTTCCACTGAGAAGGGAAGATTAATCTATAGATACACGTTTGTATTCATAACAAACAAAGAGCCAGGTGTTGCCCTTCACAATACAATCTAATGTTTCTCTGTGTCAAGCTATCTACTTTTCAAGGTTGGCAACTCCTGAGGAATGTCTCAGAAAGGCTTAGGCCCTGTCATGTTTCAGTGATTAGAGGCATGTGAGAGGATTTTTTTTTTAAAAAAATGGTTTAAAACACCAAATGCATCTTTACCACAAAGAAGAGCACTTTTAGTCAATGGTACAAATCTTACCATTCAGATGTGGTTCTTTAGAAGAATAGAGAGAGAAAAACTGAAGCATATACTATGATGTCATTTCTTAGCTCACAGGACATTGACTGAACTTAATTTTTAACACTGTGTCCATATAAATAAAGATGAACTTTTGCCTGCACAGGGAGGGCACGGTGTTCTTCGTCCATTGTTCTTCACCAACCGATTATCAAAAGAATTCTTTTAGGTACTGCCAAGCATAGTTTAAAAAACAACCCAGGTTAGGTATGGTGTATATTCTGCTAATACGATAGGTACATCATACGTTAGGTATTTAAATGAGTCACATTCCTGTGGAATAAGCCAGTAATCTACTGCAGGGTTAGTCAACCTGTGGGCCTCCAGATGTCCATGGACTACAACTCCCATGAGCCCCTGCCAGTGTTTGCTGGCAGGGGCTCGTGGGGATTGTAGTCCATGGACATCTGGAGGACCACAGGTTGACTACCCCTGATCTACTGTACTCTTCCCCTCCACATCTACGGTGTAGGAGGTTCACGCCACTGGATCTACACCCCATGAAGAGAGCATATTGCAACTGTTACACACATCCACGCCCCTGCCACACTGTTTGCTCTTTTGAGGTAGACCTGGAGGGCTTTACCTCAGCTCATCGCAAAAAGGTGCGAAGACTAAGCAGCAGCCGCCATTGATGCAGCGGAGGAGCGGGTGACAAGAAGACACATGGTGGGGGGGGGGGAGTTCTAAGCCAGCAGGAAGGGCAGCTCTGCACGAGAGGATTGCGCTAGCCTGGTTGGCGCCTGGGCGTGGGCTCAGGGCACCTTAAAAGGAGCCACATGGAGGAGCCCTGCCTCTTGTGCCAAGAACGCTGACCGAGCAGCTTCCTTCCCACCCACCCTGTTTTGTTTGCTGTTAAACCTATGTCTGTATGGCCACAGCTGGCGGTTTGGCATGGGATTGAGCCTGTTTTGGGGGGTGTTCAGTCTGTGCATCGGATTCCCCAGGTTGGGGACCTCCCTACGAGGTGGCAGGTCTGCGAGCAGGGCCGACCCGGCTGGGAAGGCTTGGGGCTCGCAGTGCCAGGTAGCCTGGGTGGGACCAAGAAGGAGGTGGGCGCCTCTCCTTGGCACCCCAGGGCTTACAGTGTGGGGTGGCCTGGGGTGGTGGCCAAGGGAAGTGTGCGCTTCCTCTTGGCACCCCAGGTGGACAATTCCCTATGGTGGGAATCCAGTGGCAAGGGGACCCGTGTTCCAGGTGGGGGACCCGGATGGGTCCCAGGGCAACACTGGCTCTTCCTATGGATGGGACCCCATGAGCAAGGAGACCTGTGTTCCCAGCGGGGGATCCGGAAGGGCTCCATGGTGCTGCTGGGGGCTGGGTTCTTGTGGTCTTCTGACTGCAAGTCAGGCTCCCTCTCCCATGCTGTGCCCAAACTCCTGTGGGGTATTAATAAAGCTATGACCTTGTTTAAGCCATTGGAAATGTGTGTGTGTCTTCCTTGAGCCAAAAATGCCCTCCTGCAAGTCAAAAGGCTCATGAGTTACAAGTGGCATATGCAATCATTTGAAAAAGGAGGGATTTATTTCTTCCCAGAAATGGTATTTAAAACTGACTCATGTTTTTAATACAGAATTAAGGGGAGGTGCTCTCAGCCCTCACTTTTCCCTCTCTCAGTATTTAATGTTAAAAAGAAATTTCAAAGTAGCCCATGACTTCTAATGTGAAGTGATTTTTTAAATCTTTTAAAAATATATTTCTACTTCTGCAAGGAAGAAAAGAATGCATTCTAATTATTGTTATTTAATATTATAACACAAGTTATTTTTTAATTATTATTTTCTATCTACTGGTGTAAATTTTTTAAGTATTTTAAGATGCGTGTGTGTGTGTATTCATTCATTCATTCATTCATTCATTCATTCATTCATTCATTCATTCATTCATTTTATATTGCCCTTCCCTACAGGCTCTAGGCAGTTTCCATAAAACATATAGAACATATAAAGGACTTCGTGTTCTAAACATACATGGTACCCTAAATATATAATATAATTATATGCATAATATAAATAATAATATTTACAATAATTTTCATTTAACATTAAAAGCAGCAGCATCTGGACCAATAGGAGCAGTGCATGATTCGGCCACTCACTGGTGATATCGTGATTAGATTGTTCCAATGCATTCTATGTGCGTGGCCATTTGAAGTGTTCTAGAAGCTTTTATTTGGAAATCAGATTATCGTCTGGAGGCAGGCTAGAAAAATTATGTCTGAAAAAACTCCACAGACTGCCTCTTTGATTCTCAGCTCAACTCAGGCAATTACAGTGGTTCTCAACCTTCCTAATGCTGCAACCTTTTAGTACAATTTCTCATGTTGTGGTGACCCCCAAACATAAAATTATGCAAGTGTTCTTTCACAGAAATTAAACTGAAACTGACCAATGGCGTGGAGATCCATTGTTCATGATTCTTGTTTTTTTTTTTTTTCTGGGGTTTCTCCGTTCAGTTCTGCCTTTTGTCCCACCATGCCGATCTCGCTATTTTCCACTGCTCCAGACAGACAAACGCTCTATCTCAATCTACCCCGCAGGGCTTTTGTGTGGATGGCACACCCCTGGCCAAGCTGCTCGCCCTGCCGCACCCCCGTGAAAGAGTAGTTTGATCCCCAAAGGAGTCCCGACCCCCAGGTTGAGAACGAATGGGCTATTACCATTAAAATCCTAAAAGGGCATGCCATCAGGAACATCTTCTTTCATGGGTTTCTTTCTGGCCAACAAGTAATGTTTTCTGGACAGGATCTACTTGATGTGCTCTTATTTTCTGAAGTAAGGTGATTGGCTACAAGACACATGATCTTTTCTGCAGTGGTCCCTGCTTAAGGGACACCCTTGTTAGTTATAGACATAAATCAAAACCAAGTATTTTCTCACAGACTTTAACGTAGAGTTGGGGTATGGTTTTGTTTTGTTTTTAAACTACTTTGTAAAAAAGAGAGGAGAGAGACAATCCTAACTATCTAACTGACTAATTTGTTCTTCTGGAATCAGTCAGAGAGGAAGTGTGCGCAAAGGAGCAGGAAGTCTCCAACTGAACCAATCAGGACACAGGAAGAGATCACTGGGAAAATACCAGAAAGTTCCTAATTTAAATATGCTAACTACACATCTCCACCAATGCCACCCTGCAGGATATTCTTCCTATGCTGTTAAATCATGCACACTACAGACCTTGCATATTCCAACAACTGTAATTCTATCACAAATCCTCAGTCACTTGCAAGCTTGATTCATGAAACCTGTGCTCAAGTGCAGGGACGGGACTATGATCATTACAGTAATAAAGAATCTCATGGCAATTTAGTTCCTAATAAATTTACATAGGCAAAGACATTAATTAATTTCCCCCCATTTATTACCCGCTACTCTCAGACTAGCTGGCTTGTTGCAGGTTACAGTACTTAAAACCCCACAATACAACATACAAAATCCCTACCCCTTAAGAAAACCATAGCAGCATGAAATCTAAGCCTACCCCCGACCATTTCCCCATGCTCCATGTATCCCCTTTATCCATCCGTGCCTTGGGGAAAAGAAAATGTGGGGGTCAGACAGCTAGCTGTCCCAGCTGTGCCAAGGAGGGGCCCATAGATCTTAATCGGCCCAGCCTCAACCAGGCCTCTTTGCCAGAAGTCATTCATTCATTCATTCATTCATTCATTCATTCATTCATTCATTCATTCATTCATTCATTCATTCATTCATTCATTCCACTTTTATGCTGTTGTTCCAGTTCAGCTGGCCTACGGCAGCTTACAACAAAAACCTGCGATAAGAACCCCTGTTATTTGGGCAGCAGTAGAACATGTTGACCTCTCTGGAAGAGACCACGGTAAATATTTGTCTTAAAATTATACATTTTATAGACAAAAATTTTAAAAGATAGTATAACAATAAAAGCAGTAAGTAAAAATGAGAAAAAGCAGAAGGCAGCAGGAGAATACCAAGCCAAATCCCCCCACAAAAAAAAACCCAGCTCCAAATAGTTATTAAAAAAACAGGTTAAAAGCTATCTATCCTTTCTTGCATTGCTGTCTGATCTGTTCCAACACAACTAACAGAGCTACTGCTTAAATAAAAGCATCAGTGTTCTTCAGCTAGACAATAGAGCTCATATTACTAAAAATAATTCTAATGATTAGAAATAGACAAATGGGTGTGCATGGAAGGATCCACACTGGGGGAGAATTTCCTTCCCGCCAGCCCCATTTTTGTTCTGTCTCTGTTTTCCTTTTCTTCTTCCACCCCGGCTCTGCTTTCCCCTTGCCTCTTACTTTTTGATCCCCCCCCCCACCTTCCTGTTAGTCCTGTTTTCCCACTAGCCCACCAAAACTTCCCCACACCCACTGTCTCCATTGACTCACCATCATTGCTAGTTCCGGATTTTCTTAGACCCATCCGCACACTTTCTGATTCTTCTCCTTCTCTCTTCCCCACGTGCCCTCTGGTCTTTCCCCCACCCTTTCCCATTCACTATTTAGTGGGGCTCCATATTAGGGAGCTGTAAACAGCACCTCAGCAGGTCCTTACCTCCAAGCTGCCTCAGAGAATGGAAAAGCAGGACAAACTGACACAAATCACTACAGCTCTTATGGTCTCACTTTTCCTTTTCTGGCAGTGCTGCTCTTAATCTGCGAACGGAGGACACAGTCTTGGCTTTTTCCTAATAGCAGAAATGGCTGGGGGCAGGAGTAATGGCCATGGGACAGGTTTTCCTCCTCACACAAAAGCTACTACTAAGGGGACAAAATGGTGTCACTGGGTCACCTTTGATGTCCATGGAAACAAGGAAGGCAAAGCTGCAAAGCAGAGAGTCAGTTAAATGTTGACAGAGTAAGAAACTGGAGAGGAGAGTTTGGTGAAAGGCTCAGTGTTAATAGGACCATTTCAGATCAAGAAAATGACTGTGGAGGCTGAAGCCCATTGTCCACATATGCTGCACCTGCGATCCATATCCAATATCATATTCTCAGGAACTGAGGAGAACACATGACTCGCTTGTGACCGTTACACAGAGTGGAGACACAGGATACAACCTGTGCCTTCTGCAATATGGAGATTACTTCTGTCAGTCATGACCCACAGGCTTTGGTGATTCTGTATCCAAGCCAGAATTCTATCCCAAGAACTTTATTAGGTACTCAGATCTAGGAATGCGCAACCCCCCTCCCCCTGGTATTTTGGAGGAGTAGGGTATATTGGACCTAGAACTTTCTGGTATTCACAATTCAGAAAATATTCGGGAAATTCAAACTTTTTCAGCTCTGAGGCATTTAAAGGGACCTAAATCCATTTCAATGTCTCAGTGACAGAGCCCGTCAAATAGCTGATCCTGCGGAGAAAATCCTCTCTGCAGCATGGGCTTGGTGTCTGCTGGGGGGCCTGGTTTGAACTAGGGCCCTCTGTAGAGCCCTCCAGCTGGCAGCCATTTTAGCAACCCCTTTTACTTCCCATCCTTTGGAAGGGAGAGAAGCTGCCCCCATTTAAACTTAACAGCTGATGGGCTGTAGCCATCATATATAGGCTGTACCTTGAGCACATCAGAGATGGGGGCAGGCAGGAGAGAGTAGGCAGGTTTACGACTACCGTGGTCTTCAGCCTGGCCACGCATCAACACCGCTGGCACTATCCCAGACCATGCAGTAAGCGAGTAGAGAGGGGAGGAACCAATAAATGAACAATGGAAAATGGATGTAATATAAGGTAAAGGTAAAGGTATCCCCTGTGCAAGCACCGAGGCATGTCTGACCCTTGGGGTGACGCCCTCTAGCGTTTTCATGGCAGACTCAATACGGGGTGGTTTGCCAGTGCCTTCCCCAGTCATTACCGTTTTACCCCCCAGCAGGCTGGGTACTCATTTTACCGACCTCAGAAGGATGGAAGGCTGAGTCAACCTTGAGCCAGCTGCTGGGATCGAACTCCCAGCCTCATGGGCAAAGCTTCAGACTGCATGTCTGCTGCCTTACCACCCTGCACCACAAGAGGCTCGGATGTAATATATCACAGTCTAATACATTTTAAAAAATGGAACAAGACCCGAACTATTTCTGTCCTCCACCAGTCCTAATCTGCAGAAGCATGTATCTGGGTTTGGAAAAGGGGAGACACAGGACAGAAATGGATTTTCCCGATCTCTCTTTGAAAGACAGTTCTCAGTGGAGATGATTGAACAACAGGCTATCCTGTTCCAAACAAATCCAAAGTGTTTTTTTTCTTAGGGCTCTCTTTTTTGTCATCAAGTCTCAGCTGACTTACAGGCTGGAGATGTTCAGAGGCGGCTTGCCACTGCCTGCCCCTGCAGAGTAACCCTGGACTTCCTCGGTGCTCTTCCTTCTAAATACTGACCACTGCCAATCTTGCTTAGCTTCCAAGATCATAGAATCATAGAATCATAGAGTTGGAAGGGTCCATACAGGCCATCTAGTCCAACCCCCTGCTCAACGCAGGATTAGCCCTAAGCATCCTAAAGCATCCAAGAAAAGTGTGTATCCAACCTTTGCTTGAAGACTGCCAGTGAGGGGGAGCTCACCACCTCCTTAGGCAGCCTATTCCACTGCTGAACTACTCTGACTGTGAAAAACTTTTTCCTGATATCTAGCCTATATCGTTGTACTTGAAGTTTAAACCCATTACTGCGTGTCCTCTCCTCTGCAGCCAACAGAAACAGCATCCTGCCCTCCTCCAAGTGACAACCTTTCAAATACTTAAAGAGGGCTATCATGTCCCCTCTCAACCTCCTTTTCTCCAAGCTGAACATTCCCAAGTCCCTCAACCTATCTTCATAGGGCTTGGTCCCTTGGCCCCAGATCATCTTCGTCGCTCTCCTCTGTACCCTTTCAATTTTATCTACGTCCTTCTTGAAGTAAGGCCTCCAGAACTGCACACAGTACTCCAAGTGTGGTCTGACCAGTGCCGTATACAATGGGACTATGACATCTTGTGATTTTGATGTGATACCTCTGTTGATACAGCCCAAAATGGCATTTGCCTTTTTTACCGCTGCATCACACTGCCTGCTCATGTTTAGTTTACAGTCCACAAGTACCCCAAGGTCTCGTTCACACACAGTGTTACCTAGAAGCGTATCCCCCATCTGATCTGAAGACATCGGGCTATCCTGGGCTATCCCGGTCAGGGCATTAGAGCTTTTGCACAATTAGATTCAGAAAATCTATAAAGACATAGTTCTTGGTCATGTTGACCACACAATAAGGTTACCCACACAAAACTGGAATATGACAGGAAGCCTAAATAGTAAATCCCGGATAAACAAAGTCTTGAAGTTAATCATAGAATTACAGAGCTGGAAAGGGCCACCCAGGCCATCCAGTCCACCGCCCTGCCTCATGCAGGATCAGCCTAATAAAGTTATCTAAATAATAAAGTTATCTTAATAAAATTATCTAAATTGACTGACACGTTAAGGTTAAGAGGCGGCTACTTTTCAGAAAGCACGAAACCTTTCTTTGAGTTCTGGGAGAAGAAAAAAGAAATGCTTCCAGATTTATTCAGTAGTGCAACTTTTTTTCTTTTCTTTTTGATAAAAGGTACAGCGAAAAAGGAAGTGGCTAAAAGAATCAAGCACTTCAATGACTCAGAGAGTTAATAACTTGTTTATATCATTATACATGATATTTAGAGCCTGCTTGTCTCACTAAATTCTGCATTGGGTACGCAGTCTGATTTATTTGCAGCTGGTTTGACTTGTTGAAGCTTTATTTATTTATTTCTAAGGATAAATACAAAGCGGGTTTTACCGCAGTAGGGAGCTTGCGGGGGAGGGCACTGTGTCGCTGGAAATGCCAGCTGAAACGCTGGCTAAAAGACTTCTAATGAAATGGTAAAAAGCTCTTCCTGCAGGGTACCTTTCAGGCTGTAGGAGGAGGTTGCATACCCCCCTCCCCCAAAGCCCCCTCATCCTAGCAGATATAGAACAAGTATGTTAGGAAAAGCTGAACATTTTTCACGGAAGGGAGGGCAGGTTACATTTTTACCCTCTGGGCAGTGTTCATATTTCTTTTTGCCTCCGTTTCTTCTTCACAACCATCCAGTGAGGTAGGGGCTGTTCCATATCTCTTCCCCTTGGTCCTGGCCCTATATGAATTCGTTCCCCCCCCCCTAGATTTCTTCATACCTGTTTTGTGCCTTTAGTTTTCAATTCTGTTTCTTTGTTTGCTTGTTTCCTCTGTTGTTGCTTTTGGTTTTGGTTAGGGATGCCAGTCCCCAGGTCCCCTGGAATTATAGCTCCTCTCCAGACTAAAGAGATCAGTTCCCCTGGAGAAAATAGCTGCTGTGGAGGATGGCCTCCATGGCATTGTACTCCACTGAGATCCCACCCTGCCCCAAATCCTGCCCATTCCTGGTTCCACCCCCCCAAAGCCTTGAGAGCCAGTTTGGTATAGTGGTTAGGAGTGTGGACTTCTAATCTGGCATGCAGGGTTTGATTCCGTGATCCCCCGCATGCAGCCAGCCGGGTGACCTTGGGCTTGCTACAGCACTTATACAGCTGTTCTGACCGAGCAGTAATATCAGGGCTCTCTCAGCCTCACCCACCTCACAGGGTGTCTGTTGTGGGGAGAGGAAAGGGTAAGCCACTTTGAGCCTCCTTTGGGTAGAGAAAAGCGGCATTACAAAAAACCAACTCCTTCTTCAGGTATTTTCTACCCCAGAAATGGCAATCCTAGTTTGGTGTAGCTTGGTATAGTGGTTATAAGTGGTGGCTTCTAATCTGCTTAGACAGGTTTGATTTCCCACTCCTCCACATTCAGCCAGCTGGGTGACCTTGGGCTAGTCACAGTGCTGTTAGAACTGTTTTCACAGAACAGTCCTGTCAGAGCCCCACCTACCTCACAGGGTGCCTGTTGTGGGGAGAAGAAAGGAAGGAGATTGTAAACTTATCTGAGACTCCTTAGGGTAGTGAAAAGTGGGGTATAAAGAAAACTTTTACTCGTTTGCTGCTTTATATTTCTAGTGTATCAAAGAGCCTAGAATTCTGGGGTTTCTGCCTGTCTCTGTCAATTCAAGTTATCTATTCCTTCCCAACCTTTAGGGTATCTGAGTCGAATGGGAAGCCTGTTTTTGGAGCCAAAAGTCTCCGCATTCTCCAGCCCTCTGGCTTTCATGCAATTCAGCTTCTCATTCCATTCCTCGGTTTCAGTTTGAAATGGCACAATCCATGAATTCCTAACGACCCCCCTGTAAATCTGCCAGTGGTATAAACTGGGCTCTTAGTCATTCCATGTCTAATATTCCCATTCAGTTAGGAATTGAAAGCACTGTTTAGCAAGACAACTTTAGAGAACAAGTAATGCTCAGTCATATTATAATATTAGTCATTCCCGCAGGGGAGGTTCTGTGTTCCCAAAGGATCCTGAAGAATCCTAAAGGCACTTTGTAGGTGATTAGAAAGTGCAGTTATTTGCCATTTCCCACATTTTTTTCATTTTGTGCATAAAAAGAAAAAAAAAACAACATCTACATGCTCCGGGTCAAGATCTTTGGCTCTCAAACAGTATTTATATGGCCTTAGAAGGGGATTTGGACATTCATACCTTTTAAAATGCAGAGAGAGAGAGAGAAAGAGAGTTGGATTAACGTTGCTCTTCATTTCTTGAAGTATGCAATATTTCTGCTTTTTAAAAAAATGCTGTAATACGAGCTAAAATCCCCATTTCTTGCCATAACCAAAGTATACTTTGGCAAGAGTCTTGACAAAAGACACTTTTTGGCAAAGGAGCTGGCCTTGTGGCGCACAGAAGCCCAAGAAATGCCTCTAAAAGGTCTATCATATTTCATGTGGGCTGCTCTGTAATCAGGAGGCATTTGCGCTCGAAGCTATGATTAAACCCATGGAGCAAGCTATGATATCATCACCTACCAAACTGCATATAAAAATATCTTATAAGAGCCAGCTTAAGAATGAAAGGGTGGGGTGGGAGGGGGCCAGTAGGAGACTTGCGGTATACTACTATAGGATTCAGGTGGCATTAGTTGTCATGGGGGCTTTAGCCATGCATAGGTTGTTTTGCAAATCAATTAGTTCACTTTATAGCAATGCCTTTCCCTGAAATGAGGAAATCAGACCACCAGACAAGATGAAGCCATAACCGGAAAGCATAAATAACCTTCGTCTGTCCAAACAACTGAAATACAAATCCTTTTCAGACAAGAGCCTAGTCATATAGATGTGGGCCTGATGCGCACACAGGGAGGAATAGCTGACTGTGCACCCTGCCTGTGAACAATTATTGTGCATGGAAGAATACTCCGTCCCTGAGGATGTTTCTTCCTGATCATTCCCAATAGTGCAAACAGAGCCCACAGACCTACAGGTTGGTGTAGCGCTTAAGAGCAACAGCTTCTAATCTGGCGAGACAGGTTTGACCCCCTACATGCAGGCAGCTTGGGTGAACTTGGGCTCATCACAGCCCTGATAGTGCTGCTCTCACAGAGACTCCTTGAGGTGGTGAAAAGTGGGGTATAAAACCAACTCTTCTTCTATAGGTGTTGTGCCTACTGGTGGCAAACCTTGTAGGAGGGGCCAAGGCCAGGGCTTGTAGTTGTGAGTGGAGTGGAGGTGAGGAAAGTGCACTTGCTCCTGCCCCTCTCCAATCACATTGGGCTGCAAGGGCAGGTCTTAGCCATGAGGCATCTGAAGCAACTGCCCAAGGCTGGGGGGCACTGCAGTGACAATCCCCAACACCCTAAAGCCAGCTGCTGCCCACCAGCAGATCCTCCCATCCTAAATGATGCACTCTCCATCCCCTTTGCAACTGGGTTTTCCTGGGTGCATTCCAGCTCACCTGCAAGGGATCACTAAAGTGGATTGGAAGTGATCTGTGAAAGAACCCTCAGGCAGCAAGAATGAGGGAAAGGAGATGCAGGGCAGCAGAGAGCTGGGTATGACCACCAGCTGATTACCCTTCCCTGTTGCATGAGTGATTCTGGGGCCACATCCTTGACTTCTTCTCAGGGCTCCAGAATCTTTAAGACGGTTCCTGTTGCTCCTGAATGCTAATGAGGCAAATGTGCAGGACACTGGAGCAGGGCATGCAAGTGTAGCTGCATGCCCCCTGCCCAGCTTATATGCATTTATTGAAATATCTTCCGATCACGTACTGAGAGAGTGACGCACGGGGTGCACACAGATGCCCAATGAATATATGGAGCATAGTGGCAAGGTCTCACTTCTCACCCACCCATTCTTCAAAGAATAGCATTGGAAAGGGCTAATATCTGGATCAAACATGACTCCTAAGCCAGGGAATTGGAAATCAGAAGAGCTAGGCAATACCACATCCCTACCCACAGGGATTCTTGCATCCCTGTTACATTAAACCAGTGCCAAATCCTGAAATAACCTGAGTTCAGGATATCTGAAGGAGCACTTCCTCTCTTAAATCATTCTCATCCCCACACACCCCCAAGCTTTGGAGATCAGATTTTCTCGTGTAGATCCCTTTCTGCATCACATTCTGTGGACTGCTCTGTTGGTGTGTCCCCCAGTACAAATTCCTTCCCACAGAGTTCCATCCGGTAAAACTCAGAAGTGAAATCCAGGTGCTTTCACTTGGATATTTTTAAATGACTGAAGGCTGACGGCTGCCCCCACACATACACATGTACACAAATAGGAACCAGTTTCTGCTCTTATCAACGCTTTGATTGGATTTTAATTACTATTTTGTTGTTTGCTTTTGTAAGCCATCTTAATTGTGACAACCAATTAAAATGAATGATAAAGGAGGAATACCAAATGGCAGGAAAAGTCTACCTGATAGATTGGATTGTGTGGGAATCTGATTTTCATATTTATTGATCTGGAAAACATCTTCTGGAACACGCCCGGGATGGAAATGGATATGGACATGACATCCATAGCTCCGCCCCAGGAAGCACACCAGAAAATGTGAGGAGGCCGCAGTTGAGGTGCAGCCCACAAAGCCGGCAGAGGCGGGGCCCCTAAAGTTGGCTGGAGCCACTCCACCACCTTGAAGCAGGCCAGGGCCGCTCTGCTGCTGTAGCACCTGGATTCCCAGCTCTGTCCTGCCCTCCATAGGGTAAGGCAGGCCAAGGAAGCTCTCCCGCCACGGCACCTGGCTTCCCGGGCTGGTCCCACGCTCCACAGAATGGGACAGGCCGAGGAAGCTCTCTTGCCATGGCGCCGGCCATGACCACCACTCTGGTTCATGCTGCTGACAGGGCCGCAGGGCCTCAAGGGAATTATAGTTCATGGACATGGAAACCTCAACAAGAAATTTCCCAGGGGGCACCCAGCCATTTGAATGCCAGCACTACAACCTTTCCCCTTCAGAGATATGCTGTTCCTCATAGAAAGTAGATAGAAATGCCTCAGAAGGAATGAATACATTAATTTCTGCTGGTGTTACGTTGTAATAGCAGAGGTGGAAGGGTCTGTGTCGGACAAGAGCCTTTGGTGAAACCGAGACTCATTAGTACATTTGCAAAGCACTAGAATGGTGAGGTGCAGGCAAGGTTGACGAAGGGTGTTTGCAGGCAAGCTTGCCCTCAAATTGAGGAGAGGCCTGACCGCTAGCAAAGAGAGCACTAACCTGGCATGCAGAGGCACCAAGCAAAGGCTTCATCCATTTGCAACAATCGTACCTGAAATATGTGGGGTATGCCTCTATCAAGAACAACAGTGCATTTCGAGAATTCTCATTCTAAAGGCATCACTTAGTAATGCTATAAAGTAGTGCCTGCCAGTCCAAAGGAATCCTTACCTGTTAATGGACTAAAAACCGAACCACGTAAGTATACTTCTTAGCACTTTCCTAATTCCTCGATGGCATGTGCATGTGACACATCCCAGAAGAGGCATTTCCTCAAGTGACAGGGAAGTGGAAACAATTGCAAAGCACTGTGGTTTTGCAAGTTCTAGTATTAAAAATCATTAGCCTTGCAATTGAAATCCAAGGCAGCCAATAAAAAGAAATCTAACCAATAAAATGAACAAAGTGACAATACACTTACCTTGGCATATTGTCATCATCCTATAGATTGCTCTGCAGACACATGAGAATTTCCACATGGACACCAAGCTTCTGCCTAGAATCCTACAACTGCCACCACAAGATCAGGTCTCAAAGAAAGAGGATGTAGGATTTTTTAAAAAAAGATTTGGTTTCTATTTGCACCCAGAAACCGTAAGCAACAGCAAAGAGCAGGTGTGGAGTAGTGCTTAGAATGCCCTTTAAGTGACCTTGGGCTCACCACCGCACTGATCAAGCTATTCTGACTGAGCAGTAACATCAGGGCTCTCTCAGCCTCACCCACCTCACAGGGTGTCTGTTGTGGGGAGAGGAAAGGGAAGGCGACTGTAAGCTGCTTTGAGATTCCTTTGGATAGAGAAAAGCAGCATATAAGAACCAACTCTTCTTCTACTCTTCTACTCTAGAGCTGGGATTTTCAACTAAGATTCTGAGGATCCCTGGGGTTACGTAAGAGCCCCCCAAGAGTTACGCAGATTCCTACAGAAGTTCAGATGGCCACTGACATCACTAGACATCACTGGAGCCAACTTCTATTGATCTACAGGATTAGTTTATTTCTCCCCAATGGAAATGATAAATGATCAATCAATCACTTGATCAACTGGCTCCCTTATCTTACTTCTGCGTTGACTTCTCTGAAGGGGCATGTCACCAATTCTGGGGTTTCTCAAAGCCAGAAAATTAGTTCAGAGGTTCCTGAAAAGGTTGAAAAAGGCTGGCTTAGAGTATTGGGCTAGAATCTGGGAGACTCAGGCGCAAATTCCCGTTGCCATGGAAGCTTGCTGGGGGACCTTGGGCCAGTCTCAACTTAGCCTACCTCGCAGGGCTGTTGTAAGGACAAAATGGAAGAGAGGAGAACGGTGTAAGCTGCTACGGGTTCTCACGGGGGAGCAAAGCAGGGAAACAAATAACAAACACACAAATACACCAGTTTTTGCTTAAAAGTACCCAAATACAGATATACAGGTTATTATTAGGGTTATGGTGAACAAAATGCATTGGATCAAGGGCTGAAAAGGCATCACCTGTGTGTCTTTTATATCTGGTGTCAGTCACATTTTTGTCCTACCTCTCTACAGGATAGTGTCCATGATATCCCCTTATGTATTTTATCTTCACAACAGCCCTATGAGTTAGGATACTTACTGAGACAGAGTGGCTAGGCCAAGGTAATCTAGTGAGTTTCATATCAGAGAGGGGATTTGAACTCAAGTCTCTAGTTTGATACTCTAAAAGAGTTACACCTCTCTAAGATCATGGACTCCAATGGGTTAAGAGAAGTACATCTCTGCTCAGGACTGCACTGTTGCTGTTACAATTAATTTCTAGGACTGCTTTGTAGTTTTAGCAATTAGATCACTCTTTAGCTTTGAGTCTCCACATATTTAACGGGGTCCAAGAGCCATTTGAAGCCTGTGCATAATGGTTGATAGATGAAAGAGATGAATTGTATGCAGTTAAAAGGGATTGTTTTATGTGGGAGCTCCCAGCCTCTTACATGACATTTCGCTCCTAACAGGATACTCTGTTCATGAGTATACTATACTTTTACACATTATCCCAACATATATTTACTTAATCTGATTTCTCGCTAACTCCTTTGTGGGGCAAAATAAATAACAAAAAGCAAAATTTGATTATGTCCATTACGAATACCTAACAACCAGCTATTCAGGGATCATATACACCCTCCCCCCAATCTGAAATGTAGCTAGCTTATTACAGTTCTCTTTGTAGGCCATAATATAGTGGTAAATCAAATATCAGAACATGTGTTCTATACCCCAAGTTGAGGTTTAGGGTCTCGAGGGAGAAATTCCATTAGTTGAGCCATCCACATAAAAAATATTTGATAGAATCTAGATGGCTTTGGTGACTGACATTTTGAAACTCAACGTTATAAAATAGTTCTTTAGAATTCCAGATGATATATGGGGCACGCATCGTAGCGACATATGAAAGGAGTTACCAAGTTTCATTTCACAGTTCTGAAATGAAGGCATTGCCTTTTATCAAAAGAGGTGTGCCTTTGGCAATGGACTTTGCAGGGTGGATAACTTACTCTTTTCCCAGATGCGGAAAATCTACATTTTATACAACTGCACTTCCTCTTTTTGCCATTCGGCGAAAACAGCTACCCCCTTATTTTAGAAATAGGCACATCTGAATATACAAATATTTGGCCAAATAAAGTTTTATTTACATTTTTAAAAATGCTCACCAGCACCATCTCCTGGGCTTTTGGCTATTGTTCTGCTTTATTTCCCCCGGGTCACCCCCGCCTCAGAATAGAAAAGGAGGGACAGAGGGTTTCACCACCTAATCCTTTCTCTCTTTCCTGGCGCAGTGGTCCTCCCAAGAAGGGCACACAGCTCTGGTCTGGGAAATATCTGGAGACTTTGGAGTCATGAGTGGCCAAGATTTGGGAGGGGGAGGAACCTCAAGTGGAGTAAATCACTATGGGGTCTATCTCCTAAAGCACCCATTTTCTCCAGGGGAACGGATCTCTTTCATTTGGAGATTAGGTCTAATTCCCGGAGATCTCTAGGCACATTCGTTTCTACTCTTCCCTGGCCTGGTTGTGGAGTGTCATTTATGCTTCTATAAATGGAACTCTTGCCAATCAGCCCCACCCCATAGCCTGAGGGCTTATCTGGGCCCGGGGTTGGAGCAGCACTTCCCCCACCCTCCAGCTCCACCCTTGTTGACCTTCCCTCCTTTCTCTCACTGGCCAGTTCCTAGAAAACTTCCACAAGGCATTCCTTCCCTGGCTGGTTTCTGGCAGGTTCTCGCATGGCTGGGCCCCTCCTGCGCTCCACTCAAGTCATCATGTCTAGACTTCTACTGGTTGCCTCCTTACTTTCCAATGGGCACCAAGGCCTCTGAGGCTCACTCTTCCCTGGCACAGGTCCATAGCCATGGGGTGGTGGTGGCTCTCAGGATTGCTGATCCAGGAAAACTCCATCCCCTTCCTGAAGATTGGCAACCCTACAGTCCGTTAGTAAGGAGGCAAACCATAGGGTGCTGACGCAGGCAGTCTGATCAGGCAGAGAACTGTCCCATTCTCTCTAAAGGAATTTCAGAAGCACATAGAGAACATGTATAATGTCTGCTTGGAAGCAGTTGTTCAACTTAAACCCTACAAAAGAGTCCCAGTATTTTAAAAAGTGACTTTCCCCCCTTAAGTATATACAAGCAATACACTTGTGGCTATTCAATAAAACGAGAGAGGGAGAGTTTGTACGATGCAATGTAATATTCCTTATTTGGAGTGCAGGACATTGTTGTATCTTCTTTTAATTCCAGAACTATTAAAACAATCCACATTAAATTAGATTACAAGTTATAATATGCTAATTACCACCAAAAGCTGTTTAATCAAAAGCATAATGCATTCCTCTGTCAAACTCTTCTATTAGACATCACAGTCTTCATGTTTAATTAAAGAAGTCAAACACTGGAAACCACGAAAGAAATTGTTTCCGTGATTACAGCTTGCAAGTTTAGAGCACCAACCTTTGTCCCCAACAATTAGGGGAGGGAAAGGGATGCAGGCAGCCTACGTATCCAGCAGTTCTGAACGTCAGCCGAAGCTGAAGTTTTTAGAGGGCTCGCAACTCTGGTTTCTCATATCCCAATCCAAGGAGCAGAGATTCTTCCGAGCACATGTGAAAATACACTCACATTTAAAGTTTTGATTTTAAACAAGCCTTTCTAAGACCATTTATGCACTGGGAACTTCACTGCCTCAGATCCCATGCAGGAGCACAAATCGGGGGCAGATGAGGCACATCGGGCCAAATGCTCCCCCATGTGGGTTCAGGAAGAGGTGGGGCAACCTGCCACACCTAAAACTCCTGCCTGCAGCCCGGCATGAAACCTCCAGTGCATAAACGGTCTAAGATTTGTTGATCCAAACACGAGGTTTCCCATTTGGCTCTGGTAACCTGGGCTGAATCTGCATTGAGCTTTTATTCCAATCCCAGGTCAATTCAGCCCCTGCCGTCTACACTGAATGTGATTTCCATTTTAATTTGAGGGGATTTAAATTTTCCCTCTGAAACAGTTCAAAGGCTTCCTCGTTCCCAGGCTGCAAGGTTCCCTTAAAGGGGAAGCCCTAGCTTCTCTCAGCAGAAGCTCCAGAAGCCCTAACTTCTCTCAGCAGAGTTTCCTCTTGGATTTATTCCCCCTCCTCTGCTGTCTCCAATCCTCTCCCCCCCCCCATCAAGAAAAGAAAGAGGCTCCTGCTGTGCTTGGCTCCCACCACCTTCTGAGCTTCCCTAATCAGGTGCAGAACATTTTTCTGTTTCAATGGGGAGGGGGGAGGATAGAGGAAGGCCCGAGTTCAAATCGATCTGAATTAAGCAGGATCCACGATGTAATAAACAAAGTAAATGCAGAATCAGCCCAGGCGAGAAGGGGCTGATGAATATGACTTGAATTCATAAAGATATGCAGAAACCCTTAAATTTCAGGCTCTTTGATGCACTCAAAGTACAAAGCAGCAAAAACTTCAACCCTCTTTTCACATCCTTTCCCCACAAGATTCGGCTTCCTTGGGCGCTGAGTTCTAGTCTTATCAAAAACATGTTGTTTTCGATGGTCACCCATCCAGCAAAGTAAAGCAACAAGCATGCTTTTGGTATGTTCCGGTGGGAGGGAGTGGCTTGCTTCCTTGTATTTGTATTTCTAGTCAATGTGATAATATATTTATTTTTAAACTTACGCAAACCACTTCCAGTCCTGTAGGCCGAGGAGAGGGGTGGTGGGTGGGATAGAAATATTTTAAACAAAGGATTGAAGCAGATGACTAAATGCACTTTTCCGTATTCCATCCCTATCCAAAGGTAACAACAGACTGCATTTCTGATAGCAAAACAGACGGGAATACTTAGGAACGAGGGACATTGTTTTAAAGAGGAGGCTTTCAGCAGTAAGCCTTTACAGAATTGGAAACTATCTGACAGTCCTTCTATGTTGCAGGTTGCAGACTGCGTATAAAGGGGGGGGGACACAATTTATCACTTCAAAATGGGGGGGGGGTTTCAAGCTTCTTAATCAAATATGTTGACTTTGCGCGTTACTAGATGCTTTCTTTGTCTGCTGTGCAGATGGCTCTACCGTATGCAGCACTTTCCATCTCACTGTAGCCTCCCACCACCACCACCAGCACCAGCAGAGGATTGCCCTACAATAAAAAGGGGCACAGTTCAAGCAAGGCTGAGGAGCCAAGCTGTTGTATGTAATGATAAAAGATGAAAAAGAGCAGCTTTTTCCTTCACATTTTCCTCTATCTTGAGGGGTCTCGAAGCAGCCTACAGTTTCCCTTCTCCTTCCCACAACAGTCATCTTGTGAGGTAGGTGGGCTCAAGAGGGCTCCGGGAGAACTGTGGCTGGCCCAAGGTCACCCAGCAGGGTTCATATAGAGAACTAGAGGAATTAACCACAATTCTCCGCTGTTCTTAATCACTACACGATGCGGACGTGGTTACTATGGCATTATTACACCATCTTAATGCTCATGTACATATTTTTTGTATTTCCAAAGAGCCCCAAGTGGGAAACACAGCAAGGAATCTTCTACGATTCTAGCCATCCTCCAGCAATGCTAACTGCTTTGCTCAGCAGGACTCACTGGCAGAGCACTGGCTTTGCATGCAGAAAGTCCTGGGTTCAATCCCAGACACCTCCAATTTGAAAAGGATCCAGCAGTCGAGACTGTGGTCTACACCAGTGGTCCCCAACCACTTTATCACCGGGGACCGGTCAACACTTGACAATTTTACTGAGGCCCGGGGGGGGGGTAGTCTTTTGCCAAGGGATGTTGCTGCCGCCGCCTGAGCCCCTGCTCAACTTGCTTTCCTGCCAGCGCCGCTGACTTCCCGCCACCCACTGGGAAGCACTGCCAGCAGCAGCTGCGCAGTACCACGCCGAGGTGGAGCCCCAGCCATGGCAGCTGCCGGACAGCACCAAAGGTGAGCCGGCGGCAGAGTGGCAGGGCAGCCCCCAAGGCAGCAGCCAGGGAGGAGGACAAGGAGGAACTGCGGCCCGGTACCAACTGATCCACGAACCGGACACAAACCGGTCTACACTACTGAATATACCTTGCTAAAGCAAAGATCCTACAATGTTGTTTTTGCATCATTTCATGTGTCATGTCAATACTTAGGCTTTGCTTCCGTTCTGTTTTAACTGTCTGGTTGGTTCTACAGCCCTAATCCTAGGGCCTTGTCCCATTTTGTTGACTGCACTGCCACACTCTGTGTAATCCACCTTGAGTCCAGGACCCATTATGCACATGCTGGATAAAGCACTTTCAATATGGTTTTGTAGCTGGTTTTCCCATGCGGAACAGGATAATCTATTTCTAAAGTGTATAGAAAGTACATTATCCTATGTGTGCATAATGTGCCAAAGTGAGAACAGCAAGCTATAAACTATGTAGGCAATGTGGAAAACCTTCCCCTGAAAGCAATGTGGAAAACTTTCCCCTAAGAACTGTGGCCGGTCAAAGTAAACCATACTGCAAGGCCGGTGGTCTCTTTCAGTATCAGGCAGCTTCATGTATGGATGAGTGCAAATGCCTTGTTCCTGAAGCATCAGCAAAGTCATTCTTGCTAAATGAACCCTGCCCTCCCCAACATACAGAGATGCTACACCTCTGCGCAGCAGATGCTGAGAAGACTAGGTAAGGAAGGACATTGCCTTTCAGCCCTGCTTATGAGCTCCCCAGGGATGCCCCGATGGCTGCTGCTGGAAACTGAACATTTAACAGGGAGCGGGGCATCACAAGAGCTACGCTATCAGCGTCTGCCTTAAGCACAACTCTGCTAACGGAACGCCTTGGTTCCTTGCAACCTTCCTAATGGGAATAAACAGCTGTTCTTTGGTATGTGGGTAATACAGACCTGCCTTACCCTGTTGCTGCAGCTCTAGCTCAAGGTGCGCCCCAGGCACCCTTCCCACACACTGTTCTTGCCAATCAGGTGGGCTGTCTTCAGTCTGCCTTATAACCCAGCAAGGGGCATAACAAGGAGCTGGGCTGCTCCTGCACTTCTCCTGGGCTTCCCCTGCCAATCTGGAGCCCCAAACTGCTGCTTGGGCTACATGGGCATTAAAACTGTCCCTTGTAGGAATGGAGATAAAGTATGTCATGCTCTTTGAACCTCAACAAACACATCTTTTCATTGGGGCCTACGTGAGCCTTTTGGCAGTCGCCAATCCATGACATTGGATCATTCATGAAGTTCTGCACCTTTACTCGGAAGGAAGTGCTGCAACCTTCAACGAGATTGACTCCTACTGCACATCCCTAGGAGTAACCCGTCCAATTTGTCCAAGCTTGTGTCAGTCCTTTGGCCCAAATCCCACCTAGCCTCGACCAGGGACCAAATATTTGTGGAGCAAGTCCAGTTCACAGCAACCAGATCCTGTAGCAGGGTGGGGACAAGAGTCTAGGAAAGGAGTACCGTTAAGACAAAGGACAGCTCTGCACTTGCTCCTTCCTAACCAGCACTAAGGACCGGAGGCAATTTATCAGGCAATTTAGTCGCTGCAGTTCATTCCCAAACACTCACGAATTCGGAACAAAGCCACAGCAGTAAAAATGACAAGGGTAAGTCGTCGTGATTGTGACACTGGCCCCTAATGTGAAGTGCACACAAAAGCATTTGGACGCTTTGGATTAATGGGAAGCCAACGAGGTCCCGTCTTCCAGCTGTTCCCATCATTATTCCTCAACCACCTCCTGCAGAAACATGTTTTGAGGCTGCTGGAGTACATTCCCTCCTTTGCTTCGTTCAGTTCCCCCCCCCCCCGTTTAGTAACTCGTTCCATATGCTTATTACCAAAAGCACGGAACATGAGAGACGTCCTATCAAATTCTCTCCGATATAAGGAGGGGTGCGTATCAGTAAGCACAGAACACCGGCATGTTATAAGTTAAACCCTTAATCAGAAATCAGCATGAGTGATACGTGTTAAGACCAGGCAGCTAACTCACATGTGTAAAGCCATAAATAAACTTATGTAATGGGTATGGCTGTACAAGTGGGATTCAGCAGCCTATTTCTTCCTCTCCGGTTCCTGTTTCCATTTAAAAAAATAGCGACACGAGACTCAAATTGTGATGTATGAATCGCTCCATATGCTCTTGCTGGAATCCGTGTGTCTCCACAACCAGCATCTCTATAGCTCAGGTACCTGGTTTGTTTTGAATACTTCATACGAGGAGGGACACATCAGTGCTGCAGCAATGTCACCACTTGCTTTAGGCAGCACAAGCAAGTCCTCCCACATCTTCCATGTGCCGCTACTTCCTTTTCCCCCTACCCCTCCCACGTTTTCCTCCCGGCAGAGTTCCAGAACACATTTATATCATTTATTAAAAGCATTGCCTTCAGCCCGTAACTGTTCTTCATAGCTCCCCTCAGACGCGGGAAGTATATTTTATACCCATCGGGGAAAAAAGGACGGGGGGGGGGGGGGAAGCCAACCGTTGAAATAAAAACACACAATGAAAACAGGTTGTGAGCCAAGGTTAAAAACTGTATTTTAACTGCAATGCTATAAGGACTAAGAAGACAAGGAGAGAAATCATATGTACAATTGAGCAGAGAGAGTCTCCAGTTTATGGCCTCTAAGACCAAGTTGTTACACAACTAATTCACCAAAATCATCCTGACTTCATCAGGAACAAACAGTAAACCAAGGTGAGTATACTGCCTTGGACACAGCTATGCTTACAATCCAACTCAACACTCAAGTTACGTTGACCTGGGTAGCTCAGGCTAACCTGATGCCATCCGCCAGGTCTATGGTTGAGGCCAACGCGCTGAGTAAGATCTAGACCCCCCCTTCCGGGTTACTCTATTGGCGGATTAATATCAGCAACCCCTGTCCACCCCCAGTGGTGATATTTGGGGGGGGGGGGAGGATCTGGTTGTGGTTTTTCACTGTTATATCTTGGATTCTCTGTGTATGGATTGTTGTGCATTTTATAGATTAGTTGGATTGTTTTAGGGGGTAATTTTATTGGGGGGGGGGGGGTTTATGCGTGTTCTGTAACCTGACACGAGCCTTTTTGGGAGTGGTGGGCTAGAAATGTAATTAATCACCACCATCATCATCATCAGATCTCAGAAGCTAAGCAGTGTCGGCTCAGATCAGTATCTGAGAGGGAAGTTCAGAGTCATTACGTAGAGGCAGGCAATGGCAAACCACCTCTGAACCTCTGATCTTCCCTTGCCTTGAAAACACCATGTGGTTGTCATAAGTCAGTTATGTTGTTGTTGTTATGTGCGAAGTCGTGTCCGACCAATTGCGACCCTATGGACAATGATCCTCCAGGCCTTCCTGTCCTCTACCATTCCCTGGAGTCCATTTAAGTTTGCACCTACTGCTTCAGTGACTCCATCCAGTCAGTTATGACATGACATCAAAATATAGACATACAAGAGCAGTGGACGCGCATATCAGAATGCTACTCAATCAATGAAATTCCTTCTTGCGTACAGAAAGATAGTTAAGAAGAACCCTTTTCCTTGATAGCAGACTAGCACATGGGCAGAGCATTTTCAAATAGGTACCTGCAATGCAATTGCAGCCTGAAGAGATAGAAACCAGGGTACCTAGTATTATTTGCTCATGCTCATTGTAGGACTGACTGTCTCATTTGATACATGCATTATTCAAGTACCATCGGAGCCGCTGCTGTGAATGAGTTTTACCAGCAATTGAAAGAACTGTGTCAGTTACCTATGTGAAATATTTTTTTTCTTGAATCCATTACTGGGACAGTATGGGATCCAGTCAACGTAAAATGGTCCCATGCTAGTCTGATGTCAATCAACCTGTAGAGGAACACATGGATCCATTAGTTTTCCCAGCTCCTTCTGTTGATTCATACACCAGGTTTAGCATCGACATATAATAGTAAGCCTCCTCAGTGATGGAGACAATTATACTTACGGCAATGAAAACAGATTCCTGAACTGATACTTCCAGTAATTAAATAAGGGTCATGAAGAAATGCTCTCCACTCCAGTGAATTCACCCCAGTATTTCTACCATTGAAACTATATTCTGTTAATGAGTTGGAGCTTAGCAAGAAACTTATAGCAGGCAGAAAGGAGGGAGTCGGAATATGAGCCATCAAGCCCCTAGCACAGAATAATTTATGCTCAGACATGTATTGGCTGAAGTAGGACAACGGTTTACCATCTCACATCTTGCCAGAATGTCACATCCATGGGACAGAGACAAGGACAATCAAATGGGCAGGAATTTTTCTCTTCTGCTTGAGGCAGGAAGATGAGAATGACCTTCCTCCCCTTTGAGGCAAGAACATCAGAAAGACCTTCTGTTACAGCTTCTGACTAGAGAGGTACAAGCCATTTACCTAAGGGCTCCATTTTGCCTATGCAAAGCAGGGCAAATCCAAAGTCGGGAGTAATAATGAACTTCACTGACATTTCAAGGAATTAAATATCATTTAGGATAGGTGTTGAATGGAGTGCGAGAGGACTGAATGAACAGGCCATGTATATCTTAAAAAAATAATAATTACACTTTATGTTTTGAATGCTTAAAGCCTGATCTCTGTAAATACACCACTGTTAGTAGCCAGACCCCTCTCCACACTAAGGGGCAGTTTATTGTCAGCAAAAACAGACACCTGCTGACTGGCAGGGATGGACATTGGAATAGACGGCAAATGCATCTATACCCAAAAGAATACAGTCTACAATCAAGCAGCCATCATGGACGCCAGCCAGCTACCAGGTTTCCAAGCCTGCCTTGGATAAATTAGATTAATGAGATTGCAGGGGCTAATTAACTGCTTGTTTTCTGTCCCCACCCAAAGCAGGGATGCATATATTTAGGGCAATAGGACCTCTGGTACCATGTTGCTTATTTCATGAACTCTAAGTCTCTCCTTCCATATTACACCCAAAAAACTCCATTAATGACCACTAAAATGGCCGCCCTGACTCTCCCCCAGAAGCATTAGCCAGCTGCCTAGAAGCAGTGACGAGATGGCTCAAGCAGAGTCGTCTGAAGCTCAGTCCTTCAAAGACGGAGGTCCTGTGGCTGGGTAGGAAGGGCCCATGTGAGGAAGCGCGCCTGCCCGCCCTGGATGGTGTGCAGCTCTCTATAACTCACTCCGCCAGGAACCTAGGCGTGATTCTGGACACCTCCCTCACAATGGAAGCCCAGATCACAAAGGTAGCGCGGCTGGCATTCTACCACCTCCGCCAAGCCAAGCTACTAGCGCCCTACCTGGCCCCGGAACACCTAGCCACAGTGATCCATGCAACGGTCACCTCTAGACTGGACTTTTGTAACTCGCTCTAGGCATTAGCCTTGACCTGGAAGTTACAGCTGGTTCAAAATGCAGCAGCCAGGATCCTCACTGCAACACCGTGGAGGTCCCACATCCGGCCCATTCTCCATCAACTGCAATGGTTGCCAGTTGAATTCTGGATCAGACTAAAGGTTCTGGAAATTACCTTCAAGTCCATACGTGGTCAGGGCCCAGTATACCTGAGGGATCACCTCCCTGCCTACGCCCCCAAAAGAGCCTTGCGCTCCACTGCTACCAACCAGCTAAAGGTCCCTGGCCCTAAAGAAGTCCGCCTGGTCTCAACCAGGGCCAGAGCATTCTCTGTTCTGGCCCCCACCTGGTGGAACGAGCTCCCGGAGAAGATCAGGGCCCTGACGGAGCTTAAACAGTTCCGCAGGGCCTGCAAGGAGGAGCTCTTCCGCCAGGCATTCGGTTGAGACCAGATATATATAACCAACAACGACCAAAGGGCCCCTGCTCCCCGCCCCCCCTCAGAACACCACCTACACACTCTGGACCTGTTTGTATGTTACAACGTTGTATTGTTTATTGGTTATACAATTATAATGTTATATGTTTACAATTATCAGTTATTATTGCACGGTTACTCAAATGTTTTATAAGACTGTTCCATGTATTGTTCTTATGTTATTATGTAAACTGCCCTGAGCCCTCGGGGAGGGCGGTATATGTAAGTCTTGTAGGAGCTGAGTGGGAAGCAGGCAGAAACTGTATACAGCAATACAAGTATAGAGTGTTCAATGTGCAGCTCCACTCAATGGGACATACTCTTGGATTTGTTGGTAGTGGCCATTGATATCAAATTTGGTTTTAGTACTCCTCACCTGGGTAATAAGGGAAAGGGGTAGCGGCACCAAGGAGAAGGGAGTAGGGCTTTCTGACCTCTCAGGGACCCAAAATAATGGGGGCTTCACATGGATAACATAAAGGTAACATGCCTATGTGGTGGGATTTTGGATCGCATTGACTACAGTAGATTCACACAACTCTCACACACAAAGGCTTAAAGGTGTGACTGTCCCAATTTGCATCATCCTGGCAGCAGCACTCTTACAAGATGATGCAATCATAAACATTGTTGTTGACATACTAACAGTTCCACATTAGGGATGTGAATTCAGGTAATTCCAGTCCTTATTTATTCCTGAAAAATAATTTATTGGTATTCTCTGGATAGTGTCAGGGGTCCAGATGGTATCAAGGATTTCCCAAGGTCCTGGGAAATGGGCCCCCCAAAGTTATAGGAATTTTTAGGATTATCTATGAACTAGTAAATAAGCCCGCTGCAGGCTTAATGCAGCGGGCGCTAGCGAGGCTGGGGAGTCTGGCAGGGCGCGGCCGGGCAGGAGCGGCTTTGGCTGGGCCCGCGAGTCCGGCGGCGTGGCCTACCTTTCCGTTGGCGACGCCCGAACTGGCTGTGGGCGTCGGCAGCGAGGCAATCAGCAGCGGGGCCGGACGGGTCAGGGCGCCGGGCAGGGAGCCCGCGGCAGTCTCGAGACGTCCCATCCACCCCGGAGGGAAGGAGGAGAGCTCCCACAAAAGTCCCGGAGGCTTGCAGAAGCACTTTGCTTTCGCTTTCGCTGCTTCGCCGAAAGCAGCTCGGGGGGATTCCCTGAGGAATCAGCTGGCTCTTCTCCGACTCTGCCAGGCGAGTCGCTGCAGGGCAAACAGAAGTGGAGGCACACGCCCCTCCACAGCGGGGCTGCGCAGGCTCTTCCTGAGGGTGGTCTAATGGAGTTCACTCCAAGTCTCCTTCGGCCTGCAATAGCCGGGGGTTTAAAGCGATCAGCGTCTTCAATGGAGAGAGGCAAGCGGTAGGAAGAAGGGACGGCCAGGATGCTCTAAGGGGCCGCCTCCAGCCTTCAGGTGAGACTCGCCATGCCTCCTTCCCTGCTTCCCTCGGGTGCGGACGGGATGTCTCAGGACTGCCGGGGGCTCCCTGCAGTTTTCAAGGTGCGCATCCTTATTTCTTTATTTATATAGTATTTATATTATGCCACCACTTTTGAAAGCCATCTCAGGCCATTTACACAATTTAAAATAATAAAACCAATAAATTAGTCACAGTACAACTAGCTAAAATTATAAAATTAAATATAAAACAACTGCAGTGATTTCTATCGCACCAGCCTTTGCTGATGATGGTTCAACCGTACTGGCTGACCTAATATTAAATAGGAGGCGTTGTGGGGGGGGGACAGAGGGCTGTGGGGGGCTTCCTCCTCCACGGCAGTCCTTCCTTGGCAGACTGTGTTGACAAGGCTTCCCCCCCCCCCCGTGCTGCTGGGTCATCGCAGATGGAGGTGAATCATGGGGGAGAGGCTGTACAGAGTCACCAGTTCACATAAACAGCGCTGACATAGCACAACTACAAAGCCATCCGTGCCCTTGTTATGTTATCAAAGCACTTCCTGTAATGTAACATTTCCAGAAATTTTGAAGCCATGGGAGGGGAGATTTTTGGGGAAACTGAAATAGATACTATACTTTCCTATGAAACCAAAACACTTTTTACTAATTTAACTACATAAAAATGCATAAACTCTAAGCCAGTGACCTCTATTTGGTAAACATATAGAATCTAACATCTTGAATGTCATCATTTCTACAAGAAATATACACAACTAGTAATCAAGCCTGCTGTAATCAAAATACAGCGGGCGCTAGGCTTAGGAGCCCCCGCCAGCCGCGCCGGGGGCTCCCTTTCCCGGCGGCCTGACGCGTCGGAGGCACTTTGCGCCTCCCGACGCGTCAGGCCACCGGCAAGGGAGCAACTGCAAGCCGCGCGCTCCCTTTTCACCAGGGCGGGAATCGGCGAGGCCAATTGGCAGGCGCTTTGCGCCTGCCAATTGGCCCCGCTGATGGTCTGTCCAGAGGAAGGGGCCAATCGGCACCCTTCCTCATCCCGGACAGAGCCCGCCCTAACTCCTCCCCCAAAGCCCTTACGGCTTTATTTAGTCCGCGGTGCCCGTGGCGCCGCCTGCGGGGTTAGGATAACTGAGAAAGAGTTGCAAACTGCATCTCCTGATGCACATGGATCTTAAATTCTGCCATGTGAAAGGGAAAGGAAAAAAAAATAAAACCTGAAGGCAGAAAACAGATTTTATAGCAAACAACAGAAAATGTATTATTTGGACAAAAACATTTTCACACAGTTACAATTGATATGTCCCTCTGACAGGGCAGGCAGCATGGCGAGGGACCAACAGCAGAAAACCGAGGGGTGGCAAGGAAATCAAGGATCACGCCATGACATCGACCGCTAGTGGCTTGGCAGAGAGATAGGAAGGAAACAAATAACCCAGGTGCCAAGCAGAAGGATGGGGATAATCTTGGTGCTCGGTACTAAGCAGCAGTACACCAGGGTCAGCTACAGTGGGGGCTATAGCTCCCCTCTTGCCATTTCCTTATTAGATGATCTTGTGGGTTTTTACCACCATGTTCTCTTAGCTATATACTGTCATTTTTTTTAAGATCCTGTTTTAATTTTAATGGGGTTTTACTGGAGTTTTAATTGTGGATGATTGTAACCCGCCATGAGCCAGTTTCAAGAATTCTGGGAAATAAAAATCTAAATAATAACCTGGGAATTGTAGTCCATGAACATCTGGAGGGCCACAGGTTGACTACCCCTGGTTTAGATTATTCCAAACTGTCGGAAGGAGGAAGTTGCAGCAAGAAGGTTTAACAGACAAAATCCAAAATGGTTGCTGCAGCTGAACTTAAAGAGGTTTCTCTTTCTACTGGTGGTGGCCCTCTTAAGAGAAATCCTCAAGGGCACCGATGGCATTAAAGAAGTGCAGGAGGAATTTCTGTTAGTCAGATCTGGGGTCAATGAACTGAAATCTCTCCCAAGGAAGGCAGCTGAACAGCTAACAAATGCAGAGAGCAGGAGACTAGAAGACTCCTGTTTCTACATCTGCTTCCATTCATCAACATGAATCCAAGGTAACAGCTTTAAAATTCAAACTCTTAGACATAGGAAGCAGGAACCGCTGTAATAATCTTTTCCTAGAGGGGATCAGAGACTGCCTAGAAGGGACAGATGTGGTGGCCTTTGTTCAATTGATCTTAAGAGAGAGTCTGCCTCTGCCAGAAGATTATGAACTTGTTATAGAGAGGGGCTTACAGGTCCTTGGGTCAGATCCAGGATACAGCAACCCATCCAAGGGCCATAATCTTTTGTCTATTAAACTTTGTCGCCAAGGAAGACCTTTTAAGACAAGCTAGAAGGCTGTGTCAACTGAAATGAGGCCTAGATCAAATTAAAATTTCTCTCTTCAGTGATTTCCCCAAAGAAATTGTTGACCTTCGTAAAGAATTTATACGTGTGAGGGCTTTGGCCTGGGAAAAAGCTGCTGAAGCCTTTACGAAATGCCCAACAGTATTCTGTATAAGATACAACAACAGAATAAAAAGGTTTCAAGCCCCAACTGAAGCAGAGGCCTTTTAATCCTTCCTGATCCTGGGTGATTAACTGCTGAAATGAATATTCAGTACAATCATTTGCCAATTCTGTATTTGCTCTGCTTTCTGGTTTGATGGAACTTTACTAGGTTAATGACTATGAATGTTCCCAGGAACATTTGTGGATGTGAAGACCTTCTGTCTAGAAACGTTTTGAACTGAGTCTAAACTTGAACACTTACAAAGATAACCAGCATGGAAGAGAACCTTCTATGAAATCTTCTATCAACATCGGACTCAAGACTTAAATTTCTACACTATTTAATATTAATTTGGCCTTCTGGGAAAAACTAGAGTCTTAGGCAAGACAGAGTGGACTCAGCAACCCTTTCTCAATGTTTTCGACCTTTTTATTCTCATCTATGTGTGTCTTTCACACAACTTCCTTTGTTGCTTTTTCTTCCTTATTACCCCCCACCCCACCCCCCACTTTCCCCTCATTCCCCACATCACAACAGTGACAGTTTGATCCTAGATTATTTCTAAATGATGCTAATGGTAAGATTGTTTAATTAGCGATATTCATATTATCACAACACTGTTAATACTGAGGTATGTTTAAAATTGACAATCATACCCTGAAACATTAAAGAACTTGGGAGCCCCAATAAACCTAAACAAAGACTATGCAATATTAAAAAACCCAACATTCTAGCTAGTATTGCCATGCTTCGAGAAACACATGTGCCTCGAGAAGACCAAGATAAGCTTGTTAAAGAAGGGCTGGAACACGCTTATTCCTCTGGGTTTCCACTAAGGCTCAAGGAGTTGCAATTTTATTGCATAAACATCTTTGCATAGAAGTAATTGACTCTAAATCAGACCCTGAAGAAAGATACATCTTTCTTTTAGTTAAATGTAGTCTATGTTCACATTAGGCAATATTTATTGGCCACATGTAGATGATCTCACCTTTTTTCACTCTGTCATAGCAACACTCAAAGAATGTTGAGATTATTGGGGGAACCTATGATACAATAATGGACCACATCTCATAAACACAAGCAACAGGAGTTTACACTTATGTTGTATGGAGATGATGCTATGATTCTGTCAGATCCTAAATATTCCTTAATAGCATTGACAGACCTTTTTTTTTTTTTTTTTTTTACTGAATTTGGGCATTTAGCAGGGTTTTTTATTAATTGGAATAAATCCCATGTCTTACCTCTGGGTGGACCAGTTTCCCCAAAACTTTGTAAGCAATGGCCATTTGAATTTGACACTGAATTTATTAAATATATATTGGTATTTTTATTTCAAGAGAGATTCAATCCCTTGTTCAAATGAATACAGATTGGATTCTGGAGTAGGTTTTATTTATTTATTATTAATTACAAATAAAACCTGCTCCAAGACTTCAATAGATGTATCTCCTTAAGAATGAGCATTTGGGGCAAAACTAACACCCTTAAAATGAACATTATCATGTACATCATCCTTATCCTGAGATGATTCTCAAGACATACTCCCCTAAAGTTTTTTTGTAAAAATTGATTCTCTGTTTCAGAAATTCATTTGGAGCCCCTCCGGTAAGCCTAGAATTATATATAGAAAGCTTCAGCTACCCCCTAATCTGTGCCAATGCCATGTTGCCTGTCTGCTTTCTTATGTACAATACTAGTCTCTAGTTCCTGGACCGGAAACACCTGATTGGCTCACTTGGAAATGACCCAGCTTTATCCTCTGTGCAAGTGAACCACTTTGGGCTCTGCTCATTTAAACTATTCAAAAGTTCATTCGCCTGAAATTGAAGCTGCTAGGTCAGCTTGGCATATGATTAGCACCAGTTGGCTTTTGACTGTTATACTCACAGAGATCTAGCAATTTAGAAAAGGAAGGGGAATAAAGATAGATAATAAAGGTGTTTTTCTGAAGACAATAATCTCCAGTGGTTTAGTACACTTATCTCAGCTATTTAGATTAGGGGATGACTTCAGCCGTAGAAATTAATCTTCTGTCCATGGCCAGTTAGCAATATATATCCCTAAAATACTGGGTATTTTTTGTTCTGGGATCAGAAACTTTATGTTCTGTTCTGGGATCAGAAACTTTAGCAGTCTCAGAACCCCCACCACCACCACCACATACACACACACAGAGTTTAACCTTCTTCCATCCTGAGAAGCACTTACGAAACAACCTATCCTTATATATAATTTTCCAAACCAAATTTAATTTGGATTACAGTATTTGCTGCTGTATAAGACTACTTTTCCCCCCTGAAAAACATGCCTCCAAGTGGGGGGCCGTCTTATACGCCGGGTGCACTTCAGTTGGGATAGACATAGCTGCCCATAGTGATCTCCTGATGCCCGCCCAGTGCCCATAGTGGCCTCCCGATGCCCGCCCACCTCATTCTGCATACCATCCAGTATCATGCGGTATCCAGTGCGGCTGCGGCGGGTCATCAGCGTGGCTGCGGTGAGCATCAGCAGCGAGACAGGGGTGCCAGCCTTTTCGGGGTGACTGGCCCGTTCTGCTCGGGAGGAAGCAGCAGCGCTCCGGTCCGCCCCCTGTCTACGCAGAGCTCACACATGCGCACTTGCACACTAGTGCCGGTCACAGGGAGATGCACGGGTGGGCTAGAGGCACTGTGGTCGCACTGCGGCCATACAATGGTGACAATGACAGGTACTGTAATGTAATGTAACAAACTCTATATTTTGAGCAGAAATGTTGGGTGTCGTGCTATATGCCCAGTCGTCTTATACGCCGGCAAATACGGTATATCCACTCCCAGTGGACCCCAGAACTGAGTTCTCCATTTCAACTGACCCAATGGCAAACTGCACTAAAAACATTAACTCCACCTCTGTGAAGTTAGGACTAAGGTTTATCCATTAAAAAAAAAAAACTCTCGTGCAAATGTGCTGGTACCCTAATAAATTTAGCAAGTTGGTCTCACTGAGAATGATTCCTGTTGGCACTGCCGGAAACCTGGAGCTAACCTCATTCATATGTTTTGGGATTGCCCTAAAGTCACACATTTCTGTCAGGAGGTGATATCCAGGATCAGACTGATATTAGGTGCTAACTTAGACTTCACAGCCAATAATCTAATCCTAGGATGCATGCCAACTCTGTGGGCACTTTCAAAACTCCACATATTTGGATCCAAAAGGCAACTTTCGTTGCTAAGCGATTCACTTTACACCACTGGAAATCTCAAGTGTCTCCTTCTGCAGGTGTCTGGGCCCATGATATACCAGACCTTTGTACTAAAGCGAGAATAGCGTATAACAGGCGAGAAGCTCTCAGGACTTTCAGCTCCACTTGCCATGAATTCTTGTTCCTATCCAAGCATTATACCTCCTTACCTTCATTCCCTGTTTAATTGAATCCATATTATCTTACTTCCTTAACCCACATTCCTGCTCTCTCGCTCTCTCTCCCCTATTCTGTGCTAATAGGACACACTAGTGAAGAGGGAAGGGGATGGGCTATATGAGGCTTGTTCGCTATTTTAACCTCTTGTATGTGAAATCAGTAACAATTATTTTTAAAGAATTCAAAAGAACAACCCCACACAGACTTTCTTTTGCCCCAGGCTGTCACATCTCTAGCCTTCAACAAACTGGGAACTTGCCTGGTTCTCATCTAGCCCTCAATAAACTGGGAACTTGCCTGGTTGTCAGACCTTTTGTTTTTGGGGGCAAGTCCATATTTCACTGTTTCTTAGATCTGCCTAGATTCCAGAGTGTAGCCCATTTGGTCTATAGCAAAACAGAGATGATTCCAATAGCACCTTACTGACCAACAAGATTTTGGAGGGTATAAACTTTGGAGTGTTAAAGTTCCCACATGAGTTGCAATGGAGATCTTTTGATTCTAGTTAGAACTGCAGAGGTTCACTTGTTGTGTGTCAAAACTATGATGTTCCAGGCCGTGTGAAGATTGTTTTTTCATCCCCCTTCTTCTGATTTGGTATTTGCCTCTATAAAACGTAATACTTCCATCCATCATATATTACCATGGGAGATGTCTATGTAACTCAGAGAAAAATTTCTATGTAACTTAGGGAAAAATAAAGAACCACATTCTGAATTTTCAGGCTCTAATGGAGTTCATCTCATCCTTTTATAATATTTCTGTGCCTTGCCTTCACTTCTGTATTAAATCAGAACAAAGAACTCCCATGTCCTTTTCTTCCTGCCCTGAAATGTGCTCTGGGGGATGAAGTCACAAAGGAGTGGTTGCACAAATGGTAGTGTTTTTTAAACCACACAAGAGCTGGCCTTCCTCTATTAAGAAAACCCTGTGATTTTAACATTATGCAAGATTGCCAAAGAGGGAATATTCTTATGTTAATTGCCCATTCCAACCCATTTAGAACTGAAAAACCTCTTTGAATAGTACAGAAGTTGAGTTGTTAATGATTTGTGTAAGTCAGGATTAAAAAATGATAATAACCTATTCCAAGAAGCTTTAAAAAATTTTCTGTTTTATAATCCCAAGAGGGCATTTAAAAAAAATATATAAACAGCCATGTGAACATTGCATATAAACAGTTTGAGGATTGTTACTCCCCATGTCATAGGGCAGAGGGATTGTAGATTCTCACTAACTAAAGGTGTAATTTAGTGCTAGTGTTATTTTTGACATCCAAGAGCTTGTGAATAGGGTTGTGCCCCTAGGGAAAGAAACAGATTACTTTTCACCAACACATCCGCTGAAGTAATGACATCCTTAATTTTAGGGCTAGAACCTACTGAATAGAGCTCAAGTGGTAAGAGAAGAACTGGAAGAATGTCCTATGGGAGATTCAATTATTGCAAAATATTTATTGTTGGAAGGAAAAAAACATAAGAGGCTAACTATGAAATAAAGATTCATGGACTCCCGCCTGGTTGGATGGCCCGCCTGATGGTGTTTTTATCATTTTTGCAGAATGCGTAAAACAGAATAGCTCAATATACAAATGAAGAAGAAAAGTTGTTTTTTATACCCTGCTTTTCTCTACCAGAAGGAGTCTCTAAGTGGCTTACAATCACCTTCCCTTTCCTCTCCCCACAAGAGATACCCTGTGAGGTAGATGAGGCTGAGAAAGCCCTGATATTTCTGAAGAAGAAGAAGAATTGGTTCTTATATGCCAGTTTTCTCTCCCCGAAGGAGTCTCAAAGCAGCTTATATTCGCCTTCCCTACCTTTCCCCACAACAGACACCCTGTGAGGTGGGTGAGGCTGAGAGAGCCCTGATATCACTGCTCAGTCAGAACAGCTTTATCAAGTACTGTGGCCAGCCCAAGATCACCCAGCTGGCTGCATGTGGAGGAGCAGGGACTGAAACCTGACTCACCAGGTTAGCATAGGCCCTTCTTAACCACTACACAACACTGGCTGTAAGGCTGTAATGGCTGATGATTGATGTTGCAGACTGGATGGCTGGGGAAAAGATGCAGTGGTGGCCCAGAAGCCTTGCTGGACAAGAGCCCCTACTCATCTCATGTACTTTCTAAATGAAAGCAAAATGCAGGTGCCGAGAAAGGTGAAGGTCCCTGTTTTATTGCTTTGCTTCTTGGCTTTGCAATCTAAGCGTTGCTTTGTTTAATCGATTTATACTGTTTTTAGTGCTCTTTCATTTTGTAATGCTGATTATGTTTTATACTGTTTTTAATACATTGTTTTGAATTGCGTGATTCACCTTCAGTGTCAGCAAGGAAGGAGTATGATAAATGGAGCTCAAGAGCTCACACTATATGTATAGCTTGAAAAAACTAGTACACTTGAATGGAGCTGAAGGAAGAAAGAAACCTAGGAAAGCCAAGGTGGGTTAACTAGGGAGAAATGGTCTTCGATCTATAGAGCAAATCTTCAAACTGAATGTGGCTTTCAAACTGGGTGATCCAAAGATATTTCAGTGACAATAAGCTGGAAAAGGGAGCAGGACAAGCCAGGAACATTTTACATTCAGCGCAGACGTCTGTGTTTTTTCTTTTCTAATTGCTTACGTTACTGGATAAAACACAACGTCGGCTGAGGTGCTACATAGGAAATACCGGGAAAAGAACACACAAGGAGTATAAAGTGATAAAAGACAGGAGCGATACAGACCATGTCTGACTGCTGTTCATCCTCTGAACAGAACAAAAAAAAATCATAATTAGATAACATCTCCACAATTCAGAGTCAGTGCCTGGAAAAAAAAAAGTTTCCCCTCAGAGAAGGTGCCCGGCATGGGATAATTTGGATGTATCTCAACTCTTTGATCTCAGAGTATGTACACAGCTTGGAAATATTCAATTTTGCCCCGTGGGGGTATGAAAAGATGTCTGTGTACTCATCTTGCACTTCTCCTCCACAGCCAGATTGCTGCTAAAAGCAACCAGCACCCAATGTAATGGACAGTTTTTTGCCCCGGAGTTAATATATCGTAGGTTAAATACAGGGCCACATTGCTAGGAGCATTCTACATATTTTCTGATGCTTAGACAAGAGGAAAAGGGCAGGTCCATGCCTTTTAAATTTAAAAATGGTGTACTTCTCTCCTAATGTAGGGATTGCGAACCGGGGTTCCAGGGAACCCTGGGGTTATGTGGCCTTTCCCAAAAGTTTAGATGTCTGTTGACATCACTAGACTATCACCAGAACATACTTCCCATGTAGCTATACAGGCCTAATCTCTTTCTCCACCATTGAAATAGTAAATGATTGATCAGCTTGCTGTAGAGGTTAGGAGCATGGACTTCTAATCTGGCAAGCCAGGTTTGATTCCCTGCTCATCCTCCACATGCAGCCAGCTGGGGGATCTTGGCCTCGCCACAGCACTGATAAAGCTGTTCTGACCGAGCAGTGATACCAGGGCTCTCTCAGCGTCACCCACCTCACAGGGTGTCTGTTGTGGGGAGAGGAAAGGGAAGGTGAACGTAAGCCGCTTTGAGACTCCTTTGGGTAGAGAAAAGCAGCATATAAGAACCAACTCTTTTTCTTCTTCAGTAATATCGGGGCTCTCTCAGTCTCACCCACCTCACAGGGTGTCTGTTGTGGGGAGAGGAATGGCAAGGGAAATATAAGCCACTTTGGGTAGAGAAAAGCTGCATATAAGATCCTCCTCCTCCTTCTACTGATTGGCTGGCTTCCGCATCTTACTTCATCAGTCCAAAAGGAAAGCCCTTCCATATTCAGACTTCACTCCATCTGAACCGACAAAAATCACCAACTGCGCAACCAGACTGCAGAAATTGAGCAAAGAGGGATTGTAGTGCAGATCATATCGCTGCCTGGTCCATCCAAGAATCGCCCCCCCCCCTTTAAAATCTTAACCAGGGCTGGGACAGGAGCTCATATACTTCCTGATCTTCTCAGGTGGAGGGTGTCCAACCCTCAAAACCACCATTCCAAAGCAAAGGAGAAGAAGAAGAGTTGGTTCTTATATGCCGCTTTTCACTACCCGAAGGAGGCTCAAAGCGGCTTACAGTCGCCTTCCCTTTCCTCTCCCCACAACAGACACCCTGTGAGGTGGGTGAGGCTGAGAGAGCCCTGATATCACTGCTCAGTCAGAACAGCTTTATCAGTGCTGTTGGGAGCCCAAGGTCACCCAGCTGGCTGCATGTGGGGGAGCACAGATTCAAACCCGGATCGGCAGATTAGAAGTCTGCACTCCTAACCACTACACGAAGCTGGCTCCTTCCTTCCAAATCCCCAGCATTTGAGAATGTCAGTGAGAAAACGACTGAGAAGTTGATTATATTTCACAGCGCTTCCTTTCTTAAAATTCGCCAGAAACTAATCCCATTCCATCTGCTCATTAGTCCCGATGAATTGACACCTAACGCTCCCCCGCTTATCTGCAGCCGGTCTGCAATCAGCTCCTCAGATGAGATTAAGAGAGCTGAGCCTGCCTTCGCACACACATCCCAGTTGACCTCCAAGAGACTAAGGCTTCCTCGGAACACTTGATCGCTAACAGAGGCACATGCAACTAATCAGCGACATTATGGCAAAATGCAAAGTTTTTTAAAAGTAGAGGGGGAGAAAAAGATGACATAATGGTAAGAACAGCTGCTGTGCAAATGGCACATCTGATTCCTGTTATAATTGATTTTTCAACTCAGGAAGAGAGGATGCAAAGCCCTATAAAATGGATCCGAGCTCTGTGAACAGGCAGAAGACGGGCAAACGGGGATCCGTGGGATGATGCCTGGTAGGTTCCACCCAGTGCTTCACCGGCATGATCATCAAGATTGCTGAATGAGATGAAGCTTGGTCTGATATGCTGAGGCACTTCTCCTATCTTGGAGCAATGAGAAAAAACATTCATGATCGCTGCACGCAGATGAGTGTTAGCCTCTGTTACTAGGCTAGAGTGGCCATGCTTGCTTTGTAAATCTGGTTTAAATAACATTTTCCCCCTTTTGCAAATTTTAACTGCCAGGGTTGTTTTTATCATGGAGAGGAATACCACGCATAAGGAAAGGCACTTTAAGCATGCAGTTTTTAAATACTGGGGAGAAATATGCACATTCTGGGGAGAAATATGTACAAAGCAGATTGAGGGACATTTTTTTCTAGCAAGAAAATCCCAAGATCCAGGATCGGTTTATCCATGTAGCTGTGCCTTCAAGGGCCCCACAAGGTGCTCCCCATACCCACCCAGTAGCCTCTCTCTTCCTCCATTTCCCCCCTCAGAGTGACATCCCTTTCCCCAGAGGGGGGCTTCTCCACTCCCAGTCTGGCTGCTTCCTCCACAATTGTACTCTACTAAGACCCAACAAAACTTTATACTGGCTCTGGTACTATGGGGCCCACAAATTCTAAAATCACTCTTCCCAAGGACAGAGTTCTTTACTCCCCACACTGTTCTCCAACTTGATAAAGCTATCTTCGCAGATAAATCTGCCAAAGAAACACGGAAGAAACCCATAACACGTTAACAAGTAATTTTCAATGCATAGTGACACTATGAATTAATATCCTCCAAAACATCTACCATTGACCACCATTGTCAGGTCCTACAAACTGAGGGCTGGGACTTCCTTGATTGAGTCAATTCATCTCATGTTGGGGCTTCCTCTTTTCCTGCTATCTTCAACTTCTCCTAGCTTTAGGGTCTTTCCCACTGACTTGTCTTTTTATAATGTGACCAAAGTACAATAACCCCAGTTTAGCCGCATTCGCTTTGAGCAAGATTCCAGGCTTGCTCTACAAGCACAATATAAAATCTTTCACTTTTGTGATTCAGTTCTCTCAGAGATTTCAAATTATCCTCAAACAGGAGGTTTTAATAATAAAAATTCCTTCTCTTTCACATTTCAAACTGTACAAAGTTTAGAGTGCCCTGTCTGGCCTGTGTTGATATGGTACACAATATTTAAGACACAACAGCTTGTATCTGACCATTCCACTAAGCAAAACTTTCTTTAAAATCTAATATATCTCAGAAAAGACCCAATACTATAGCTGATTCAGATACTCTCTATTTAGAAAGTTCTATCACAAGGTGCTTCAGCACCCTGGAACCGGCTGTTATTTGCTGGGTGTTGATTAGTTTATCCTATAGCAGGAAGTATATAAAACAGTAACAAAAGCTATACAATGGGTATGCAGACCAACTGGGTAATCCCCCTAAATGCAAACATATACCTTTTTAATCCAGTCAATTGAAGCCAGGGAAAGTTCAAGGAGCTCCATCAAATCTCCCTGGAAAACACAACACTCAGATTCCTATGACAGATGGAAAATAGTTTGGTGGGCTGCACCACAGTTGATCTCAAAGAAGACATTTAATCATGTGCTCAACTGCTACACGGAAATCAGAATGCTATAAAGTAGTTAATGTTGGCAGTATCATGCCGATAACATGCATAAAGGTAAAGGTACCCCCTGTGCAAGCACTGAGTCATGTCTGACCCTTGGGGTGATGCCCTCTAGCGTTTTCATGGCAGACTCAATACAGAGTGGTTTGCCAGTGCCTTCCCCAGTCATTACCGTTTACCCCCAAGCAAGCTGGGTACTCATTTTACCGACCTCGGAAGGATGGAAGGCTGAGTCAACCTTGAGCCGGCTGCTGGGATCGAACTCCCAGCCTCATGGGCAAAGCTTTCAGACTGCATGTCTGCTGCCTTACCACTCTACGCCACAAGAGGCTCTTGATAACATGCATAGCAATGTATTATTTATTTTTTATTTAATTTATATACCACCCTCCCCAAAGGCCCAGACTCCTGGTGAACAGGCATCACGTCTTAAGACAAAGTAACTTTTAGTTGCTTCATTCCTATTTCTGCCCAGTCATCGGGAAGGGTGGGAAGCAGAGTTATCACCAGATGTTCCTTGTTTGGCGGGAACTTTCTTTATCCCATAGTGTCCCCTCTCTGCAAGATCAGCACAAAAGATCCACTGTGTCCTTTAGAAGTTTCCATCTGGCAGTGATCCTGTTGTGTTTGCAGTCTTGCCCTTTGCTCACGTTTAAAGCATCTCACACAACTCAATAAAAATGTGTATCTAATAAACAATAATGCCTCATGCATTTTAATGACATGGCCATGTTATGGATTCATCAGCTGCCAAACTTCGGTCTCTTTACCTCAAAGCCATTTTGTGATGTTCGGATTTATACTGTTTGAATGTAGTAACGGCATACTTAAAAATTGGCAGGAGAAAGAAGCATTTGCTTGTGACGCACCAAGGAGCATACTCTTGTAACTGCTGTTCATTTCAGTAAGTCCCCACAGGATCTGACCATTGGGAAAAGTGTGATCCTAAACAGCTAGGGCTAAAATTAAATGAAGAACTCTCCCCCCCCCCGCCCCGCCCCCAGAACTGCCAGACAGAAGCTGGAGAAGGAATTGAACATTAAGCTTTAGGTGAGAGTTTCTAATAGCAATTTACAGATTTCTCGAACAAATTTCTCAATGTCAGGAAGCAATGAAAAGAGGAATCAATAGGCTTGCCAACTTTGGACTGGGAAATACTGGAGTTTTGGGGGAGAGAGTGGGGAGGGAGAGAGCTGAAGAGGGGCAGAGCCAGTTTGGTGTAGTGGTTAGGAGTGCAGACTTCTAATCTGGTGAGCCGGGTTTGATTCCCCGCTCTCCCACATGCAGCCAGCTGGGTGACCTTGGGCTCACCACAGCACTGATATTTCTCAGCATGAAGTTAAGGCTGCAGAACTGCTCAAAGTAGCACGGCACAGAAGCTGGGCCACCTGCAAAGCCCCTACCTTTCCTAGTTTCCTCCGAGCCAACTTGACACCCCAGCCACTCTCATTTAGGCTCCCAGGGCTAGTGCAATCTCCCCTCCCTCCCCGTCCTCGTCATTTGGGCCATTTTGCCTCACTACAAATAAAGCCTGGTTTTAAAAAGGTAAGTGATACACACACTCAGCCTTCAAGCCTGAAAAGAAGAAAGGATGAAGTGCAATTTGAGTTAACACAAACATGACAAAAAGAATGTGGGATAATCTGTGCCGTTGTAACCAAAAGCTCAAGGACACAAAGCCCCACGTACATGATAAGGCAAGTCTCGGGTTCGCTTTGATCTATAAGAGATGAGTTGTAAAAGAGGGCTTCTGTTCTCCCGCTTAAGGAATGCAGGTTCCTTTTGCTGCATTATGCATAACATCATTACAGGCGAGGTACAAGTCAAGAGCAAATGGTTCGTGGATCCCGCTCGCATGCTAAAACAGCCGTGGGACTCCCTGCCATTTAGGTTCTGCACTCTGCAACTCGTTCCCAAAATACCGTTTAGGATGATGAGTTGGCCGGGAGAGGGGAGAAGGAAGGCTGCAGCTTTTTACAAGTTCTCTAGATTCCCAAGTTTCTGCTTTTCTGCCCCCTTCAAAGGCAAGTGCAAGCCGGAGAATCTGGCTGGTTCTTTCCTTGCAAACTAGGCCTGCTGTAACACGCAGTGATAAAGCCCCTTATCAGGAAGCGTCTCAACCTAAGGGCAAATGCTCCCCATATCCTACAAGAACAGATAGGATGATACCGTTCAAGTGAATGACCCAGGGGCCAAGAAGTGCCAAATGCAGCTGGGCTTATCAGCTTTGGGAAATGTTTTTGCTATGCTTATGGGTGAACTCCTCAAACCCAGACAAGACTCTCTTCCCCCCCCCCCTCAGCCCCACCCACCTCACAATGTCCCTGTTGGGGGGGGGAGGGAAGGTGATTGTAGATTGCTTTGAGATTCCTTAGGATACCAAAAAGTGTGATATAAAAACCAACTTTTCTTCTTTAAAAGTAACAAGGGAACTTCATGAAATTCCCCAATTCATGAGGTTCACAGTTTAAGCTTCAGAGGTCCCCAGCAGAGCCAGCCTTCAGCCACAACAAATTCCTGACTAATGTCTTCCACAGGCTAGTTGCCACAACTACCCCCCCCCCCAAAAAAAAACAGAACTCCTGTCTTTTTCCTGAACTTCTGCAGCTCACAAGAATTTTGGTTTAACCCAACATACCTTCTTCACATCTAAGTAGAAGAGGCCCAGATGTTATCTAATGGACTTAGGAGCCAAACACTACAACTTCATTTTAGGTGATCTTGAAAATCTCCTACTTCATTAACTAAAGACATTAAGAAAACAAGGAAAGCCTATCTGCCTTAAGTAGTTAAACCCAATTTAGGACACACTAATGCCCTTGACTAATCCCTAAATCTTTCCTTGGCTCCTCTGTTTGTGCTTACTGCTCCCATGCCTGACACGGAGTGAAAGATACCCAAGAACGGCTCCTGGAAAACATTCAGAACTCTTTCAGCTTAGAAAAGAGTCAAATGAAGGATCACACCACCTTGCAAGTGATTTGCGGTATTAATGAAATAATTTGGGATGACTGTAACAGGCCAGGAAAAAAAGCTATACACATTGATAATAGAATACTTAATTGATAGACACAATACACTCAGCCACTGGGGGAGAGGGGAACCCAACCAAGCCAAAGTTCCAGGACAAATAATTTGTCTTCAGAGGATAATCTGTACTCCGTCAGGAGTTAATGTCTCCAGTTCACATCACAATGTGCAACATTTCCACAAATACGAAAGAAGTCTAAGCACTGATCTCCTGGTCATTGTTGACCAATATAGACAAAAGTTCCATTCAAATGATCTGCTGGCATATGGCAAAGGTGGTAGAGATCACCTGCCATTCCACCAACCAATCACCACACATAGAAACATAGATCTGGAAGGTCATGTAGTCCAACCCCCAACACAACACAAGAAATTCACAGTTACCTCCCACCACACACTCCCCCAGTGACCCCCTATGCTCTATGCCCAGAGGAAGGCAGGAGAGGCCCAAGGCCAATTGGGCCAGAAGGAAAATTCTTTCTTGACCCCCCTCTTGGCAATCAGCACTACCCTGGGCATATAAGCAAGGGGCATGAGAACCATGCACTGGCTCATCCCTTTCTGCTCTCCCTCTCAGGACGACCCTAAATTATTAGAGTCATGGGATTAACATTGTTGTCTTGTGCTCATTTAGCTTAAGAACCTCGCAAAACCTCTGCTTAAAAACTTACAAACCACCTATTGAGGAAGCCTGTTCTACTAAGGAGTCCCTCTGTCAGGACATTTTAAATATTTAGCTGAAAAACCCTGATTTAATTTCAGGTCCAATTTTATGGGGCGGCAGAAAGCAAGTCTGCTCCATCCTCTACACGGCAGCCCTTCAAATACTTGGAAGATGGCATTGTTCACAATACATGTTGTATGCATGGAGAAAAAATAAAGAGGATTGTAAGCCGTGACTTCTTCAGGTAGTAAGAAGTTCCAGCTGTTCGAGAAAAAATAGGAAGATTGGGAGGAGGGTTGCAGCTATAACACTGACCCCTTACACCTATGAATATCTGACTATGGCTAAAAGCTAGTAAGTAGTAAGAGGCACCTATTGCAAATGAGGGCAGAATCTGGGGGTTGGACCATTAACATGAATGATGTAGTGGGAGACCAGGAGGCTTGAAGCAGAAACACCTGGGAGTCTGATCTTGCATCATACCCAGCTGTATCATTAAAGCCTGAATTTCTTGTTTGTAGCTTTGCAATCTTAAGACCTGGACATTTACAAGAAACGTGCCCACATAGTTTTCAGCTGTGCCTGTTTAAGAAAAACCAGACGCATTTATAATTTTGAAAAGGAAGCAAATTAGGACTTTCTAAATGCCAAGCTCTGTGTTCAAGACATCAAACACAACCCTGCAGCTTGCATGCACGCATACACATTGAGACACACCGCAGACATAGTTTGACACATACCACCTATCTTGCCCAAGAAGGCGATAAAGATGTAATAGATGGACAATGGTTTATTCACCCCTCTAGCTGCTGCTATTTCTTCTTTTTAAATTAACTTTGCATAATGTTGGACAAAGCTACTTTGCTCAGGAAGTCAAAAAGACAAACATAAGTTACTTAGGCTTCCCCTGCCAGTGTTTTTTGTAAACCATTCAAAAGTTATCCTTTGGCCAATTACTGAGCTCAGAGAAAAAATCGAGAGCCAGTGAAGTTGAACCAGGACTGGAGATAGATGTTCCCTCCCTACAATGGACTCCAATCAAGAGGAAGAAGAAGAGTTGGTTCTTCTATGCTGCTTTTCTCTATCCGAAGGAGTCTCAAAGCAGCTTACAGTCGCCTTCCCTTTCCTCTCCCCACAACAGACACCCAGCATGTGAGGTGGGTGAGGCTGAGAGAGCCCTGATATCACTGCTCAGTCAGAACAGTTTTCTCAGTGCTTTGGCGAGCCCAAGGTCACCCAGCTGGCTGCATGTGGGAGAGCAAACCCAGCTCACCAGATTAGAAGTCCATTCCTAACCACTACACCAAACTGTCTCTCTAATAGCCTGTCTATAGTGTTCGGTAACAATTGAAGTATCCAAATGCCTTTCAAGGGCAGCCTCAAGTAGACCATATTGCAGTAACCTAATCCAGATGTTACCATAGAACATAGCACAGGATTTTTCTGCCCAGGAAGGGCCACATTGGCTAATGAGTAAAAAGCCTTTCTGGTCAAAGTTAGTACCTGTCTGCATGAAAATACAGAGGTATCCACATTCCCGTTCCTAACTAGATCACTACCGCCTTAAAATAATTCCTAAAGGAAATATGCATTAAGGAATGTTTCAGCTAACCTCTGAAGTTCACAATTTGCGGCATTAACCCTGGTAACATTGAACAGGTCACAGCTTGGTTCTAATTTTTAATTGTCTCCTCTGTTTGGCTTCATTTCAATATCCAAATGACAGGATCACTGCCATATAGCCATTACTACTACAAAGGGAAAAAATACCTAAACCCCTTATCAATGAGGGGTGTTTAATTACCACAGGGTAGATCCTGCAGAACATTTCTTTTAATGGGAGGGGAGGCTGGATTTCCACTTGTCCCCCTGGAGCAACACCCTGGAGATCCCTTTTGAATTGCTAGAGGAAGGCAGAACTGAGGTAGTATGCATGTTACAGCATGCATCTAAGATGTGGAGGGGAATAAACCAACTTTAATTTGTGGTATGCACATTTCTATTTCTATTGTAATGCTTGGAGTGATTGAGGGCAAAAGAAGAAGGGGACGACAGAGAATGAGGTGGCTGGATGGAGTCACTGAAGCAGTCGGTGCAAACTTAAATAGATTCCGGGGACTGGTAGAGGACAGGAAGGCCTGGAGGATCATTGTCCATGGGGTAGTGATGGGTCGGACACGACTTCGCAACTAACAACAACAACATTTCTATTCTTCTGTTTTTAGAACAGGAAATTTCAGAGGGGTGGGGAACTTCTTGATCTGCCTTGACTATGAGCACGGTAAAGTGCTTGAAAGAGGTAAAAGATAACATATCAATGATGACCAACTTCAGGTTGGGGGGATGGACCTTGACACTTGCCCCCCTACACATACACACACACACCCCAACTAGAAAAAGTCTTGACATTTTCCAACCCTGCCTTATAAGGAAGGCTGACTATGGCTCCTGCATTTAAGGTACGACCAGTAAGAGAGCTAGCAAACCTAAGAAAAGGATTTTAAGTCTGTGAGTCAAACAGCTTAATAATAATAAATAAAACTTTTTTTTATCTCACTCTGCCTAGATAGCTCAGGATGGGTAACAAAATAGTTTAAAACATGCGTAGGAGTGTGGGACCCTTACCAGTGCTGTCATTATGCCACTGTTGATGCGGAGATGTTTGTGTCACCACATAGAGGCAACTCTTCAGCATTCACCTGAAATTCCAACTTCATGGACAATGGACATGAGAAGGCTTTCTCAACTGAGATTCCTTGAAACTGTGTGGGGTTTTCTTGATGGCCCTGGGAGGGTTTCCCAAATGGGTGAGGGTTAATTAATTTTTGATATATTTTAAAATGTTAAACATTTATTAGGTGATATGACCACATATGGTCATGTCAACCTGCTCCTCCCCTCCCAAAATGGCCGGTGATGGGCCTGGAGCGGGTAGGAAGGGGAGGGCCCCCAGCTGGGTGTGTCCAGAGCTCTGCTTCCCAACCATGGCACCACTTGTGGGGTTTCTCGAAGCCTGAAGAATGTTTCAGGGGGTTTTCAATGGTAGAAACGTTGAGAAAGGCTGGGCTAGAGAAAATCCACAGAAAGCCAACAGGGAGCTGTGCCAGTGGAACTCAGCCTACAAAAAAAGTCTTTTCTATGCAGCCCCTCACCTTTGAAGAAGAAATTCATTACATTTCAAAAGGAACAGCAACAGACTCGTTCCTCCAGATGAAGTAAACAGCACAATTACAAGAACTCTATTTCAAGCCAGACAGCGAAAGCAATCACCAAGAACAATAAAAGTCATATACTCCAGATGACAGGAAGCAAGCAACACCATGTCGAGAGTAATCAGTTGTATCTTTTATAGAGCCACTTGGAGTTAAGAATATCGGTACGAAATTTAGCTCAGATGGTAAATTTCAGCTGGGGTGGAGACCAGATTCCCATTCAGTTCAGCGCTGTGATTAGATAAATATCACAAATTAGGGAATCAAAATTAGAACGGGGCCTTGTGGGAGTCAACATGTGACGTCTCGCCAGGTACATAGACGAGTTGGTGATTCAGCTGACATTTCCCATCATGTCTCTCTGCAACACTGCCTAAAGCAGTGGTTGGGCAGGAAATGTGTTGCAAAGGAGATACGTGGGGAACGTGTGGCTTGCTTCTCTGCAGCTCATAAGGGTTGCCCTCCCGTGGATCTTCTTCATACATACTTGCTTTTAACTATCCTAAGTACCGAGTGCTAGCAGAGTATTCCCCCAACCAAAATAAAAGGGTCCAGAAGGCTAGCTATGTCAGAACTGTCCTGAAGGACAAGGCTAAAATCCCATGGAATCAAGTTTCTAACAATAGCCAGTCAGCTGCCTCTGGAAGCTCACAAACATGGCATGTTGATGGCCCATCAGAAGATAGGCTGTATGAATAGGCCTGATGTAAATCTCACAGCAGTTCCCAATCTTGTTGATCATGCCTAGGATGGAGCCCATGATCTATAGCATGATGCTCTCCAAGACAAGACAAATCTGGCTGAGTTGCCAGACTAAAAATGCAGGATTTACAGAAAAGGTTAGCTGGATAATGATTCTCTTGGAGGAGTTCCAGTATACAAAGAAGGGCAAAGCATGGGCTGCTTAAAAGGAAAAAAATGTTGTATTTAGGAGAGAAACAAACTATTTAGAAGAGAAGCATTCTGTCTGTTCTGGAGGCAAGCAGGGAGGATGTATGCTCCAAGGAGGAAGGAGGCTCCAAATAAGCCAGTCAGGACATGGAGGAGAGTACTTGAAGCATATAATCAGGAAGTTCCTAATATAACTATGCTAAATACACATCTCCTCCGATACCCCCTACAGCAGGGGCAGTCAACCTGTGGTCCTCCAGATGTCTATGGACTACAATTCCCATGAGCCCCTGGCCAGCATGGACATCTGGAGGACCACAGGTTGACTACTCCTGCCCTACAGGATGTTCTTCTCATGCGGTTAAATCATGCACACAAAAGATCTTTCTTATTCCAACACATTCTAGCTATTGTGGCACATCAAGTTTACCAGACTTAATGGCCATCCCAAAATGAATGCAAAAGGGCCACCATGTTAGCCTCTCATAGCAAAATTAAACAAAAATCCAGTGGGACCTTAAAAACCAGCAACATTTCTCTCAAGATGAGCTGTTTTGAGTCATGTTGTGTTCTTAATGTACGGATTTTTAAAAAGGAGGCAGCATTGTTTAGTAAATCCACTTCTTTCCCTGCCTGAAGCCACTGTAAGTACAACTTCCTTTTCCTTTGTTCGGGCTCACAACAAGCCCTGGGGTGGGCTCAGACAGTCTAAAACACTGGACCGAACTCAAGGAACAGAGTGGTCAAAAGTCCACAAGTCCTAGCTCTACAGATATGCATGCAAAAGAAAATCATACTCAGAAACCTTATGGGAAAGTTGTAGGATTCGGTCCAAGGGGAGATGAGGAGAGTCAGAATGCAGAACACAGAAAACTCCACTGAGGGTTTTTAAAAAAAATCTATGCATCTACGCCAACTACTTAAATAAAACTCAAAGCCGGAATCCTGTAGAACTTGTAAACTAACTTTTAAAAGCCCTCAAGAGAGACATTTGATAAACGTATGTATATATGCCAAGGCTGGAAGAAAGTAATAGAAAAAGGTTTTTTTTCCCCCTCTCTCTCTCTCCCTCCTTTAAAAGTAAAACCAGTGACACAGATTTAATTTGAGTGTAAATACAGCACCATTAAAAAATAAAGTACACTCAATGACTTCAGTTAAGTTGTCGTTTTAACTTTCATGTTCATTTTTCTAGAGAAAATGATTAAATTTTCAGATTGAAATCACTTTTGCAGCGGCTTTGGTGCCTGCAGCTCTCCGCAGCCTGCCGTCCCGCTTCTTGAAGATGGGCGCTCTCTGGAGAACTTCTTCGCTCCGCTCCCTGCAACGCCCACTTGACATTTCCTCGAGGGTGAGGAATAAACCCGGGGTTGCAATTCACTTAGAAATCAAGAAGCATGCAGGGACATTTGTGGCTTCTGAAATGGATTCAGAGTTCAAACACCATTACATCAAGACAGAAAAGGGGGAAAAGAAAGCACCACTTGGCTTCCTTCCCCTGTAGCTTTTGAGTGTTCTCATGGCTTTCCAAGCAGACATCGAATTCGGGGGGAGGGGGGGAGAGATGCTGAAATCCACGCTTTAGAGCAGGCCAATAACATTTGCGGGAACTTCTGAAAACGTTCCGAGATTGTTTCAGGCAGGACCCCTCTTCGCTAAAGTTGCCTACATAAAAACCTGAACGTTTCTGCAGAGGCCTGGCTCGTTTCATGGGATGCTGCAGGAGAGCAGGGATTCAGATAGCACTTGTGAGAGAAGAGGGGCTTTTTTGGGGGAGCCCAGAAATATAGCGAGTTACCAAGCTGTAGCTCACAGAATAAGGCAAACCTGGCACCTGCCATTCTTCATCTGGCTGCCAACTCTCTTCTCCCCCCTCCCATCAAACAGGTAGTGATGGACCACGCTACCACAGAACAGCAACAACAAAATCACGTGGTACCATCTTGTGTCAGTTGATAGCAGCAGAAAGAGACATGGAGGCTTGGTGGTTCCATTTCTTGCAACTTATAGTTCTATTTCCAGCTGCAAACAGCCCTCTAAGCAGTCTCCTCATGAGTTTTGTGCTTCCAGTAGCTCCCCGTGGGCTATTTATAACAGGGGAAGCACAGAAGATTTTCTGAAGCAAAAATGGTCCAGATACTCCACAGGGGTAATGTCGCCTACTTTGGCTCTTTGACATAAGGATGGTTCAGTCCCAATAGGAATATTGCCTGTTCAAGGGTAATTGAACTTGTGGGACTCACTGCCACAATATGTGGCAATGACCATCAGAGTAGATGGATTGTAAAAAACATTGGAGATTTATAGAAGATAGCCAGAGGTATCTGTGCCTGGCCCCAGCTTGAGCTCAGGCTAACTTCTGACTGCACAATTAAAGCCCTAATGCTGGAATTGCAATCAGTAAGTCATGTGGTGAAAAGTACTGCTGTTAAGCTGCTGAGCTGTACCTGTGTGCTCACTACTGCATAAAGCGCTCACAAGTAAGGTTGCAATGGAAAAGCCACAAACACATGTGAGCTCTCGTGGCCACCTCCTGTTTTTTCAGGAAAAGAGCAGATCAGTGTGTGTCCTTTGCTGAAGCGAGGAAGGAGCAGCCATTTAGGCTGTCTGCTGATGTGTAGGAATGTAGTCTGTTTGCGCCAGCCATAGCGGCTTGCAATGTGTTTTCTTTGTAACTATCTTTTAAGTTTTTGTACTCTGCTTCAATAAGGAGACTAAAGCAGATGAATATATTTTCATGTATAATCTTTCCCAGTAAAAGTATCTCTTTTAAACTTCAAAGCGCTGTGAATCTGGATCTGTGCCTCATCCACAAAGGTAACTAATAAATGCGTACTTTCAAATGCTCTGTTCCTCTGTAGCTCTATTTCTTGGTCCTAGGAGGGACCTAGGACCAAGATGAGTCCAAAAATCTCAACACCTAATAAGGAAGAGACGAAACAGCCAGGGCACAGAGAAAGACACCCACACAGAAACTGATAACTTCTGGCTGCTAATGGCTAACAATGACCACTTATTTCTACAACTCATTGCCACTTGAAGGAGAAACTCAATTTTGAGTGACTGAAAGACACTAGGAAGGGGACACAGAAACATCTGTCCACCAGCTGTGTGCGTGCAGGCTGCTAATTCATTGTACTGTTGATTAATGTTGTAAGCAGCCTCAGTGCCTGCACGTATACTGCATTAAGACAGGGTAGACGTGTTCTAAATAAATAATCAAAACTATCAGATCCTGTTGAACTGATACAATTGCTGGATGCCAAGCAGATGTAGAACACCTAATATGTGTGGAACAATAACAGAATTGTTGCTTTTGAAGTTTACAAAGTTAACAATGGAAAATGGAAAAATAAATGCCACTGCACTTGTATTCGGTACCAAAACCGAATCCCCAGTCCTGGAATTGTGCCAGTCGGAGAACTTCAAAGCTCCTGGTGAGGATCAATCTAAACAAACAAAAGGGGGAAATTCCTATGGCTGACAGCCCCATTCCGACCGCAGACATCACAGCTCAGAACCCGGCTACCTCTCGGCAAGCTTACCTGCGATAGCATCTTTGAAGACAGCTATTCCATCAATCGCCTCAAGGACGTTTCCCTATTAAAAGAGTCATGAAATGAAATGTGAGAAAAGTTTGATGACCTGCCTTCTGATTCCTTCTGCTGTCAAAGCTCCGACAGATTGGTCTCTGCTGCACATCAAGCCTGCCTGCAACAACTAGGCAGGAGTACTGACATAGGCTAAAGCTGGTTCTGTGATCTCCAAATCTACTTCCAACTTTGCCAATGGCTACTTTTTTACATATATGGAAGAAAAAGAAGAGTTGGCCTTTATACTCTACTTTTCACTGCCCAAAGGCATCCATCTATCCATCCATCACCGTTCCCAATTGGGCTCACAGTGGTTTACAATAAAACTCCTGTAGTTACCCTTAATTATATTACTAAAGCTACTAAGACAGCAGGTGAATAATCCACTAACTAAACTCGCCCCCTCAACCAGCCAGGGGCCAACATTCCTGTTATCCTGCTGGTGGGAGTGGGAAATCAGATCAACAGGTGGACATGATGAACATGGGGGAACCCAGATCCAGTAACGGGACCCCCTGCACCTTGAAGCAGCATAGGATTGCCTTCCCTTCCTCTCCACACAACAGTACCCTGTGAGTAGGTGGAGCTGAGAGAACGCTGACAGAACTGCTCTGTGAGAACAGCTCCATCAGTGCTGTAACAAGCCCAAGGTCACCCAGCTGGCTGCATGTAGAGGAGTAGGGAATCAAACTCGGCTCTCCAGATTAGAGGCTGCCGCTCTTAATCACTCCACCAAGCTGGTTCTCTATATATATCTCTATCCACACCCATATGCATGTGCCAAAAATATCCTTACGTCTAAGATTTCTCTCAACCATCTTCCTTGACCACAGTCGACTTTGATGATTCCTAGATGACCAGAGCTATGCTAGTTCTTCATCAGAGCTCAGAATCTCTCATTATTAAGCTATTTTGCAACATTGTTTGAAAGCAGCACCCAGGTCAACCTGTGTTTGAACTCAGGTTGCCAGCTCAGAGTTGAGAAATACCTGGTGATTTGGGAGTGGAGCATAAGGTGGGCAGGATTTCGGGAGGAGGGTTCTCAATGGAGTATAATGCTATAGAGTCCACTATTAAAGCCGTGGGTTCAGTAAGACACACTCCTCCCCAACAGCCAACAACTTTAGTGAAACCAGAAATACTGAACACAGACAAGCCAACAGTGGAACTTACATACGTAATTAAAAATTTAATAATAATAATAATAATAATAATAATAATAATAATAATAATAATAATACAATTCGGAACTCCCACCAAGGCTTGCAATTGGTCCTTAGTGGAGGCCTATGATTGGATCATGAGTCTGGCTCTGGCTTGGTCCATAAATTTCTTCTACTATTGACTAAGAGCCCAGGGCCAGTGAATTCCAAGTGAGGGCTCAGGATCCCAGCCTCATGTCTCAAGCCCCAAGTCTTGCACAGTCTCTTAAAAGTCCGCTTATTTATTTATGTATTTATTTTTGAATTTATATACCACCGCTCTCAATTGTCTTGCAGCGGTTTACAAAAAACAATAAAAATACAATAAAAACCCTTAACACACTAAAACACTGTAAAAGATGGCAGTATAATAGAATATACAAATGGACACATCTCTAAACTTTTATTAGCCATTGGGAGGGGGTGTTTTTCCTAAGGAAAGCTCCCTTTGAGCATTTTGAATATATTATCTTGCCGACGTGAACATTTCCTCACTCGCTCTGTCGTTTTCGGGGAGCTGACAACCTTCTTTTCTTGGTCAGGCTCCTGTGCCCTTAATAAGCCGCTTGGCAGGCAGAGATTTATTAACTGAAGCTTTTTCTCATCCTCTCTCCACGGAAATCTTCAGCTGCTAAGTTTCTACATTCCAGGCAGTTAAAAGCACAGGAATCCTGCCAGGGGAAAAAAAAACCACCCAAAACTTGGCAGCCTTCAATTGTTTGTTTTTAGGAAGCAATGTATTAGCTAAAATGGAGCATTTCTGAAAAAGAAAATAAAGACTAAATACCTGCCTTAGATAGAATGTGAACTCTGTAAGCTCTCTTGCCTTTTTTCCCATACCAGGGTAAACCACAGCTGTTCTCTGAGGCACACAGGACTACAGAGCAGGCATTGTGAAGTACAGCAAGGCTGAAATGCAGCCGGTATCGCCAGGTAAGAGTGCACTTAAACCTGGCTGTATTCCATGCATGCACAAATACCTCTAAAGCTGCTCTTCTCGTGTGCAAACCAATGGAGAGAACAACAGAAAAGTGCTTTAAGAGGTCCCTGTGAATTCCAGACTCATTCAGTGGGACTTATTTTTGACTGAGCAGGCTTGAAGCACTGGATGAGCAGCTCCAGCCCGGGATGTACAAATGGTGATTTAAATCCTGAAATCATAAACTGCGATTACATAACTGTTTCAAATCCTATCAATGGTTTTTAGAGCCACTCCCTTTTTTAACCTACCTATTGGAAAGAATACTGTATACTGTCGCCTTGCCTATTTAACTTGTATGCGGAGCATATCATGAGAAAGGCGGGATTAAAGGAGTCACAAATTGGGATCAAGATTGCAGGGAGATATATCAACAACCTCAGTTATGCAGATGATACCACTCTAATGGCAGAAAGTGAAGAGGAATTAAAGAGCCTGTTGATGCGGATGAAGGAGGAGAGTGCAAAAGTTGGCTTGAAACTCAACATCAAGAAAACGAAGATCATGGCATCCAGCCCTCTCAATTCCTGGCAAATAGATGGGGAAGAAATGGAGGTAGTGACAGATTTTATTTTCCTGGGCTCCAAGATCACTGCAGATGGGGACTGCATCAAAGAAATTAAAAGACACTTGTTCCTGGGGAGGAAAGCTATGGCAAATCTAGACAGCATCCTAAAAAGCAGAGACATCACCCTGCTAACAAAAGTGCGTTTAGTCAAGGCTATGGTATTCCCAGATGCAATGTATGGCTGCGAAAGTTGGACCATAAGGAAGGCCGAGCGTCAAAGAATTGAGGCTTTTGAACTCTGGTGCTTGGACTGCAAGGCGAACAAACCAGTCAGTCCTAGAGGAGATCAGCCCTGCCTGCTCCTTAGAAGGCCAGATCCTGAAGATGAAACTCAAATACTTTGGCCACCTCATGAGAAGGAAGGACTCCCTGGAGAAGAGCCTAATGCTGGGAGCGATTGAGGGCAAAAGAAGAAGGGGACGACAGAGAATGAGGTGGCTGGATGGAGTCACTGAAGCAATGGGTGTGAACTTAAATAGACTCCGGGGAATGATAGAGGACAGGAAGGCCTGGAGGATCATTGTCCATGGGGTCGCGATGGGTTGGACACGACTTCGCACATAACAACATTGGAAAGAAATGCCTAAATGCGTTAGCAGGTAAGGGCTAAAAGGACAGTGGAAAACTGATCCATATGCAGTCTGTTAAGTATTGTTAAACAAGAGTTACATTTATTGAGAATAGTTCTGAGAGAGATCAGTCATTAAGGCACCAGTAAAGTCTCTCTTCTCCATCATGGTGTAATGGTTAAGAGTGGCAGCTTCTAATCTGGCAAGTTGGGTTTGATTTCCCGCTCCTCCACATACAGCCTGTTTGGCAACCTTGGGCTAGTCACAATCCTGATAGTACTGTTCTCCCAGTGCAGTTCTCTCCGAGCTCTCAGCCTCGCCTACCTCCCAAAGTGTCTGTTGTGGGGAGAAGAAAGGAAGGTGATTGTAAACTGCTTTGAGGCTCCTTAGGGCAGTGAAAAACAAGGCATAAAAATCAACTCCTCTTCTTCTCTCCCATCGGTAAAGGAGAAGAGCCAACCTGGGGGAGTCCATGATTTCAAAGACTTGGACTGGAGCAATGCAAGATATTACTAGATAGCAAAGGAGCAATCTAGTCTCCTATCCCCTTGGGCCTTTCCTCCAAAGCAACCAATCATGTTTAACATGCATCCTAATTGGGTAAATTCCTGCTAAAACCTCAAGGAGTGCCAAGAACACAGGTAATCTTGATACCAATTCCACTGCTCGCAAGCAATTATCCCTGCGGCAAGACAAATAGGCCCATCTTCTCTTATGTTTTCCCATGTTGAAGAGGCAGATAGATTTCAAGCTACTAAGATTGCAGGTGTACCATCATGGCTAGGATCTGGTAATAACATAATAAGAACAACAATAAAGAACATAATAAGAACAACAAAGTAAGAACAACAATAAAGTGGCATCAAGTCACAACTGATTGATATTGACCCCTCCTGGGGTTTTCAGTGCAAGAGGTAAGCAGAGATCTGCCCGCATCTGCCTAGTGACCCAAGGTGGTCTCCCCTCTGAGTACTAACCAGGACTGACTCTACCCAGCTTCCAAGATCTGTCAAGCTCAGACTAGCCAGGGCCGCCCAGGCCACGGTTGAGATCTAGGGATGCCAGTCCACAGGTGGGACTCAGGCATCCCCTGGAATTACAGCTCTTCTCAAGACTAAAGAGATGAGTTCCCATGGAGAAAATGGCTGCTGTGGAGGGTAGACTCCATAGCATTATATCCCGTCCACTCCTGGTTTCAACCCCAAAGTCTCCAGGTATTTCCAAACCAAGCTCTGGCACCCCTAGACCTGGTACAGCTGACAAAAAGCAAGACGGGCAACAACAAAGGCAGGTTTTTACCATTCGGTTACATGCTAAGGATGTATTAGCAGGAGTAGAGGAAGAGAAGGCATGAGCTTGCTGGCTCTCCCCTCACACGCACACACGCCACCAACAATACATGAGTGATAGCTCATGATTACAGAGGCAGGGCTGGTTCCTAGTGTTGGGGGTCAGACACAGAATATTCTGGAGCTTTCACCCCTCCTCTGCCCGTCACCAGCCCTCCTCTCCAGCCTTCCTTCCCACCGACATGTTTACCCTGCCGTTCCTTGCCTGTACACCTTCTTCAGTGCTGCCGGCAGCCAGGATGGTGAGGGCAAAGCAACCACGAGGGAAGATGGTTGGGAAGGGCAAGCAGGGGGCGGGGTGTCAGTGAAAGTGGGCCTCACCAGAAGCCCCAAGGCCTCGGCAGCCACAACACCTGAGTGAATGCAGACACTGGGCCCGCTCATAGGGAATGTATATGCAGACACTCTCTACATGTGATCTGGAACATTGCCCCAATCATGAGCCCTATCAGCAGAGGACAGAGCCAGTGCATTCATGCCCTTTATCCCTCTCGACATTTTTCCTTCAATGGGCATAGGATCGTGTATAGAGAACTTGTTTTATTTATCATACGGCAAAATGACATGCAGGAAACATACTGTAAAATACAGATTTAGAATAACAACACTTTATTTTTATAGCCCACTCTGCCCGGTTGGGTCAGGGAAAGTCGCAAGAAAAAAAAAACAAAACAAAATAATATGCTTTACATAATTAAAATATTACGAGTTTCAGTTAAAATTATATTATTAAAAGTCGGTTTACAGAGAGGGAGCGAGATTCTCAGAAAGAGAGGTCAGCATTTCCTCTATGTTCGTTTCCTGGCTTCAAACATAGGCCTGGCGGAACCGTTCTGCCTTATAAACCCACCAGAACTGCTGAAGGTCTGAGAGGGCCCTGATCTCACCAGGGGGGAGTCCCCCCACGCTAGGGCCAAGGCCTGAAAGGTCAAGGCCAGTTTTGAATGAATAAATGACCGCACTCGATACTAATACCTAAATTCCCAACCCTCTATAGAGAACTACTGTCAATTTTCTGTATATCAATTATTAACAGTGGGGAATTACACAAGAATGGTTCTGCATTTTTTTAAATTGCCTGTTCAACAATACCCGCTACGAGTCTGGCATGGTAAGCGGGATAAAAGGTTGGCAACCGAGATAATATTTCCATGGCTGACTGTTAAGACACCCCCTCCCGTCAATCTTGGACGCTTCATTTCTACTAGTCTTATGAAGGCTGAAAGTTTGTTTGGCTTTAAACCCCAAGCATTTGAAAGCTATAGATAGAACGATGAACTCAGCCAGCATTCTGATAACTAATCTTGCGCAATCAAGATTCTGACATTTATAAATGGGGGTGTGCAAATTAAAATTCCTAGACAATGGCATATTGTTATTGGCTAGCACCCTAGGCTAGATACCTGGTATGCGGAGCTATAATCAAGCATAGGTTGAGGTTTAATGCATGAAAGCAATGCTTCGCTGGCTTTAAATGGCTTTGATTGGAGCAGATATGATGCATAGTTGAACTTAACATTCATAATTGCTCGTTGTTCTTGGCAAGTGCATGAATGTGCTTGATGACTGTATTCTGAATTCTCTCTCTCTCTCTCTCTCAGTGATGCATGCCACAGTTTCACATTCATCCCAAACAAGCCCGGGTCTCACCATCCCAGCCTTGACTGACTCACTGAGTCTTTGCGCAGAAGGGATGGCTTCGGGCATAAATACGTGAGGTGGTTATGGTCTGATTTGGAAAGAGACTGGCAGGCGCAGGAGGTCCCTCCCCTCTCTGCATACCAGCTTCCCAATAGCCCTGAGGGTTTCTACTCTCTTTTTTTTTTGTTAATTTAAAGAACTGCCAGTCCCCTCCCCAGCATATGCCCACTCAAAGCAGCTCACACAGAACAGGATTAAAATGTGGTTACATAAAAGGTAGTTCAAATACAAAAATGAGCGTACGAGAGCAAACTACACCACTACAAATTAAAAGAAGAAGAAGAGTTGGTGCTTATATGCTGCTTTTCTCTACCCGAAGGAGGCTCAAAGCGGCTTGCAGTCGCCTCCCCTTTCCTCTCCCCACAACAGACACCCTGTGAGGTAGGTGAGGCTGAGAGAGCCCTGATATTACTGCTCGGTCAGAACAGCTTCATCAGTGCCGTGGCGAGCCCAAGGTCACCCAGCTGGCTGCATGTGGGGGAGTGCAGAATCGAACCTGGCACGCCAAATTAGAAGTCCACACTCTTAACCACTACACCAAACTGGCTCTCACACCAAAAACATTTCCACGGCCTTTTGCTGTCACAGGTGTCTGTCGGCAACCCTGTCTGCTGGAAGGGGCTCATAGTAATTGTTGTCCTTGGACATCTGGAGAGCTAGTTTGGCCACCCCTGCCTTAGGGTTTTCAAGGCAACGGGCAATCGGAAGTGGTTTGCCATGGCCTGCCTCTGCGTAGCAACTTGCAACTCTAGACTTCTTCTGACCAGGCCAAAGATTTCCAAGTTACTGGGGGAGGGGGGAGGATAAAAAACACCCATACTGCTAGTCAACAAACTGTGCTCTGTAATGGACCTGCACAGAGTATTGCCTCGCACATGGAACAAATATAATTCAAGGTTGCTTGCATTTTTATCTTCTCATTCATGTTACCCTCACAACCACCCTGTGAGGTAGGTTAGGCTGAGAGAGTATGATCGCCCCAAGGTCACCCAGCAAGCTTCTGTGGGACCTGAGGGGATTTGAACCCAGATCATCCAGGTTCTAGGCCAACATTTTTAACCATTATACCACATATATGCTCTGCAGATGAGCCTCTTGTGGCGCAGAGTAGTAAAGCAGCAGAAATGTTGTCTGAAAGCTCTGCCCATGAGGCTGGGAGTTCGATCCCAGCAGCCGGCTCAAGGTCAACTCAACCTTCCATCCTTCCGAGGTCGGTAAAATGAGTACCCAGCTTGCTGGAGGGGGGGGGGTAAATGGTAATGACTGAGGAAGGCACTGGCAAACCACACCATATTGATTCTGCCATGAAAACGACACCCCGAAGGTCAGACATGACTTGGTGCTTGCACAGGGGATACCTTTACCTTTACGCTCTGCAGACCATTTCACAAGACCAACAACATAGCATAAACAAGGTGTCTACACCACGTGCTTAGAAACTACATAGAAAAAACAAAGAAAAAACTGGTGCAAGGACCTAAGAAGGTGTGCAGGTTGATTCAGAGAGCCTTCTTTGGTGCCCCTGCCACCTTCTGCAGGACAATGCTTGCAAAGTGATAACAGGCTCTCAACAGTGCAAGCAGTTGCCATTGACTACTCTATCTCAATTTTTCTGCCTCCATTTCTAAATCTTCTTTGGCCTGTGACCTTCCCACCTACCCTGCCATCTTGGGAAAAACTATGGGAAGGAAGGAAGGAAGGAAGGAAGGAAGGAAGGAAGGAAGGAAGGAAGGAAGGAAGGAAGGAAGGAAGGAAGGAAGGAAGGACAATAAATCTCAAAGGAGACGTATGCATGAAAGACAAAAGACTGCCTGGGAGAAAGGCAAAAGGACATTAGCATGACATCAATAATGAAGTATGATGACCAGCTAGTTTGGCCATCAGAAGGTGAAGCATTGGCACAAAAGAACAACCCTAGAGAGGTGAATCAATCAGGCATGGTGAGCTGCATAATTATTTGATGTCCTGTTGCTCTGTCTTGATCCTGCCTTACAGCAGAATGCTCTGGAGGTCTCATTCCTGAGGATGCCATAATCCTTTCTTGTGCTGGCTCTTTTTTGCCCTCCTCCTTTTGGAAAGATTTCTGTACTTGAAATCCTTCCCAAACATACCTCATCTGGGTCTCAAACTTCCTTTCCTTCCAAACCAAAACAGACGCTTATTCCCATCATAAGAACATTATAAGAGCTCTGCTGGATCAGACCAATGGGCTATCTAGTCTAGCAACCTTTCTCACACAGTGGTTAACCAGTTCCTCTGGAGGGCCAACAACAGGGCAGAGATTCCAAGGCTCTCTCCTGATGTTGCCTTTTGGTACAGATTTAGAAGCTGGCTATTTCTGAACAAGATCCACTTTACTCCCCATGGCTAATCTGGCTAACCCCTTTGAAAGCCATCTACGCCTATGCCCATCACTACATCCTCTGGCAGCAAACTCCACAATTTAATCACTTGCTGTTTAAAGAAGGGGGTCTTTTGGATCCATCCTGAATCTGCTATTCATCAGTTTTATTGGATGCCCTTGAGTTCTAGTATTTGGGGAGAGGAAGTAAAAAATTAACTTTGTCAGCTCTTTTTAATCCCATAAATAATGCTATATATCTCTATCATGTCCTCCCCTTCGACGTCTCTTTTTTAAGCTGAAAACTCCCAGATACTTCAGCCAGCAAACAATGAAGTTCAGGCTATTCCTGACCCCTGTAACAAGAACCCCCCCCCAAAAAAAATCATGCTCAATTTGGCTTCATTCATCTCTTTTCATTCTCAGTCCTGCTCCACATGTTCTCCCTTCTGGACCTCTTTATATTATTATTACTCAAACTAGCTTGGTGCCTTTCCCAAGCAATCCCTGCTGGAACTCTCAACCTCTGAGTTGATGTAGGTCTGAAGTCCAACCTAGATGACATCCCAGAGAAGAAAGAGATAGGCAATATCCTCCTCTACCTTCCTCGTTCTCCCCATCTTTCATCCAGTTGTTAAAACACCAGTCGTTCAGCTAGAAAGTCATCAGAAATGGCAGAGAAGAGATTTCTTTCTTGTGATTGGCTGCTTTGTATGACCCGAATTTAGACTGGGAAGTGCTAGAGGGCTCATTCACAAGACATGAGTCTAAATGGCACGTATACAGACCACACACTGTAACAAAGCTGGACCAGAGAGACTTGCAGAATATTTACAAAACAAGCCAAGTATCAATGACATCTTCAGGCCTCAAAACAGATTAGCAGGCATCCTGCCCTCCCCTTTCCACAACTCTCTTCCTGCTGTAATCTCTCTTTCCTGTTTGCATATTGTTTCTGTCCCAGAGATTAGAAGTAATGCTTGAAAAACAGGGGAAGGATAAAAATGTGATCTCTCTGTCTCTGGTGCCCATCTCTGAAGGGAATCTTCCAGCAATTTGTCATGCTTGTTTCTCTGGGCTGAGCAGACATATCTTCCATCACATACAGTTCGAGAGATTTATGTGAATTGATTTCACTTCCTCCTCCCTTGCCTAGCAAGCTTAAAAATCAATCATTTGGATGAGATGTAAATTATGCATCTCGGTCAGGCGTTGTCAGAAATTGGCACTATTATACACTGCAAGGTGCTCAGCGCAAATCAACGTTCTTTTCCTGGATATTTTGTTCCTAAGCAAATGATGGTTTTGTTAGTAACAGGCCACATTTTTTTGCCACCAGCAAACCTGAACAGACCGATTGCCTTTGGACAATACGAACTACAGAAGCAGGAGGCTCCAAGCAACAAAAGTAGGTTACATTTGTCTACAGTATGGATTCCCAAAGCATTAGGCACTTGACAGCTTCGGCTTGTTCACAGCAATGCAAAGATGAATTTTTTGGAGGGAAAGGAAAGGGGGTCACATTCCATGGAGAAAGCTCATGCTAAGGTCAATACTGTGGAACAAATGACAGGCTCTTGGGTGCCCACGTGTTTAAAAAGTGCTACATCGTGCCCTCTGACTTAAGGTTACCAACCTTTTCTGTTCCTATGCCTTTAACAACTGCTTGTTACAACTTCAGCCGTTCACACTTTTTCCTGGCATTCAGCAACAGGTGGAAAGAGCCAAGGCAAATCCCACGGAGTGCTTCTCTGGAAGCAGATTCCCTCACAGGCCCTTTTTAAAAGATCTGGTGACACCTACAGTGTATGTTCAGAGATTAGCTACTCTTCAGAGGTTACTTGCACGTCTAAAAATAGTAAGAGATCCAACTGAAAAGGTCAATCCACAGAGATGTTGAGTGAACAATGTGGTCCACTTATGAAACACTTCTAAGTATTGTTACCCTGATGGATGTCCACAGACTTTGGGTGTTGTGAAGTCTATCGCAACATCATCTGGGCAAGGAATTGAGGTTGCTGTGAGTGGGCAGGTGGTTGTGAGCTTCCTGTATTGTACAGGAGGTTGGACTAGATGGCCCTGGAGGTCCCTTCCAGCTCTATGATTATTTGATATTACATGGAGTCTCAATCCTGCCCACCTTGGATATTGAAATCTGGAAAAGAGAAGGCAAGGGGCCCACTGATGTGCATTGTGTAATATTCTTTGAATCATTGTTTCCCCTTTTGTTTTAAAGGAGGTGGTAATTTGCATTTGTATTGCATTGTGACAAAAAATACATCCCCTGTAACACAAAAACTCCAAGGTCACCCAATGAAATTTATGAGCAAGGACGAACAAAAGGAAGCACCTTCACACAGTGCATGGTCAACTTATGGGGCCATTCCGCATCGGGATCAATGTTGCAAATTGTTTGCGGAACGAAAAATCACCATTTTAAATAGTGGAATTCGTTGTTATGCATACCTGCCTTTGTAGTGGAATCCAGTTGCATTTCTATTGTTTCCCACAGGGTTCCGGTCTCTGCAAAAATCGCTAGCCAGGAAGCGCTATTGCTGAGCTGTGTCCCGCCCCTGGCCGTCAAGCAGCCAATGGGCGGCCGTTATCATGCTCCCAAACAGCCCCTTTCCCTTTAAGGAAGGTTTAAAAAAAACACACACACACACACCCGTTGCAACGAATATGCATTGATTCGTTGCAACGGAGAGACCCCTCCAGCTAGCAGGTGGTGTTTGAGCTGCCATTTCATCGTTGCCACGCTCCCCCCGAGTGAAAAAAAAAATCCCCCCTCCCTCACGGGCACGATTTTCGGCCAAAAGCAGTGTGAAAAATAAAGGGAAAATAAACCAGCAAACGGGCCTCTGTGTTGCTTGTGCTTGGTGACTTTAAACAGAGGGACTGCAGCCGGGGAAGCCTCACTGGGTAAACGAAGGCTTGCCGGTGCGTTGATCTCCGCTCGCTCTGAGAGAAAAAAATTGCGATCGCTTCGCCGGAAGAACAGAGGAGAGAGCCAGGGGGAGGGACTTTGCAGAAACCGCAACAATGGTAACGCACAGAACTTTCCCGCTAGTGTTGCAGATTGGTTGCAGGAGTGTAGCACTTTCCGGAGGGTGAATCCACTTTTTGGGATTTCCCTGAAAGCGCTACAACAAAGCGCTTTTTGCGGATCGGTTTCAGGAGTGTTGCAGATTGTCAACGACGTTGTGCATAACGGCAAAACTGTAGCGATTTCAATTAGTAACCATTGTGCTATTTTGGACGAATGCGGTACGGCCCATGGAATTCAGGGTCACATAATATTGCAATGGTTACTAATTTAGATGGTTTCGTAAAGGAACACTTAAACCTGGGTCCATTTGCACCTCAGAGATCAACAAGATTCAAAAAACCCTTCATCAGATACTAAAGGCAAATTCATGAATGATAGGTACCGATAACTATTAGATACAAGGACTAAAGACAACATACATATTCAGAGGTAGAGTATCTGAATACCAGTTGAGTGGTCAACAGGAGTAAGGAAGACTATTTCTTTCATGAATGTCCTACCTAGAGACTTAACCCAGATCTTTGGTCTCATCCATAAAGCATTTCTTGTGGTCTCCTCTGCCACAGTAAATTGTGGAAGTGTTCAGGGCATCATACCTCAACTTTCTTAGTTCATACATTTTAAAATGAAAATCGGCATAAGAAGGGCCACAGCTGTCACCTCACTACCAATCAGAAGAAGAGTTGGTTCTTATATGCCGCTTTTCCCTACCCGAAGGAGGTTCAAAGCGGCTTACAGTCACCTTGCCTTTCCTCTCCCCACAACAGACAACCTGTGGGGTGGACGAGACTGAGAGAGCCCTGATATCACTGCCCGGTCAGAAGAGTTTTATCAGTGCCGTGGCGAGCCCAAGGTCACCCAGCTGGTTGCATGTGGGGGAGCGCAGAATCGAACCCGGCTCGCCAGATTAGAAGTCCGCACTCCTAACCACTACACCAAACTGGCTCTCTACACCAACCACTACTCCCTACATAATGTACAGCCAGAAAATTTCCTCATACAATTATGTTTTGGGCTCTTTGTACAGATATCCAGGTAGAAAAAACTATAAGTTGTGAATAGAACAGGTGTTAGCAGCCTGTTCTGCAATAGACACTAAGTGAATGGCCATATTTTAAGGATGTGCTCAGAACTCATTGCTGCATATTCAGTAGAACCAGAATCCCATATCCTACAAAACTACATCAATTGTTTTTTTTCCCACATAATCTTTCACATGGCATAGTTATAAGGTGACCAGATTTTAACATTGGTAAAGCGGGACACCATTGACCGGGGGGGTTCTTGATTAAAACTTTGGTCTATATGGAGCAACAAAAATTTTCATAGAACACAAAAATAGTATTGTAATATGTATGTATGTATATGTGTATATATATATATGTATGTGTGTGTACACTTTATAAATATATATTTAATTTCAACAGAAGTACAATTTGCCCCCCAATGTCCCTCCAAAAGTCGGACAATCTGGTCACCTTAAGTTACACCCATGAATATCATTGTCCTTTCCATGATACAGACAGGAAACTGAGGCCGAAAGAAACTGGCTTACACCAAAGGCTCATCGAAGAAATGCATGTTTGCTTGACCCTGGGCCTTGCAAGGAATACATCATGAAAGGATACCAAGTAGACACTGAACTATGTTCCGAAGGCAAGATCCGTCATATTCTATACTAGGCCTTCACTGTAGCTTAACAACAAACAAACGAACAATTAACTGTTGCACCCAAAAGTCAGCCTGCAACACAGCCCTTTAGATATGCAAATTTCCCAGACTGTGACAAGAAAGTGGATTGCGGTTTGGAAAGCTTGCTTCCTTTGTAATTGAAACAAAGAATATTTTATTGGCGTCACACCCCGCTTAAGTGAATCACCACACTGAAGCAAATGCCAAAGCTTTCTCCGCCCATTCCCAGACACTGTTTTCGTGGATAAGCCCTGCACAAATAAGGGAACGAGGGAAAGAGCCATTGTTTGTTTGAGATGGATAGGCCCACAAAGTAGTTTGCAATAAATAGCCTGCCTGGTCAGCAGCCTGGATAATCTAGCAGGGTTTGTTTTCACAGCTTTAACCTGAACATCAGCGTGAATGGCCTGTCACTCCCTGCAGCGCATGAGAGCTTGCGCCAAGCCAAGATACCAGCTCCACGGAGCTTCACCTGCCATGCCAAATATTCACAGGGGCGGAAACAATAACACTTTGTGAAAACACTAATAAAATTTCACTCACCACCTTTCCCCCCCCCTGCCTTGCCCTCCCCCCTTCTTTTCTTTCCAGCAAACTCCCTGCTGAAACTATGCTAGGAGTTACTAAGGTCATCTAATGACTAGAGAGAGAGAGAAACTCCTCTTCCAACTGGGGTGTAGCTGAGCTGATGACGTGGTAGACTGTGGAAAAGGGCGAGTCACACACGGAAGAGCGGGAAGGATAAAGCTGTTGCCCTGAAGGGTCTGTTCTTAATCAACCCCAAATCCGTTCCCACAACACCTCCACCTGAGTCAGGGCCTGCTTACGAAAGCAACAGAGGTACGGTTTATTAAATCAGCATTACCACAGATCCCTTAAACCTGAGAGAAGCCAAGCGCTGAGAAGGTGTAAGAAAGTGAACTCGGAATATCCTACAGCCAAAGCTGGTCCTGGTTTTATCCTCTCTCCTTTGTTAAGCAAAGCCCAGGCCCACGGCCCACACGGGTTGCAGCCATTGGATTTCACAATCCACTGTTAGTGGTAGATTATTTGGAAATTAGGTTCTCAGGACTCTCTGGGAGGCTCTCCTAGACAGGAGCACAAAACTAGGGCCGCACCCCTCTGTTTCAGAAGAAAGGCCACACATTTTGGGTTGCCGACTTTTAAACGGGCCCTTGTAACTACACCTTGAAGAGCAACTTGATATACAAGAGCCAGCTTGGTGTAGTGGTGAGGAGCATGGACTTCTAATCTGGTGGGCCAGTTTGATTCCTCGCTCCTTGTCTGCGTGCAGCCAGCTGGGTGACCTTGGGCTCGCCACAGCCCTGATAAAGCTATTCTGACTGAGCAGTGATATCAGGGCTCTCTCAGCCTCACCCACCTCACAGGGTGTCTGTTCTGGGGAGTGGAAGGGAAGGTAACTGTAGGCCGCTTTGAGACTCCTTTGGGGAGAGAAAAGCGGCATGTAAGCACCAACTCTTCTTCTTCTTTTAATTTGTAGTGGTGTAGTTTGCATATAAGAACCAATTCTTTTTCTTAAGCCGGCAAAGCAAATAAACATCTGTCTCCTGTTCATTCTTGGACAAAGGTTGACTTTTAATTGCAAATCAATTGTCCTCATGCTTACAGTTCCATACAAAGATTTAGGAGACCCAGTTTCGAATCCTCACTCTGCACTGCAGGGTCACTGGGTGACCTTGGCCCAGAGGCTAACCTACCTCACCAGGCTGTGTCATGAAGATAAAATGGAGAAAGAGATTGCAGGCCATTTCAAGTCCCTATTGGGAAGGCTAAATTAGACAAGGTGTGTCTCTGCACATGCTTGAGCACAGCAACCACATTCAGACAGGGTAAGAGGGTGATTCCTTTACTCACCAAATCGGAATTCATTGTAAGCCCGACTTATCTGAATATAATGCTGCAGACACAGCGAATGGGCTGTCAAAGTTCTTTTGTGTGCCAAATCTCCTGTGACTTGAACAGCTACACAGCACAGAAAGGTTAGCAGATGGAGCTTTTTGTCATCACTGTTTCCACCAGGAAAAGTTATATCTGCCGAAATTCTGGTTGTCACAAAGCTGTTAAAAGACCCAGGAATGTCGCAGGTGGGGGGCGGGGAATACTGGCAAATGAAAAAGAACATTTCCCCTTCCAAAATTCTAACTCCATACAACTTTCTCCCAGGCAGAGTTTTTGTCTTTAACGGCTGTATGGCACGCAGAAGGTCCAGTGTGGCACCTGAGCAGAACAACAGACTTGTTTGACTGTAGGTAAATATCAGTTTGACTTACCTTTCTGCATACTATTGGCAGAGAACACGAAGCTTCCTGCCGGCACCACACTGTGTTAAAACTTCAGAAGGCCTTCCTCGTTTGGTTCTTGCTCCCAAATTGAGATCATCGTAACCCAGTCATAGTCCAGTGATATGGCTACTGTTTAGGTCAAAATAATTTAGTTTGTTTCCTCTACTGCTTTGGGAATTCATCTAAAGAGAGAGGAAAGGAACTGGGAATGCAATCCAGCCAAGTTAAGTATTTTCTAAATTAAATTGATTTCACTTGGAGTCTTTAGGCATGTGCTTAACTCTCTCATTACTGATCAATGAGACATCAGCAGCTGGACCTTGCCTTTCATGACTGGGTGGTCAGGCCAAGTGTTCCCTGCACTCTGCTTTCCAGATGGAGCCCTAAACTATAACAGCCCAGCACAAAGGAAACTAGTTTTCCTCCGCATTACCTTGTTCTTTACCTATAGAGTGACTTGCACAGTTTTTAACACTCAAACAAAAAATGTCCCGGGAAACCATTCTGAAGCTCTAAAATTCTAAGCAATAGCCCACATACCAGCAAAATATTTTTTGTGGGTTTACATATATTTGAAATGCAAAAATTAGCTCAATGAGACTCAAGCTGAAGCAGCAATCAGCTTATTAAAAGGGAATCACACAACAATCAAAGTGAGGAGATTCCAAACACCAAGAACACAAGATGTTACCTTGCCTATCTGAATTTTAAGTTGAAGGAACAGGCAGTTACTCTACTCAGGTGGAGGAAAGGGCAGTATGGGATGCAGCGAGAAAGACCCCCCCCAAAAAAAAAGGAGGGTGGAGAAAAGGAGAGCAAGATCACCACCAAGCCTGGAACCCAGCAGTTTATCCAAACAGAGGAAGGATGTCCTGGTGGCTGGGCAGCAATTAAACCTAAAAGAAGAAGAATGAAGCTGCATGTCTTAGGCTACTTAGGGACTGGAGTACCATTCAAAATACAGGTGTCTCAAATCAAGTAAAAGCAGGCCTCATGGGCAGATTTCTGTCCTGGTTTGTTTGTTTATACATACCACCCACCCTTGTGACTCAGGGTGGTTTACACTGAAATTTTCATAGTGTAGTGCAGTATAACATTTTGACTTGAGTACATAACTTTTTTTGACTTGCAGGAGGGCATTTTGGGCTCAAGGAAGACACGCACACATTTCCATTGGCTTAAACAAGGCCATAACTTTATAATTCCTCCATAGGAGTGTTGGCAGAGCAGGGAGAGGGAGCCTGACTTGAGGCCGGCAGCCCAAAAGAACCTTGATCATAGTGTCACCCTGGAGCCCACCTGGTTCCCCGCTGGGAACACGGGTCTCCTTGCCGCTGAGATCCCACCCAAGGAAAAAGCCAGTGGTATCCTTTGGCCCACCCAGTTCCCCCACTGAGAATGCGGGTCCCCTTGCCGCTGGAGTCCCACTATAGGGAAGTGTCCACCAGGGGTGGCAAGAGGAAGCGCCCACTTCCCCTGTCACCGCCCCAGGCCTCCTGGCACTGTAAGCCCTGGAGTGCTAAGGAGAGGCGCCCACCTCCTTCTTGGTCCTCACCTGGTCAAGGTTAAACGGGCTTCCCTAAAGCCAGGGATCACCAGCTTATTGATGTTAATAGAGTGTAGGTCTCTCTGGGGGGCATAGACACAGAGGCAGTGTCTCAAATACTTAGGGCCCAGACCACGTATTGACTGATCTAGTAGTCAACTGGTAACCAGTGCAGTTGTTGGAGTGCGGGCTGGATAGGGGCCCTCCAAGGTGTTCCTGTAATAACCCTGGCTACTGCATCCTGTCCCGGTTGGAGTTTCTGGATCAGGGATAAGCGTAGGCCCACGTAGAGCGAGTTGCAGAAATCCAGCCTAGGGGTGAGCATCACTTGGCTCATTCTGGCTGTTTTCTGGAACCAGGTGGGGTGCTAATAGCTTGGCTTGGCACAGGTAAAAGAACGCTAGTTGAGCTAGTCTCTTATGTGTTCCTCCTTGGCAAGCAACTTATCAAAGATCACACCCAAGTTTCTCTCTGAGTGCATGAGTGTTAACTGCACCCCATACAAGTAGGGCAGTCCATGGGCCTTTCACCATGGGCCTTTCATCCTGGCCTGGGCCTTTCCTACCAAACCACAGGACCTCCATCTTTGCAGGATTGAGCCCCAGGCTGCTTTGCTTGAGCCAGCCTGACACTGCTTTCAGACATGTGACTAATGAATCCAGGGGTGAGTCACGATGGCTGTCCATCATGGGGAAAAGCTGGTGAGGGGGTGGATATGAGCTTGGAAACAAAGGTGGAAGAAGCAAGGGAAACAATGGGTAAAGGAGCAGTTCTTTGGCTCAGGCCCTAGAAGTGATGTGTCATTTTATATGGGAACTGGGTTGACTCCAATATGACATCATAGTTGGGATGGGAGGAGGACTAACACAGATGACAGGACAGTCATCTTGAGGGTGGTTGATCCAAAATATAGACATGCCTTCTTTTCATTAGCTCTAATTTCAACAGGGAAGACTCTAGGGTGGCATAAGTCACACCAAGGCAATTGTTGGAGGTCCCTAATTAGATCATTAATCACTGCTGAAAGCTGATTTCTAGGCACCTCCTGTTTACCTCAGGCTCTATTTGGAAGTTGCTTAGGACGCTGACTTAGGTGTAGTCTGTCTCCTCCCTTCGGTCCTTACCTTTTCTCCTCTTCAGGATAGCATTTCCTCTCATCACCTCTATTTGAATTTTATATGCATGGTGGGAGGCCAAGGAGGAGCAATATCAACAATGGAGTTGCAGAATAATGAAAATGTCTAATGAAACATTTCTTTAGAGTTCTGAATCCTACACCCAACACCAAATGCTGCATTTTGATTGTGAACTACATACAACCCTAGTTATTATAGCTACACCTAATGTGTTCTTTGAACATTGCACATGTTATACCATAGTAAAATTGCCAGCTCTGGATTAGACAATGCTTGGGGCGTTTGGGGAGGGGAGGAGAGGAGAGGGACCTTAGCAGGGTACAAGGTTACACAGTCAACCCCCAAATCAGCCATTTTCTCCAGGAAAATTGATCTTAGTCATCCGGAAATCATTTGTAAAGCAGGAAATCTCCAGGTACAACTTGTGGGTTGGCAACCCCATTTAGTGTCTGGTCGAAGTTGGGGAACTGACCTGCAAAGCTGCACTCTCCCACACTCCTGATGATTACCAGTTGTCTCCAAGAAAACAGCTATGACAGTCTTGACAATCTCCAGGTTCTGATGTCTGCTGCAATTATCAATTTTCCTTAGGGAAATTGAGGTATGCCAATCACTCTTTACTTCTTGTCAGAAATTATCAAGGGTGGGAAGTCCATTGTGATGAGAAAGTTTTTAAACACACACACGCACACAAGCAAAGGTGGCATTAAGAGAATGTTGAAAAAACGGCACATTGTTTATTCAGCTTGTCTGTAATTATGTCTTTTCCACTCATAGGCTTGGTGTGTCTTCAACCATCTGGTGGAAGGACTGTTTTATAACAGCCAACCACCACAATTAAAAAAAAGAGTCCTGTTTGTAGTCAGTACTTAAGATAATTAGAATAAGCATGGCTACTGCTAATAGGTCTGGTAGAGGAAACACATTTTAGTGGTGGGAATGCGAAAATCAACAAAAGAGGAGGATTTGAGTATAGCAGGCAGGTAGAATTAATCATTGAAGGAGTAAAGACAGTGTGAGAGGTATCACCACCAGTAGAAAGAGTTTGTTCCCCACTTTGGGGGACTTGTGTTTAATCCCTTCTGCTATATTGGATATTGAGCTACGACTTATACATGCTAACCTGCCACATGGGAGACACTGGGATCATGTAGAGCAGGGGAATCAACCTGTGGTCCTCCAGATGTTCATGGACTACAATTCCCATGAGCCCCCTGCCAGCAAATGCTGGCAGGGGCTCATGGGAATTGTAGTCCATGAACATCTGGAGGACCACAGGTTGACTACCCCTGATGTAGAGGACGTGATTACTTGAGAAGTTCTACCAATTACATAAAGGGCTGTCTTCCATGCTACATTTTATATATGAACAGCAACAGTTTGTAAAGAGTGCACACATGGGTAGATTGCTACATTTTTCCCATTTAAAATACATGGAACTGATGACCTAGAAGGGATTGGTTGTCTGCAATTGCACATTTTCAAGAGGAATTATGTGTTATTCATCCCTGCAGAGCTAATATATTACAAATGTACTTTGTATCCGAGTTCCATACCCAAGTACAAAATGTAATGCAAGAAATCGCTCTAAAGGCTATTTTGGTTGGTTTATTTATATAATTAGTACTCTCCAGTAATATTTGAGTGAATTAACACATCATTAATATATGAGAAATCATATTACTATACCTAATTCTCAACAACTGTTTCCGCACAATCAGTTAGGCTCTGATTTCCATTTGTTTGTGTCTGTGTTTTTCCTTCTAGCTCCGCATGGAATTGGGCCCCTTCAGGGGAGTCCCAGGGCTGTCCCAATTTGTCCCTTCAGTTGGCCCGTGTCAAGGGAGCACTCAGAAATCAAAGTTCCATTTTTTGATGCGGGATCCAACAGGGTGTATGTTGGGGCTGGGTCATACAGAAGCTGCAGAACAGGCTGTCCCCAATTGGGTATTCCCACCCATTGCTCCCATGCACGTGCATGCACGCACACGCACCAAGTGTCACTTCCATCATCTACCCACACAACCTTCCCTGCCCCTTTAAAAAAAAAAAAAGTCTGATTGCTTTACAACACAATTCTAATATAACAAAGTATCAAACAAAACAAAACAAAAAAGACCCATGTTTGGTTGGCAACGTTCTCTTGTTTCTTTAGGATTCAATTTCATACTTGGTTTCAGTTAGACCGGGGACAGTCTGTATGTGTGTGTGTGTGGGGGGGGGAATTGTACGATAAAACATCCCACCTTTTTGTATCCCCTTGTTTGTGTTGTAATGGTTTTGCATTATAACATGACTAGGGGCAAAGCCCATTGTATAAAAAATACAATGGGCACTAGCCTGGGCGCCGGTGGGGCTGGAGGGGGGTTGCAGGGCTGGCTGTGGGCCCTTCCGCTGCGGTGTCCCAGGCAGTCCCTCCCCCCCCCCCGATGTGCCAGCCTTGCTGCGGCGACAGTAGCAGACCCGGCGCATCCCTGACACGCCAGGCCTGTTCCTGTTGCTGTGGCGAAGGCTTCCCAGCCCCGCCCTCCACTGCGGCCGCTCCTCGCCCGACAGCGAAGCCTGTGGAAGGCTCGCCGCCATCTCCTCCCCGGGCAAGGTGGCTGCCCTGGTGGCAGGAAAGGAGCAGGGCCTGCTTTTTTCTGGGGCCCCCCCTGCCTCGCCGGCAGTAAAGGAGCAGGGCTGCCACATCTTCGACGCAGCGGCCCTGCTCCTTTACCCCCCCTTCAACGGCCAAGGTGGCTGTGTCGGCGGCAGGAAAGGAGCAGGGCTGCGTCTTTGATGTGGCGGCCCTGCTCCATTCCTGGCAGCGAAGCATCTCCCCGTGCCCAACTCACCGGCCAGTCCAGGGCGGGCCAAGTGGCCAATGGGGAGCCACGCTGCGTGCGGCTCCCAATTGGCCACTTGGCCCTGGAGTGACATCAGAGGGACCAATCAGGAGCCGCCCCCTTCTCCTCCCACTTTGCCCTTACCCTTTTATTTATACCGCTCCACAGGAGTTAAATTAAAGAGTGTGGTATCTTTTTTTTTAAGGTGGCACTCAAATGCAACAATTGGAGCTGGAAGGTGATTGGGAGTTTTTGCCACGTGACAATGACTGACAAGTGAAAAAAATGGCAGGCAGTTTTTTGTGTACTCCTTATAATACATATTTGTTTTGATATAATTCTATTTGCTGACCTTTGCAGCAGTCTCAGAGTGAGATGGTCCCTACAAGTCCTTGTGGGTTCCCCAGTTGAAAATGGGCTCCCGAAAGGGGTGAAAGAGGCCCCCCTCTTTGGAGGTCTTCAGGAGGCCCTGCAAGGACTGTCTGTTTGCCAAGGCATTTGAAAGCTTTGAGCAGCAGATGTCTTTTAAAAGGTGGGAGGGACTGGGGCTTGCTATTTTATCTTTGGCTTTAGCTGGGGAAACATTTGTAAGGCACCTTGATCCAAGAGGAAAAGTGGGGTAGAAATGTTTTAATTGATAAATAATGTACAATGTGTAGTAACACTCCTCCCAAATGCCTAAAATAAAAATGAGAGGACAACACCCGCCCCATTTCTCAAAAGCTCATTTAAAAACAGAATGTTGAAAGGGAGGGACATGAACTCCAAAGTCTAGGCACCATCATCGGCCCCTCCCTGTCTCTGGTCACTGCCAGCATAAGATCTATGGCAGGGCTAATCAGCTTTTGTTGAAGTGCATCAGTTTACAGGATACAACAGTCCTCCAGATATGGACGTCCCTAGCCATTTGTAAGGCTGTATAGTTCAGTCCTTGAATCACCTCAGAAAGCAGCTTGAAAACAGTATAGATCTTTTCCCACCAGTCAAAGGTCTGGCACCCCTCACATGATGACTTTGGGAATGGCAGGTACGTACATATATGCCATTCGTATAGAGGATCTAATTACCATAAAATAGGGTGTCCCTATGTGATCGGTGAACTATGAGTCCAATAGTTCTCTATGGCAATCATGTTAAGCCCACCTCATATACAAACTCACCCTACTCCACTGCCGTGTCACTCAGGATCAGGCATATGATATTGTTCTGCTATACTGCTCAGATGGGTGATATAAAAAATGGTCTGAGGCACTTCAGGGAGGAGGGCATACCAGTCCAAGGTGGGTGCTGATTGTGTGTATTCACTGACTCCAGGAACAAATAACACCTGCAAAGGGAATCAGCATCTGTTTATAGCTTCCCCCACAGGAATTTTACTAAGAGGAGAATTGGACTATGAAATGGTAATCTCTTACGATTCTCAGGATGGCAGAAGATGAACATTAAAATACTGATATAGCCCACATACTGTTTCATAGAACTGCATTGTGGATTAGCAACTTCTCAGATACATTGTGTGAGAATTTAATGAGAAGGAAAGGGACATTTCTTGGTATAGTATTTCAGGAATACATTCACCAATACATTGCACCATTGGGTGGCCAACATAAACTGTTTGAGAACATACCAGATCTCTGGGGGTTCATTCCAAAATAATTCCATTGGTGTCAAATGCTGTCTATGTCTATGTCTATGTCTATGTCTATGTCTATGTCTATGTCTATCCTGCCAATCCTTCTATATGGATCAGAAAGATGGACTTTACTAAAACCTGACATAAACAAATTAGAGACCCTCCAAATGTGATGCCTGCAGAGGATTTTGGGTGTCGCTCTATGTGATCATAATTAAAATGAGACAATTCAGACAAAATGTGACAACCAGCTGCAAATTAAAGAACTAATCCAAAAGCACAGACTGGTTTGGCCATGTCTGCAGAATGAACACGAGCAAACTGCCTCATAAACTCCTGTGGCAAGAACAACCAACCGAATGGCAGATCCAATGACTGGCGCCAAAGAAAACATAGCTTAAACAGATCGAGGAAGACCTCAGAAACCAGCAATTGATTATCCATGTGGCCAAAACTACTGCCACCAATAGCCAAGAGTGGAAACATTATAAACAAGGCAAAAAAAAACCCAGCGGTACCCACAGCAGCGGAGTGGCTGAGAGGATAACCTGCTCCACCAATTGCCAGCTAAAGGATAAAAAGAAAAAAGAAGATATATCACTCAGTCTAAGCTAGGCACTCCTTGTGTTCTTAAGAGAAGGGCAGAATGGTTTTCTTTGTGACCCAACCTACTCTTGTTTAGGTGGTGGCTACATTTCAGAGGGAGCTAGTAATCGCAAACATTTTTTGTTTCCACCATCACACAAACAGAGCTTCAGTAGTAAGACCCTCAGCATGGAGTTACTCCAGCAAGTGCCCTTTCTCCATTTCACATAAAAAGAATTTGGCTGTTTATATAGCAGACATCAATTCTGTTGGGTTAAGACAGTTTTAAGCATTTGTTTTATGTTTTCAGACACATCAGGCCCAGAGTTTGAACAATCATTTGATGGCTTGTTTCCATTCCACAGCACCCTGTGTCAACGTCCTTTCTCTCCCAATTGGAAAGGAAATCAATAGGCATATAATCTTTCCAAAGCCCATCAATAATTGACACCAAAATTTAATATACCAGTATGTGATATTATGCATGAGACTCTTGTGGCGCAGAGTGGTAAGGCAGCAGACGTCTGAAAGCTTTGCCCATGAGGCTGAGAGTTCAATCCCAGCAGCCGGCTCAAGGTCGACTCAGCCTTCCATCCTTCCGAGGTCGGTAAAATGAGTACCCAGCTTGCTGGGGGGTAAACGGTAATGACTGGGGAAGGCACTGGCAAACCACCCCGTATTGAGTCTGCCATGAAAATGCTAGAGGGCGTCGCCCCAAGGGTCAGACATCACCCGGTGATTGCACAGGGGATACCTTTACCTTTATGTGATATTATATGACTCAAAAACACCCCATTCTTAGATTCACCAGTAATTCCTCCTGCAAGTAGAATCACCTCTTGGTTAGTGGGTTTTGAACCTCAGGTTAGTGGGATTCTGAAAAACAAAATCTGGCAACAGTGTCCATTAGGGGTGCCAGTCCCCAGGTGGGACCTGGAGACCCCCTGGAATTATAGGTCATCTCCAGGTGACAGAGATCAGTTCCCCTGGAGAAAATGGCTGCTTTGGAGTGTAGATTCTATGGCAGTGTAGTCAACCTGCGGTCCTCCAGATGTTCATGGACTACAATTCCCATGAGCCCCTACCAGCAAATGCTCTACCCCTGCTCTATGGCATTATACTCTACTGAGGTCCCTCTCCACCCCAAGTCCCGCCCACTCTCAACTCCATCCCCAATGTCTCCAGGTATTTCCTAACCCATGATAGACTAGTATCTATCATGGCCATGACCAGAGCTAATACTGTTCTTTACCTCTACTGAGTGAGGTGAAGGTGCGATTGTTCAACCTTCCAATCAGGACAACGTTGACTAATCAAGGTTGTTGGGGACAAAAGAAGGAGAATAGTGTTTAGGGTTACAATATACCTACATAATCTGCCAATGGCATAAAAGCAGCAGATCCTTCTGTCAAAGTCAATTGAGTGGGCAGCAAACTCAGAGTACCCAAAGACTCTGGCTCCTGAAATAACTATTACTAGTCAGTATTATTGCCTTTGGAAGTTCATCAGTGCTGATATCATCTATATATGTGGCCGTAAGTTCTCTAAAAATTAAAAACAATTAAACCAACTTCTTGACTGTTTTAATAATGGCACACAATTTGCGTCTTTTGAGACTGAAGGACTTTACATTATCTAGTAGCCTCAGACTTCAAAGGAAGACTATAGAGACAGTGTCAGAGGGAGAGAGAGAGGGAGGGATAGAAGTTCAGGAACTGTATATCCTTCCTCTTTTCTGCTGTTATGGTGCTTTCATTTTGATGCATAGATTGCTACTCTCTGGGGAATCTTTCCTTCCTTCCTGCTGAGACCTTCCCTCTTTCTCTCCTCCCCATCTTGCAACCATGAGAACAGGACACACTTTCCTGCATCTCCATCCAACCTAGTTTATCTACTTAGAGTGCTATCTCTAACTTATCCTCTTTAGAATGGAGTTCCTTATACCAAAGGACTCATATTTGTTTGCTAAGATTTTTAAAAAGGCCCCTGTGTGAACTTTGTCTTCTAATCAGCAATGCAAATTCCCCTGGGCCATATGTGTCCTGCGTTCTCACATAGTCTTCACTGTATTGCAGTTTTTGGTTACATTTTACATACCACTGTAAACGGCACCTTTTAAACTTTGTGACCCTATTTATCTGGAAAATAAATTGAAACCAATGAGTTGAAAGCAAATGTTTATCATGCACTTATCAGAGGGTTTTTTTCCCCACCATAATCCCTCCAATGGCTCCATCCAGCTCTCCATCTGTGCCATTAACAACAGTGAGAGGAACATGAGAAGAACGAACACAGCAATTACTTCCCAAACCAGCAATGTCTGAGCCCAGGCTGAGGTGTCACTGATACGGGAGGTAAACACAGGGCCATGTGTTGTTAGTGTTTGTGTGTGTGTTAGTGGAGTAATAGGATGGAGGCAACAGGAACCACTAGACAGGAAACTTTTGGTAATGTAAGAATGGACCTTTTCAAGAGCCAGCTTGATTAGGAGTGCGGATTTCTAATCTGCCGAGCCGGGTTTGAATTTGCGCTCCCCCACATGCAGCCAGCTGGGTGACCTTGGCCTCGCCACAGCACTGACCAAGCAGTAATATCAGGGCTCTCTCAGCCTCACCCACCCGACAGGGTGTCTGTTGTGGGGAGAGGAAAGGGAAGGCCGCTTTGAGACTCCTTCAGGTAGAGAAAAGCGGCATATAAGAACCAACTCTTCTTCTAACAAAGACTTTCTCAACCAGGGTTTTGTGAAATCCTAGGTTTACTTGATAGCCCTGGAAGGATTTCCCAAATGAGTGGGGGTTAATTATTTATATATACTGACTGAGCAATAAATGTCTAACATTTAAATATATATATATTTAAATATATATTTTATATATATATATATATATAAAATGTCAAACATTTATTGGGTGATATGACCATATGTCATATCATTTTGATCTGCCCTTCCCCCCTAAAAATGGCCAATGAAGGGCCTGGAAGGGGTGAGGAGGGGCCTCGGGTGGGCAACTACACAGCTATGCTTCCCAACCCTATTCTGCAGAGTCACACAACTTTTGGGAGTTCTCAAAGTCTGAAGAATGTTTCAGAAGGTTCTCAATGGTAAAAAAAAAAGTTGGAAAAGGCTGGTCTAACCAACTGGTATGCTGGGAGTCCTATAAGTGGAGCACTCAATATTATTTGTACTCACCAGGCACGTAGGGATCTAATTTGGTCACACTGGTAAGCAAGTCCATATAACAGGGCAAGTAGAAGCTTCAGACACATATGCACTGGACTGCAGCAAACAAGTCACCAGCTTTCTTGGCTTGTGGATTCCCTTCTAGGTGTTCTTCAGGTATCACCTAGAAATGCGTCAGAGATAAATAGCAATTATAACCGATTATGTGGGATAAATACACTATCAGGCATAATAAAAAAATTTCTCCTCCCAATTCAGATGTGAAAAGGAAATTCACTTAGAACACATAATTGCACTCCAAAGATTTCAGTTTTATGATAGTCATTACCTAAATGTTTCACACAAGAGATTTCTTCCTATTAATACGCTTTGAACTTCAGTTTTATAAGTACATTTTATTTAATCCTTTTGGACCTGATTCATAAAAATTTATGCTTGAGCGGAAATAAAGGTTGGTGGGGTTTTTTTTCCCTTTGCCCTGCAATAAAATAATCTTCTGCATTAATGGATAAAAGCGTATGGAGAATTTTAACACAGTCTTCCTAATGAATGATCAAATCATAACACAAATTTAGCCCTCTAGGAAACTGAAATATTGGCCACAAGGTTATCAACCAAGAGGTGCTCTGGAGTTAGAAGAAGAAGAAGAAGAAGAAGAAGAAGAAGAAGAAGAAGAAGAAGAAGAAGAAGAAGAAGAAGAAGAAGAAGAAGAAGAAGAAGAAGAAGAAGAAGAAGAAGAAGTTGGTTCTTATATGCTCCTTTTCTCTCCCTGAAGGAATCTCTTACCCAATATACCAAGCTGGCTTTCACAGTTAGATGATACCTACAGAAACTTCCAAAAATGGCAGTGGACATCCTGGACAAGTTCTCTGTGCATGCCTCTCACTAGCAGTGGGCAGCATCCTATGAAGACAAATAAGCTAGCCAGCGACGTAATCACAGAGTGACATGCATCTGAAGAAGAGAAAGGCCTATTCAGCCAGGGGGGCAGCTTTTGTGTCATAGACCAGCCAGCTCCAGCAGAGCACAATAATGAAGAGGACTGACCCAGAGCTACAGCCAGTAACAGAGACACTGCAGGAGGGACAACCTCTGAGGAGCCAGTCTTAAATCCACAGCCAAGTACTGGTGCAAAGGCCCCTCAGCCCTGAGATGGCAACTGAGAGTCATCTGCTGGTCAGTTCACTTCCCCTGTCACTGGAGTCTCTGGAACAGCATAGAAGGAAGACAAGGAGGGAACTGCAAGACAGAAGGCACAGTGCTCGACTGGCAGCATAACACTGGCTCCACATCAAATATGAGGAAGAGTGCTTGCAGGAGCTGGGCTGAGGCAGCTGGCAGATGCTTGGCAAGAACAAGCGTGATGTGCAGTTAAGAGCTGCAGACTCTAATCTGGAGAACACGGTTTGATTTCCCACTCCTCCACATGCAGCCAGCTGGGTGACCTTGGGATAGTCAATGTTCTCTTAGAGCTCTCTCAGCTCCACCTACCTCACAGGGTGTCTGTTGTGGGGAGAGGAAGGGAAAGGTGTTTGTAAACCACTTGGGGACTCTTTCAGGTAGTGAAAAGCAGGTTATTTACAACCCCCCCCACAGCTCTTCAAAATAAGCAGCAAACTAGGGAGTGGCTGTGTGGAAACAACTTGTCTGATCCCGCCACCTGTACTCTGGACTAGATAGGCTGCTTTTGGATTCTTCTTTGGACATGAAACACTGAGTTATGTCTAACTGGACTCTGACCAATGGAGCTGTATTCTGATCCTCTGATGTTGAGAAATTACCTTTATCTTCTGTGTGCCTGCACTTGGGACAATTTGAGAAACCCCAGGAAAACTCAAAGGTAGGGATGCACATTCCATTAACTGAAAAAAAATTATTAACTAATACAGTTACTATAAATAAGCTGCATTTTTTAAAAAGTAACATTATTACTTGGAACCTTCTTAGCCTAGCATCTAGCTATCTCTGGCTTAGAGTTCACAATGGACGGTGGAAAGAGAGAATAATTCAGCCAACTCTATACTATAGGGGCCAGGCTGGGAGAAAAATGCTGAAAGAAGCAGAGCACACTTCAGGGAGATGCAGGATTTTAGTTAACCTCAACTGCACACTCTACTCTTGTTCAATAGTAGGCCCCTTCTCCCCTACATACACACCCCTTTCTTTACAAAGGAACTGCTAGATGCCTGTAGGTCCACAAAGATACCTTTGAAGGCCCTCAGCACCCCCAAGTTGGAAGAAAGAATTGAATGGTGGTTTGGAAAGCAATGAACCCTTCACCCAATTACACCTCCTTAGTACAACAGAGCACTATGTTCCATCTATGCTTATTGACTATTTATTTTATTGTTTACATACTTGTTCCTTTTCTGACACATTACCTGCTTTCTCGGGTTACTGAGAACCTCTCTCTGCCCATGCTGCCTAGAAAGTAGGATCTGTTCTGTCAGAAATGTGGCTCCGAGGACTGAAAATTTCCCTAAGAATTTCATCCCAATTAGGATGAAAGGTACAACTATGGATGTGTTTCCTATTGAAACAGATGGGTTTTTGTTTTTGTTTTTTTTTAAAAAATGGAACAACTAAAGTGAATATGTTTAAGTACTAAAAGCCACATTAAGAAGGAAAAAAGCACTGAAAATATCAATACTTCAATGCTCTTAGGGAGAAAGGCCGAGGATGGAGAAAACTCTTTTTATGTCCAGTGGCATTTTAAAGACTAACCAAGTGTTATTCTGGCACACAAAAGCTCATGTCCAGAATTAAACTATGCTTGTGTCAGTTGAGGATGGTGGTTAAAAAATCATTATTGATGATAATAAGAATAATACATTTATTTATATAACCAGTCCTTCTCGGTTGACTCAGGGTGGGTAACATCAGAATAAAACAACAGACAAATGAGGTTTTAAAATTATTAAAATACTAGGCTTCAAAGCCCACTCGTAAGAGCGGGCTTTGAAAGGGGGGGCCTGCCGTGGTGGACCCCACACTCCCCGCCCCCCCTCCGCAGGGGGACCCCCCCGGCCGGCCGCCCCCCTCCCCGCCAAGTCCCTGGCTTCCCTGCAGGCCTCTGAGCAGGCCCACCACATCCCCGACTGGAATTCTGAATGTAATACAAACTGGAAAGCACCTTATATGCTAAACAAATGCTAAGAAGCAGAACTTTTACTTCTGCTTGTGATAGAAGCATCCTATATGGGGCTTGTGCATAAAAACAGCCAAGTTATGCATATCTGGGAAAGGACTGCATATGTATAGGAAGGCCCTTCAGGTGCACTTGTACTACCAGGGCATGTGACACATGGTCCAGCAGAGAACGTGATCCCAACCGGCAGCTAGAATGCATTCTAACTGGCAGCCAGCCCAAACTCTCATCTGGCAGCCTGACAGTGTTGTACTTCTTAGCTTTAGCCTATATGCCTTCTGCCACAGCTCATTATAGGACTGAATGGAGCCCTACAGCCTGACTGCTGCTGCTGAGGTCTCTCCAGCCAACCATTTCACTCTGCAATAAATGTGCAGTTCTGTTTCTCATTCATTGTCTAGAGAGAACACATTCTTCCAAATGCTCAGCCCACAATATCTGGTTGCTGGTAAAATGCAAGAAATCTCCTCGTTGTAGATCACTTGTTGGTTGGGATCTAATGACAGTGGTTCTCTTTCTTAGGCCAGCACATTTTGTGAATTGTAATGTAGCCTGTGCAAGATTCTATGACAGTATGATCCATACAGAAGCTGGAATTCATAAGATACAACGTATTCACTGGAGCTACCTCACGACCCCATTTCCTTTCACCATTTTTATCAGTGAGATACAATGGGCAATAGAAGCACGAGCCAAATCTAGATTCATCATTGTCATTATCATCATCAAAACAACTTTATTTTTATAGCCCACCCTTCCCAGTTGGCTCAGGTTGGGCTCTAAGCAGGTCTGCACAACTTAGGTTGGATCTTGATGATAATTCCCAATGGAAGTTCCCTGTCTCCCTTCCTCCACTGCAACCCATTGCCCTTCCCGAATACTCCACCTAGGAGACAGCAAACCAGGTCCGTAGCCACAATGGTGCAAAAAGGGGCCAAGCCCCATCAATCATTTGTCACACCCCTCCAATCTGAGATCTATCACATGTCTTCAAGTGTAAATTCTCTCAGTAAAAGTAGAAGAAGTTGAGGTAAAAAGGTGTGAATCCCGTCATAAATCTCCCAAATGTAAATTCTCTATTCAACCAACTAGAACAAAATTAGCAGTTATCAGAGCTGAAGCAGAAAAACAGAAAGACCGATGGTACTCATGTACTTATCCCCCTCTCCCTGCAAATTTTTTTTTCAGCTACAGGCCCGCAGCAGACCTTTAGGAACAACATAAGAGGCAAATTGGGAATTTTTAGTCAGATTAAGGGAATCAAATTACCCCTTTCATATGTAAACATTATCATTGGGATCCAACCTAAGTAACTAAGTTCATCACTGCTAACTAAGTTCAGCCATTTCATAAACCTCCTTTTTTTTATACCTGGAATGGCAAAAATAAGGATGGGTCTCCTAGGAATCCCATACATGGCAGATGATTTAATTAATCAATCAATCAATCAATCAATCAATTAATTAATTAATTAAGCATCCTTGGTTTCTGGTCCACAAGCTGCCTGCTTTAGATCAACAAACATAAATAATCACAAAGTGTGAATTAGGCAGGGATGGCTGAAGTTCGTTCTGACAAAAACCACTGGGGTACCACCACAAAACAGGAGGCAAAAAACAAATGGCTAAAAAGAGACCAACACTTTACTTGAAAGCCTGGATCCTACCAGGTATCTGCCTCTAAGGAATGTGGTTTATTTATTAACAAAATGGAGATGCTACTCTTCAGAGACCTGCTGGAGGCAAGTTTACAACTAATAAAACAAACCCATTCAAACACAAGCATTAAAAAGCAATTAAAATACATAACTTTGTTGATATGCTTCCAAAAGCATGTATCAGCTATCCTCTCCTTTTTCAATCAATGGGAATGAACTAATAGTTTGACACATATTGGAATCTAGACATTGGGATAAAGTACTTTTATTCTGCATCTGTGAGATTTGTTTTTCATTTTATACTGGCAAGGCTTGAGTGTCCTATTTATTTTCTTCTGATTTTTGTGGAGGTTTGCATATGGAAGGTATAAATCTCACTATACCTTGTTACCAAATACTCAGGAGTTACAAAAAAAAGAACCACTTGTTTATTTTCCCCCTTTTCCATTTAATTTGGTTTTGGAAGGAGGCGCATGCATGATTAACTTTTCAATAATGCAAGAACAACAATCTGATGTAAATGCATTGATCAATTTAATGGAAGATTGTAAAGTCAGCATCAGCAGGGAAACCAATTTTATTGATTCGATTAAGTAACATTTTGAAGCATTTTGCTTGGAATTATTAAAAAGCGCCTACATGCAAAAATGAGAAAAGTAGTATAAAGAGGATGATGTTTTTATTGGACCAATTTTAGCTTTAATAATGTGCAAGCTTTGAAAATGGATATAAAAGATCTTATTTCTCAAGTGTAGATTACCTGAGCTAAACAAACAAAAGGTTTTCTCTGCACAAGCATTCTCTGGATCCAGTCTTTCTAAAATAGGTCATGCCCTGATTCCTTATGCTAAATGGCCAGTCACTGCTATTTTGTTTCTACTCTGAGTGTTATATCTGAACATTGCTGGGTAGGGATGTGGACTTAGTCATTAACTCATTAAGTATCTAAACAGGGAAGTCAGGTTTTCTTGTTGCCATCCTAGTATTCAGAAGTGGCTCTGAATACTAAAAATAACAACGGTCGTGTAATCTCACAGAATATTCATTGTAATTTCTGGTGCCTACGAGATCTGCTTTGCACAGCTATACAAGACAGCTATGGGTGGAGACAATGAATCAGTAGATAATGTACATGTCCAGAACCAGAAAATTAGCACATGTCCCCAGAAAAGTAAACTGAGCTGATGTCACCTGCGGAGAACATTCTGACAATCATTAGATCAGTAGCTTAAGGAAAGGCACTGGGTTCTATATAAGCTAGCAATGCAGTGTGATTTTCCTTTACTGATAAAATACTCCCCTTGCTAAGGCATTTACAGGTTCTCACATGGTAGCATGTTGCACTATTAGCAATAACTTACTGCTATACCAAGCTGTGTGAGAAAAAATGTGATTTCCAGTAGCATGTATTGCTATTTTAGTATTTAAGCCCTTTCTCTTTTTCTTTCCCTTTAGTGCCATTCATTGTACAGTCCTCATTCTGCATGCGTGTTTTACAGTGATTGTTTGCAGTGCACTCAGACATAGAGTTTTTGGCTTGCCCGATACAAGACTCTGCAAGAGCTCCACTGTGCTAAATTTACCTTGCCTCTGAAATGGAGGCATTTCTGCCTGACAATGGAGAAGAAGGATCTAGTTTTGCCAGACCAGAGCCAACAGCCCCTGGGGGCCTTTGAGGACTGACAGACTGGCATAATGGTTGCAAATCACAAAGTGTCTCATGACTTCAGATTTTTAGCAAAATACCATCCTTTAGGTAAAAATATTTTCCTCCGGTGAACAAACTGGTCAGTCCTAGAGGAGATCAGTCCTGACTGCTCCTTGGAAGGCCAGATCCTGAAGATGAAACTCACTTTGGCCACCTCATGAGAAGGAAGGACTCCCTGGAGAAGAGCCTAATGCTGGGAGCGATTGAGGGCAAAAGAAGAAGGGGACGACAGAGAATGAGGTGGCTGGATGGAGTCACTGAAGCAGTCGGTGCAAACTTAAATGGACTTCGGGGAATGGTAGAGGACAGGAAGGCCTGGAGGATCATTGTCCATGGGGTCGCAATGGGTCGGACACGACTTCACACCTAACAACAACATTCTCCTCTTGCTAGTACCATACATTTACAGGTTCTCACTGTGTAGCTTGTTCCATGTTGAGACTTTTGGACCAGACTCAATCCTAGATCTCTCTAGAAAATTAGTGCTGCAGAGTAACAGAGCATTTTTAAAGTATGCAGTTATCAGTTACCTTTGTGGATGAGGCTCAGATCCAGACTCACAGAGCTTTGGGGTTTAAAAGAGAGAATAAATCTTTACTGGAAAATTATTTACAGAAATATATCATATTCACCTGTTTCAGTCTCCTTAATGAAGCAGAATACAAAAGCTTAAAGAGGAGTTACATTGCAAGCCTCTTGTGGCTAGGCTGCAAGCAGACAACATCTCACACATCAGCAGATGGAGAGAGCTGGGAGCCTTAATGGCTGCTGCTCCTTGCTTCAGCAAAGAACATACTGATCAGATCTTTCTCTTCCTGAAAAAAGAGGAAGTAGGCAGGAGCCCACCTTAAACAAATGAATTCCCAAGACATGTGCTCGGGGTTTTTCCATATTAACCTCACCTGTGACCACTTGATGCGCTTGTGAGCACACAGGTACTGCTCAGCTGCTTAATCAGCTTGAGAGAATTCCTTCCATGCTGACTTCACCACATTACTTGCTGATTGCAATTCCAACACTGAGCTATTAGCATTATGCCAGCACGCACCTCCGTTTCCCCCTCCTCATCTCCTCACACTGGTAATTCAGGCAACAGCAGGCAACTAACTGGTTGCCAGGATATCCCCTGGGCATCCTTAGGAGGATCTCAAGAGTGGGGGGTGCAATACCTGAGTATTTCACCCCAATTCGGACAATATGAACCATGTTTCTAATTCCACTCTAAGGTTGCCAACTCTCTATATGGAAATACCTGGAAATGTTGGGGATGGAGCCTGGAGAGGGCAGGGTTCGAAGAGGGGACTGATCTCAACAGGGTACAATGCCATAGAGCCCACCCTCCAAGGCTGCCATTTTCTCCGGGGGAACTGATCTCTGTGGTCTGGAGAGCAATTGTAATAGTGGAAGATTGGAGGCTGACACCCCTACAGGTCTATGGAAATGAATGATAATGATAATAGTAATCTTTCCCAAATAGGTTTGGTGGGGTGATTCACAGCATATTAAAACATACAATAAATAATTGCATCATTAGAATATATGTAAGCATAAATAAATGATTTAAAATCTGCCTCTGAGAATGTCAGTGGACGTGATGGGCTATGGTGGCAATCAGAACTTCAGAACCATAGCAAAGGACAAAAACAAGTGGGAACAATAAAATAACTAAAACAAGTGAATAAAACAATTTCTATGACACTCCTACTTCTAAGCGTTATGGATTTGCAGTCTTGATATGTTATAGAAAACAGTGCTTCTGAAGAAATATAGATGCTACAGGCTTAAACTGTTACAGCCATTCCCCCGGGGAAACTGCAGTGCAAGAAAGAAGGTTTAAGGATTTGTAATTAAAGATTCTCAGCTCTTGCACTACAGGTCCCAGGGCCCTTTGCCATGAAACTTGGGCCCAGACTACAAGTAACAGAGACAGAATCTTGTCTTCAAATGAACAGTTGTATCTAAAACACTGGGTAGTCTTAAATTTTAAAAAGTCCAAGGGATAAATGGTAGAAGATGTCGAACAAATGCCCAAATTAATCCATCCCTTGATGTCCTCCTTCTGCTGTAGGACTCTGTTGTGAGCCCTCTGGAAGAAAAAGAATATGGGTAGGAGGGAAGAGGTCCAGTACCCTCACCCTCATGTTCCTTTGGCACTTCTTATTGTGCTTACACACACAAAATACCCCCCCCCCCCGCTTTAGATAGGATGGACCAAACCAAACGGTGGTTTTTGGCCACTGAGAGGGAAATTATAAGATTAGGTTTTTCCTCACTTTCACTACTTGGAGTAGGATATGATCAGGCAAAATTGTAGTGAAACAAAGGATTGAGGACTCAGAGCGTCAATCTGATCTTTCTCGCTCCCCTAGGTACGGCACACCATCATGTTCCAGATATATTCAAACTTCTGCAGGCTATCTCTTCCGTTTGGAAACAAAATACTATAGGAGAGCATTCACACACTAGCATGATGCTCTGCGTTACCTTCTGCCGTGCTGGTGGGCCGCTTCAAGAAAATCCAAGTAACCGAAAGACTCTGCCCCTGTAATTCTGGGGAGATAGAGTCAATCAGTTCAGCAATGGAATAGGCTGCCTAAGGAGGTGATGAGCTCCCCCTCACTGGCAGTCTTCAAGCAAAGGTTGGATACACACTTTTCTTGGATGCTTTAGGATGCTTAGGGCTGATCCTGCGTTGAGCAGGAGGTTGGACTAGATGGCCTGTATGGCCCCTTCCATGATAAAAAAATCATCAAACATGTCCTCTTAAGGTGCCCTACTTTCAACTCCGCAAGAAATAAATTCATCTTCCCATTACTCAGGGATTATTCCAATAGCTCAATCAAAGGAAGAGTTAGATTTCTCCTGTGGAATAGTAATGTCCATATTATTAAGCAGGTTGCCATATTTTGTGCTCATGTGCTTAGCATGTGGGAAAGACAACTAAAGCTTAATCAAAGGTGTTTTAGAGCAATTTTACTATGCAATTTTTAAAATAATGTACTTGTTAACCATGCAATTTTAAATATTTTAAAATTTTGTATCTCTTCCCAGTTTATGTAATTTCTGCTTTGCAGTGTTCGCTGCTATTTGTTTTATCTGGCCACAGTGCTATATTAAATAAATTTGATTTAGACCAAACCAATGTCATTTAGGCAGTGCTGGGTTAACAAGCGGTGTTACCTGAGGCTACCACCACCTAGGCCATGGAACTCCTGACTCCATCCATCCATATTTCCAACCACATCGGTCTGCAGCCACTAATCCCCTTTTCCTCCCACCACAGCCTCTTTAAACACAGGGCAGCAAGTTGAACACACACTTGTGTGTCTTGAACATCTTCCACTTGCTTGAGTTCAGCCACCATTTTTGATGAGCACAATAAGTGGCAAACAAAAACAGTAAACAACCTTTCATAAGAGGAGGGAATCTTACAAGAGTTCAGGAAGCACTATGATGTATGATTTGTTTCACACAAAACTGTTTAAAGAAGACTTAAAGGAAAGGATTTTGAAGGCAAATCAAGCATTATGGTGCCTGCTAGGAGCACAGGTGACAAGATGGAGAAGCAGAGATGGGGGGCAAGTGGGGTACGGCAGAAGAGATAATGTTGTTGGAACCACCATCACCCCAATTCACCCCAGGCCTCTGCCTGAGTTAGCCTAATTACAGGTGTGACCCTTTAGTCCTGGCCTAACTACATGTTGGGGACTTTTTTAGATTCAGAACATACCATGCACAGTAAGGGCACTTATGATTCTCCTGCATGTCGTTTAATTAACCCAAAAGAACCCCGTGGTTGAGAAGATTTAAATGTCTCTCTCAGGACATGGGGTTGTCCCTATTAGCCGACTTGGAAACCAGTGGGGCAGGGAAGGCACATGTGATTGGCACTCATAGTGAAAAACCCCCTGCATGTCCCAAGGATTTGAAACACATAGTTAGGTCCTGTGCCGGCCCACAGACATCTATTAAACTGTCAAGTCTGTTGTGTAGATATGTGCTTAGCCCTAAGCATACTTACTAGGGAATTAATCCAATTTCAATTATTGAAGCTTGTTTTCAGTCAGAAAAACACTGAGAACCCCTGAACTATGTGAGAATAAACACGTTCAAGACTGAGTTGGCAGATGTATAAATAAAGAAATAAATTGAGGAGATTTAGTGTGGGTCTTCTTCTGCTTACAATTTTTTTCCTAAGTGAATAAATGACAAGGCTTGAGGGAGTGAGCCAATTTTAATCGGCAAAGAAGAAGAGACCAGATCACGGCATTAAAGAATGGCGAACATATCCTGTTATTGCTTCGACAAGTAAAACAGTGCATTTAAAAAAAAAATCAAGGCAGACTGGTTTTCCACAGTCTCAGAAGGAGCCTATTTTTAGCATAATGACAAAAATGTCTGTGTTCTCACAGGAAGATGAAATGATTGATTGAGGGAGTGGCCGGAGATTCCAAAATAGGGCCTCAATAAGAGAAAAGAAGAATAACTGAATGGACGGAATACTAAAAAAAAAAAAAAACTTCAAAATTATCTGTCTTTACATAAAAAAAAGAAAGAAAAAGACACAAATAGAGATCATGGTTATTTTCCTGGGCAAATAACTAGACACCTGGGCTACTTTGGAGAACCTTTGCATAGCAATAGTATCACACAACTATTTCTTAAAATGTACTGAGTTACATTAAGAACATATTCTTCCTCTGAGGAAATAACATGATCAGCAGCGCTCTGTCTGTGCGCCACACATTCTTGTAACATATCGTGATTAACCCACTAAAGAGCAATAGAGTTAGTAATATGTTGTTGCGAGACTCCAAGCTACTGGAAAGTTCATTAGTGCAATTTTGTCTTCATGAACAAGAGATGTGCCCATCTCCCAGACCTACGAATGGAACTTTCTCCTCGTACCGGCTGGAAATCTGTTTGCATCACTGTTTCTTGAGGACAGCAGCAGTCCAATACTTTGCTCCAAGAACAGTATTTTCATGTGAAAAGGTTAATAGCACGACTTCCTACTATGAATCTTCCCTTGAATATGTGCTCAAAACTATCCCAGAAGGGCATGCAAACATCACTGCAGGATCATTTCTTAAAACTTGCCTGTGTGCAATTTTTTTATTTTATCTTTGGAGAAAACTCAGACCCAAAGTAGGCAGCAAAAGGGAGACCCAAAATGAAATCTCCTGCATGGTAGTGTTCGTAGCAGTGGAAAAGGCCCCGGTTTTCATGAAAGCCAGTGCGGCCTCCAGTTAAAACTGAATGAATATTGTGCACCATGTCTTAATAATTGCAGAGGGTCAGAGACACCTGAAAGGCTTATGTTGTCCTGAGTCTCTGACTGGTTAAGAGGAGCCATTGACCAGGCCTATCAATTTTTTTTTAGCTGTCCCTCAGAACGTCCCCTTCACTATTGTGGCCACATGGGCAAAGATGGCTTCTTCTTTTGAAGTGCCATCACAGGTCCCTTTAAGAAAATAAAAACGTTGTCTGTGAGTCTAGCTAGGGAGAGACTTCCCTGCACAGTTGCACAAGGACAAAAAGTAGACTGAGGAAGGAAAAAGTTTACAGCAGGTTTTCTCAGCCCTGGAACGGTTTCCCGAATTAGTAGGAATAATTAATTTTTATATATATTTGAAATACTTGTTCAACATCTATCATGTAAAATGACCATATATGGTGACTCGCCCACCCCCTCCAAAATGGCCAATGATGGGCCTGGAGGGGTGGAGAGGGGAGGATCTCCAGTGGGCGTGTTCAAAGCTATGCTTCCCAACCATATTCTGCATGATCACATCACTTCAGGGATTTCTCGAAGCCTGAAGAAGTTTTCAGGGGGTTCTCAAGTGTAAGAAGGTTGAGAAAGGCTGGCTTAGAGGCTCCTAAACCCTGGACCAGGGATCAGAAAGCAGGGACTGGAGCAGTGCTCTGTTTGCCCTGATGGGGGTAGCCTGTCCTGAAAAGCTGTCTTGAGATCTTACATGATACCCATATTGAGTGAGGGCATGAACGCAGAAGACTGCCTTATACCAACTCAGATCCTTGGTGTATCAGAATCAATATCATCTGCTCAGATTGGCAGTGGCTCTCCAGGGCATCAGAAAAAGGTCTTTCACACAACCTACTGCCAGATCTTTTAACTGGAAATACCAGGGATTGATTCTGGGACTTCTGCATGCCAAGCACATGCTCTACCACTGGGCCACAGCAAATTAGCAGTCAGTTCATCAATCTCCATGAAACTGCAGTAAAGCACACACTGCAAACAATTCCCACCAAAATCTAATGTTTGTTTTCCACTTAGCACTTACATTCCTCATATAATCAATTGGCAAGAGCGGGGAACTGGTGTTCATGATCAAGACATGGGTCACAGCCCCTCAATCTGGAGATGAGGGTGAAAGCACTGAGGGCACAAAAGCACACTTGCTCTCCTACTGTGACTTCCCACTAGGCATTCCAATTTTAGGGTTGCCAGTGGCAACCATCAGAAGGGTTGGGAAATGGGGGGGGGGGTATAAGTGATGCCACTATTTTATTTTTCTCCTGCTGCCACTTGGTAGTAGGCAGTAGGGCTTACTGGCAGGAGGTTTTCTGCAAAAGTAGGAGGTCCAGCAAGCCGAGATGCCATGCCAACCTGCAGGAGCGGCCTGGAGTTCTCCTGGAATTACAATTTCTCTCAAGACTACAAAGATAAGTTCCCTTCAAGGAAATAGCAATCCTGGAGAGTGGAATCTATGGCATCACTTCTGTACTACGTTCAAGACCCGTGCCACTATCAGAGAAAGGCTCCAGGCCTGGTACTTCTGCATCTAGGCTGCAGGAAGCAGATCGGACTCAACCACCAATGATCAAGCCGAGATACAGGACTGGCCAGACATGGCAGAAAATGAAGTGGCCAGTCCCAGTCAAGAGCCAACTCAGCCCTTCATGCCAGCTGCACAGGGGCCCCCACCACCAACGGTGTCCAGCCCACATGGCTCACTGGAGTGCCAGAGGGAGAAAAGGCAAGCCAGTTGGGTATCAGTCAAGTGTCAGCTCACTGCCAGAATATAGTGCAGATAAAGGACTTTCCTCTGCCAGAGATTCAACTCAGCTACAAGTACTTTGGACCTAATATTAAGAGTCTTCTGGATGGTACTTAAGGAGAAGCCTTAGCCAAGCTTCTATGGGGGTACAATTCATGTGTTCCCTGACTGGATGTCCAATTCCTGCACTGTCTGGCAAAGCTCTGTCGGTCTGTTTTTTTCATTCCTGACCTTGGCTCAGCTTTGAACTTTTCTCCGATTCCTAACCTTAGCTTGAATTTGGACTTCTCTCCAGTTCCTGACCGTAGTACAACTTAAGACTCCAGGTCGGATCAAAGCCTGGTAACCTCCGCTCTATCCCACCCAGCTAGTGCTCTACCTCCCCTTATGGACTGCACTCCTTGGACTGTGGGCCTGGCACTTGGACATTTATTCTGCATAATGACTTGATCTCGAAGACACAACAGCATAGAAATTACTATGTAAGCAAGTACTGATTAGCCATGACAAAAATTAAGAGTTCCCCCCCCCTTTTTCTCAAACAACCTTATTAATCAGTACAAAATACAATGGTTTCTGCCCAAAAATGAAATTGGCTAGAAATTTAACAATTCAAAAAAAGCCACCAGTTCTAGCAATTTTTCCAGCCAGTCTTCTTCAGTCATTCACTTACAGAAATCAAGCAGGTCAGAGCTCCATAATGCTGTCAAGGCTCCTGACTGGCTCCAAAACTTAATAAGGGAACCAAATCCTTCTACTATAGGGTTCTGTTGCTTCTCTGCTTGTCCTGGTCATAGAGAGAAGCAGCAGGATGCACTAGTAGTCAAATTTCATCACCTTATTAAGCTCCAACCTGCTTGATTTCTGTAAATGAATGTCTGAAGAAGGCTGTGGCCAAAAAATCGCTAGAACCAGTGGCTTTTTAATGAATAGTTACATTTTGCGTATTTTCCAGCTAATTTGGTTGTTGAGCAGAAACAACTGTATTTTGTATTAATTAATAAGGTTGTTTGAGGAAAAAAAGAAAAAATACTTAATTTTTTGTCATGGCTAATCAGGACATTGTTACACATTAATTGCTGTGCAGTTGTATCTTTGGGAGCCAACTACTGTGGCTCTGTTTATACATAGTTAATGACTTGGTCTCAGCTCCCTGGCCAGCTGAGAAAGTAATTATTCGGTCCTGGTGTGCAGCCTGGGAGGGCAACACAGTAAGTGAGCTTAAGGTACCAGCCTTAAAAACAAGCTATTAAATGTTCCGGCAAATGTAACAAATTCATATGCTAAAGGGGAGACAAAGAACCAAACTGGCTAAGGGACCACTAAGGGACCATGATATTTAATGAAATGCATAGACAATATAAGCTGAAACAGGAAGTGGCATAGATGGTGTTCAGGGAATGTACAGCTGGGAGTAGTGATGATAGAAAAGATAACACTAGTGGGAAAAGAGGAAGACCAATGTTACCCAAAATGGAATGAATTTAGACCAGGGAACTAGCAAATTCTAGGAGAAGAAGTGAAATGGGGTAACATTGGGATCTTCTACCTGGGTATACCAGGGTCCTTCTCATAGACAACTCACACATAGATCAGTTTGAAATAAAATGAAAAATAATTTTATTGGAAAACAAATTAAAAAAAACAAAGCTAACACACCTGCACAGGGTTTAAACTAAGCATACACTCGAGGGAAAACCAGAAGTGAGCTGGTAAAATTGGGGGGAAAGTAAGAGTATATCTAGCTTTGCAATGGGTAGAAGTCCAGAAAGAAACAGCAAAAACAGTCAGTGCTTGGATGTATGCAGTATATCCAGAGGGATATACTGCATACATGTATATGCAGTATATCCACACACTTGAAGGGTGTATGCAGTATATCCACACACTTGCCGGAAAAGGAGGTCCATACCTAGTGAAGTTGTGAGAAGAATCCCAGAAAATCCATACACAGAGGGACTCTGGCAGGTGCCTCATGTAGCCAGATTTGTATCCTGAGGCTAAGGTGTGCCCCTTGAACACCAGGCTTGATGAGATTGCATATATATATAAAAGAAATCTAAGAGGCAGGTGATGTTCTTGTTCAGTGTGACCAAAACATGAAGCAAGGTAAAAGAGGTTTCCCATGAGAGTGGTAATTCTTATGACTGCCCTGGGTGGATCCTAGATGAGTTTCCCAGGCAAAAGACAAAGATTTAGTTACTAAATTAAGGCAAAAATGCAAATAGTGTCTTGACGACCCAGGGATTAGAGGATGGGAAATGCATTTAGGTGTGGTAGGTATATTAATTATCTAATGAAGTTCAAAGGGTGAGGTGGCAAGGGAAAAGATTAGTCACACTTGTAGGTGCACCATTGACTTGCAAATAAGCATCTTTTTTCTATTAAGAGGAAAAAAGAGCCAGTGGCTGAGTACTCTGAGGGCTGACGATGATGTCTCCTGAGGAATCTAGGCTTCTTCTGGAAAACATGGACCCTGGCTGGAGAGTACATTTCCTGCTTTTTGCATAGGTGCAGATATTGGTGGTCAGCACAGAGATGCAATTCCTGATCAATTTAATAGTGAAGTGCGGGTGACAGGGAAGATGGCACCATAACCAGTTTGTCTTTGGCAAGCTCCTGTGCCAGGAGGTGGTTGATCATGGCTCAAGTGGAGTCGTCTGAAGCTCAACCCTTCAGAGACAGAGGTCCTGTGACTGGGCAGGAAAGGTCCAAATGAGGAAGCGTGCCTACCCAATCTGGATGGAGTGCCGCTAAAAATGGCCCACTCCGCCAGGAACCTGGAAGTGATACTTGATGCCTCCCTCTTAATGGAGGCTCAGATCACGACGGTAGCATGGCTGGCATTTTACCACCTTCGCCAAGCCAAACTACTAGCGCCCTACTTGGCCCCGGAACACCTTGCCACAGTGATCCACGCGATGGTCACCTCTAGGCTGGACTTCTGTAACTCGCTCTACGCTGGCCTCCCCTTATCCTTGATCCGGAAACTGCAACTGGTCCAGAATGCGGCTGCCAGGGTCCTCACAGCAACACCTCGAAGGTCCCACATCCGGCCCATCCTCCAGCAGCTGCGCTGGCTCCCGGTTGAATTCCGGATCAGACTTAAGGTATTGGTTATCATCTTGAAGGCCATACGCGGTCTGGGTCCAGTATACCTGAGGGACCGCCTCTCCACCTACACTCCTCAAAGAGTCTTGCGCTCTACTACATCTAACCTCCTGGTGGTCCCTGGCCCCAAGGAAGTCCGTTTGACCTCAACCAGGGCCAGAGCTTTCTCCATTCTGGCCCCCACCTGGTGGAACGAGCTCCCAGAGGAGATCAGGGCCCTGACAGAACCTAAACAGTTCCACAGGGCCTGCAAAAGGGAGCTTCTCTGCCAGGTATTTGATTGAGGTAGACTAAACCACCGCTTCCAGTTGGCCCCCAAGCTCCCCCCCCCCACGACCAACACTAATCGGTTTTACCCACTGGGTCCAGTAAGAGTTGAGCTGAGGCTCTCGCAATTTCTATTTTATAATGTTATTGTTATGATCTTGTTAAGTTATTATCATTATAATGTTGTTACTGTTACCTGTTACCATATGTTAATTGTATCTTTTCCTGTTTTCTGTAAACCACCCTGAGCCCTCGGGGAGGGCGGTATATAAATAAACAAACAAACAAACAAATTAATTAATTAATCGTGGCTGCGACCAGCAGAAGTGTGGGAGATATGCTAATCTCCTCCACTTTCACCTCTGGCAGTCTCTCTGGAGACACTGGAGGCCTAAAACCAATCCATGGAGGCTCCAACCTCTGCATCTCAAGCTCCCTGTGCACAGAAGCTGCCAACAGCCATTTTCCTGACTCTTTCTTTCCTTTGTGCTCCATTTTTTTTCTTTTTAACTATCCCTGGAACAATCCTGCCACAAAAAGAGATTGGAGATGAGAACAGGATGCTTTGCCAGAAATGAGACTGGAATTGAGCCGGTAGAAATGTAAATTTCAATCTCTTTGTCCCCCTCCTCCTGATCTTCCCCTTGCATTTGAAAATCACCCAATCAGGAGTGACTCTGGGTGCTGGATGGGAGGATGGGCGAACGAAGCACGGGGGAGGACGCACCAGCTTAAGAAACACAGAGGAAATTTAAGGGTTGTTTACCTTATCAAAGATCTCCAGACTGATACCCCAGTCTAAGGTATCACAAAGCTTTAAGCTAATAGCAACATGAGTTTTAAGAGGAAGTCCCCCTAACATAAACTAGGTGGGACTATTCCTAGACAATAAGGAACCAGTCTATGCTCTCTAGGAACATGTGACTGGAAGTGCCAGAGTATAGACCTGATTTCACCCGAAGGGCAGAAAACCAGGAAGTACGAGTTGGGATCTACTTGCAGTCACAACTAGATTTCTTCTTTCTGCTCTTCTCTTTCCCTGCTTTTTTTTACCAGCACACCAGCTGCCTTGGATTTTAAATTATACTGAATGTTGAACTTAAACAGGCTGGGGCTAACTGAAGATCTGTGTTCTTCATTTTTATTTTTCCACTGTCCGCTCTTTTTTCCTTTTTGGATTTCCTTTTTTATATGGTGGATTACAATATAACACAGCACTCCTAAGCTGGTTCCAGGTCAGTGCTGGGAGCAACTGAGAGACTCAAGAACCTTTAGTCCAACCTGCAGGCAGCCATGAGAGAACAATGGCTGTGATTTAACCTTACCAATGAAAGTATTAACTTTGTACTAAAGTTATTTGTTGCATTAGTTTTCTGTTGAATTAATAGCTGATGCTTATTCTTAGCCTCTTGTGGCGCAGGGTGGTAAGGCAGCAGAAATGCTGTCTGAAAGCTCTGCCCATGAGGCTGGGAGTTCAATCCCAGCAGCCGGCTCAAGGTTGACTCAGCCTTCCATCCTTCCAAGGTCGGTGAAATGAGTACCCAGCTTGCTGGGGGGTAAACGGTAATGACTGGGGAAGGCACTGGCAAACCACCCCGTATTGAGTCTGTCATGAAAACGCTAGAAGGCGTCACCCCAAGGGTCAGACATGACCTGGTGCTTGCACAGGGGATACCTTTACCTTTATTCCTAACACAATTAATTGGTATTTTTGATGAATTATAGAACTGGTTTATGAAAGTTAAATGAAATATGCTATATCTGTGATTATCAATATTATATGACTTTTTAAAACATTGTAATATTAAGCAAAGACTCATATATGAAATTTGTGGATTAATCAATTTTATCAACATGATTTTTTGATATTATATGAATTTCTGAGGCTGTTGAAGGGAACAAGTTCATGTCAGTTAAATTAAGACACTTCAAAAAATTTCCAAAGAAGAAAAGTTTTACAGAATTATTGTCTCAGTGGAGGAAAAAAAGGATGTGGTATATGCAAAAAGAGCTACAAGGAAGAAACTTGGAGATGATGGTACAGAAGAAAAGGATGATAGTGTTGATACCATGGAAATTATGCATGGACTAGACAAAAATAATAAAGAAATGAGAGCATATTGAAGGTTTGAGCAAAGAAATTGATGGAATTAGAAAAGAAGAAAGAGACTCCAAAAATGAGCTCTGAAATAGAAATGATGATCTAAAGAAATTGGTGGAGTCTATTATTAAATGAATAGACGAAGACCACATTAAAGTTCAACAATCGGAACATAACATGACAGACCTAAAGGATTGAAAAACAACTTCAGAAGAAAAAATTGAGGTCTTGGAAATTCAAACTAAGAAAAGGAATTTAAGAATTACGGGAGTGTCTGAAGACTTTGGCAAACAAGATTTATGCCAGGAGGTAACAGCCATGTTAGAAGAGTACCTGTCAGATCGACATCCAGATTGAGAAGGCATATAGAATCTTTTCCAAAGCTGCAGTCTGTAAGAAAAAAACAAGAGATGTATTGATAAGCTTTGACAGCAAGCTGGTGAGAGATTCTGTACTGGAAAAAAAACATTCTGTACCACTCAACATTAAAGGACAAGAAGATATTTCAAGATCTTCCAAGTGATACTCTATTCAAAAGAGCTCAATTTCACTTTTTATGCCCAATGCTTATACACAAAAAGATCAGATATTTTTGGAAGATACCTTTTGCTTTAGAAGTCTTATTACTTGAAGGAAGACAAATTATTAAAACACTTCAACAAGCACAGGACCTAGCAGACCATGTCTCACAGGAGACATCAGCACAACCACCAAAACAACCTCCATTTCAACCTTTGCAACTGGGTCCATCAGGATTAGGATAAAACCACAGAAAATTAAAGATTTTCTTGGTAAATGTTAAGAGATCAAAAATGCTACAAGAAGCTCACATTAAACAATACGATATGAAAAGGCTGGGGAAAGTTTTTGTTGCATTGGCCACAGGAAAAAAAAAGAGAAGTAGCAGTATACTTAGTTAATCCAAGTCTCAAAACTGATGTTCTGATTTCAGATCCAGAAGATCGGTTTATGATGCTTAAGATTCAGCTACCAGATGGAAAGAACTTAATTTTGACAAATATTTAGGCACCGAACAATACAAAGGACAAGTTCTATAACAATCTTTTTCAAAAACTTTTGGAAATAACTGATGTAGAGTCAGTCATGATGGGAGACTTTAATGCAATTCCCAACTCAGATTGGGATAAATCACATAAAAAACAAGGAGTTAAGCTACCAAAAGCCATACTTTTCAACCTTCAGCAACTGGCAATGGTAGATGTTTGGAGAGAGCTAAACCCTCAGAAATGGCGGCATACCCACAACTACATGTCTCTTATTCAAGGATTGATCCATGTTGGATGTCTAGCACTCTACTGAGAATAAGTTCCAACTCATCCCTGTTGAAATCCTCAGAAGAAGCCTACTTTGACAAATCTCAACAGAAAAAAAATTGGTTGTTTAAAATATAAAGACTTATTAACCCGAACTGTGAAACTAAAAAGTTGTTATATACTCAATAGGGAAGGGGAAAATACATGTTGGTTTGAACACCTTCACATAACAATGGGATGTAAGGCAGAATTTCAAGATCAGGCAGGTCCCATAGTCAATCTTACTGACTTGAAAAAATCCTATTTCAAGCCAAATCACATATTTTTATTGAAATATGAGACTGAGACCAAACAGGTCAAAAATTATATAGTTAAATGGATGCAGAATCTAAAGTGTAATGTTACATTAGAAGAATGGGAACAATTATGGCGTAAAAATATAAAGCGTACGATATGTCAATCATTAAGAGAAAATTCGTATAAAATGTTTGATAGAGTGTGGTGGAATTATAAGGAAATTAGAAAAATTTGGATAAAAATTCACAATGTTTTAGAAAAATGATGAGCATTAAATTTCCTATGTATCCTGATTCTATGTTATTAAGCATGATGATGCCAGAAAATATTCCTTGAAGTGCTGAAGAATTCTTCCATGCAACCACTGCAGCAAGAATGGTAACAGCAAAGCTCTGGAAACAACAGGAGATAATGGATTGGTCAGACAAACTTGGAGAACTACATAGATGTTTGGAAGCCATAGCTAGATGACTCGAGCAGACTTGTCTAAAACTCAATCCCTCCAAGATGGAGGTCCTATGGCTGGGAAAGAAGGAGGCAGGACAGGAAGTATGCTTACTCACTCTGGACTCACTCTGCTGGTGATTCCTGGCCCCCAATAAGTTTGCCTGGCCTTGGCCAGGGCCAGGGTTTTTTGAGTCCTGGCTCTAACCTGGTGGAATGAGCTTCAATTTCTGTCAGTAAAAGTCATGTGGAGAGAGCAAGGCCCTTTCCAGGTCTGTTTTGGCCTCACTATGACTAGGCCTAGCAGCAACCACAAGAAAACCGGGGGACTACCCCCCCCCAAAAAAAAAAACAGGCTGGCTTTTACCCAGCTGCCTTAATTGCTCTCTGTTGTTTCCTTCTCCAGGCTGCTGTTGCATCAGTTTTCTCCTGGGAGAGATACAAAGCCAAACCTCCTTTCCCTCCATTGGCTGAGATCTCTTTCCCTCTCCTGTTCCTTTGGAAATAGACAGAAATAGAAAACATGCATGTGCACGAGAGAGAACAAGGTCAAAGACCTGGTACCTTTAACACCAATGAAGTTTTATTTCAGGTATAAGCATATTCACACTTCAGAGAGAAAGAGGGAGGGAAGGGGAAGGAGGAGAGATACTTCTGACAAGTGCAATTTACATTGAGATCACCCTGTTGTTTACTTTGAGATGTGAGTGTGTGTGTGTTTGTGTGTGACAGAGACACGCGCGTGCACACACACACACACAGAGAGAGAGAGAGAGAGAGAGAGAGAGAGAGAGAGAGAGAGAGAGAGAGAGAGAGATCTTGGAAAGTCTCCCAGAGTCCCCCATTAGCAGTACCTACAGACCTGGTAACCCTGAAGGAAGTTGAGACTTAAGGGGTTGCCAGGAGGAGGGAAAAAAGGGAAAGTAAGGTGCTTCTTGCAAGTCCTTCTGTGCAGGATGGCTGGGCCTGGATGGCACATCACTGGGCCCAATTTAGCTGGGCACAACTGGGTGTGGCTTAGCAACTGCACCACACAACTCAACCAGGGTTTTCCTTGGGAGAGATAGCCAGGATGAGGATATGAGGAAAGCTGAAGACAGGGGGCAGATAAAGGTAAGTTAGCTAGTGGTTGGGAAGCAGAGAACAGAGTAGGAAATGCAGGGAGTTGAATAGCTTTCGGGGATGGGAAAGAAGAAATAGAGGAAGAGGGTAAAATGAGATGCCCTCAAAGGGTCCCCTGCTTGTGAATCTCTAAAGTTGTAAAGTGTTTAAAATGAAAACCTTCATACTACACATTTTGAGTGAGGAAAACCATGTCGTAAAAAAGCACATCCCTCATTCTAAAAGAGAAAACAGTTCATGCTCACCAAAATTTTCTAATGGAAAAAAATGGCGGAAAAAAAACTTTGGAAAAAATTACTTTCCCCCTATGACCTTGGTTCTTATCTAAGTGCGATTTCAGACTCAGTTACTTAAGTATGTGGCTTTCCTGCAGTTCTTGGAACTTAGAAAATACTAAAAAGATGGTGGGAAGTTGTTACATATCTAAGGAATTTGTTTAGCAATATCTTGCATAAGTGGGAGTTATTTGATTTAGAACTGGCTTGGAGATTTTAATTACCACAGTGCTTGGGGATTTTTATCTATGTTTTTAAAACATCAAAATATTCTTATTTTAGTAAGCTGTGCTGATTTCATCAATTAGTTGGTGCTTCCTTTAAAGCTATATGCCCGCAAAGCTATTTTTTCCTGTTTACAGTGACCCAGAAAGAAGAAGGAGGTCACATTCATGTAATAACAAACTGCCTTGTGACACCTTAAAGACAAACAAATTTAGGGCATCATGCATTCAACAAAGTTGTCTAGAAAAGTTTGTGCCTGCGACAATGCTTTCACCCATCTTTAAGGTGCTATGGAAATTGTTATTTTGCACACTACAGATTACCTCAGCTGTGTTAGGCTCTGGAACTTGCTGGTTTCACATATGACACTTTAACTAGCTTTGCTGTATATGTTGTATAAGGTATTGTCTAGGATAGCGATCCACAGCCTGTGGGCCGCAGACCACATGTGGTCCTTCGACTAATTGGAGATGGGCCCCGAAGGACGCCTTCTCCCCCCCCCCCTCGGCCCTTTACTTCATACCCCCCGGCCCTTTACAACACACTTTGGGTGTCATTGTCTCCCATCACTCCCAGATGGGACTATGTCGTTGCAGAGAAACAAGGTCAGGGTTCCCATTGATTTGTCATTGTCAAAAATGTTAAAAAATGTTAAAATTTCCATGAAAATAAAATGTTCCTTATGTTCATTGTTGTGGCATGTCTGTATCTTATTTTGAAGGGATGTTTAAACATTACCATAGCGATCAGAGAGCATTAGGGCACTGGTTGAGAGTAGAAGAGTAAACTACCCCCCCCCCCACCAGGCCTCAGTAAAAGGCACTGAGTGGTCCCCGGTGAGTGGTCCCCGGCGTTGAGTGGTCCCCGGTGATAAAAAGGTTGGGGCCCACTGGTCTAGGATGTACATTCATTCTTCTTCCAGAATCTTATATCAACAGGTTTCAAATATAACATCAAGGGGATTTTTATATCTGAAATGGGCTTGTGTGGTAAACTGTAATGGAGACTCAATTGCATTTCTAGAGTCCCTTGTGAATACATCCTCAGTGCTTGGGGAAAGGCCTTGTGAGGCATAGAATACCACTGTCCTATAGGCTTAACTACATGATACAGTGTTTAGTAGGGTTGTCAGCTTTCCCACTGTAATGGGAAACTTCCCACAAGCAACCTCTCCCCCCCCCCCTTCCTTCTGCTGCTGAATCAACTTGCAGGAGAAAAATTTAAAAAACACTGTCAGTGATAATGCATGACAAGGGTTGACAAACCTCCATCACTAAAGGGGGGGGGGGGGCAACACTGCCAGCCTCTGAGCTGGTACATCATTTCCAGGGTGTACCTCCAAGTGACAATGGGTAGCTCTAGGAATCACCGGAACTGCTTTGGTTTCCAACAATTCCTAGAGCTAACCGTAGTCAATTCCAGATTGTACCCAGATGTGACATAGTGCCGTAACTCATGTCATATGCCCTCCTCCCAATGTCCATGCTTCCCCTACACACACATAACTCTTATGCTGCATGCCAGGTTTGGCCTGGCAACCCTATGCATGGTATCACTTCTGGGAGTTGCTCTAGGAGTCACCCCAAATGCATATGGGTTTACATGGAGTCTTGTAGGAGATATGTCCTCCCCAGATATAGGGGGAACCTGATTTGGAGCTGCACTTCAATGTGCTAGAAAGAAGCTGCTTGAACCTTTCCACCTACAACCGCAGCATCATTTCCCTGACCAGAAATAGCTCTTGGCCACTGCTATTTGTCCTGTGTGTATAGATGGATACAAATGTATAGATGGGTTACATATAGGTTTTACCAAAGGGACAAATAGCAATTTCCTGGGGCTCTTCAGGTCAGCAAAATGGCATGGGAGTTTAAGCCCCCTGTCCTCATACACCCTGAGTTGGGCCTACACATGCCTGAATACCACAGAACTCCCAGGCCCCACCTGTCAACCCAACCTAAGGAACGGACCAGGGGGCGGGTGGAATCGAATGTTTAGTTAGATGCTATGGTACTGGCCTGTGAGACATGCTAGTTAGAGTAGGGAGGTGTAAGGCTTCACCTAGGACCCCCTAGAGCAGTGGTCCGCAACCTTTTACAGGTCGCGGACCGGCGGCAGCAGGGAGGGCGATCGCCCGGCCGTGCATGCGCCATGCGTGGCCATGCGTGGCGCATGTGCGCATGCGTGGCCCTGCTTCCCTCTCCCCCCTCTCACAGTAAGACACTTGCTGGGCTGCAAGCTTGCGGCCTGGGAAGTTTCTTACTGTGGGGGGGGCAGGGAGAGGGAGCCGCGGCCCGGTGCCAGGGCCTTCGTGGCCCGCCACCCTAGAGTACAAAGATCTATGTAATATTAACCATTAAATGCCAAGAGCCCAAATAAAGCGCTGCATATTCAGGATTCTGAATATTCAGGATTCAGGGTTATTCAGGATATTCAGGATTATTCAGGATTCTTGGCCAGCACTAGTACAAACCAGCTCTAGTCTAACCAGAAGGCAGGAAGGAAATAAACAAGCCACGTTTACAGTATAAAGACTTACATTTCTTGACATGTCACAAGGGCTTGTTTTTCCAGTAAAACTTGTTGCTTTGTATGTATGCTCTCTGTGCTGACTCACTTTGTACGAGACTCTTTTCTCCCTTGATCAACTCGCCTGACTCTCCATTTGAGGCCTACAGGAAAAATCCAACGGATAAGAGAAATCACAAAGGAAGGAAGTCTAAACTAGCAGAAGCCCCCAGGAGGAAAAAAGGAGAAATAACAATTGAAATACAGAATATAGACAGCACTATACGTTGCCTGTTCTGTGAGCTAAATGCAGCTATGCCGCCTCAGTTGTGAAGTGTGCATGCAGGTATTCTTTGGCACATGTCACTACAAGCCAAACTTGAATGTTTCCTGATCTCTTCTTACATTATTATGGGACACAGAATTTATTTTATTTATTATTATTATTATTTATTTGATTTATTACCTGCTTTGCAATTTTATGCCAATAAAGGTACTCTGAATCTGAATCTCTGAATCTGTAGTACCATGAACTGCCCTGAACTCACTTCCAGGGTGTGGCAGTCTAGAAATCAAAATATAAATGAATAAATAAGAGATCCAGACTCCACAGATCAATTCCTCTGGGGCAAATGACTGCATTGGAGGGCAGACTTTATGACATTATACCCTTCCCAAACTCTGCCATCTCCAGGCTCCACCCCTAAATCTCCAGAAATTTGCCAATCCAGAATTGGTGGATAGGAAGGAACAGCTAGCAGAGAATAAACTCTTGGAGAGAGGATTAAAATCCCTACTCTCTGACTGGTCCTCCCCTGAAATTGTTTAATTTCCATTACATAGAAACCACAATTAAGAAACCCTACATTTGCCAGGAATCTAGAGTTCCATCCTAAGAAGATTTTAAGTCATCACATGATCATAGAATCATAGAGTTGGAAGGGGCCATACAGGCCATCTAGTCCAACCCCCTGCTCAACGCAGGATCAGCCCTAAGCATCCTAAAGCATCCAAGAAAAGTGTGTATCCAACCTTTGCTTGAAGACTGCCAGTGAGGGGGAGCTCACCACCTCCTTAGGCAGCCTATTCCACAGCTGAACTACTTTGACTGTGAAAAATCTTTTCCTGATATCTAGCCTATATGGTTGTACTTGAAGTTTAAACCCATTACTGCGTGTCCTCTCCTCTGCAGCCAACAGAAACAGCATCCTGCCCTCCTCCAAGTGACAACCTTTCAAATACTTAAAGAGGGCTATCATGTCCCCTCTCAACCTCCTTTTTTCCAGGCTGAACATTCCCAAGTCCCTCAACCTATCTTCATAGGGCTTGGTCCCTTGGCCCCAGATCATCCTCGTCGCTCTCCTCTGTACCCTTTCAATTTTATCTACGTCCTTCTTGAATGAGGCCTCCAGAACTGCACACAGTACTCCAAGTGTGGTCTGACCACTGCCGTATACAATGGGACTATGACATCTTGTGATTTTGATGTGATGCCTCTGTTGATACAGCCCAAAATGGTATTTGTCTTTTTTACCGCTGCATCACACTGCCTGCTCATGTTTAGTTTACAATCCACAAGTACCCCAAGGTCTCGTTCACACACAGTGTTACCTAGAAGCGTATCCCCCATCCAGTAGGCATGCTTTTCATTTTTCTGACCCAGATGCAGAACTTTACACTTATCTTTATTAAATTGCATCTTGTTCTCATTTGCCCATTTTTCCATTGTGTTCAGATCTTGTTGAACTCTGTCTCTATCTTCCGGAGTATTTGCCAGTCCTCCCAATTTGGTGTTATCTGCAAACTTGATGAGTAGTCCCTCCACCCCCTCATCTAGATCATTAATAAATATGTTAAAAAGTACCGGGCCAAGCACCGAGCCCTGAGGTACCCCGCTACTCACCTCTCTCCAGTCTGATGAAACACCATTGATAACAACTCTTTGAGTGCGGTTCTCTAACCAATTCCCTATCCACCTGACTATCTGAAAATCCAGATTGCAGTCCTTCAATTTATCCATCAGAACATCATGGGGAACCTTGTCAAAAGCTTTACTAAAATCCAAGTAAATGACATGATGGTTTATTTGGTGCTAGAAATGGTGCCCTTAAGAAGAATGGGTCTTAAAGGTGCCAATGGACAACAATGGGGAACATCATTGTTTTCATATGATTACCCTAATTCACATGTAAAGGTAGGTATTCATTCCAAACAGCCATACACTAGTGACTAGTCCATGGTGGGGAGAAATATACTGTGTGAGCTTCCATAATTAACTAGTAATATGGGTAATGTGCAAGAATAATTATTCAGACTTCATATTGATGTTCATAAATCATTTCATGTAATATTTCCCAACTCTGTTATTTCTGTTTGATCATTAGACTACAATATGGTTTGTACAAACTTAATTTCAACATCACTATGTATTACCCTTCCAAATGCTTGAGGATTAATTTTCATTGATTTTTGACCTATATTGAATGTCGAAAATGCCAAAAACTTCACAGTTCACCAAATGATTAATCACATTGCATCCCACATTTCTTCAAAAAGCTCAGGGTGGATTATTCCCATGTTTTAGTCTTCAACAATCCAGTGAGGTACTAGTTTAAAATGAAACGCTAACCAGTTAGAGATTCAGAGTAGGGTTCGGGAGACCCAGGTTCAGATTCCCATCTTGCTGCAGAAGCTCACATGGACCATTTATGCACTGGAAGTTTCATTCCAGGCTGCAGGCTGGAGTTTTAGTCATGGCAAGTTGCCGTGCCTCTTCCTGCACCCACACAGGGGAGCATTTGGCCTGGTGCACCTCATCCGCCCCTGATTTGTGCTCCTGCGTGGGAGCTGGGGCAGTGAAGTTCCTAGTGCGTAAATGGTCATGGTGATTTTAAACCAGTGACATACTTGAACTCTAATATACCTTAATATCCTTGTGTAGATAAGGGGAGAATAATGTAAGGTGCTTTTGTAACCCTTTCTAATGGGGAGGGGTTTCAAATCAATAAATGACAGCACCTTTATGGCTCAACAAGATCGGAAATTGCTTCAAAAGAAAAGAAACCATTTCAGACATTGAATAGTTTTAAATATAACAGTATTTATCATCATCAACCCCAGAACTGCAAAACTAGATATAGAACAAAATCACAATGGCTATGAGCATAGCCACATTAATGGAACAAAATCTTCAGTGTCCTTTAAAAGGGGCACTCAGAACAGAACCAATCCTAACAAACACTGAAAGAAGAAGGTCCAAACTTGAACTTTTAGAGTGCATGGCTGCGGCTTCTTACCTGCTACTTCAGGAGTTGACTTGCTGCTGCTGCTGCTGCTCAGGAGTTCACTCCCTCGCTTGGGCCTGCAAAAGAACAAGCAGTTGCCTTCAGCCAAGCTCTGGGCCTTTTCTCTCCTGCTGCAGGGCCAGACTGACCGAGGGGGAGGGGGAAGCCTTACTCTCAAACACCACACAATAGAAAAGGGGGAAATCTAAGGTGCAACTTCCACCTGGCTGTTAGGCCCCCCAATTACCTGCAAAAGAATTGGCAGTTTTCTTCAAATGAGTAGCCGTGTTGGTCTGAAGTAGCATAATAAAATCAGAGTCCAGTAGCCCCTTTAAGACCAACAAAGGTTTATTCAAGGTGTGAGCTTTCGAGTGCAAGCACTCTTCCTTCAGCCAAGCTCTGGGCCTTCTCTCTCCTGCTGCAGGGCCAGACTGACCGAGGGGTGGGGCTTTTGCTTACTGCTCATGCTCAGCAACCATTGGCTCTTTCGGCCTAAATGCTAAACTGATGGAAATTATTAAAACATAAATGACATGGGTCCCACTGGTCTCCACTTTGGAGAAATGTAGGGTATGGACGAAATAGATAAATAACTAAATATATCTGAAAATGAGAGGCAAAGAAAAGGAAGGCTGGTGAATACCTGAGGCAATTAAAAAGGAGATGCTATAAGGAGTACCAGGGAGACGGGGAAAGAAAACAGTTTGAGGAGAGAGGTACAGGGCAAAAGGAGGGACCTCCCACAAGACTTTGAGGGTTTCCTGAAATTGGGCCTGGCACAGTTGTTGAAACCACATAACTGGGTAATGGTTTTCCTAGATAGAGTGAGCTTAAACAGAGGAGTAGGTTGGCTTTTGGGTAAGAAGAAATTATGCCAATTCCAGTTTAAGAAATTCATAGAAATTTGGAGGTAGAGCTTGAGAATGGTGGCGTTTGAGGGGGGGAAGGACGTCAGAGGGGCATAACGCAATAGACTTCTCCCTTCAAAGCAGCCATTTGTTTGAGGGGAACTAGGGCTGCCACCTTGGGGGGCCTGGATATCACCCAGAATCACAACTGCTGCCCATATTCCGTGGATAAAATGGCTGCTTTGTGGGATGGACTGCATGGTAATAAACCATGCTGAGGTCACTTCCCCCTCCACTTAACCCTTCCAAGGCTCCAGCCCCAAATTTTCAGGAATTTCCCAAGTTGGAACTAGGGAACTAAAGGGGGCTGATCTATGTAGTTGAGAGATCCATCATGAGATGGATCTCCAAGTTGGACACCCTAGAAGGGGAGAAGGAAGGAGGAAAAGTGGAGAGGAAATGGGGTTAGGGGGTGGGGATGCCTCCCACAAGTTCTTGTGGGTTCGCACTTGTTTCAAATATGATTAATAAGTGTCAGGGTGGAGGGGTTTCCTCCTTTTAATAGAGATTTAACAAGACATTGGTTTCCAGGTGACTGTATGCCTCAGTGCCTTGAAAAGCTTAAACTGCATTTCCTCACATTAATCCTTTACTAAAATGTCAGGGTAGTTTTCTCCAGATCTGTTGGAGACTAGCAACTCTAGTACTGCACATTACTCCCCCCCCCCCCCAGTGTACATAGAACACTCTTTACGTTCATGTGTCATTTTCACTGGTTGAACTGTTTGCTCTGGTTGAGCCGTTTGCTCATCAGGGGCCTATGAGCAGCTACTTTCTCTTGAATGCATTTGGTTGTTTGTTATGTCTATAAAGGTGTGGTGAGTCTTGAGTCCTGAATGCGTACCTGGGAGCACATGTGGGTTGACCTCTGCATGCAGAAGCCTGAAGCAATCTTAGCTCTGGTTTCCCTGCTGCATTTTTATAACACGAGGAATGCCGTTTTGCTTTTTGTCTAGCTGTCAACAAGAGCGACAGAACCTCCTTCTATTTGAGTTTCTCTTTACTTTGGCTGGGGAGACATGAATGGAACAAATGGTGTTCGTGATCAATAGGTTGTCAACTGGGCCTGCAGTCGCCCAAATGCCCCACCTTACCTTTAAATACATTTGTTTCCTTATATTGTACTCCCGACTTCTAGGGCCTTTCTCTTGCCAATCACGCTCGATAGTCACATCTTTAATAGCAAGTCGGCCTTGAATGGGAAATAAGATGTCCTCATTGTGTTCGACATCATCATTCTTTTGCTTTTTCTCTTTCTTTCGTTTTTTTCTTCCTTGCATAGGCATGGCGTAACAATGCTCCTAATTTATCTGATGAAAGATAACGCTAGCAAGTGTCACACACAGCCCAGATGTTTCCCTGCTGATATTTTAAGCGGGACTGTAATGTTGTTCAGTTGCACTACATGAATGAGCATAAGGGAAGCTGAAGTGTTCATAAATTGCAATTTTACAAGCCTCATTTCTGGAAGGCCTCCACTATTTCTATGCCACTTAGTGCCCCAAAAGGCCAATTCATTGCTTCATTCACACACATATATACTGGCATCACGGAAATGGCCTGACAATACAGTTAGGGGTGCTATGTCCCTCACAGTTGCTGTTAGGAGATGGGGGTGCACATTTCAGGATAGGGAGGAGCACTTAAAATTAATGTCATATGCTGACATCACCCAGAAATGATGTTGGCAGGTAGGCAATTGTCAGGTGCAATGCTCTGGCTTCAGGGCAAAATCTCTAAGGTAGAATTAGCTTCTTGTTATAGAGTTTTGCCCCCAAACCAAAGTAACGCCCTTCACCATGACTTCACCGACATACCTGCATCACTTGGGTGACATCAGCATGCCATGTTTACTTCTTCCTTTTTCCCTCCTCTTGCCTGGTATGTTCTCCCCGTTCCTGAGAACCCAAAAATGGAAGGAGAGTCTTCACACTGGAGGATCCCCAGGCCCCAGTTGGAAACTGGCAACCCTAAATACAGTCATAAGCAGAGTTACATCCTTCTTAAACCCCCTGATATCAATAACACTTAGAAGGGTGCAGTTCTGTTCAGGATGGCACTGTGATGAAATTAACTCTCACTCATACTTAAATATATTATAAACTAAAAGAATTTTCAATCTGCAACCCATTAATCGTATCCAAAATTATGTTACTTGAAGCAGGAGGCCTCACTCTGCCTAATTATAGTGCAGGTCCTATGTTTTGGTGTGGCATAATACCGTAGTTCACATAGATAGCAGCCACCATTTTAACCTTTCAGACCTCTTGTCTATCAAGTTCTCCGCAGATCACATTTGTGGTTTGGGTCTCATCTCACCTTTGACAGACGCTTCTTTTTATGCTTCGCTGACCTGCACTAAAGTGAACTAACTATATTCTGGAGGTAAAAACAGGTCTGGCATTAAAAAATGGGCTGTGTACTGCCTCTGATTATCTCTTCCCCATCTCCTCCCCTCAAAAGTATTGTTTAGTCTCTGTTTTATTTCAAGGTTTCTCCCTACATACTGTAGGGAATTCATGCAATCTTCTTTTCCACAATCCTTGCATATTGTAGCTTAGAAAGTGACAAGTTAAAGCCCTTGCTTCAAAGAAGATTTACCAGTCATCACAGACTGAAACACAAAAATACACAAAATCTCCCCCCACCCCAGTAGAAATTCTAGTGTTTTTAAAAACATTTTGGTTATTTGTTGTTGTTTTTAATTGCAGAACATTAATGACAGCAGAAGCTCACATCTGAATTTCTATTGTGTGGCCACTGTCTCTTCTACCCTAAATATGATAAATGAATATTTAAAAAAATTAAAGATTACTTTGCAAGTATTTTAATGGAAATGTTTTAGAGGTCTTCATTATTAAAATAGGTGTGTGTGTGTGATGTGCTGTCAAGTCACAGCTGACTTACGGCAACCCTTTCAAGTCTTTAAAACAAGAAACTAACAGAGGATGGGTTGCCATTGCCTTCCTCTGCACAGCCACCCTGGAATTCTTTGGTGGCCCCCCATCCAGACACTAACCAGGACTAGCCTTGCTCAGCTTCTGAGATCTGACAAGATCAGACTAGCCTGCACCATCCAGGTCTTAGCATTGGAACAGCCACATTTTTTATACTGAAGGATGCATTCTGCCAAATGATGTACCTTATGTATTGGTATGTCATTTGAGGATCAGCCTCTCTTTCCTATCCACAGACTTTTACTCACCCACTTCCCTTCTCTCTCCATTTTCCCAAAGCCCATGAAAAACTGAAAGACGAGGGAAACCTACACCATTATGCCCTGATGTAGCTGGCCTGAGCCAGCTCACTCTCATCAGACCTCAGAAGATAAGCAGGGCTGGCCCTCGCTAGTCCATGGATGGGAGACCACCAAAGGAGGCTAACGTTGCTACATAGCAAACCACCTCTGAATGTCTCTTGCCTTGAAAACCGTGTGGGATTGTCATAATTCAGCTGCGACTTGATAGCTCTTCGACCAACAAACTTCAACCCACATGAGACTCCCCACTTCTACTTTATCCATATGATTTCCTTCACCTCCATATGATTTCCTTCAGCTTGCAACTGAAATCAGGTTTTTTAGATGGTTTATCATCTGCATTGTCACCTTAGTCCTATCCCTTCTCTGTACATAACCTCTCTCCATTGTCAGTGAGGCATTGACCACTCATTGGGCCAGCCCTTCTCCAGCAGGCTGTATAATCTAGAATGGACAAAGGTCAACCATGCAAGTGGAAAACCTCATGTCCTCATGTAGAATGCTGTCTACATCCTCAAATTGCAGACTCAGAAAAAAAAAGATCACTTGCAATGTTGCCAGAATGGTTTGTATAGAAGCCCAACATATGGCCAGTATTTTTTTTCAACTTGACCCTCAAGTGAAATGCCAATGTATACTGTCCATCATTGATAAAGCTGGCAGAATGTGTCCTCCAATATAAAAAAAGGTAGCTATTTCAATGCCAGGTCCTGGATGGTCAGACCTGGGGGTCACTGGCTTTAGTCTGGCAACCATGTAATGGTTCGCCTTTCAGCTGGCTACCAGCAGTACCAGTTCAAAATGTCCATACTCTATCCCCAGGCATCACCACGTATAGAATTTTGGAATCCTTTAACACAGGAGTAGTCAAACTGTGGCCCTCCAGATGTCCATGGACTACAATTCCCACAAGCCCCTGCCAGCGGATGCTGTGAATTGTAGTCCATGGACTACATGGGAATTGTAGTCCATGGACATCTGGAGGGCCGCAGTCTGACTACCCCTGCTTTAACAAGTACAGCGATATGTTAAGTCCTTGTCCTTTTTAGCTTGGTATCTCTATTCTTTTCACATTTGTAGGTCTGACTGCGCTCTAGAGGCCGGAGTGTTTGTTTTATATTTATATCTCACCGTCATTCCTTAGATTCGAGGTGTGGTGCCAATTTAGCAACAAGACGCCAAGAAAAGCAAAACAGAAATTAACTGACAAGATAAAATCGAATGTGCAAAGTAGAAGGGGGAAAAAACAACCCTAGAACAAATACAAATTTAAAACATGGATTAAACCACACAACACACTCGTTAAAACAACTGCATGGATTAAAAACAAACATGTAGATTAAAACCGCTGCCAGATCTGTTAGAGTAGTTTATCAGTGCCCTCTGAAATAACCTTTCTTGCAATTTTTCCTACTCAGAGACAGGGAAGGTGCATCCACACACATGGATTCAATCCCTGCCATCTACACTGAATGCGATTTCCATTCTGATTTTGGGTGATTTAAATTTTTTATCTGCAACAAGCAGGATTGATCTGGAGTGACCCTACCTTTCCCCTGCAATATCCTGGAGTGGATATAACCTTCAAGATTTGAAACATCGGCATGTGTAAGCATGCAGCTTTCTGCTTTCCCTGAAATAACTTGCTGCCAAGCCTCTAATGCTGTAGAAAAGCCCTGATTGGCCAGGGCATCAGTTCAAAGGCTTCCTCCTTCCCAGGTTGCAACTTCTCTCACCAGAAGCTCTAGAAAACCCTAACTTCTCTCAGCAGAGATTTGCCTCTTGGATTTATTCCCCCTCCTCTGCTGTCTCCAATCCTCTTCCCTCCCCCCTTTCAAGAAAAGAAAGAAAGAGGCTCCCTCGTTCTGAGCTTCCCTAATCACGTGCAGAATATTTTCTGTTTCAATGGGGGGGGGGCATAGAGCAAGACCTGAGTTCAAATTGATCTGAATTCAGCAGGATCCACAATGGAATAAACAAATTAAGTGCAGAATCAGTCCAGGTGTACTCTCAAAATTAACAGTTTTTTCTGGCTTAGCTAAGTGTTGTGCCCTACTATTCTAGGAAAAGAAAGGGTTTTGCCCTTGGATGGATTTTGCATGCAGAGTCTGATAAGATTTCTAAGCGAGGAAATTTGTCACTGGCTACATAGAGAGTAACAAAGGCCTGATACCTCCCTTGAAACCCCAATGTGTGCTGCCTGTCTGATCAGGTCACTTTGTGTTTTCCAGGCTCAAGTGGAGGTAATTCAATTCTGGCCCTGCTTGCTGGCTGAATCAAATTCCTCAGCACACTGAATTTCACCTTCAGGCTGTATTCAGCTGTCACAATAAGTTGTAATTAAAATGTAGTCGGTTGTGAAGCTACTGATTTGCTTCTTTGCTCCCTTCTCCCCTTCTGCCCTCTCCTTCCTCCTTCAGGAGCCGCTTCCTTGAAACTTTCTCCATCTGATCAAGCTTCAGTTTGCCCAGGATTTTCAAATGCATGTTATGCACCTTGGCAAACTGGAGTCCACACCAGCTGGGATTCTCAAGCTGAGATTTAACCGAGGTTTAAAAAACCCAGCTTGCTAGGGGGAAACAGACTTGGGTTTGCCAGCACAACTGCATACAGACATCAGGGTGAATGGGTGCTTGATCTTGCAAGAGGAAGCACAACAGCAAGCAGTGCTTGTGCTCAGTTGCAAAGTAATCATAGCTTGATTCAAGACAACCAGTCAAATCTTTGATTAAACAGAATACTCAGGTATGAAGAAGAAAGGTATACTTTCTCAGTATGATTTTTTGATTTGAGAATGTCTGACTTTTTTTGATTCAGTAGCAGCAGTTTCTTTCTTAGTTACACCATTTACGTTTCAGCAGAGTTATAGCTCTTTGTGTAGGATTGTTTGCTGGTTTGCTCTAACCAGACCCAAGAACAAGGCATTGACTTTGCTGCGTGTGTTCAAAATATAATCATGTTAGATTCCTATCAGAATAGACTCCCACCAAAGTCACCTTAATACTAAAACCTGAAATCACACAATAAACCTAATACAGTGGCTATCAGCTATTAAAGAACAGTGGTCGTTTTTGAACAACTGCATCTTTTTCACTGGCCAGGCATAATTTTTAAGCGCTTATTATTCATCTGAGCATGCAATATTAAATACCTTGTTTTATTATATCCATTCTAACACATCCATTCTTTTAGCAATTTCCTTGTAAAATTAGATCTGTGTTACTGTTCTCACTTTCAAAGCACTGAACCGAAGAACAATCTATTGTCTTTCATGCCATATTTAACCTTACCATAAATGTATTAAGTATAGATTAACATCTTGTCTTTGTGGAGTTTGATGTTTCATGGAATATCACAATTTCATTATAAACATAAATCAATGTGCATTTTATGGTGAAAAAAAACAGCAAATTAAAATTCTGTTTTTAGTGTGAATTCCATCCATTGCCAGCGACTTGAAGCTATTTAGGGCTATTTGAGGCCTTTGGACTGGGTTTTTCTCTTAGGAGAGCGTCAGTGTTAGTCCAGTGCCACAATGCAATATCCTGATCCCATATGATGGATGAGGCTAGCTTTTATTTGGGGGAGGGGAGAATGCATTGCATCTCTGCAGGGAAATTGCACTGATCTTTCAAAGAACTCAAAGAAGTTAAAAAACAAAAAGATTCACAAAATAGACGGCCATCAATTTGGGCCTGGCCTTTGTGTGCCATTCCCCCTCCCCCATTCATAAGCATTCAGGTCTTTGGGTGCCACAATAGGAAGGTGCTCAGTTTCCAACAAATAAGAAAAACATCATCATCACTGAATGTATCTATCCACTCTGCTCAACAAAATTTGAAACATTTCTCCTGGCTAAACAGCCTTCTTCCAGTGGAAGTGATTTTTTTTCCTCTGGTGAAAGTGGTACTTCCTTGGAGTCACTTCCGTTGAAGACTCTTTAAGCTAGATAAATACTTCCAGCTCTGCTGAGCTGGGTGGCAGGGTATATGCCAATAAAAGGCTCCTAATATGATAGGTACAGGAGTTGTGTGCTCAGGTATAAGGACTCATAAGTGCTATATACTGTGAGAACTCTTAAGTGCTGTATAAATATGTGATGGATTGTAGCCAGAGTGTCAGCTGAGAAGTAAGAGTTGGGAACTAACAGCTGAAGATAATTCAGTTTAGTATTGACTGAGGACTGGAAAGGTGACAAGGAGTGGGATAACTGCTGAAGACCACATTTGAACCAGGAAAAGGGAAAGAGCTTCTAGTTTAGAGAAGTAATTCCCTGCCCAGTTCAAAAGGGAAATCACTCTACATATTGTAATGATCTCTGGTTTGTTAAGGAATTTGAGTGCTTAGAAGTGTGAGTGCTTAGAAGTGTATCCCTGCCTTCTGAAGCTTGAAGAGTCAGTTAAACTCAAAAACGTATACTGTCCTTAGCAGACACTGAAAATAAAGCATTGCACATGGTATTCCTTATTGTCATTGAGATGCTAGCTGAAAGACAAACACATTTTTCCAGGAATAAAATATGGTGGAGAAAATTCTGGGAGAATCCTTCCAGTTGGAAGTGCTCCCATGGGGAAAAATGTATCTGCTTTTTTGAGCAACAAATGAGAAATAATTAAGTTTATTTACTAGTAATGTAGAAGTGATCCTGACCAGGATTGGCCAGGCTAGCTGAGCTTGTCAGATCTCAGAAGTTAAGCAGAGTGAGCCCTGGTTATATTTGGAAAGGAGAACACCAAGGAAGTCCAGGATTGCTACACTGAGATAGGCAATGGCAAACCATCTTTAAATTCTCTTGCCTTGACAACCCTACAGGGTTGCTATGAGTTCACTGAGATTTGACGACACTTTCCATTAATCTATAAGGTCCCTTAGTTCAATTTAATCCCATTGGTGTCTCTTTTGTTACTTTGTTCTGTTTGTTTAAACTCTTCTGGTATATTTACCTAGATATTTTTTTACATAATGCATAGTAAAATAGTACTCTGTGGGATCTTCTTGTATTGCTAGGGCATGCAAGGCAGTTCTATTTCATTAGGTCTTCGGTGAAATTTTGTAGAGTAGTTAAACGAGGCTTTCCCAACCTGGGTTTCCTGACAGCCCTGGAAGGGTTTCCTGAATGAATAGGAGCTTGGATTTGTTAAACAGTTATTGGGTGATATGATCATATATGGTCATGTTGACCCATTTTCTCCCTTCCCTCCCAATATGGCCCATGATGGACGTGGAGGGGGTAGAAAAGGGAAGGGCCCCAGGTGGATGTGTACACAGCTATGCTTTCCAACCATATTCTGCACAATTGTGTCACTTCTGGGGTGTCTTGAAACCTGAAGATTGTTTCAGGGGTTTCTCAAAAGTAGAAAAGTTGAGAAAGGCTGAACCATTGGTCCATCTAGATCAGTGTATTATCTGCCTGTTCCCTTAGACTGCTAATCGTTGATGCTTACTTTTTAGGAATTTGTCTATTTTTCCTTATTGATTAATCCTTTCTTGTTATTTTATTATATTAGCTAGTGCTGTTTGAATATTTAGGTGGGTTTTATTGAATATTTCTTGTTGAATGTTTTATTGTAAACTGCTCTGAGACTGTACAGGAGAGAATGCAATATAAAAATGTAATTAAGAAATAAATGACATGAGAGATTGAACTCAAAGAATCAAACACTGGAATTAAGATTGGAGGACGGGGTATAAATAATCTTCGGTATGTGCCATGGGATGGCCAAGTGACTGAATGGATGACAACAACAACAACAAATGACATGAATTGTTAGGTTTAACCAGATTTGCCTTCAAAGTAAATTGTGATTAGCAGATAGGAACAATAGCAACATTGTGTCATGTGAACTCCCACCATCTTGAAGGGAAATGTTTGGAACAACAGAACAGGGGATGGAAATATCAGATCCTGGTCACAAATTTAAAGGATAAAAATCCAATCACCTCATATCAAGATACCTTTACTGGCTAATCCTGAGTGGTTTCTATGGCCACAGAGTAAGAAGGTCAGATCAGATCAAATAAAGCAGAGAAGAACTGAACAGTTCAATTAGGCCATAGTCAAAAAAGTAATTACTTCCTAGTCCGATAGAAATTGCATGTCATTTCTTGGAACTGTATATTATCTTCTTAATAATAGACACTAGACAGGGCTGCACCTGAGAGTGAACTGGGCCAAGTAAGTTACGGTGTCATTAGGCCACAGACTCTGTACCATTCATACGGAACCTTTGATAAACATAAAAGGTAGACATCAGGTGGGAGAGATCTCAGCAGTGATGCCAAATGTATGTTTACATTTCACTGTTGTCAGAGGCTGAAACATAAAGGGAGTGCAGGGCTGAAATAATATATTATTACAATGTGTTTTAATTTTGTAAGCTGCAGTAAGCCATCTGAAATTAGATTCCAACTGCTACATGTATTCATTTAATTTCTCTTCTTTGATATTGTAATAAAAATGCTTACAGCATCCAACTGATAGTAGTAAAGCATGCCAAAAATTTCACCTACCGAGGCAGTTTCTTTCATTTCCTATTCCTGAAGACTTTACTGCATTGGTATTTTGGTCTTTCCTGTGTTCATGGTTGTTGACGATTGCTAGATTTTACAAGATCACTGCCCTATCGTTATGTCTTCTTTTTTGGTTAAGCCTTTCTAAAAATAATTTAACACTGTATGGCTCAACAGAGTGCTCTTCCTCCCACTTGAGAATATAGACAGCTGAACTAGGGCTGAAATCCAAAGTATGCTTAGATAAAACACAAGAAGAGCCCTGCAGGATCAGACCAGTGTTCCATCTAGTTTGGCATCCTGTCTCATACAATAGCCATAGTTACTACGGAGGACCAGCAACAGGGCAGAGATGCCAGTGACTTCCCATGCTGTAGAAGAAGAAGAAGAAGATGACGAGTTGGTTCTTATATCCCTCTTTTTTCTACCCAAAGGAGTCTCAAAGTGGCTTACAGTTGCCTTCCCTTTCCTCTCCCCACAACAGACACCTTGAGAGGTGGGTGAGGCCGAGAGAGCCCTGATATTACTGCTCGGCTGGAAGAGCCCATCATGTCGTGGAGCAGTGGCAACAGGGGGCATGGGGGTCCCTCTGCACAAAGCTGGGAGAGTGTCATGCACAACCCACCATCGTGGGAGTGGGAAACCACCCCATTTGGCTCTGCAGCACCGCGAAGCTGACCTGGGTGTTTGGTGTCCCTGCTAGTTTCCCTTCTATTATGCACGGGACTGGCCCAGCAGGAGAAGAAGACAAGGAAACGGTGAATCTAGGAAACAGACGTGTTTTTGTCCAGATCCTCACAGGCCCTGTTTTCTATCTTTATGAAAGCAATCAGGGCCATCCGAGGCCCTGATTGGGGCCAGGGCTGGGAGGCAGCCAGGATGGCAGCAGCTTGATATATAGGAGCCAGTTTGGTGTAATGGTTTGGAGTGCGGACTTCTAATCTGGCAAGCAGGGTTTGATTTCGCGCTTCCCCACATGCACGCAGCTGGGTTACCTTGGGCTCGCCACAGCCCTGATAAAACTGTACTGACCAAGCAGTAATATCAGGGCTCTCTCAGTCTCACCTCCTTCACAGGGAGTCTGTTGTGGGGAGAGGAAAGGGAAGGTGAATGTAAGCTGCTTTGAGACTCGTTTGGGTAGAGAAAAGCAGCATATAAGAACCAACTCTTCTTCTAATTGGGGATTATCCCCACACCCCTGTTGCCGGCTTCCCAGCCTTTCTGCCCCGTGCATAATCAGTCCTGGGATGATCCTTCACTGCTGCTCTTGAGGAAGAGATTTCAAATTTAGCTCTAGATACTAAAACAATTATGGCCTTGGGATTCCAAGTCTGCAGCGAGATATATTGTATGCATAAAAACAAATACAATCACATGAACAAGGACAAGGGTTATCCTTTCTAAAGAAGATCACCCCCCAAAACTAAATCAGAAAAGCTTCCCCTCCCCAGTCATTAAAATGATGGCAAGCAGAAGCCCACAATCAGTCCCAGAAAAATGTTGTCTGCTTTTCCCTACATTAAGGTCTCTGGCAAGGTGCTTTAATCTGTGCCTCTGTGTTTAAAGCACAGATTTATTTTAAACAGCCAAGCAAGACGCCTGGAAATAGATTCCAAAGCAATGCTGAAAAATCTCTTTTATAAATCCTAGCCGTAATTCTCAGTAGGATTACATCTTGGCAAGAAGCAAAGCTAAATGCCCAGAGTGGTCCTACTGAGTGTTAATCATATGGCTAATTTGTTAAATTTGCATTTCATTTGTTTCTTGAGCTTTGAAGAAAGTTTATTGATAAAGCTCTTGTCTCTCTCTGCCCTCCCTTTCTCCTTTCCTAGCGGACTGTCTAAGGCATCTGAGATCGATCAATTAGGTTTCTGTCCGTGTCTCTGTGATAATTAGAGTTGCTGAAGGCGAAGAGTTAATAATGGGGCAAAGCCTTCTGTGCCTCCCCTTGTTGTTGTGTCACTGTAATCTTGGTTAGTTGCTTAATGTGGTTTTCTTTGGCTTTGGTCTTCTTTCTTTTTGATTTCTTGATTTTAGTTTAGTTTTTTTTTAGAAAGTATTTTGAGACGAAGCTATTCTTCTCTCCATGAGGCATCGTTGGATTATTTGTTTAATTCCTCTGTGATGTTAAATTTTATCCATTTGATTTGGTTTGTCTTCTTTTTGACAGCACCAGTAATTCAACCACAAATGGGGACCTGTTGTTGGAGAAAAGAGGACATGGTGCATGTAGGAGCTTTCAGCATTCCACAGGGCCTGCAAGACGGAGCTCTTCCATCAGGTCTACGGTTGAGGCCAGGGCACAAGGAGAGAACAAGGACCCCCCTTGGGACATCTAGTCGGCGGCCTGGTATTATCGCCCTCTCCTCTTTTGCCTCCCCGTGGAATTAGGGTTTAATCACAGCTGTTCTGTTTTATGTGTATTGTTATTGTTGTTATAGTGTGCTTTTAGGGGATGGTTTTATGGGGGTTTTTTTAGCACGCATTGTAACCAAACTGAAGGATGAGCTATACTCCCCCCCCCCAACATTAGCTAGCTTTTCAAGGCGACCCATAACACAGACAGCTGCAATATTATGCCTTGGAGGTATGAATGAGCAAGGCTATTGTTTCTCGTATCAGGGCAAGGTATGTAGACTAAGCTCACGACAGGAGAAGAAGACAAGGAAGGGGTGAGCCCAGGAGTCAGACGTGTTTTCGTCCAGATCCACATAGGCCTGTTTTCTATCTCTATGGAAGCAATCGGCTTCATCTAACCCTTTTCAGACAGATCCTGAAGTGCCAGTTATACCGCTTATTCATTGTGGCTTTAGGAATCTTCCCCTAGATAAATACAGGGTTTCAACTTTCAATTGTCTCATTCTTCTCTGGCAATTAGTTTCACCGCCTCATTCACTGTTACTCTCGCTCTCACACACTGTCACTCACATTTCTCAAATGATTCAGGGACTTAAACATCTCTCCGGTGCTACTGTCCCAACCAGAAGCCAGGCTGTGGTGTTTCTTTTAGGGGGGAGGAGGAGGCAGAATGAAGGTTTTCCACTCCCTGCTGAGTCGGAGGGGACACATGGCCTCTGACATCCTGAAATCATTGCAAGGAGGTGGCTTCTTTTGTGATGTGCATTTCACACACACACACACACCCTGGATCATGACGCCCAAGACTTTCTTGTAAGGAGAACCACACGTGGATTTATCTCGCCTTGCTGCTTGTCCTGCTTCTTGAGATATTATAAAATGCTTATATAAAGCTGCTTTGAGCTTCTTAGAACAGGGGAGGTTTAAGGGAATTTGTTATATAAATTTGCTTAAAGATATACGGCTTGATCAAAAAAAATTAAATGAACTGTATTCATTTATTTGGATTTATAATTGGAGCAATGTGCATTTCACCATTCTACACAATTGCAGAAAACCTACAAAGAGGTAAAAATGGACCCTGTATTCATGGAGCAGAGAATCTGAACTTTCATTTTTTTTAAAGGAACTATTTAGAGCCCAGAGTGTGCAGATGTAGGGTTGGATCCAACCAGAATTTTGTGCCAGTGAAAAAGGAAAGAAGATTTTCCTTTGGCTGCCCCGAAAGGCTATGTGGGGGATCATGGGCATGGAAAAAATGCATGTGAGACAGGAGCTGTCATCAGGAAGGTATTGGATGAGATGGAGTGAAAAAGCTACCTGGACCCAACTCTGCTTGGAACTCAATCTATCTGACTGGCAGACAGCATTGAATTACTGCTATTTACTGGTCTTTCTGAACACGGGTGGTGCAGTGCTTAATGGGTTGGATAGGATCTGTCTGGCCAAGGTGTGAATTCCCACACTGCCTTGAAAGCTTGCTGGGTGAACTGGGGCTTGACAATCTGACTTAGTTTAGCCACCCTCACAGAGTCCTGTAGCATCTTTAAGACCAAGACATTTTTTATTCAAGGTATGAGCTTTTGTGTGCATTTGAGAGGGTAAAAAAAAGGTTATAAACAACTCCAGGTCCACATTGATGGGATATAAATATTAAAATAGGAACCAGATTTTAAAGAACCCCATAACTAAGCCCATCTGGGTGCCCAAGGGGAGGTTGGTTGGTTTTGGGTCCTGTATATCTAAGCTATTGATGGCATATAAGGCAATACTATTCAAAGCTACTCCAAATCTACTGGAATCACTGAACTCTCAATGGAGTAACTCTGGCTTGGGTTGCACAGCAGATTTCATGTGAAACTGACACTTTTCAAAGGCCAACGCACACCTTTTGGTTAATCCTCAAGCAACAGTTTGCTGGCGGTGACATCTTCACAAATATTGGTAGAAATTCCATTAGTTACCCCTCCCACTCAGATCTCCCTGAATTTGCTCATTCCCCCCCCCCCACACACACATACACACACAAGTCTATTTTAGGTAACACACTAAGTCTTCTGACATGTGAGAAAGGAGGAAGACTTTACCTAATAGAGAAAAGTTTTGCTTAGTTGAAGGAAATCTTTCTCCATTGGAAGGAAAGCTTGGTGGAAGGAAGACCCAGGGACATCCCAAGTTGTCACAAGTTACCAGGCAGCTTACATTCTAAATCAGGTTTTCCTAAAGTGGAATCTTAATTTCTCTGATAGTGAGGAAGAAGATTAAAATAATGGATTCCCCCCCCCCCCCAGAAATTGTAGTGGTCTGTTCTTCTGCAGTGCTGCAAAGTGGACTTCAAGCAGGAGACAAAATATGAACATAAAACCCAGAACATTTCTTTGTGTTGTGTGCTTTGTAGCAGACAGGCAGCACCAAGTGTGATCCACACAACAGTTATGAATTGCCCCAGGCAATGTGCAAGAGAACAGGAAAAAAGTACACAATATAGCATTCGGTGCAGAATTCTGCTTCCTCAGAACCACAGCTGTCATTTAAAAACATCTTATTTGACACTTGAAAATATGTGGACAACATCTTTTCAAAACCCATAGCTGAATTGGTTGGGGTGGAACCTATACACTCTGCAGAGCTCCTTGCTCCTCCCGTTACTAAGGAACAGAAAAAATAGTAAAAACTTCAGGGGAAAAATATACAAAACAGATAAATCATTCAATAGTATTGATGTACATAGCTGATACAGAATTCAGCATTTATCAACATACAGTTTCAATTGACAGAGTGCAGAGATTTCTCTCTCTCTCTCTCTCTCTCTCTCTCTCTCTCTCTCTTAAAGCACAAAACTCTGGTCCTAGTTGCAGAATTCAAGTCAACAGTGGCAACATAGCCCTCCTTTGATACTGATAGAAAGTTGGCTCCAGGCATCAACACAACATCAACAGCATCTGCATGAACATGTTCCCCGACAACAAGGTGATGCTGCGGGGTTTGGTGACTCACCGGCATGTAGCTATTCCAAACGCAGCTCTACAAGTACTTCTTCTTCACTCAGGCTGAGCTCATGATGTTTTGTCACTCTCCGTGAGGCAAACATTTTTGTGGGCCTCCTACTTTTATCCTAGTGTAATTCTGTAACAGCCTAACTCTTTCATCAACCTGTCCACTGTCTTCATGAGACACGGCCTCCGTGCTGCTACTCGCTTTGCGCCGTGATCCACAGAGGCTTGGGTTGAGCAACATGAGAAGGGGATCGCTTTATTGCTCATTTTCTGCCTTCTTACCAGAATAAGCAGAGTCCAAGACAGGGCAGTGTAATTTTACATTAATCCTATGTCCATGCAGACAAAAAGATTCAATTCCATTGTCTTCTGCGCATGCACAGTCTATGCATGTGCAATAAAATAAGTTTAAAATAGCATCTTCCACAAGGATGACCTTTCAAGTTTGGCACCCAGGCATTTACATCCTACCTACAGTGTAGAGCCAGCCCTGATCTCATCCTAAATGAATTTAAGGACAGAAGAAGAGCCCCTTTGGATGAGACCAATGGGTACACCTAGTCCAGCATCGTGTCTCACACAGTGGTTAACCAGGTCTTTTGGACAGCCAACAATGGAGCATAAAGGCCAAGGCCTTTTTCTGAAGGCCTTGGGTTTCAGAGGATTAGTGCCTCTGAATGTAGAGGTTCCCTTCAGTCACAGTGGCCAGTAGCTATTGATAGACCTATCCTCGATGAATCTATCTAATTCTTGTGACCCTCACTACGTCCTCTGGCAGCAAATTCCACATGTAATCACTCTCTTTATAAAGCAGTATTTCCTTTTGTCCATCCTGAACCTACTGCCCATCAGCTTTCCTGGATGACCTTGAGTTCTTGTACTATGTGAAAAGACAGCATATAAATGTTTTAAATAAATATATTCATTCAGTGTTATTAATTTGTGGGCTAAAGGTGATTTCATTGGATGTTTCCCCAACTACCTGTACTTCTGACATGGTAGATTGAAAGGTTTCCTCTTTTCGTGTATCATTATGGGGAAGACGTGAAACACTGAAGAGTCCTCTCTACCACCGAGTGACCTCATCTTACCATCCTTCTGCTTTTTCTCTGCATACATGCAAAGAGAGGCAGGAGGTGTGGCTCCACAGATCTCTACACCAGCTTGGTGTAGTGGTTAAGAGTGGCAGCTTCTAATCTTTCCCCAACTTGGACTGGTATGCCTTTCTTAGAAATAAATTACTGAGCTACAGTTATCCTTGTTCTGTTCCTATCACATCTTCATTGAAAATCACTTTGAGGCTTCAGCTTGTCCAAAATGCTGCTGCATTATTAATATGGATAGTTTGCAGTAGCCAGTGTGATACCAGCATTGAAAGAGCTGCACTGTTTTCCAGGTTGTTACAGGTGCCATTCAGAAAAATCTAGCCCAGGAATAATCAAAGGCTTGCCTGTGCATTGAGAGCTTCTGGAGAGGCCCTTGTCTGAATGTTCCCATTTATGAGGTGCAGCCTTCTTAGTGGTAGCACCATGTTTGTGGAGCTCTCCCCCCCCCCTCCATTTTATACACATTTAGATTAGATGCCAAGTGAGGATGTCATTGTGCATGCTGCTTTTGTCTGAGCATGTTGGGTTTTGACTTGGTTGACTGCTGTTTTTGGTCTTTCAGTGTAACCTTGATTCCTTGGGATGATTTAAGACATCTACAGAGATTTTATTGGTTTTAGTGATTAAGCCCTACTGCTATATTTTAACTGTTGAAATAGTTGTTTTATGTTATTTTTGATGCATTTTGTATGAGGGTTTTTTTATGTGTGTTGTTTTATCATATTTATTGAAAGTTGCTCTGAATGTCAGAAAAAGTGGGAGATTTATATTTTAAATAAATGAACAAGCTGGCAATTTGAGGAAGAACTGGTGTTAGTGAAGCAACAGCAAAGGAAATGGGCTATACAGGAGACCTCAGAGAACCCAAGGAAAGGGTTTCTGGACCTTCAAAAGAGGGGCTATTGTGAGCCCAGCCCTTGTGATGTAAAAGAATCCCCAGAAATACGAAGTTCAGAGGGCATCAGTATATGAGAGAGCCAGATCACCCATAGCACTAAATGTATCTTTAGAGGAAGACAAAAGAAGGAAAGGGAGAGAAAAAAGAAAGAAAAAGGACATTAGGTGATGTCTCTTTCTTGTGAACTGTTATACCCTTCTGTCATATAGAATTACTCTGATCTGTTCTACATGAAAGAAAAAGCCCTCAAGACTGCTCCTTAAAAAGTGGTTAATTAACACATATGCCGCAAATGTCGGAATATCATAAATATTCCAAGGAGTAATGGATAGTGGGATAAACCCTCAGCACATGCCATCTAGAGTTGGGATGCTTAGAGAAATTCACAGCTGCACATGCTTTTGCGCTGTGCCCATATGTTTTATTATTTCACCCAGATGTAAACTATAAAACTGCTTTATCTATTTTGTCGTTTGCAAAAAATGCTAATAAAAGAAGCAGCAGATACCTGGCTTCCTAGTTTTCTCAGAATCTTTGTAGTCCCAGTGACATGGCAAAGTGAAAATACAAACAATCTACTCTGATGGGTGATACACACATACACAACTGATGTGTAATGCTGATGTCCGCCTTTGGGGGAGGGCAGGATAAAAATACGATATTAAATTAAATCTGGGCCCCAACATGAAGGGAAACACGCAACTCTACCCAGGGCTCCTAGTCATGTATAATAACGTGTATAACCACCCTGAGCCTTTGGGGAGGGCGGTATATAAATATAATAAATAAATAAATATGAAGACTGGTTGGGGCTATTATGTCTACTGCTGAATGCTTGGTTCTAGGAGGCCTTCAGAACTGAATGACCTCTGTTTTACCTGCACATACACTTATTGTCTTTTAATTGATTTTGGACTGTACTTCATGGGTGCTTCTTTATTTAGATTTGCATTTCTGTGCAAAGGAAGTAACGTTGTGTACTCTAAGAGAGTCTACATTACTGGTATTCTGCAATTATTGCTGGAGAGCATCACATTACTAGCAAACATTCTGAGCAGGGTACATTTTAAAAGAGCTATGTACAGCATAAAACTGGAGAGATTTCCTGCTGTTCTTTACCACATTAAGATGCTTAAGCCTCAGATCATATTCATACGACTAGCAAGTGGCTAGAGAAAAATCTGCTCTAGAGAGCTTACGTATGATATATGCACATATTTCCTTGTTCAGTATCATACTCACTTAGCTAAATGCAGAGACCAATTCTATCACCTAATAACTTACAAAAGAACAATAATGTTAATATTTTAAGCATATCTCACATTTTAAAAGATAGGGGAAACTGAGCAGTTATATTGCCTAAGAACGTTTTACGAAAAGTTTATAGGGAGTATAGATTGAACTCCTGATTCTGGATTGTATCAGAAACCCTGTCCAAATTATTGGCTTGGTGTAGATACGAGGCTACAGCAAAAAAGATTGGGAAACAAAACCCAACTTGAAATACAGCTGAGGACCTAAGAAAGCTGAGAAAACTAAAAATGTGTCTGATGTAAATATACCATTTGTATTTTATTTATGGAGCTCAAATATATAAAAATGATAAAAATACCAGGGAGTGACATGTATTCCTATAGGCCAGACATATATTAGTTGCATATACCTAAACATCTAAAGATCTAACACCTTTTGACATTTACAGGTCTTTCTCAGAGGTCAGTATTAAGCAAACACAAATATTTAAAAACGCACCGATACACATAAAATATGCACATTTTGTAGCTATGACACTGCCCAGCTGAGAACACCCACTCCTAAGGCGGGCATGATGATCGGCAATGTTAATAATAACTATGATTATCTGCAAGCCACCATGTGAAACCAAGTTGAGAAGTGAGTTTAAAAATTCAGCATATTAGTGAGAAAAATCTGCTTTCTGGCTAAGGGATGTTATTAAAATATTCATATTATGTAGTTAAAATATTTACATGCCTGCCTTTCTTCTAAGCATCTCCTAACCCAAAGACTGTAAAAGTAAAACAGTGTAAAAACAACAGATATACAACAATTAAAACCAACCTAAAATTACCTTAGGCTACCAACCCATAGGTATTCCTCTGCTTTCCAGATCTCCTGGAATTACAACTCGTCTCCAGGCTACAGAAATAAGTTCTCCTGGAGAAAATGTCTGCTTTGGCAGGTGGAGTCTATTATATTATACCTCCTCATAGGGTCCATCCCCAAATATCCAGCAATTTACCATCCTAGGACTGGCAACTCTATTGCCCAGACTCAGGCTGCACCAAAAGCTCTCTTGAAAAGCTCCGTTTAACCAGGAGCTATGAAGCCATCCCAGGTTCAAAGAACCACTGTGCCCTGGAAGCTCACTGGGTGCCCCCATCTAACCTAACTCCAGGGATTGCTCTTTGAACAGAGAAAACAGTGCAGTAAGCTGCTGCACTCTCCTTTGGGGGAAAGAGAAGTACATAAACATTTTGCCCTGACCTGGATGGCCGAGACTATTCCAATCTTGTAACTTCTCAGAAGCTAAACAGGGTTGGTCCTGGCTAGTACTTGGATGGAGGTCACTATGGAAGTCCATGGCAATGTCAAACCACCTCTGTTGGCCTCTTGCCTTGAAAACCCTATGGGGTCAAATGGATTGGCTGGGACTTGATAGTACTTTTCACACACATCAATAGCTAAAGAGATAGAATTATATCAAGAGACTAGCAAAGAGTTGTCAGTAATTTCCGGGAGGTTGTACACAGGGATGCCTTTAATACAAACCTGAAAATCTGAAGGATGAAGGGAGAGGAAGAGCACAGAAAGTCCCAGCACCGCACAAGTTTGCAAAGCATTTGCCCAAATGAGTGTGCCATTTAACTTGCTATTTCATCATTTTTATGTCCCTGCTGAAAGGATAAAGCCTGCAATGCAAGTTCCTGTGATAAACACATTTCCCCCCCCCCTTTTTTTTTCCTTGCCAGTCTCAAGCAATTAAAAGGAAAAGATTTTTCTCCCCGCACGACACCAATCCAGTCTCGTGAACATCTGGCTCATACCCTTCTCAACAGAATTTGTTCCACTGCTCCATTTCATGGAAACATCTGTCATGTATATCAAGCAGTTGACAAATGCTCCATGATGAATTCCAAAAGCCAACCTGCTAGGTCATTAAACATCATTTGTACAGACAAAGTGCCAAATGGAATCACTGTCTCCTTGAAGACCGCAAGTCCCCGGGACTGAACCAGAACACTGAAGGTGCTCTCTGCAGGCACAGTTAATTCATTCCAGCAAAGGGTCTTCATTTCCCTCCCCTTGCATCTCTGTTTGACTCCTATATTTAATGACTGTAAATCATTTGCCACATAAAAGACAATCATGTGTTATTGAGAGTCATTACATGGCTATTGTTTAGCAAATGTGTTTATCTGCTTAAAACTGAAAGTTTCCAGAAGCTCCAAATCCTCAGGGTCTTCCAGCTAGGCTGGCTTTTAAACCGTTGGCTGGAAAACAGCTTTGTGCCTGCGTGTGGAAGCCGAGGCTCTGGTATCTTTTGCTTTAATGTGGCACAATTCAAAGAAAGAGAAAGAGCGTTAAAAGGTGTATTGATAACACACATTTAAATACCACCATTAGTATGGTAATATTGTGCGACCACTGAGGAGGGCACCTGAGGTGATTTTGGGGAGATGTGTTTGAATTGATTTAGTAAAATAGAGGCCTTCCGGGGTAAAGTCAAGTGCATGTAAACAGGTTTTGTTGTTGTTTCCCTAAATAATCTCTTGTGTTTGTTTCCAACTCTTCCTCAAAGAAATTCAGGGAGCTGTGTACATGGATTCTTCCATTCCCCATTTTGCCTTCACAACAAACCTGTGGGGTAAATTAGGCTGAGAGAAAGGGAGGCTGACAGCTGAAAGCTAGCATCTGCTGGAAGTCAGGGGAGGGGGACAGGAACAATGGGGGTTGTTGAGGCAGTATTGTTGCTGTAAATATTATTAATAGTGATAGTGATGGACTGCATTTTCAAGAATTACCAAGAAAGGAAGAATTGTTACTTGAAACTTCTTCACCTGGTAACAATAGATAGATTAACATTTAGATATGGACGTTTAGGAAGATATGTTTATGGTTGACTAACTGATCAACGGAATATACAAATCAGCTCTCTATATGTGACAAAGAGGATTCAGACCTCAATGAGGGCCTAGACTGTTTCCGCATTAGGAGACATACCTTGGTTTAGCCTCACTTTGGATTTCCTTTGGATGCTCCAAGTCAACTCTAGCGCTTCTGTAATTGGGCTTTCCTCCGCTTATTTCCCTGGCTGAAATTCAGAACATGCATTCCGCAGTGAGTCCGATGGAGGCAGCCTCCCATCATGCTTTGCTCCCTTACCCTTTTCAAAAAATGTTTTTTTTGCAAAATGGTGCCTGCTTGCACCTTTGTTTTCATTGTGTCCCTTAAACTCACTATTCTGCACCCTTAATTGCCTCCCCTTGCCCCCGTGCCCCTTAAAAAAAAACCCTTGGTTATAACATTATAACACTGCTGTGCAAGGCAGCTTTTTTTAAACCTTAGAAACCACGTGGTAATGCAATCACTTTTTTAAAAATAAAAAAGGCAGATGTTTTGGAACGGGGGGGGGCAGGGCAATGAGGAAAGGAGAGTGCCCAAATGATTCAAAATGGTAGGTGCAGGGGGAAACGTGATTGAATGCATTTCCAAATTGGGCAGCCCAGAATTAGACCCTGTTAGACCTTGCTTGAAAAGATGAAATGTGGGTTTCTGGGGATTCCTTTGCTGTGGGGCGAGTGAGGGGGCAACTCCAGACTGCGCCTGAAGAAGCAAATTTTAGTGCTGAAACAGACAAAAGGTTGATCCTTTAAAAATGTAAATCTGAAGGATATCGCCGGTGCAGAAACAGTCCCAAAGTCCCACTTTCTCCCTTTCACCATTTTGTTCTCGTAGGTTGGCCTGAGAGACAGTGACATGCCCAAGGTCACCCAGGAAGCTTCCATGGCAGAGTGGGGATTTGAACCTGGGCTTCCTAACTCCTAGCCTGACTCGCTAGCCATCCCACCATCCCACTCTCACTCTATGATAGATTTGCCAGTTAGAACTTGCTTTGTGAACTTTTTGCTGTCAGTTATACACAGGGGGAAGGCTTGTGGTCATCATGACCAACATCTGTGAGGATCATCACACCACTCACAAGAAGTTTGGTACCTCGATGATGGTGTTTTATTTCCCAGTCTAAAACAAAAGATACTGAGACTTTTTCCACACTGGAGGCTTCGCACCAGGCTGCAGGCTGGAGTTTGAGCCAGGGGAGGTTGCCCCGCCTCTTCCTGCTCCCACACAGGGGAGCATTTTGTGCAGTGCACCTCGTCCGCCATGGATTTGTGCTCCTGCAAGGGGGCTGGGGCAGCAAAGTTCTCAGTGCGGAAACAGTCTGAGGATCACTTCAGGCTGAGCCAGCCTGTCCCATCCCTTTTCTCCTGTGTTTTTAGTCGCTATCTCCCAGCGTTGCCCAAAGAACAGCATTCTGTGACCTGCAGAAGGAAGGGGAGAGAGATGTTAACTGCTGGGTGTTAAGACGAAAGGCTGGCTTCTAAACTGCCAACGCAGTGAATCCTGACTTGTAAAAACAAGTGCTTTCCCCCTGATCCTTTGAAAAATATTGTTATCTGGACTGTCTAGCTGCTGTACAAGAAAGGAGGATAATCTAAGGAAAGGAGTTATAGGCACACATTTGTAAATTAAAGCAAATGGACTCGGCTACTCTGGCAGATCGCTTTAAAGGGCTTAAAAACAGCTTTTTATCGTCTGTTCTGGTTCTTGATTTTCAAAACGTGGAACAAAGTAAGAAATCAATGAAACTTCTTTTAAAACGTAGAAGCACAGAGTCACATTTAATAAAATAGTCAGAGAAAGAGAAGAACCATTTATTAATAAAGCCGCTAGGGAAGGAACCAGGGTTGGGCCAGCACAGTATGGCCATTGTTAGCTGACACAGTTCACCTGTCACACTCGGTTCCCAGAACAGTAATTTGCAGTTTTGACCTTTGCCTGAATTTTGCCGGTTTAATGAAAGAAGGGAGTCAGGTTGGGTGGGTGGCAAAAACAGGACAGCATGCCAGAAAGCAATGAAGGGGGACAGGGATTGTTGTTTAACATGTTCCTGAGCATATGGGCTTCAGGTTAGATGTATGGGGCAAAAGACTTTGGCGGAGATCCACAGACCGGTTAAGTGGGTGTTGTTGGATTTAAGGTCTTCAGATTCCACCCAGGTCAATGGGACTGTTAAAAGGAGTAGCAGATCTGTCTATAGGCAATATATGAAACATCAGAAAGCTATGGTATGGATTGTTAATCCCCTGGAATAACAGCTCATCCCCAGTCTAAAGAGATCAGTTCCCACTGGAGAAAAAGTTATTTTGGAGGGTGGATCCGACAGCATAATACTCCATGGCAGTCCCTCCCTGCTCCAAATCTCACCCACTGGCTCAACCCCAAAGTCTCCAGATATTTCCCAACTCAAAGCTGGCAACTCTATGCTATCCCTTTATTGTACTTTATAGTTATTTTAACACGATCCCTTAAGGAAAAGGTTGTTGCCTTAGTTTTATTTTTCACTTGTTATGTACTGGGTGCTGGTTGTGGCTGGTTAAGGTCTAGCTGAGGCCAGACCAAGTCTTGCCTGTGTTCTAATAAAGTTTTGTTCTGTTTTGGTACCCGGCCGATGGAGTTACCACAGCCTAAGATGATAGACTTTGCAATTTGCAGCCCATTTCAGAGAATTCATTGTCATCTTACTGTATGCTCTAATCAACATTTGGGTTTTGAAGCCATGGCCTCTTTGTTTTCCACCTGTTGGAGTTTTCGGATGCTGTCCCAGACTTTGCTCCAGCATTAGTTGCGTCCTCTTGTATGTGTGTGTAAAGCAACATCAACAGCTGACGTATGGCTCCCCCATAGGGTTTTTGTTATGTATGTGGACAGAATAGTGCTAGTGCGAATCATTATGCAAATCAAGGCTTGATAGTCAACCAGTCATAGACTAGAACGTCTTAGACTCTATGGATCAACCGAAGTGCTTTGTTAAGGGCCAATTACTGCTCTTGGTGGGCCGACTAAAGTGTTTATAAGCTCACGGTTTCCCTCTTTCCTTGTCTGGTATTGTTGGTTGGTGTTTACTTCAAAAAGCACTGTGTTTTTGAAGAACTTTGGGATCTGTGTCTACCAGGCCCGCAGACTTATTAGTTTTGCAGGCAAGAGACAAACAAAGGTGTTTTGCCATTGTCTGCCTGGGCACACCATCCTGGGATTTCCTTGGTGGTCTCTTATACAAGTATTAACCAGGGCTGACTCTGCTTAGCACCCAAGATTTGACAAACCAGGGCTTTCCTGGGACATCTAAGTCAGAGTGTCCTCATGTATAACTGCTTTCAGACGTCCATGTCTGGGAAAGTTAACCTTTCACAGATGACCATTTTCTTTACTATCAGCAGAGCAAAATGAATAATTTGGGAAATTGCCAATGAAAGGTGCCAGAATGGTTTCATTTTCTGGTTGCTCTCATCCCTTTTATTTGTGGTTAGGCAGCCTGCAAACAGAGACAAAAATCTGAACCCATGGTTAAACAGTTTGGATGTCACACCCGTTTGTAATTAGTCCAAACTATAATTTGTAAACTAGCTTCAAACTGCTGCCTGAGATTTGCTTATCATCCTCCTGAAACCATGGCTTGTTATACAATAAAAAAAACCCATGACTGCTGGTATGAAGCAACCGTCTGAGAGTCAGCGTGGTGCAACTATCTGATCCGGGAGCTCAACACGGAAGTGACGAGACTTTATGAGGCCTTGAGATATCCCTTCCAAGTCAAAGGTCAATTCAAGTGCAAGAAAAATGTGACGTTACTTCCAGATTACTTACCCCAAACCCACCCCATCATATAAGGTCCTTTCAAAATTTAAATTGCCTTCTTTACAACACTTCTAGCTAGGGTTGAATAGGAGAACAGTAGGGCAGGGACATAAAACTGGCTATAGTGACAGAATTATATTACTTCCAGGAAAAACCTCTCTACGGATTGCCAGAAACTGTATGGTAAAAATATCATTCTTTCAGCAGTTCCTAGGGAAGACTGACATCACATCCAGGCTTCCCTGGAAATGACATCATGCCACCAGCATGATGACCATTTCTGAAACAGGCATGGGACCTACCCACCTCACCCCCCTTGGGAGTAGCAACCCTATCCCCCAGCAGCCTTGGAGGGAAGGGGCAATTTGAATAGAGGCAGCAATACTACAGAGGGGTTCACAGTCAGAGTAGTTCAGCAGTGGAATAGGCTGCCTAAGGAGGTGGTGAGCTCCCCCTCACTGGCAGTCTTCAAGCAAAGGCTGGATACACACTTTTCTTGGATGCTTTAGGATGCTTAGGGCTGATCCTGCGTAGAGCAGGGGGTTGGACTAGATGGCCTGTATGGCCCCTTCCAACTCTATGATTCTATGATTCTATGACTTTTTTCCCTGCAACATTTCCCTGATGCAAACCACCATATGTGGTTAGGTGCCCCAAGTTTACAGGAAAATGTTTGACATCCATGTTGCCCTATATATATGGCCCGCAAGCGTGGCCCGCATCTGCAGATATATACTCAAGCATTACCTGCTACAGTTATATGAATTATATGCAAACACAAACATTTAAAGTATTGTTCACATCAAGAAAGCCCTAAATCAAACACTAGATTAAAAACAGGCAAGATAAGAAGCAGGTTTTTTAAAGGGGGAGGAGTACATGTATCTTTTAATAGATCTGTTTAACAACACAATGGGGCTTCAGATCCAAGACAGTAGAACAGTAAATGTTTCTTCCTAACTACGTAACCTTATTCAATTTTAATGAAATCTGTTCTACTGAGTCAAGAAAATAAGGCACCGATTACTGCCTCCGCTTTTGTGCTGTTTATCATTCCATGGCAAGCCTCTTTCGTGGCTGCTGTCCTGGGCAGCGGTACTTTACAAACAGATAAGCACTTGGAGTTTTGGAAATCCAGCCTTCAGGATGGCAGCATAAAAAGGCTACAAAAGGATTCAAAATGAGCTGTAAACATGGAGACCAGAGGTGAGGATTCTAATGCACCAGCCATGTAATTGCATTAATTCAAGGCAAATGATTAAAGAGCTCGGGATGCGAGGCTCCTGCTCTGGCTCCGACAGGTTCTGATTAAACAGCAGAGGTGTGAGAAAACTATTAGGGATCAAAGATTGATAAGATATGGGCAGGAGAAGAAAATGGGTTGGAAAGACCGAGAAAATGATTTTAAGTGGCTCTGAAAGAAGCATGTTAACATATAGAATGCACAATGAAGTATGCTGCGCAGCATTATAAATATGCCATTAAACAAATGGCTTGGAGAAGAGGAAAAAACAGGACGATATGAAAATACCCCAGCCTAGATTTGTTCATTTGATCATCAATCATTTGTTTGTTGAATCTTCGGGCTTTCAAGACTGCAGCCGAAAAGGGGGGGAAAGTGAGATTTTTCAAATGATGAAGAGTTATATTATTCTGCCATCCAAGGATCCATCTGTTGGTAATAATGACACCCCGTTTAGTTAATTATGTTAGGATGGGAACTCATAATGCATTTTTTGAAGTGGTAGGAAATGTCCTAATAGGCTTGTATTTGACTATTTCCACGCAGAGGGGTAAAATGTGCGTGGCTTCCTGCTTGCAAACGCGGGATGGTAAACTTCGCATTTGCAGACCTCCTCATGGGAGACCTGTCCCAATTTTTCCTTCTGCACTGTTATGGCTTTCTGTCTCCCGACGAGGCTGCAAGGGAAAACAAGGCGAATGTATCCCCTCCCCCCCCCCGTTCCTTGGCTTGTCAATCACAGCAAGCCACCAATCACAGCACAGCAGTTCTCTTGTGAACTAAAACTTTCTCCCCCTGAACCCCAAAATTAATTTAAAATAAGAAAAAGAAAAAATGCACTTCTGCGTTTCTATGCGCGAATGCCACAACACAGATGCATTTTTAATGAAAAATCAACACTGCTGCGTTGCTGTGGAGAAACACCAGAACGATACTACATCCCCCCTTTTTTGGGATTTGTGTTCTTTCTGACTTTATTTATGTCTGAGTGGATATCTGAGATGATGCACATGGTCCCTGTTGCCCAAAAGGTCATTTTATGTAAATGGTTGGCTTAAAAACAAAGTGCTCAGATCCCTGTATGATCGGGAGAAGGATGCTTGATCATCTGCCCCCCCCCTTCCCAGCTCATTTCCTACCTCTGGAAAACACAAACAGGACTGTTTTTGCCTGCCTAAGTGGTGAGAAGGCTGAACATAGTCCCTGGAGCCCAAAATGTCATTTTATTTAGAATATTTTTGCCCAGCTCTTCCTCCAGGGAACTCAGAACAACATACAAGATTCTTTCCACTCCTCCCTTTTATCCTCAGAACAGCTCTGTAGGACCATCTGGGAAATAATGAGCAGACCAAACTCATTCAATGATTCCCTTGACTAGGAAACCAGGGTTCTTCCTGCTAAGCCCTCATTGAACACTCTAATAGTTCTGTCACACTGGCTCTCCTTTTGCCTGTTTGTGTGATATTTGATTCATCAGTAAAAAATAAACACACACGCGGTGCAAGCACCGAGTCATGTCTGACCCTTGGGGTGATGCCCTCTAGCGTTTTCTTGGCAGACTCAATACGGGGTGGTTTGCCATTCCCTTTCCCAGTCATTACCGTTTTACCCCCCAGCAAGCTGGGTACTCATTTTACCGACCTCGGAAGGATGGAAGGCTGAGTCAACCTTGAGCCGGCTGCTGGGATTGAACTCCCAGCCTCATGGGCAAAGCTTTCAGACGGCTGCCTTACCACTCTGCGCCACAAGAGGCTCAGTTTGCAAAGGAGGAGGATCACCATAAAGGATGAAGTGAACCCAACAGAGAATCAATGCGTGGTTTGTAGTCAGGGGGCAGAACTGGCTTTCCTCCATCACCAGCAGAAGTACCATGCCACTATAGTAGTGATACACCACATTTGGAACCAATGCTTGCATCCTTCTCCTCTAACCTTTCAAACTGCACCAGCTTGGTGCAGTGGTTAAGAGCGGCAGTTTCTAATCTGGCGAGCCGGGTTTGATTTCCCACTCCCCCACATGCAACCAGCTGGGTGACCTTGAGCTCACCACAGCACTGATAAAGCTGTTCTGACCAAGCAGTGATATCAGGGCTCTCTCAGCCTTACCTCCCTCACCAGGTGTCTGTTGTGGAGAGAGGAAGAGAAGGCAACTGCAAGCCGCTTTGAGATGCCTTCTGGTAGAGAAAAGCGGCATATAAGAACCAACTCTTCTTCTTCTAGCATGTTCTTGAGACATTTCACAGGCCAGATTAAATCTGCTAACAGTAGATTTATTTATTTAAATTGGGAGATGGCAGTCTGATTTGAAGAGCAGAAGGGGCAGATAGGGAAATGGAGCTGAACCCTGCTTACCTCCATAGAAATTCCCCTCACAATGGCTGTTCCTGCAGCAAATTTCATTTCTTAGTTGAGGCAAAAAGAGCTTGAGGAGGGAAGAACTGCAAGAAGGTTGTCGGTTCAGTATCCCTTAACAGATGTCCCTTTCACCCTACATATAAGACCCCTCAAGCTGATTTATTTTTAATTGAGGCAGACTTTGGTTTAAGCGGATCTGTCGTCATTGCGTCTCATTTGATGAACCATTTTAGTCATTGAAATGCTATTATTGATTTCCTGTTGGGTTGATTCAGAGCCTATATTTGCCATGTAAAAGTATGTTTGGGGATCTCTTCAGGCCCGGTTCTCATAAAACCCTTTTGCTGTATTTGAAATCAATGCCATCTTATTGAGGCTTTTCTGCTGCAGACAAACCCTGCTTACTAAATTGGTCAGACTAAACACTGTGTGTGGTTTTTGGCTTTTTTTTTTTTTTTTTTTTTTACTTTCTAACATTACATCTATTCCTCAGAAATTGCTTATATTTGGATCTTTCTTGTGCTGTTTCCAATTAACCCCACAGCTTAAGGGCTGTGGTGATGAAGACATGCTTTGCATATTAATGCACTCCTCCGTGTTAATGTTGCACTTCAGAGAGTGCTGGTTATTCCTCTAAAGCATTCATCTTCCACTGGTGGGTCTTGATCCACAGCTCGGTTGTAGCCTGACCCAAAATGGTCGAAGGGTCGTGTAAGCAGCTCCGATTGTTCTTTAAAGTCCTTTTTGTCAGAGAAGAAGATAGAGAAGATTAAGAAGCAGGGATGTGTACAAATTTAAACTATGTGCCAAGGAGCAAGTTGAGCCTACATTTTATCCTGTTCTGAAATGGCTGAAGACTACAGATACACAGAAATTGAATGAGTATTTCAGCGTTAAAACAATATATAGTCACACGGCCAAGTGCTGGCACTCAAGGGTTAGTAAACAGGCAGGCAGGCAGGGAGAGAAATGGGCTAAAAATTGTTGCTTTCAGCCCTGTCTCTTCTCTTAGCAACAAGTTGTCCATACTGAGGGAGTACATCACTCTCAAAACTTTATTATTATTTATTATTATTTATTTGATTTGTATGACCGCCGCTCTCGGAGACTGGCTTGTGGTGGTTCACAATAATTCACTACAAATCAGTATATAAAAGCCATTAAAATTCCCCATTAAAACCTCATAAACAATGACTCAGTCATAATGATGGCAGTTTATAACTATTCCCTCACAGGCCCACTGGATGAGCAGAAGGGAGCTGATGGATAGTTGGGCATGGGTGGAACAATCTGGGGGACCAGGCCAGTCTAATATTGCCCCCCCTGGGGAGAGGGGCCCGATCTTAGCCCTCGGGCCACCACCCGGCCTCAGACAAATGCCTGGCGGAAGAGCTCCGTTTTGCAGGCCCTGTGGAAATCAGAGAGCTCCGACCGGGCACGCAGCTCTTCAGGGAGCTCATTCCACCACGTAGGTACCAGTCAGTACCACAGGATTGGGCCTTCTGTGTCACCTATTTAAGAAAAAGGGGATTAGGGGCTTCTGTCCCAGGGTGCCAAATGAATCCACCTCCAGTCTGCTTCTCTGGTCATAATGCCTAGAGCAGAGAAACAGAGCCTGGTTCCCAGAGGTAGCTGATGCTTCCTATATCATCAGGGATTTTCACGACTCAAACCTGTAAAAGCACATTTCTGTTTCAATCCTTTTGATACCTGGAAGAAAGGTATTGGTATTGAAAGCTCTGGCAATATGTGATGGAGGATTCAATGTAGACAGGGCAAAAACTAGAATTATGCGGTTAGCAGTACTGGTCTGCAGTTTTCCATTAAATGGATGTCTTTCTCTTGCTATCCTTCACTGTAATTGCCGTGTCTGGGAAGTTGACTCTCCCTAGAGATTAATCTATTTTAAGTTTAATAGATCAAGGGAAGCTACTGAAAGACTTAGTCTCAAAAAAAAAAAAAAGAAGGAACCTTCTATACACTTGATTTCTTAAAACCAAAGAAAAACAACACTGTCTGTATCTGTATTAATCTCAGACATTTTCTTGGCGTTGCCCCAGGCAAATATTTCTATCCTATGCTTCCATAGATTTATTTATAAGCACTTAGTAGAATATGTAATTGTAAGATTAGCAAGGAACTGAATGGCCAAAAGTGCTTTGGAAGAGATTTAGAAATGGAAACAATCGCTCAAGCGTGCTTTCACATAAGATTTTGAGCAGAATATATATACAAAGGGCGAGATCATTCAGGGAAAAGAACAGATGTTCAGTGCGCCCTTGCAAAATTTCATCTGTGAGTGTGGAGGTGTCCCTAATCTGTAAAAAAAAAAAAAGCCATACATGTAAGAGCACTACAGAAGTTACTGTCCAGGGAGACTTAACTGTATAAGAAAGGAGGACACCGGTTGGTCTGCCTGGGGTTACCAACTTCAGCTCAGGAAATTCCTGGAGATTGAGAGACGGTTTCTAGGGAGGTTGGGAAAAGGTGGGGGTTCAATATGGTTATGATTCCATCGAGTCCACCCAAAGCTTCTATTTTCCCCATAGTTTGGAGGTCAGTTGTAATTCTGGGAGGACTACAGGCAGCACTTAGAGCAGGGGTAGTCAAACTGGGGCCCTCTAGATGTCCATGGACTACAATTCCCACGAACCTCTGCCAGCAAACTCATGGGAATTGTAGTCCATGGACATCTGGAGGGCCGTAGTTTGACTACCCCTGTCTTAGAGGCTGGCAGCCTTGGTCCCATCACCACCCTTTGGCATAACGGATCCCTCACAGATTCTTTGCACACAGTCAGGACCCAATAATTGATCCATGTTCCAGCCAAGCAGCCCAAACCCCACATGTTTTACACACGCTTATTTTATTTATTTATTTATTTGTTTGTTTGTTTATTGTGTTGATAAGTCACCCTTTTGCACCAGGCATTTCAGCGCTGCAATAAAACCAACATTGATACAATAAATTCCAATAAAACATTAAATACAGTCAAAATACATTTAAAAAACAGTGGAAGCATTGAATTGCAGTGTTACTTATAGAAGGTAGGAGTGCCAATCCTGGTAGGGGAGGTCCGTATGATATTTTGGTTCTTCTGGTCTATGTGCTATGGGCCCTGCATGCTGCCTTCTGCCTTCCCTATGGATCTGGGAAGGAGTCTCTTACCTCCTACCTTTTCCCTCTTCAAGGACACTTGGAATTACACCCATTTCCACTATGGGGGGGGGGCTCTCCACCCCCAGTCTGGTTGCTCCCACTGCAACTGTATTCTACTAGAGCCCCACAAATTCTTAGAATCATAGAGTTGGAAGGGATCTCCAGAGTCATCTAGTCCAACCCCCTGCGCTATGCAGATGTGGAAGGACTCCCCCTGGGAACCTAGAGAGCCACTAGCTAGGCCTGCCTTTTACAACCATGGAGGAGCCCTGTAACTACTTTTCACTCTCTGAGGAGCCTCAGAAGTGATGTCAGCCAGTGACCCCTCTCTGCCATGTCCCCCCCCCCCCAAAAAAAGTGTCATGTCACTGGAAGTGACAGCACAACCTGTGTTAGGAGGCAGGCTTGAGGAGGATGGAGAGGGTGAGAGACAGAAGATAATTTAAGGTGGGAGTAGGCATGCAGGCTCCACCCCTTCCCAGGCACAGAAACCACAAGAGAACTCACTCGTTCTCAGGAGGGGGGAGCAGAAGCAATGGACGTGACCAGTTACCTCACTTGTGGCTGAGTCCATTAAGGCAGGAGAGAAAGACTGTGGACCCCTGGCTGGGAATCTCTGGATTTGACAATACTGACTTGATGGACCAGTGGTCTGATAACAGCACAAGGCAGTTTCGTGTATGTTTATGTGAGTCTGAACCACAGCTCAGGTCTTCTGGAGCTTTAGTGATGGAAAGCAGGTCTCTGTACTTTTTGAATAATCCAAGAGCTACAAAAACAATCTCTATTTGGTCCAGGTTTTGATTTGCTGTTTTTACTGATGCAGGTTTAATGACTCCGTTCCATCCTGTTGCTTTGCTTTATTGGTCTGTTTTTGTTGGAGGCTTTGGGGGGGTTTTGCCATCAAGTCACAGCAGACTTTCAGGTTTTAAAGGCAGGAGACATTCAGAGGTGGTTTACCATTGCCTGCCTCTTCACAGCTACCCTGGACTTCCTTGGCAGTGTCCCATCCAAGTATTAACCAGGCCAACCATATAGAATCATAGAATCATAGAGTTGGAAGGAACTTCCTGGGTCACCTAGTCCAACCCCCTGTACTATGCAGGACACTCACAACCCTATTGCTCATCCACTGTAACCCCCTTGAATCTTCACAGAATCAGCCTCTCTAGGCTATCTAGGCTCTGTTTAAAAATTTCCAAAGATGGAGAACCCACCACCTCCCAAGGAAGCCTGTTCCACTTCACATAGCTTCGGAGATCTAGCCAGGCTGGGCTAGCCTGGGTCAACCAGGTCAGGGGGGGCTTGTTTTGTATATTTTTTAATGTAGACCATATCAGACAGTATTAGCAAAGTGGGGTTCTATAAATATTTTATTTTATTTTAATAAATCATAAAATGAATATTAGGAGTAACTAGAGATTGGAGACAGAAGCAGCCTGAATCTCACGCCGGACTGACGTGGACCAAAGATGATTGTATATGTGCATTATATATAGTCCCACCTACAGCTTCTTATTTGAATATGCAATCCTTACACCTGTTTTCTTTTCAGTCAATGGTCTGTTGTTATGGTTTTTTAGGACGTCTTCATCGATTTCTTTCTCCATGACATTTCAGGCCCGCGGACAATATGTGCAACAGGTTCTTCCATATATATATTTTTTGCATGAATGAAGATTTGTGATGACTTTTGCTGACTCAGGGGGTTGGAATGATTGACTGGAGCAGGAGTACAGTCGGGGAGCGCCTCACTAGGGGTATACTGAAGTGGACAGCTGTCAAATCCTTTTTGGGTCAGCCGTGTCCTTTATAAATATTGACTGTATTGGAAAACAGATAAGCTATTGTAGCAGTGGGCTTGCAGAAAGACGAATGGCAGGGGGAGGTTGGGGGTTCCTTCCTAGAACTGCTGTCCCAGGGGCATTTGTCAGATTAACAAGCTTATTGGGGACAATGTGTGGAATAGTTGTGATCAGCCTGTTGTTCATTGATATTTGATTGCTTTGGGGGAGGGTTTCAAATTCAGCTAGCCATGGCCGATCCATCGGAGAGGTTACAGGATCTTCTTATTCTTGTCTATATAGTTGGTGCACGAGAAGAGTTTAAACCTATTGATCAAAAATTAGCGGAAAGAATATGAAGTACCCATGGTACTTGTGAGATGAACTCATTTTTTGTCTTCAAAGAAAAATGTAAATAATTGGAGATTTACTAGGATTCCTGTGGAATGAACAAATGTAAGAATCGCAGATAGGCATTTAAACCCACCCACTTAAATTTATGAGAGTAAATACCACTGGATCTTCCTCCCAAGTAAGTGTAATGGGAAAACTCCTCAATAGGCAAATGCATCCACATTATGCACACTGCCAGTTCATGCTCCCATTCATCTAGGAACCATTTATCTGAAGAAAAGAGCATTACAAAAAAAGTCCACTTTAGGAATCCAATCGCTCAGCAAAATTGCTGCCGTGAATTGAAATGCCTTAAATATTTGATAATGCTGTATCTTGGTAATGGCCCCTTCCTAATAAAAAGCCCAGTGCATAGGGAAGGAGAGATGAACTTTTCTTGTAATTAAACCGCCGGTGAATAACTTATCTCAGTCTCCTCAATACCTGTTTGCAAAACCATTGAGTAAAAGAAGAAGAAGAAGAAGAAGAAGAAGAAGAAGAAGAAGAAAAAAAAGACCAGCTGAAACCCAGACCGAAGGTCCTTTCTTCCAGCCTGAGCAACAGGAAGGTTTCATGGCCTGTCAATCACAGCACCAGCAAGCTCTTCTTCTTTTAAAGCACTTCAATTTTTCAAGCTGTTGGAGGGATTGCCATAGATCCTGGGGGCATAGGCCTGAAAGCGAGATCGTAATTCAGCAGTAGGAGGTCTGCTTATCTCACTCAGCAGTGAGCTGGCAGAGGACAAGAGCCCAGACTTTGTTTATGAAAGCAATAAATAGCATGCCTGTTTTGTGGCCTACCTAGTTATAAGGCTGATTGGCTGGGACACGCTGGCAAAAGTCTGAGGGGGTGTGTGCATGCGCAAGTAGAAAGCGTCGCTGTGCCTTTTTGTAAAACTCTCCCTTTCTTGCAGCTACAGCCTCTTGATCTCTTTGTTAAACTGTGCTTTTTAAAAGGGCCCATTGTCATTCAGGAAATGCCACTCCATTACTGCGGGGAGGGAGGGAGGGAGTGAGAGGTGGCATTCAGCGACTTGGTTAGCAACTGTGTGCAGGGGGGGGGGAGGGCGAGGACAACTCTCCCTCTCTTTCATCGGAAAAGAGAAGAAGTGCTTCAAAGTTCTTTTTGATAACATTCCATTTTGGGATGAGAATCATTGTCGTTGTGCTTGTTCGTCAAGGGTTCTCAGTCGCTTTAGAGGATGCACACTTACGCTGTTGCGCTGGCGGCACCTTGTAATTATATTAAACTAAAATCAAAGGTATAAATACATATGCAGGAAACAGGAGCAGAGGTTGAACTTCCTTCTTGGTGTGACTCGGCACTGGCTTGGTGGGCAAAATCTCACTGTACAGACTGTATGTAGGGGAGTTAACTATTTTCAGATAAAGCTGGATAGAGGAATTAAGTCTTTCGCTACTACATCTAGCTATGATCCTTGCATCTTGGAACAGACAGGAGGAGGAGAAATTCAGATAGGTATTTTATGGAGCCAATGGCACCCCTCAGCCAGGCTCACTACGGGTCGTAAAGGATTCTTCTGTTCCTTACATATTCAGGCAGGAATTACCACTCTTCTCCAGATGACAGAGATTAGTTCCCTTGGAGAACATGGATGCTTAGGCGGGTAGACTCTATGGCCCTGAACCTCAAGATCCCTACCCTTCCCAGACTCCATCCCTGAATCTCCAGGAGTTTCCTGTGTCTGGCAACTCTTCCTCCCATCTCCCACCATTGATCAGGGGGGATCTGGCAGCCCTATATTCTGGTGACTTGCAGAATAAGTGTTCCTAAAGGTAAAGGTATCCCCTGTGCAAGCGCCGGGTCATGTCTGACCCTTGGGGTGATGCCATCTAGCGTTTTCATGGCAGACTCAATATGGGGTGGTTTGCCAGTGCCTTCCCCAGTCATTACCGTTTCCCTCCCCCCCCCAGCAAGCTGGGTGCTCATTTTACCGACTTCGGAAGGATGGAAGGCTGAGTCAACCTTGAGCCGGCTGCTGGGATTGAACTCCCAGCCTCATGGACAGAGCTTTCAGACTGCATGCCTGCTGCCTTACCACTCTGCGCCACAGGAGGCACAAGTGTTCCTAAGAACACCTAATTATCCCCCTTGAGGTGCTGGGTAAGGAGGTGGTGCCGCCAGCTAAATTTTAGTAATTGTGGGGTTTTAAATGTTTTTAAATTTTATCTCTGTGGGTTTTTATGATTTGATCGTAACCCACTGTTGAGATGGTCTTAATAGCAGCAGGATATAAATTTTTAAAAATACATAAAAATAAACACTTTTCTGAGAGTAAGGCCTATAGAACACATGAAGGTGATTCTCAGGAGACCTGTTTATGGTTGCTCTCTTGCTGCCTTCCAGGCCACTAGTACACAGTTTAATGGCACTTAAAGTATCTTTAGTAAAATGCCTTTGAACAACATCGTTCAACCATTGTTAAGAGGAATTCATGGACGTTCACAGATATGGCTGCTTCGCCAGCTGCAGTTCTAAATGCTTCCTTCATCTCGCACACATTAAACAATTTCTTGAAAGAAACTTGTGAAAATAAACAAGAAGAAAGAAACATGTCGCTTACCGTTGGTAGGGATTTGTATCACTGACTGTTTAAATGTTCCTTGAAATGTTTTCATCTTTTTGTGGGATACGCAGAAAGGGGGAGAACGATAATGGTACAAGGTATTATCTTGTTATCTTCATTTAAGTAAACACTTGAAGATAAATATTATTAATTCCATCTGCTAATCGAGGATGTAATCTGTTATGCATTTTGAAGGCTCTTATGAATTTAGTCAAGTAAATATTACCATTTTCCCTTGGACCACACATTATTTCATTCCTGACACGTACAATTATCTGAAGGCTTCCTTAACTGTTCTGAGATATGAGATAGATTTTGTTACTTATTTATAAAATACAATTAAGAGTAACCAGTCAGACGATGAAGAATTTCTATGATTTATTACCAGTTAAATAGAAGCCCAAGCAACCAAACAGCCACAGAAAAAAATATCTTACCAGCTGTTGTTTAACATCATTACCAAGGGCTGCTTTCCCTTCCTGTTTCAGATACTCTATAAAACATCGGCATGGCCAGAGGCATGAGCCCTTGGCAGCCAAATAAGAGGCAAGAGCCCAAGGGCTCTCGGTCCTTTGGGTTGCTTGAATCCTGTGTCTTTAAACAAGCCATGCAACGTGTCCAACAACTATATCCCAGGAAAGTTCAGTTTGTTGACAAGTTTACTGGTTTCTAGGTACTGTGTTTATTCTAAGCCATATTAGGTCCCTCCAGAGAGAGAAGCAGGACATAATGGCCATTCACTGGTAATATGGCGTGGTTCATAGTCACATATCAACTCCAATATAGTAAACTGAACTCACAGTCTTCCAATTCCCAGCACTCTGCTCTTCTTGTTTCCTAACCATTGGACTAGCAGCTCCCAACCAGCCATAAAAAAATATTCCAGAGAAAGTGTGGTTGATTAGAGATAGAGACTCCACACAGGTAATATAGATAAACACATCTTGAACAAGATGGGGGTACCCATCCTGGATAGGAAGGACCACGTATAACCACAAATGGTCCTGTCCTCTGGTTCAGAAAGGGGTCAGAAAGGCTCATTTGCTGGAGTAGACAAGGGATTTAAACTTACAAGGAAAGTTCCTCATATGCTGCTGCCCTGGGGGCGGAGGGGGCAAGAGCAACTAGAGACAAGCCCAGCAGAACTGCCAATGATTCAAGGGGCCTTTGGCTTAGACCCTCCATGGCAACGATGATCAAGTCAGGTTGGTACTTCCCACACTGCCCCTGGTTGGAGGCAATGAGTGAACCAATGTCCATCCTTCAGCGCTGACAGAGAAAAAGAGTAATAGTCAAAGAACAGCTCAAATGTCCACAGAGCACAGTGCGGTACTACACACCATAAAATATTGGTATAAGCTCTGGTTTGATAACTGCACACCCACTTTTTATGGATCTTTAAATAAATATTTGTTCTCTTTTTCAGATTCAGTAATTCTATTGCCACTTATTTTGTGTTCTGATGATTTTAAAGGGAGACAATCCTTCATGATTTAGGCTTCCTAGCAAGGAATAAAGAGGAAGGTAACTTTACAAAAGAATTGTGTTAGTTGTTTGCAAGTTGACCTACATTGGTAGTTTTTTGACTTGACAATGAAACATTGCCTCAACAAAAGGAAGAGTTGGTTTACTTTCACCAGATCAATTTTTACCAGGAACGTTGTTAATCTAATTAAATTAATGAGATTTGTTCATGATGAATAATTCTATACCGTTTGTGCTTTGGTTTTATTTGTGTTTTGGTGCTTGCTTCAGCAGCACCTATACTAAAATTGGAGAGATACGGAGAAGATTATCATGGCACCCGCAACAGGGTTTTATTTGCGTTTTACAAGCAGCATACTTGTAGGTAGGCCCATTTCACCTATCGGCTTAATAAAACAAGAGAAGCATTTAGCATTCTGGAACCCATCATCTGTTGGGTTCCTGTTAAAAAAAAAAAGTTGTCTTTGTAGCAGTTGGTCCTTGAGCGAAAACGTCTGCAAAAATCCTCCAGCACAGAGCACCATTGTGGGCTGCAGGCCCTTTGAAAAACCCTGGTGTGCGGAATATTAACACCATTTCACACATTCCCAAGATGCATGCAATTACCGCAGGGAGAGGAGCTGGGAATGTGAGGTCTCGGGGGCTTAGATAATGACATAAAATAAATTGCAACGATTACCCATGTATTTTTCCAAGAGACGTGTTATTTAAATCCTATCTGGCCCTTCCAGAATGAAAGACAGAGGAATGTCCACTTTATGAAATTGCTATTAATGTGTGACCTAGAGTTGAAGACAAGGTTAATTATGGGTTTTTAACAGAAGTTTCATTTTGGCTTAATATCAGTGCCTGGCTCTTAAATATTGAAGTAAGTTACATTTTTCAGGGACAATTGCCTTTGAATGAAGAATGACAGGGCTCTGATCTTTGCTGACCCTTACAACTCCCACTGTGTAATCCATAGCAACTATGTTTCTAAGGCAACCGGAGAACACGTCGTAGAAATAGGATAAAACCATGAAATCTGATGTCATACTTTCTACGGGATACAAAATGGAAAGTAATCTTTTAAAGCAGGCTTATTAAATATTTGACCCGTTGTACGAAAATGATGAGATGGTATGGGTTTAACAGAGATCCCAATCCGTAATGCTCAAAAACTAGGAGAGAGAGAGAACGACGGTGAGTTAGTAAAACAATTGTAAACATGTTTATGATTGACATTTGTGTGATTTCAGACTCAAGTGGCTAGTGAAGTGTGCTGACCAGAGGGATAGCCTTCTCCTTGAGCGTATTACTACGGGATCAAGTCTCTTTCTTCTATCCTTCTTTCTTAGAAAAGAGTGGAAAAGTTAGTTCTGAACATGAACAACGCATGAGGATCAACCTGCCAAAGTAGTCAAACATCAAATAAGATAGGAAGGACATACATGCAGTAATGCCAGCATGGTATAGTGGTGAAGAGCTGTGGCTTCTAATCTTGGGAGCTGGGTTTGATTCCCTGCTCTTCCACAGGCAGCCGGCTGAAGGGTTCTTCACAGCCCTGATAGTGCTGTTTTCACAAAGCAGTAATGTCAGGGCTTCTTTGAGCATCACCTACCTCACAGGATGTCTGCTGTGGGGAAAGGAAGACGATTGGAAGCCACTTTGAGACTACTTCGGGCAATGAAAAGCGAGGAATAAAAACCAACTCTTCTTCTTCTTCTTAATGAGAACTGTTGAGGCTGTAGTAGAATACATTTACAACATGTGAAATAAAGAGATGTGATATATTGCTTCTGAAATAGAGATGTCACTGATCCTTCCTCAAATATTAATCCTTCCCCAAGTTAATATTAATTTTGCACCAACCCTCTTCAAAGATTTATACATATGGCCCATCTCCTTAGGTCATTGTAAGAAGACAGGACTCACTGACAAAGTCAATAATGCTAGGAAAAGTGAAAGGCAGCAGGAGAAGAAGAAGACCCAGCATGAGATGGACTGACTCAATCAAGAAAGCTACAATCCTCAGTTTGCAAGACCCGAGCAAGGCTGTTAACAATAGGATCATTTGGAGATCATTTATTCCTAAGGTTGCCATGTCAGGAGGAATTTGACAGCATTTAACACATACACATCCCCCCCCCCTCCATTAATGAGTGTGTTTTCTTGGTCCCATGCCTTTACTGGCCCAGAAATTTGTTCCACAACTTCTCAATTCAGGCTTGTCCAATAGTTTTAAATCTGAAATGGGGGGCAGCAGAGCTAGTGTGAGGAGCAGGAACTGAAGGGGAGAAATGAAATCCCCCCCCCTTGAGTCCTTGCAGATGTCCTTCTTTTGAATTTCTAATAGCATATGGCCTATAGTAAAACTTGAGAGAAAATAAACTTTTAAAGCCTGTTCTTGTTTCATGATTTATTATCAGAACGCTGAAAGAAACGAACACCATGAATTCCTTACACTTAGGATCCAATGAGTTAAATTATTCAACTGTACAAATTATACAGCCGGCAGGGTAGGGAATAGGCCACTGCTGTGTAAGTACATGCCTCACACAACCTTTATGCAGGGTAGTGGCTGCCAAGATATAATGCATGGTTCACTAACAGACTGCAAAATCCTGAATGCGATTACACTGGCAATCATTCTAGTTCTGCCCCTACCTCTTCAAAGACTCTGGGATGGTCTGGGTGAGCCCACCTGCCAGTCAAGATAGACAGCCTGTAAGTGCTGGATCAGGCTCCCAAAAAAGAACCTGTGGAGGAAAAGTGATGTCACATTACAAAAATAGATTACTGGGATTTATTAGTAGGCAAGTACCCAAACTGATTACAAATGCACTCTTAAGTGGTGATGCTATCCCATGCAAACAATGAAGCAGGTGTGGAAATGTTTCCAAACTACCATTGAATACAGTAAGATCTTGCTATAATTTATTTTATTTTTATCTATACTTGGATTTATGTGACCGCTCCTTCCGGCATAGCTACCTCCTTGGAGCAGCTACATAATAATTTTAAAACATTAAGAATTGGAGACTATTGATAAATGTCATCCCCACATTAAAAACTGCCCTTGAAGTAACCCATACCTTCGTAAGTAATTTGATTTTCAGCATGGGAGGGGATGGGGCTAATATCTGAGACCCTCCAGGCTTTTTGGAATCCTGACCAGTACAATTAACATATACACACACACAAATTAATTCTAATGCTAAATTACAGAGATAATTTTTTTTTAAATAATTCCAGAGATATATTTCCAGTATGGTACCACCTAACCAATTGCTGCTCAGTGGTCTCAATGTTTTAATACTTAAATGTACCAAGTTGTTTCGTATATGTTCTTTGACTGGCTTTAATTGCATTCTAGTATTAATTATTGTATTAGCTGAAAAGCTGGAAAGTATCTAAATGTCTAAACATATTTTGGTTTACATTTCCTGTTTGTTTCTCTTGAACAATTCTCTCAAGTACAATTTGACTGTTCTGAAGAACATATTAGTAGTGGAAGAGGGCAGCAAGGAAGTACACTGTTCTGTGTTACTTTGAAATCTGTTGCCATTGTCTTGATTGATTGATTTTTCGATTTATGGCCCACCACTCCTGCAAGCGGCTGTATGAAATACATATAGGCCTATTATGCACGGTGGCTGTGCCAGGCTGCCACCAGTTCTGTGCAGGAAGTTTACGTAGCTGCTGTTCTTCCCACTTTGGACACTGAAATTAGTTGACAAGAAAAATCAATAAAGTCACCTATAAAATACACTAGAAGTAGTAACCTAGAAGAGTCTTCTGGGATACAGTCTTCTGGGAAAAGTTAACTATAAAGGTTTTATAGTTAATTTTTCTTTGGCCAAATGTCAGAGAAAGGCTGTTCTATCTCATGGCAGCCAGTTCTCACATACCTTACCACAGGCTTGCTGCAGCCATGCTGTTTAAAGGGGACACCAGCAGGCCTTGTGAGCCCCAGAACAATGATTAGAAAAGTGCTGCGTGCCTCTTGTGGTGCACAGTGGTAAGGCAGCAGACATGCAGTCTGAAAGCTTTGCCCATGAGGCTGGGAGTTCAATCCCAGCAGCCGGCTCAAGGTTGACTCAGCCTTCCATCCTTCCGAGGTCGGTAAAATGAGTACCCAGCTTGCTGGGGGGTAAACGGTAATGACTGGGGAAGGCACTGGCAAACCACTCTGTATTGAGTCTGCCATGAAAACGCTAGAGGGCGTCACCCCAAGGGTCAGACATGACTCAGTGCTTGCACAAGGCATACCTTTACCTTTATATTTCAAAACCCACATTTGCAGAATGGAGATTTAATTCTAAAGTTTAATTCCTGCCTCCTGTATTTAGATTCTGCTTTCTCCTTCTTCATATTTTGGCCTCAAATTATATTTTTACCCTCTAGTTTTGTTTTGTTTTTTTGCAAAATAAATTTAGTAGATGGCCTGATGGGTAGGTCTGAGTTACATTTTTATCATAAGTTTGGTGTAGCAATTAAGATTTGATGGCCTGTCACATACAGGCAGTCAGAAACATAATTGGCTCTAATTAAAAAGAAAGAAAAAGAATAATAACAATCTTGCCGTGAAAGTAGCCAAAGAAAACAAGTGAAGGGGATGAAAGGTTAAAATCTTAGTCAACTGCTTTTCCTCAGGAAATCCTGCAGTTTCAACAATAAAGGAAACACACAAGGGAATCATTTGCCTATGTTAAAAAAAAAAAAAACTTCCTGGACAGGTATTCAACACAAGGCTGCATTTTATACACATTCACTTCAAATACCTTGACACAATCTGTTCAAACTGTACCTAATTTTGCCTGGAGGTGAGAGGAATTTGACCTGGAGGTGAGAGGAATATACACAGATACACACAGAACCAGCAATCTGTGGAGGAATTGCATGTGAAGAAATTGCACTGGATGCTAAAAGAAGATTATGGGGAGACCAAGACATCTTAGAGACTGAAGCATAAACTCCATATGCTGGTAAAATTATAACCATATACTAAATAATATACCGTATTTGCCGGCGTATAAGACGACTAGGCGTATAAGACGACCCCCCAACATTTCCACTCAAAATATAGAGTTTGGTTCATTACATTATGGGCCACTATGGGCAGCTATGTCTATCCCAACTGAAGTGCACCCGGTGTATAGGACGACCCCCCCCCCCACTTGGAGGCATGTTTTTCAGGGGGGGAAAGTAGTCTTTTACGCCAGCAAATACTGTACAATGTTCTGGGATGTAAAATCATACCCCAAAATCTTCAGGCCAAGGCAGATTATCAGTCCCATTCTGGCACTGAGGAATCTAATTCTTGATATGCATCTTTTCCTACTTTCTAGGTTTTTGATAAATATGCAGCCAAACTGGGAGGGTGTGGAGCAGTAATATGGTAGCTGTATACAGCATTCTAAATGAGGCCATGCCATCCGTTGATACAGGGGCATTATAATATTGGCCATTTTATTTTCAATCCCTTTCTTAATAATCCCTCACATAGATTTTGCCTTTTTCACTGCTGCAGCACATTGGGTTGACACTTTCATTGAGCTATCTACTGCTGCCCCAAGATCGTTTCCCCTCTCATCTCACCAAGTTCAAATCCAATTAGCCTATACTTGAAACTGGAATATTTTGTCCTAATGTTCATCATGTGTCAGGGTCCTGAGCACTGCCCAGACTGACTGGGCTCTCCACCACTGAGGTGGCGGGGAGGAACAGCTGGAGGAGACTGTGTGGTCTCAAAATGGGTGGGGCTGTCAGCAATGGGCACCCCTACTCCCTGGACCTGGGGTAGTTGCCTCACTACCCGCAGGTTCTCCTTCCTCCCTGACCTCCATCACTCCTCTCCTTTTCACCCTTCTGCCACTCCCTAAGATCACCCCCTGAGCACAGAAAGGATTCATGTCCAAGTTCCCCCACCTGTCCCTTGGTGGGCCTTCCAGATGTTGTAGGGGTGGCTGAGGGAGCATCAGGATGCCATCCAGGAGTGGGAGGGGATCTGTGGTTGAGTCAGGGCACCTTGCCCCCAACATCACCTTACGTTTACCAACATTCAGCTTCATTTCCTACATTGTCATCCAGTTTGTGGGGGTCCTCTTGGAGTTCTTCACAGTCAGGCTTGGTTTTCACCATCCAGAATAATTTAGTGTCATCTGTAAACTTGGTCACTACACTAGTTACTCCTAGTTCCAGATTTTTGATGAATCCATTAAATAGTACCAGCCCCAATATCAGCCCTTGTGGGATCCTACTGCTTGCTTCCCTCCATTGTAAGAACTGTGTATTGATTCCTAGGGTTGTTTGCAAGAGTGTAGTGCTTTTCGGAGGGTGAATCCACTTTTCCCGATTTCCCTAGAAGCACTACAGCGAATTGCTTTTCGCAGAACTGTTGCAGGAGTGTTGCAGATTGTGTACGATGTCTTGCGGAACTGCAAATTAGTAGCGTTTCCAATTTGCAAGCCTTCTGCTACATTAAAGTTGTGCGGAATGGACCCTAATCTTTGCTTCCTGTCATTTAACCAATTTTAATCTATAGGATAACTTGTCCTTTTATCCCATGACTGAAAAGTCTACTTAAGAGTCTTTGCTGAGGTACCTTCCCAAAAGCTTTTTGAAAGCCCAGGTCACCATTGTCTACATGATTGTTCACTTTCTCAAATAACTCCAAAAGGTTGGGGAGGCAGAACTTCCCTTTGCAGAAGCCATGCTGATTTTCTCTCAGCAGGCCTTGTCCCTCTATGTGCCTAACAATTCCATCTTTGATTGCAGTTTCTACTATTTTGCCTGGTGCAGTCATTAGATTGACTGGCCTGTGATTTTCTGGTTCCCTTCTGGATGCCTTTTTAAAAACTGGCATTGTTACATCCTTCCATAACACCGTAAATAAATACAAAGTAGAAGAAAGCACAGACCAGGAAAAGATATGAACAAACCCCACTGAAAAGACACTTTAATTAACTACCAAAGTATCAAAGAATGTATTCATTCCTCAAAAGTATCACAGAAAGAGCGCTCCCTGGCTAATACTGACAAAGTGAAATTAATTACTCATTGCCAAAATGTAAAGACAAATCTTGTCTATAGCTGATTCCAAATCCTAGTTCACAAAAAAAAATCCTATCACACTCAGTGGTGTCTCATTGTTTAACATCTGTGGAGGAGAGTTTAAAGCAATGTCTTTTTAAAAATTCAATACAGACTGTTACAATAACCCTTGCTTTCCTCTGGGCATCTGTTGCTTTCCTACTCTCTGTTTTAATAGGATTTTTATAGGTGCTGAAGAGATAAATTTATAGCTCTAGGGTTCCTCTGCAACCTCTTGGGCTTTGCACAAGAGAGAGAGAGAAAATAGAGTGTTTTTCCAGTCTTAGCCAGAACTGACAGCACGAAAGGAGCTACCAGTCAGAAACCTGATTTTGTAGGCCTTGCTACCTGTAGGGCATTGCAGGACAGTAGAATCAGCCTTCTCATCTTCATAGAGAGAAAAGGTATAAGTTCCTTGCATACAGTGCTGTGATACGCACAAGCTGACCTGAGGCAAGTCAGTATCTCACTTCTCTCTAATAGTGACAACGTGCTGCAGAGAAACTGGTAGAAAACACACAAAAGAAACCAAATAAAATAAGACAGGGACAGGAACTGGAGAAACACACAGTTAGTTCCAGATGTACAACTGGATCTTGTTTTTCCTCAGACAACTCTCACAAGTGACAAAATGAGGAAGACAATGTATTTTCCCTTGAATTATGTGGAGAGGGGAGACAATTCAAATATTGAAGTATTTGAAGTATTCCCCCTTCTTGGTGTCTCCAAAAAGGCACCTTAGGTCATTTCCACATAGCTATTCCAGTTCTAAAAGATGATCAAGAAGAAACCCAGGAAAATACAGGCAACTTGAGCTGTGCTCACTTCAGCAGCATATATACTAAAATTGGAACAATACAGAGAAGATTAGTACAAAGTTTCCGGCATGTCAACCACACAAACTTTCAGACAGTTTGTGGAGACTTGCGTCAGTTTATAAAAGGATACATTTCCCGACTGACCTTTTCCGCACCAGACGTGCTGCGCCAGGCCGTTGCTGTGTGTTTTGGAGCGGCACGTTGTTCTGCCTCTTCCTGAACCCTTGTGGGGAGGCATTTCCACCACTGGACCTGGACCACCCTGGATTTGTGCCTGCAGATGACATAGGCCCCAATGGTGCCCATGCCAAGGAAGGGAATGCAGAAGAATCCACGTTCCCTTGCCATGGGGTAACGGGGGCCCCCAGGCTGGCCCCAATGTCCTCTGGAAACAGGCATTAGCCATGCAACCAGACAAGTTCTGGCTCAGGCCAAAGTCCTCATGAGGAGGTCACAGAATGTCTCCACTCAAACAAAATGTTTACCAAACTTCAAAGCAATAGGAGAGGGCAGAATTCTCCAGCTTTGGGAACACCTTTGTCAGTTTCAAAGTCCCCCCCCCCCACAACCTTTCTACATTTTATTTTCCCATTTTCTTGCACAGGGCTTGCACCCTCGCTTGGATTTGCTGTAATTCTGTGCTTTTAATTCAATCCTTTTAAGGGGGCTTGAACTGGTTAGTTGGCTCAGTTCAGGGCATTTTTGTTCTGTTTGGGGCCACCCCAACCCCTGAACCAAACTGGAGTTTTCAGGGTCATGCCCATCCCTAGAGATGACCCCTGTCAGTGAATAGAGCACCAGTATGAGAGGCCAAAGTGAGATGATTGTATGCATAGGTTCTGGATAGGCAGAAAATATTGCAAACCAACAAGTGATGTGTCAGTTGTCAAGTCTGCATTAGGTAAAGGACAGCATGTATAGCATTTCCAAATATGAGAGTATGGAATAAGAAGAAACAAACATGAAGACACAAAAAATAGAAACAACCAATATTTTCCAACAAAGAATGAAGTAGAAGCAAAAAGAGGCTACATATTGGGCCAAGGAACCTGTATTCACTGATCTTTTTTCCATTTGTTTACCTTTTAAAAAGAGAAAAGCACAATGGATTATGCGTGAACTCTCTTTCCTCTTATTATTAGTGACATTTTTCCTGTGTGAAATTGCTTTTTAACATGATTTTTCATTCTGTCTGTAGTGGGTTTCATTCACCTTCTATATAGACCTGGATATTACAGCAGATAGTTACGTAATCTTCAGATCATGCCCAAATGCTGCTTTCTGTTCTGTTTCATTGACTAGGAACTGAGGCTGAGATATAGCAGCTTTCCCAAAGCTAGTCATTAAGTTCATGGATGATCTTTGGATCAAGGCCTCCATAGTCTAGATCAAAGGCTTTGCCCTGGCTCATTTTCTACTATGTTCAAGACAGTTTTAAGTCAGAGTGACTCAAGTTTGCAGCTTCGTTCCTATTCTATTCCTTTGTTCGACCAAAGATCTTCTTTTTGAATATCAGACTCAGAACAATTGTAATGCTCCATGTGCCGAAAGAAATTTGTGTATGTAAATAGCCTCTTGCAATATTTCTCCCATGGGGGAGTTGGCAAACCTACTTCCCCAGAAGACAGATGTGTCTGGCGAAAGGGATTAGCCTTGAGTGTACTTTGCATGGACATGTGGGGAAATGAAGACAGTGGCAAGGTTTTTTTTTTTTTTAAATGAAATTCAGTATCCTTACCTGGAAACTCAAAGGAGGTGCTACATTCTCTTTTCTGTCAATCAAGTATTAGGCAGGCAGGATGTGGAAGCAAAGGTACAATTGTTCCTTTTGTGCCACAGTAAAGGATTTGAATATTCCAGCAAACTGGAACTAAGCTAAAGAGAAAACTGTGTTTGCAAGAAAAATAATTTGGACTAGGGACTAGGGAAGAGATTATCAATCACAGAATGGAAGTGACCCATCCCAGTTGCTCTGTTTTATAATTTAAGCGTGTTGCCTTTGGACTAAAAAAAACCTGTAATGACTTTCCATCTGATATTGAACCGTTTCCACATCTGAGAGTGACATGTCACAAAGACTGTGTAGCATAGGTGTAGCATGGAAGTCCACTTGCACTACCACGGTTACACTGCACACTACCAAATCTTGACCATATCTTGTTGGCCCTGTCTAGCAGGCAGGCCATGCTGAGACCAATGGAATTCCCCAATCAAACGTGACGCCAAGGGTTGTGTGTTGCTGCAATATTTCGTTCTCTGTGCTCATTTCCACACCCTGCTCTGAACTAAAAAAGCCATTTCTTGTTGATGGTACCCATGTCAATAGGCACAGATATTCTTTCCATGATATCATCTGTTTGTTTGCTTTCTTGATTTTGTGCCATAGTGTAGTAAAACTCTTTTTGGCACACCACCAATTCAACATCTACATGGTTTTGTCCCACGATATGGTTGCAAGCCATATTCTCTGACAAATTTGCTGAAACTAAACAAGACTGGGTTTTTTCAGTGCTTGGATGGGAGACCACCTGAGGATCCTATAGTATAGACAATGTGGAGGTCCATGATGAAAGAAAAGTGAGATACAGACGTAAAGAGCATATGCGGCTCTTTCCCACAATACTGGCAGGCAAGAACAGGGCAATGCATGTTATAATGGCATCAGAAATCAGTGTCAGTTCAGGCCATAGCAATTCCATGTTCTTTGTAATGTGGTTCTTCCCTAAAAGGTGTTACAACCATTGTTGTGTTATTTATGTATGAACCAGGGACCGCATCATTCATGCTTTTCACCACTTCACAGAGCAGTTTTATACAATATCAAGTTGGCCCTCAGTTGAGTGGCACAGTAGAACGGGTACAAATAATTTTGTGTGCAAACAGTGCTTTCAGGATATGCTTTGTCAGACTTCATGGTTTTGAAAGCAAAATATGGAATATCATAAAGTTATAGGGCAGGATGACAATAGATGTCACAAACTGGATTTATGCTTGCAAGCACACAAGTGCTTCATTGTATTTATGCTTCTGCTGATTTGGGCTGTGTACAGTTTTTTTCCCCTACAGCTTTACTTTTTCCCCTACAGCTTTACTTCCAAAACTTCAACGTTCTTTCTTTCTTTCTTTCTTTCTTTCTTTCTTTCTTTCTTTCTTTCTTTCTTTCTTTCTTTCTTTCTTTCTTTCTTTCTTTCTTTCTTTTGGTGTACCCATCTGACATTATCCTTTGCTCATGCTTTCCCCATCCTTCGTGTGCCTTTCTCAAATCTGGAACACAGCCCCAGCATGGTAGCAAGCTGCCTGGATAGAAAGGTGCACGTTTTAGGAGATCCTGCTCACCCCGACATTACTTCCCGTCAACAGTAACATCTTCTGCCCTATGTGTTGAAGAAGGGTGGCGTTCTATCCCTTCTCTCCTCTAGAGTAATCATCTCAGGTCCATGTAGCCTGCTCTGCTGTCACACAGTTAAGAGAGAGAGGGGCAGGCCAACCATGTCCGCTAGGTAGGCTAGTCATCTTTGGGGGGAATCACCATCACCACCACCTTCGAAGGTGAGGAAGTTGTGTAGAACTCAGGTGAGCAATCTGAAGGGTGAAAAGGTGAGCAGGGCTTAGTAGTACTTGGAGCATTGTACCATATTTCTTTATGACAATTCACCTGATGCAAGTCCTTCATACCTACTGAGCTACTGAGTGTGTTCTTTGTATTGTCTAGGCCAGGGGTAGTCAAACTGCGGCCCTCCAGATGTCCATGGACTACAATTCCCATGTAGTCCCATGGACTACAATTCCCATTCCCAGCGGTTGCTGGCAGGGGCTCATGGGAATTGTAGTCCATGGACATCTGGAGGGCCGCAGTTTGACTACCCCTGGTCTAGGCCCTTTCCTTTTGCACTGTATTTATAATATTCTGTGTTAAATCTGTGGGCGAAGTAACACGGAAACACTAGAAGGTGATCGTGGAAAATGTGCCATCAGCACATTTCCTCGCCCTCTCCGGCATCTTCGCTGGCATAGGAAGAAATAAAGCTGAACAAAATGGGATTTGTTTTGTATTTGGTAGAAAAACATGGACATGTCCCTTCAATAAGTTTAGGCCTCACTCCTATAGCACACAGAATACAGGGACCTTTTACACTGACAAGTTTCCCTATTCAAATGGGTAGCCGTGTTGGTCTGAAGTAGCACAATACAATCAGAGTCCAGTAGCACCTTTAAGACCAACAAAGATTTATTCAAGGCGTGAGCTTTCGAGTGCAAGCCTTGAATAAATCTTTGTTGGTCTTAAAGTTGCTACTGGACTCTGATTTTATTAAGTTTCCATATTCTTTTTTTTAATGTTTGTGTCTGTGGCAAATTTTTGGAATCTGGGTCTCAATTTATTTTGGTTTTCCCCCCTATATCACGATACGATCCATTATTATTGTGAAATAATGGTGCATTATTTCATTTTTGGAATCTGGGTCTCAATTTATTTTGGTTTTCCCCCCTATATCACGATACGATCCATTATTATTGTGAAATAATGGTGCATTATTTCATGGCTGAAGCCCAATACAGATTTCTCCAAATGCCTGGGCTTCTTTCCTCACCCTCTGGTGAGTCATGCAGTATCTATGCGGTGCTGTATCCACCTCCCCCCCTTGAAATTCCATTATCTCTGGTAACCTCTCTGCCCTGCCCTTGTGACTGACTGACACCTCCGCTGTGTGGGGTTAGGCTACCTTCAGGCTTTCTCTTTGAGGGAGCCTTTGTAAACTCTCCCTTTAGAAGTTAAACAAGGCGTCACAATTATGAAGTAATCCAGGAACCTTTCTCCCCCCCCCCCTTTCTCTGTTTTAACTTCTTGAGAAAGGCTCTGTGCCAACTCAGCTTGAAAGAGATAAATTATAGGGGTTAAAGTGACCTGTGATTATCTGAATTGAATCTGACATGGATATACTGGAGTCTAAACATTATACTGGCCCTTGGCAGACTGTTAAGCTCTAGCAATTCAGCCAGCTGAGATTTTCCCTTTTTCCATCAGAATGATGACCCAGCTGAAATACTTATATTCTTACCCTTTGAGGAGCTGGAAGCTTTAGCTGATAATTTTGTCAGTAAAAAAAAACCAAAACAAAACCCAGCCATTTTCTCCAATCAGCTGATAACCTTAGTCAGCAATGGCCTCTCTCAATTAGCACTTTGCCTTGTAAAATTGGCCTGTGTAGAAGTTCCCATGAGCACTTGGGGAATTCAGTCAGAGTGAGCTGGACAGCCAAATATATGAAAATGATATTCTGGGCTTTTTAAAAAAGGAGAATATTGGACTATTTTTAAAGGGGAGAAATAAATCTGAAGAATGTGAACAATTGTTCCTTATGGAATATGAAAAAGGTACATATTGGATAGGTTTCACCGTGATTTTAACCCAAGTGCTCAAGTTTATTACGTTAAAGAAAAACTTACTGTATTTTGATCCAGCTACTGAAACAAAGGTTTGAAAGCACAGAGGAGGCAATGACAGATACTTAAAATGAGTGTCTTATTTAAGAATGTAATTAAAGCTCCGCCAGATCAGATCACTGGTGCATCTAGTCCAGAATCCTGTTTCACACAATGGCCAACCAGCTACTTGGAGGGTCAATGAACAGCATAGAGGCCCATGTCTTTCTCTGATGTTGCCTCCTAGTACTTGTTATTGCTAATGGGGCTGCATCTATACAAGAGCATTAAAATACAAGCCATTTTTATTTGCAGTCCAGTTCCTAGTAACGCGGAGAATGTGGTTTGCCTTTTTTAGAAGAAGAAGAAGAAGAGTTGGTTCTTATATGCCGCTTTTCCCTACCCGAAGGAGGCTCAAAGCGGCTTACAGTCGCCTTCCCATTCCTCCCCCCACAACAGACACCCTGTGGGGTGGGTGAGGCTGAGAGAGCCCTGATATCACTACCCGGTCAGAACAGTTTTATCAGTGCCGTGGCGAGCCCAAGGTCCCCCAGCTGGCTGCATGTGGGGGAGCGCAGAATCGAACCTGGCATGCCAGATTACAAGTCCGCACTCCTAACCACTACACCAAACTGGCTCTCTACACTGGCTCACTACACCAAACTGGCTTTTATTGCTGCCACCCAGTAGAGTGAATCACGGGGTACTTTGGGAGGCATAGACCTCCTTTGGTCCACCCCAGTTCATCGGGCTCTACTAGTGCTATTTTGGGCCTTTCCAGCTGGGTTGGTCCCACTCAGATCTGCTGTCTCTTAATGAGGCTCCTGATCTGGGGAGTCCTTTTGTTCCCTCATCTGTACTCCCCTCCCCTGGTCAGGCTCCATCCATTTGACCTCCCGAGGCTGTGACCAAGTTTATAACTCACAAATAACCATTATAGTAATAATAAATTCAACTCTATTTCAAAAACTTCAAAACACATTGACATTTTTTAACTAGTATAATAACCAGGGTGGGTGTGTGGGAAGCTTATTGCTCGGCTGCTGTTAATTGCAGGCTGCTTCTTGCTCGGCTGCTGTGGGAGAAGAGGCCGGTTCGACCACAGGTGGCGCCTTTTAAGGCGCCATGTGCTCAAGACTCCTCCCCTCCACTGTAGGGCACACAAGCTGCACCCGCTCCCCCTGCCCTGACACTCCGCTGAGGAGCACCCTCCTCTTCTGCCTGCCCACCACCACGTTAATGGCCTTGCTAACATCGGCCGGCATCCCTGCCCAAACCCACTGATTTACCTCTACATCACCATTCCCTTTCCCTTAGATTGAAGTAGGAGATATCTCAAATGGAAGAGGCACCATTTATTTTAAATTATTACTGTAACTGTAAAGTTATTTCAAATTGTATACTATATATACCACTTGTATGTGTGCATTTTAAACATTGTGAGCTGCCCTGAGCTGTAGGGCAAGGCGGGATATAAATTCAATAAATTTAATTATAAATTAAATACATTTGTTGTGAGCCGCTGCAGGCCAGCTGGTACTGGGAGCAGCAGAATAAATAAATAAATTGATGGTGGTGGTGGTGGTGGTAGATACTGTGGCCTTGTTTTACTTCAGCCTGTAGTGATTTGGGTGTTTTTGTACTTTGTAAGTTGCTTTGAGTTCCATTCTCGGGGGGTGGATTAAAGGTATTTTTAAAACAAATAAATGACTTACTTACTGCCTAGAAAAGTTTTACTTGTTAAAATTCAAGGAGGGAAACAGCAATAATCTTCCTAAGAAATTAACTACACAATTTGAACCCTGGCATAGTAACTGTAAAAAGTGCATTTTCTTGTTCAGCAACAGGCTTTTAACTCTCCACTCGGTCTCCTGCAACTAACAGCAGATCAAATTCCTTATCATTCGATGAAACTGTCCCATGTTAAGGGCATCGCAGAGATAACCCAAATACTTTTTGCTTGCTTATTTGTCTGAGAATTTCTCAGTTGGAAGCTTCCACTGGGGGTGCCTGGGGAAATCAGACATTATCTTGGAAGCAGGGAGATGAAAGCTAGAAGCCAAAGGCTTCTGTTTTAGAACTATGATGTCGAAAGTGGTCATTGAGGGATCATCTAATCTGACCTTAGTTCAGCCCAAGCGATAACAATCTTCTAGCATCCTGTTTTGATTTGTACTCAGTGGTCAATGACTGATGTCCTTTTGATTTCCCCCCCTCCTGCTTGGAAATGCGTTCTGTGCTAATTAGTGGACTAATGCCACTGTCCTCAAAAGTGGCCTTCAGTTGTGCCCACAGCTTGTACCTGCCTTCTGTTCTCGTTTGCAGTTCTTCTCCCCCTTATTTTTAAGAATCATAAGCTGTCTTCAATCTGCTTCAAATGGGAAATACACTCAATAGTGACAGAGAACATATTCATCTTTCCAGCCAGTTCTTCCTTTCTTTGGGTAAGCATGGGGTGCCCATTAATATTTTGATTTGTTAGTTATTTATACCTTGATCTTCTCACCAGTGATGATCCAAAGCAGTCAACTGTCCTTTATCATCCTCAAGGTATGTTAAGCTAAGAAAGAATGACTGGTCCAAGGTCACCCAGTTTGCTTGATGTAGGAGTTGATATTCAAACTTGGGTCTTACAGATCTTAGTCTAGTATTGTAGCCACTACCACTCTCTTGCACTCCTGCTATATCACTTCTTACCCTCTACCTAGGGCTGTGAGCTTAGAGTTCTCCTGGAATTATAATTGATTCGCAAATGACAGAGACCAGCTTTCCTAAGTGAAATTATAACAAAGAAAAGAACACACAGTGTAGGAGTGAAACAAAGAGAAATACTATGTGGCCATTAATGCTAAACCAATAAACATCAAATAATTCATAAGCTTGTCTCAGTTTCTTCACTGAACGTATTTAATTGATTGCAGAATTCACTTGAACAAAAGAACATCTCGGTTTACACCTTCATCAGTTCAGTAGCAAAGTAAATCTATTAACAAACAATTAGCAACCTATACAAAATAGGGGGAAATTTACATAAATGTATAAGGATAAACAAAACAAAAAAACCCTCACCACTCAATTAAAATACAATCTGTTATTAAAAGACAATGGTTGAAAATATCCACTAAATTATACGGTGGCTGAAAACATCTAGATTATTGTTGTAACGTAAAAATAGTCACATGAACATGAAAATGCATAGAAGGATCTTCAAAAGAGGAGAGCTCCTTTGTTGCATCCCAAGAGGGTTGGTTTTATGGCCTTGTGACCCAGTTGGGCTCCCTCTCCAAACTCTTGCTTCCCTGGGATCTGCTCCCAAACCTTCAGGAATTTTTCCATCTGGAGTTGGCAATCACTGTTGGGCCTGTGCATTTGCGCTCAAGAATGTGGACTGAAGGCAAACAATATGGCTCAAGCTGTGAAACTAAGAGAGGACCCCCTGAATGGTACAGAGTACCCTAATACCTAAGCTACTCCAAGATCCTCGAAAAAAGATTATTAAAAAGTCCTTGATGGCAGGGCTCTTTTTAAAAAGGTCGCTGTGTTTGTAATGGACACGCAACACATTCAGATCGACATGCCAGGGTTTCCAGCCATCCTCTGTCAACAATCTGCCATGTCTTCGCCTTTAAGGAAGCTGTTAACATTGAGGTGAACTACTGACAGTTGTCAACTCTGCTAACAGAGGGGCGAGGGGAAAGTGTCCGAGAATTCGTGACGGGCGATTAAAACACGGAGAAAATAAAAGCAAGGGAGCTTGGACTGATGTTCTTCGCCTCCACCCGATGGGACCTCTGAGAAAGGTTCTTCAGAAGCACAAATGAATGCCTATGAGGAGAAAAGGAAAACATACAGAAGACTGACAGTGCATGATTCTTCTGAGTAAAATCCTAAAGTGTATTAGAGAAATGTCAGTATGTATTAAGAAGCAAACCACGCACAGATTGGCTTGGGGAAATAGGCAGCTATTTGTTTATTTAATTTGTTTATATCTCACCTGTCTCCCCCATGGGGGTCCAAATTGGCTAATATTGTTCTCCTCCATTTTATCCTCACGACAACCCTGTGAGGCAGGCTAGGCTAACAGTGTGTGGCTGGCCCAAGGTCATCCAGCAAGTTTCCATGGCATAAGTGGGGATTTGAACCTGAGTTTCCCAGATCCTAGTTAACACTCCAGTCCAGACTTTTTCAACTTGAGTTTCATGAAACCCTGGGTATTTTGTGGGTGGCAATTAATTAATTTTAATATATTTTTTTATTTTTTTACTAATTGGATAATATGATCATATATGGTAATGTTGATCCCTTCCTCCTCCCCAAATGGCCGATGATGGGCCTAGAGGGGGATGGGAAGGAGAGGGGCCCTGGTGTGCATGTATATAGCTATGCTTCCCAACTATATGCTGCTCATTCATGCCACTTCTGGGATTTCTCAAAGACTGAGGAATCTTTCAGGGAGTTGAGAGAGCCAGCGTGGTGTAGTGGTTAAGAGCGGCAGCTTCTAAACTGGCGATCTGGGTTTGATTCTCCACTCTTCCATATGCAGCCAGCTGGGTGACCTTGGGCTCATCACAACCCTGATAATGCTGTTCTGACTAAGCAGTCCTGTCAGAAGCTTTCTCAGCCTCACCTACCTCATAGGATCTCTGTTGTGGGGAGAGGAAGGGAAGCCGCTTTGAGACTCCTTCAGGCAGTGAAAAGCAGGGTATATAGACCAACTCTCCTTCTTCTTCATCATCATCATCATCATCATGCTGGCTATAGATATGGCCAGGAAGAACTCAAGGGCAGACAGCAAATCTGTAAGGATTGTTAAATACCCACATGCTGCATAGTAATGAGGTACAACTGCTGACCCTTTAGAAACTGGCTGTGCTGAACAACAACAACGACAGAAATTAAGCAGAGGAAGCTTTTCCCCCCGCAACTTATCTTCATGACAGGAAAAGCTGAATCCTGCTGTATTTCTCCCTATCAAGCTACTGCTGGAACCATAAAAACAAGGCTGTGTTTTTTTTTTTAAGTTTGCAGGCATATACCAGGGCGTGGGAAATGCCCTGTAAACAAGTGTTGCTATACAGCCACGTAAGGCACAGAGGCGAAAACCCCAGCAATACTTATGTGGGTCATTGCTTCATCCCCTCCGATAGATATCAGACAGGATGAATAACTGGAGATTGCAAAAGTAGCTCACATTATCATCTCTCCCATCTCCGGAGCTTTCCTTCAAGTCCTTCTTTCTGGTATTACTAGCAAAACAATCTCCACCTCCCTGTGAGAGAGACAGAGTAGGTAAGGCAATACCCTTTATTGGCCCAACTTCTCTCTCCCTTGTGGCAGAGCTATTAATCACTCACAGCATTGCAGGGTGGCCTTTGGAAACCACAATTGTCCTTCTCGCAGGAAGCCTTAAATCATCCCAGTCAACCGACATCAAGGCAAAATTACCTCAGTGCTGGAGACCGAACCCATGACCAAAATAAGCCCTGGTCCTACAAGGCCTGCATCCTGTTAAAATTTATTAATTCACTCCAGTCACAGCCTTAATCTGGGTAATGGCCAAAATGATCATATCAGGCCATCACAACATTAAACCCTCCCTTCTAAGCTCTCCCGTGATGTTTACCATCTGTTAAACATTGTAATTATATTGTATGTTATAGGCTCACACGCTGCCTATATGTATGTTCTGGTAATGCCTATTTCATTATATCTGAGGAAATGTGCATGCACATGAAAGGTTATACCTTGAATAAAACTTTATTGGTCTTAAAGGTGCCACTGGACTCAAACTTTGTTCTGCTGCTTTAGACCAAGACGGCTGCCCTTCTGAATCTTTCCTTAAAGAGCTGTGGTTTGATGATAGCAGATAGCACTGAGGAGGGGAGAAAGATCTTATAGCTGTTTTGGGTCACCACTGGGGAACCAAACAATTCATCTAAAGAAATAAATATAGTTCACACTGTAGGCTTGTAGCTGAAATATTTGGCTGGCTCTTTTAAATCAGTACCTCCCTCCCTTCTGCTTCTCCTTCTTACATACAGCTCAATCTCTCTTTTTGTTTCCTTTTCACCTCTCACATTCTTCCCTCTGGCTATTGTGTCATTCTGCTAAACCACCCATTCTTCCAGATGTCAACCTTTATTTCACAAATTCCCTTCCAGCTTCCTTGACAGATCAAAAGGTGTACAATACAGGGCATGATCTACCTCAGCCCAAACCCATCACAGGCTCTTCTCCAGAGAAGAGGTTATCATGGCCAGCTGCTGCCTGTCAGCCACTAAGGACCTATCTATGGTTCCACCTGAAGAGAAACGTTCAGACGTCTGAACAATACATGCTGCTTTCATGCAACAAAACCACTGCAAAGCTACTGTTGACAAATGGAGATTCAGGTGGGTCTGAAGCAGCAGAGCAATGTTGGAGTCCCGTGGCACCTTTAACAGAGTTTTATTCAAAGTATAAGCTTTCAGGTGCACACAATATTTCCTCAGATACAATGAAACTGAAGTTACATTTAGTCCATACAGAATGAAGATGTTTAACAGGTTCAAGGACCAAACAGGAATAAGCTTAGTTTATATGGTTAACATTTGTTTGGGCTTAATTCCAAGGGAGAACATAGTGCAGAAAATGAATATGTAAAAATGGGATAGATGGGCAGATATAATTGGAGATCAATGGAAAGGTTGAGGAATGCTGAGAATTATTCATGGAGATTCTGTCATTACTTTCCACTCATCTTCAGTTAAGCATGGATGCAACCTTGTAGCATCTTCTTCTTTGAAGTGAGGTTATTGGCTGTGTAGAGTTCTCTCCCCTGTCCCCAGACCAGAGACATACATTCTAATCTACCATTCCAAATTATATTACATTCTACTATACATTACAATCTTGTATTCCAAATCAGAAATAAAATAAAGAGGACGTATGTCCCTCCTGCGGGATTGTGAGAATATAGACATAAAAACTGAATTGAGGTTAGCTAATGAAGTGAGATAAGAAACCAATATTCCTGTTAAGTCCTGGGGGTTCCACTGTTGTGAGTAATGTAATAACTTGAAGCTCAACAATTTCCCTTTCTAGTCTGTGCCTGAAGTTCCTTTACAATAAAACAGCTACTGTAGAAGGGTAAGTTTTCACTCTTTACCGCAGTTCATGAAGGCCTTCTGAAACTACTTTAATTGCCAGAGATCTACCTGGCTGATAATCCTGACAAACCAGTTCTTACTAGCAGGAAAAAAATGCAAAGACAAAACAGCAATTAAAATTGTCCAGATAATAACTTCACTTTAGCTTTGAGTAGTTTACCTCCCCACCCTCCTTGTGGAATAAAAAGAGTTTCCATCTCCCCAACCTGTGATTAATATTTAACAAACTTAAGCATGACCAGGAAGTGCTTCATCATCATGGAGTTGGAATAATTATAAAGAAATGTCCCAATGGGTATCTCTTTAAAAGTGTGGATATCTTAAACATGCTGATGTGGCTATTGCAAAGCATTGTAATACAGAAGCCTGCAGGGGACACCAACCCTTCAAGCAGAGATCCCCTGAAGCATTTTCAAAATCTACCCTTAGCATCATTAGCTGAGATACAAGTGGTGTTCAATCCCTTGAAAACAGAATGAGGAAACCCCAAGTGGTGTAGCTAGGAGCTCTTCCCTGGACCCCACAGGTGGCACAGGTTTCCCTTGAAGGTCATCTATACCCAAGTCCAGAAATCATTACAAAAATAAAGATTCCTACCTTCCACATCTCTTTAGGATTGCAAACTCTTAAACTGGTGCTTCCGGTTATCTTTTAATTTAATTTGAACCGTAGCAATGATCAGGCAACGTCAGTTGCAGGTGGTAGCACAGGAAATCTTTATCAAAATAGCACGGCTATTGTTTCCTGGTCAGTTGGCAACCTTACCTCTATCCTATGCTTGCTGTTATTCCCTTCTGTAGCAATTCACCACTTCGTTATGGACGGCCCAGGCTAGTTTGATCTTATCAGATCGCAGACGTTAAGCAGGGCCAATCTTGATTTGTAGTTGGATGGGAGACCACCAAGGAAAACCAAGGTTCCTACAAAGAGGCTAGAAACGGCAGACCACATCCGTTTGGCAACCAGCTGGGTTAGGATGGTAAGAAGCTTCCAGAGGGTTGATTTCATCAGGAAGAGATATTAAGGAAAACAATACTGTCAGGTGTGGGAAGCCGTTGAGAAGACTGGCCACTGGCCAAGTGCCATGATCTCCCTTTGTGAGGGAAAGAGCATGCAGCTCAGCCCTTTCTTTGTGCAGATTCATTGTTTCAATCTTGTGCAGCCAGAAAGACTCTTAGGTGAGACTCACAGAGCCAGAACTTGGCCTATTTCTGGTACACAAAGCTTTCTGGGTAGGTTCTCCTGGCTTATCCATGCTTCTTTACAGTGAGCCAGAAATAAAGATGGAGGCTTGCAGCTGCATTCCTCCTTGCACAGCGAAGGGTACCTCTTGGGCCGTATCATAGAGTCTGAGGCTTCCCCCTGATGTTACCTCCTAGCACTGGTATTCAGAGATTTACTACCTCTGAACATGGAGGTTTCCTGTAGTCAGCATGACTTTTAGCCACTGATGACCCATCCTCCATAAATCTGTCCAATCCCCTTTCAAATTAGCATATGCCTGTGGCCATCACTTCATTTTATGGAAGCGATTTCCTCATTTTAATCACTGAGGCCAATTCCGCACCAGAAGTGCCACTCTGGGCCACCGTAAGTGTGTTACAGTGGAGCTGCATGCTTTGCCACTTTCTGTGTTTCAACTGGGGACCATTTAGTGCAACGAACCTGGTCCGCCCTGGATTTTTGTGTCCTGATGGAAGCAGCTGGAGCAGAAAGGTTCTGCCTCATGGGGGCAGTGGCAAGGAGGCACAAAGCACCACAGAGCTGAGTGAGACATTTTCTGTCTTTTCCAGGCCTCCGTAGGAAGGGGAGGAGATGGGCCTGGAAAGCTCAGCTCTTCCTCGTCTACACAGGCTGCAGATGGACAGGCCCCATAGGCTCCCACTTAGGGCTGATCCTGCATTGAGCATGGGGTTGGACTAGATGGCCTGTATGGCCCCTTCCAACTCTTTGATTCTATGAAAAGGGGAATGCTGATACTTCTGCGAGATTAGCCCCATAGCCATAAGGGTGCCAGCCTGGCCTTTTCCACCCATATAGAATCAGCCTCGCCATATAAAGAACTACTCCCTTCTGTCCATCTTGGATCTACACCCATCAGTGTCATTGGATGCTCTCAAGTTCTAGTATTTTGGGAAAGTGAGAGAAATTCCTCTTTGTCCACTCCTTCCACCCCATGCATATCATGTCCCCCTCCCTTAGTGATCTTTTTTCTAAACAGAAGAATCCCAGGCTCTTCAGCTTTTCCTCATAGGAAAGGTGCTCTAATTATTTTGGTTGCCCTCCTCTGTACTTTTCCCATCTCTGCAATGTCCTTTTTGAGAGAGCGACGAGAACTTTAAAGGACGGGGATTTCCACACCTTCCTCCTTCACTCTTTGCCCCCTGAAAATTGTGCTGTTTCAAGTTGGTGGGCCTGGAGAAACTGCGTGGGGAACAAACCGGGAGCCCACAGCAGGGCTGGAAAAAGAGAGAAACGCCCACCCCACCTTCTGTCAGAGGAGCTGGTGCTGTGTAGACCGAACAGCACTATGGGATCCAAGCCCTAGTTTTATACCCCTCAGTTCTTCTAAGGCAAGTCGGCGTGGTCAGGAGGCTTCAAATTATTTTTGGTATCTGTACAAACACCAGGTTTCTACCAGCTGCAACGGAGCCATGGAAATGCTTGTGTAAGGACATTTTTTGGCATGCAGAGCCCTTGCTGCTTTGTCTTAAAAATATTTACACTAGGAAAAAAAGGACAGAAAATAAAACACCCTGCCGCTGTAAAGCAGGATGACAACATGGGGAGAAAGGGGAGAAATGTTTAACTTGGAACGAGCAGTATGTTGGTATAAGCAGGTTGTGTGCAGTCACACAAGCTGTCCTGGCTGGGGTCCTGCCCAGCCAAGCTCGGGTTTTATTGCTGAAGGGACAGCGCTGACGTCTCCCTGGCAAATGTGCCACAAAGCAAGAAGAGCAAAATGTCCTTATTAAAAGCTATGGGTTCAGTAAGACACGGACACTCAACTCCAACAACCGACAACTTTACTGGAACCAGAAATACTGAACAACAGAAAAGCTAACTGTGGAACTTACGTACAATTCGGAACTCCCAGAAAGACACCGATTGGTCCTTAGTGGAAGCCTGTGATTGGATCTTAAGACTAAGGTGACCAGATTGTCCCACTTTTGAAGGGACATCTGGGGGCACCTGGCAAATTGTACTTATTTTGAAATTTAAAAATATATATTACAATACTATTTTTGCGTTCTATGCGTTCTATGAAACTTTTTGTTGCTCCATGTAGACCAAATTTTAAATCAAGAACTGCCCTGGTCAATGGTGTCCTGCTTTACCAATGTTGAAATCTGGTCCCCTTACTTAAGACTGGCTCTTAGTTGGTCAGTAAGTCTCTTCTATTATTAGCTGAGAGCCCAGGGCCAGCAAATCACAAGTAACGGCTCAGAATCCCAGCCTTGGGTCTCAAGCTCCAAGTCTTGTACAGTCCCTTAAAGTCTGCATGCACAAGAGTCCTCTGCTACCCTCACAGTTTGTTCTAAAATACTGCTTCAAGGCAGGGCAAAATGTGAACAGGCCAGCAGGATCAATTTAGAAGCATCCTTAATGTGTTCAGCCCTTATTGTGTTCCCTACCCTTGTATAATCTGGATCCCCCCCCCAAGAAGGGGGCCTATCATCGCGCCCAGATTTACTTCAGAGTTACACTTGACCGACATAGCCGGGAACAGATGAATCGAGGAATTTGGGACTCATGAGGGATTGTGTGATTGCTATCTTTGTTGTTTTTGCTGTTTTATCTGTTTTAAATTATATTTCATGGGGTTTTTATGCTTTTACTATGTTGTGAGCCAGCTTGTCTGGGAGTGGCGCGGTAAAAATCTAACTATAAATACAAATCATTAAATGTGTTTTTCTGCTTCAGGGTCAAGTGGAGGGGCAGGGGGCATGCGACTTCGAGTTCGCCAGGGCTGCCATCTTGTGAGACCATCACAAACAGCTCGGAGCAGACAAACAAAAAAAGAAGTGTTGGGGGAGGTGTTTGAAAATAAAACTCACAGTGCTTGAGTTGTTGGCGCGCACAACTGTGGTGTGAAGTGTGATGGAATTAAACTGGTTCATATGGGTGATGTGCTCTTTTCTATGCAGTTTATCAGTTGTTACAGTTACGCATACCAGGAGCCAGCCAACCATGGTATCTGGAGCATACACAACCTTTGATCATCCTGATATATGTTGTCTGATAGGGACAATACATGGACATTGCCGCCACATATGACTTCTGTATATAGTACACTGAACCCGGATCACTAATGTACATTTTATAATCTGATCTGCACAGACTGATAGCTTATGTATTGGTACCCTGAGAGCCAGTGTGGTGTAGTGGTTAAAGAGCAGCAGATTCTAATCTGGAGTGCTAGGTTTGATTCCTCCACATGCAGCCATATGGGTGTCCTTGGGCTAGTCACAGTTCTCTTAGGGCTGTTCTTTCATATCAGTTCTCTTAGAGCTCTCACAGGGTGTCTGTTGTGGGGAGAAGAAGGGAAAGGTGTTTGTAAACCGCTTTTGGACTTCTTCGGGTACTGAAAAGTGGGGTATTAAAAAAAAGCAGCGCCTCTTCTTTGAAATCAAACTTTTGCCCCCCCCCCCCATGTAATACACTATTCTTGAATGCACAGGCTTATGTATTTATTTGTTTGTTTGTTTATATACCACCCTCCCCTGAGGCCCAGTTCTTAATTTCTTGCATCCCTCTTTCAAGATTCCAAAAGTCCTCAAGGAAAACAGTTGCCAACATTCCTTCCACCCAGCCCCTGGCAGAACTCCAATAGGTGCAAGCACCGGAATGAGTGAAGCACTCCCACTCCTTCCTCTCGTATACTGGAAGCTTCACAGGAGACGTGCCAGGAAAAAAAAACACAATTGGCATATGCATCGATCAGACCGGTTCTGGCACCTAGCCTGCCTCGGATATTGCAGTGCTTACACAAGCCTAGGCCTCCGATGGAAGCAATGTGTCTGTTGAACCGCAGCGACTACTAGAAGGTGCTGTTCAGTTTTATTAGCGCTGCTGACCTCTTGGATGCATTGTGTGCCAATCAGACTTCATCCAGTCAATAATACAGGCCTCCATTCATATCATATCCCCACAGTTCCCCAGCCTTCAATAAGCAATCTTTCTATGGGAAAAGCTCCAGTGTGAAGGAGGAAGATGAAGGGCAACGAAGGCTCTTCTTTTTCCTGCCTTTTCTCCCTTTTCAAATCATAGTTTTGCCCGTTTGGGACATGCCGTGTCCTTGTGCATAGCCTGCAAGCTGCTCCTTCCTTCCTTTAATGGATTCCATTTCCTCCTCTCAGAATGGATCACTACTGTACATTAGAATTTTATTTTCTACTTAGAGCCTATTGATTCAGCTGGACTCTTGCAAGAACCACAAGCTTCATAATGAGGTAGTAAATTCTGATCTTGTGCTCAGTTGACAATTAATGTCAGCAGCAGTCTGAAATGCAAGTACATCTTTTCCCTTCAAGTTACAAAACACGGGTGATAAGTCAACTTGTTTTATGCTGGGCATGTTTCTGGAAAGTGTGCAGCCTCTGCCAAAAGCCGCATGATGTTACTTGGTGGAGTTTTATTTGCTTGCCTGCAGAGTTCCAAATCAATAGAGTGACGTTAGCCGTCTTACTAGTGGCACTGAACTAGTGCAGAGGGTTTTTTTGTATTACAAATGTCAGGCATAAGGAAATGTAGGCAAAATGTAACTTCGATCAACTATTTTGAGCCTAACAGCTTGCTTTAAAGTGATTTATGGAACCAACTGCGCATTGCAAAATTCATATGTTTTGCTGAATGGCAGGAACATGTAACCACATATAGAAAAACTCCCAGATATAATACGAGGGCCTGTGGTCCACTATTGCATTTCAAGACTTAAATGTGAATCTCGGGCCAACCATGAATTTAACAGGTTCTCACTCAGTGTGGAAAATTGAAACAAGTTTTGTGCCATTGCAGAAACAAGAACTCTACTCACCCTTGCAAGAAACCGCCATGGAAGCAAACGAGAGCTGAACTGAAGGGGAAAGACATGATCATCACCATATGAAATCCAGACTTGTGTGGCAATACATGTGTAGGTGGAGAACATCCGGATACATCGTGTATCATTATATGAAAGAACAGTCACGTGAAAATGCGCCTACATCCACAAACGTGCCTTGGTATCCGTTATATGAGACTGCCCGTGGGCACTGCCATTCTATTCTGGTGACTGATGACCTTTGGAGAAAGAAATTGGGACAAGGCAGATAGCCTCATCTGTGAGCCAGTTGTTGAAAAGACTTACATGCAAAAACTTGATACATTCAGTTCGTTATTGAAAGTGTTATCTGAAAATTTAATAATAACCAAAATGAAGGCACAATTTGGCTGGATTCACTAATCCCAATTAAACTTACTAGAGTGTGTTCTTGCCCAGCATAACCTGCCTCATTCTTGGGCTTGAATACTCCCTCCCTCTCTCCCTTCAGGGCCGGATTTTCCTATAGGTTAACTAGGTTTCAGCCTAGGGCCTCAAGATCAAGAGGGGCCCATATTCCACATTTTAATAAAGGTTAGTAGCAATCACAACCTATTTCATTTATCATATTGATATATATCAGGGTAATGATGTATTTTATTATCTCTCATGTAGTTTACAAACTTAAAAATGGGAAGTGAAAGGGCCACATAAGTGGAATAGCCTAGGGCCTCTTTTCATGTAAATCCGGCCCTGCATCCCTCCCTCCTCCTCCTCCTCCTCTTTCTCCCCACCACGCAGCATGCCAAGACTGAATCTTCAACTCACTGCAATCTTTTGCAGCATCCAAAAGTGAATGCCTTGACAAACAGAGGTTTTCACCCAGGATAGAGAACCCTCATGAGTCTGTAAAGCACTTCCAACATCAGTAAACAAGATTCTTAATTTGTTGAAGAGTCAGGTGGGTAGCCATGTTGGTTTGAAGCAGCAGAACAAAATTTGAGTCCCCCTGGCACCTTGACAACCAACAAAGTTTTATTCAAGGTGTGAGCTTTCCTGTGCATGCACACTTCCCCAGATTCAGTATCTGAAGAACTGTATATTCTGTACCTGAGTAAAACTTTGTTGGTCTTAAAGGTGCCACGGGACTCAAACTTTGTCTATCAGTTTGTTAAGACAGCTGTATTCAGTTATGATACATTGCAGTTGATTGACAGCTTTATTCTTTAATCTCAGTTCTGCTGCCCTTTGTGCAAAAGGGCTGAAAAGAGCCTTTGGCTTAAATGGAGGGATTTTATTATGTTAGGTTCAGGAAGTACGAAAACATGGGGCATACCTCGATTGAGTTTATCCCAACTGAAACATACAAATCCACAGAATGAGAACTATTTAATTCACTCGTTGACATGATCTATGAACTATCTTTTAAGATACTCACCCATGGTTGTGTCCATTAGAGCTATTTCTCAGGATCTAGCTACCTGTTCCGGTCTGCATAATAAATGCGTATTGCAAGTTCTTGAGGGGCAGTTTATAGCTAGCATAACCATAAACATCCATTCCGTAATATCATGTTACAGATTAAATGCAACACACTGCCTGGCCAGAAACGACCCAGATACATGTCAGATCGTAACGCAACGTAATGTAAAATTTTATTTATATCCTGCCCTTATCCAAAGGTTCAGAATGGTTCACAACAGAAGTATAACAGTGGAAGTAATACAATAATAACACAATAAACAATAGTTAATATTAAAATCCTAAAATATAGTTTATATCCAGTTTAAAATCAAATTCACTCTAGAAGAAGAAGAGTTGGTTCTTATATGATACTTTTTTCTCTACCAAAAGAGTCTCAAAGCTGTTTACATTCGCCTTCCCTTTCCTCTCCCCACAACAGACCCCCTGTGAGGTGGGTGAGGCTGAGAGAGCCCTGATATCACTGCTTGGTCAAAACAGCTTTATAAGTGCCATGGCGAGCCCAAGGTCACCCAGCTGGCTGCATGTGGGAGAATGCAGAATCGAACCCAGCATGCCAGATTAGAAGTCTGCACACCTAACCATTACACCAAACTGGCTCTCTCTAAAAGGCCACTACCTTCTCTCAGGTGAGAGGGCCCATATAAGCTCATATGGTTGCTAGGAGGTAACAAGACACAGAAAATGGATGCCAGCTAGAGACTCCAGAGCAAGCCTGGAGAAAGGTGTAAGAAGGAATGGCTGATCTGCTAACAACCCAAAGTAGGGATGTGTATCTTTGGTACAATAGACATGCTTCCCTCTGATAATTGGCACTAATCTCATCAACTGCTCAATCTTTTTCTTCCCCCTGATCTATCTACACTGAACAGGGAATACATAATGCTCATGCTCCAAATTTTAATTTTCCAAATTTGTTAATTCTCCAAACCTGGTAGCTTTTCAATCCAGCAACCTAGGAGATTCAGGAAATCTCATAATGTATTTTCCAAAGTCATTGTCCACCTCTGGTATTGTTTTGGGGGCAAATAGGTCAACATCCTGTTCCAGTTTCCGTGTGTTCCTGGAACCATGCGGCATGCACCCCACTTTGTGGGTTACTTCTCCCTGCTAACTCTGTGGACCCCACTTTCCACATTGAGATAGGTAACTATAGCTCCCCTCGCTTCTTCATATCTAGTCCTGTTTAGCCCTGCCTTCCTTTAGTTTAATTTCTTATGTGTATGCTTTTAAAGTGTTGGTGTGTTTTGCTTGTGTTTAAGTTCTTGATAAAACAACTTTCCAGTTACTCCAGACTGGTTCTGAAGGGAATAAACTAAAGACTAAAGGTTCTGGTAATTACCTTCAAGGCCATACGCGGTCAGGGCCCAGTGTACCTGAGGGACCGCCTCCCCGCCTATGCCCCCCAAAGAGCTCTACGCTCTACTGCCTCCAATCAGCTAAGGATCCCTGGCCCTAAAGAAGTCCGTCTGGTCTCGACCAGGGCCCGAGCATTCTCTGTTCTGGCCCCTACCTGGTGGAATGAGCTCCCAGAGGAGATCAGGGCCCTGACGGAGCTTAAACAGTTCTGCGGGGCCTGCAAAAAGGAGCTCCTCCACCAGGCATTTGGCCGAGACCAGATGTAATCTACAGCGACCAAGGGCCCCTGCTCCCCCCCCCCTCAGAATTCAATCAATAAGCCACCCCCCTCAGAATCCCATCAACAAGCCCTGGACCTGTTTGTATTATGATTGTTTATTGTTATACTGTGTTGTGTTTGGTTGCAATTGTTGGTTATTGATGTACATGTTCTACAGACTGTTTTATGTATGGTGCTCTGTTATAATGTAAACCGCCCTGAGCCTCCGGGGAGGGCGGTATAGAACGGTTCAGTGCTGGGAACTTCATCCCAGGCTCATATGGACCTTCTCAGGCACGGAATCAAAGTGCTAGAACTCCCTCTCCAGGGAGGCTTATGTGTCCATGTTGCCTTCCCCCAGCAGATGAAGGCTTTCTGTTTCATTTGGATTTTGTCAATGATCCCTCCTTCCTAGCCAATGTTTAATTACTGCTTATATGTTTTGTAGCATTTCAAAATGGCGAGAAATACATTTAAATAATAATAATAATAATAATAATTTGCCATTTGGGATTTGATTACGCAGACTGATGTAGAAATTTCATAAAAGTACTTGAAGTACACATTATTTTCTCATCAAATTTCACCCTTTGTTAGTATTCAGAGTGGCTTTCCCCCGTGGTTCTCGATAACGTATACTGTGCCACAACAATCTTAATCACTGAGCCTGTAAGGGGGTAGAGATTCTCATGCCAGGAACAGAAATGCATGGCTATTTTTCTCTCTACTGTTTTCACAACTTAGTTTTCATCTCTTTCTCTCTGTCCTCCTTTTTGTCCAGGATAAAAAACGCCCTTATAATTACCAGAGAGAATGGGTATTATTGCCTATGGAAGCTCAAAATGCACTACCATAAATTACAATATGTACAGGAACCTTCCTGGACTTAAGTCCCCCTTGGAACCTGAAGAGAAAATAAGCTAGATTAAACAAACGTATCCACACTTCACTGTCTTAGGAGAAGATGTATAAGAAGAGTTGTTTTTTATGCTCCTCTTTTCACTGCTCAAAAGAGTCTCAAATCAGCTTACAATCAGCTTCCCTTCCTCTCCCCACAATCGACACCCAGGGAGGTATGTGAGGCTGAGAGAGCTCTGAGAGAAACGACTCTGTGAGAATAGCACTATTAGGCCTGTGAGAAGCCCAAGGTCACCCAGCTGGCTGCATGTGGAGGAGTGGGGAATCAAACCCAGTTATCCAGATTAGAACCATGGTCAGTCTCAAATGTACAGGTAAATCTAATTATTATTATTATTTTTAAAAAGGACCATTAGTATCTTGTTCTCATTTTTTGTGCTGTTAGCAGGAGAAGCAGTGATACTGTTAATTGCTTGTTCCTGTGGGGGTTGTCTACAAACTCTATGAAAGTCAACATTTGAACAATGTAATTCTAGAATGTACTACAGTTACTACTGAGGGGCATGGCTAGCTCAAATCACATTGCTGGCCCTTATCACATACCCTGTGTGGAAAGTGTTGTCTATTCTAGCATTTTCATCTCCTAGCTCCTTTCAAAGTACAACAATGGGCACCAAATCCATCAAGGAGGAAAGGCTACAAATCCATCAAGGGGAAAATGCTATAGTGAGGAAAATCAACCAGCTCCTGGCTCCAAATCCTGATGTTTAAATTTTCTGAGACAGGTTGGGCAACTATGTTGTCCTCTCTGAGGATTTACCATATAATTCATTCAGTCTTGGATTCCTACATTCTAGGAAGGTACTTCTATACTGTATCTACAGCCTTATGCCAGGATTTGGGTTTGGATTCTTTGCACTATATTTCCAGGAGTCAAGGAAATTGGTCCAATCTCACAAACCGAGTTTATGGGTTAGATTGAAAGTGTAATGTGCCCAAGAGTACCATTGCTTTGAACGGTTTGCACTTCTTTCTCCCAGTTACTAACCAGCTCCTGTTCATCACATTGAACATTTGACTGAAAGGAAATCTTTCTTCTGAAAGTCAGGGCAGATTGTGAGTGGGTGGGCAGGAAGGGATGTGCCAGTGTTTGTCTCTTGTGGCCCTTCCTTGCATATCCAGGGAATTGCTGATCGCCACTGTGGGATGGTAGGTGAATTTCCACAAGGCCAGGCTGGATTCTGGTGATTTTTGGTGTGTGTGTGTGTGGGGGGGGGTCATTTGGGCATGAAATTGGAGTCACTGTGGGTAGGCAGGTAGTTGTGAGTTCCTGCATTGGGCAGAGTGTTAGACTAGATGACCCTGGAAGATCTCTTCCAACTCTTGTGTTTCTATGAATTGCATTCGCCATCTTCTTGGCAGGTTACAGAACACTGAAGTGAGTGTGGGGATGGAGGTGCGAAAGGAAGAAAACCCACAGAAGGCATTATTTCCATAGGAAAAAAATATTTTATTTTTTAAAAGAACAAATTCAGTTTGAAACAGATGCGGAATGTGAATGTTCATAGATTTCGTTTTCTGGGAGGGGCTAACTGCAATGGAGAACAAAAAGCAGATCTCAAATCTATGACAGTCTAGTTTAAAAAAAAGAGAAAAAAATTATTTGTAACTCAAGCATAATACTGTGTTACTTACAAACTGGACAAAGGAATTCTTAAATAAATATTCATGGTACACAATTACAGCACAAATATGCAGCAATTTGGCAACCTTTTTTTATACCATATCTTTTTTTTCCTGGATACAGTGCAAAGGGGAATGACACTGCCTTTAAACAAGCTGTAGCTAAATACATAGCAAAAGTCAGATTTTATACAAAACATCTTGCTTAGACTTTATAAAAAACCAATGTTGCTCTATATACACAATCTGGTTAAGAAAAGATGTTTTTTCTTGTTTTCCATGTGTATTTTTATTTTATATTTACTTTAAAAAGGTGAATAAGGCTACTGTAACACCCCAAATCCATATACAGTAAATCTGAACTTATTTACAGCATCTTCACTCTTTAGACAGGATGGTGCAAATTCCAAAAAGTTAAGTGATCAAGGGGTAACACAAAGCAAGGCATTTACAGTAACTTCTCAAAGCTGAACCAACACACCAACCAAAGGAACAGTTGGTAAGATTGTCATTATTCTGCACGAGACACAACACAGATACATGGGGCTCTTTTTTCTCCCCCCCACCAAGGTGATTGTAGGGTGCTCTTTTCCCCCATTGATTTGTCCAGTTCTCCTTATCCCCCACCCTCAAGGACCAGTTTAGAATTTAATCAGAATATAACCAAACATCAAAACATACTGTTGATTAAAAAAAAAAATCAGGCCCATTGTTTTCCCCCTCCCCCCAAACAAAATCTTAATGACTTACTAGGGGAGGAAAAAAAAAAGATCTTGCATGGATGGATTCACAGAGAGGAAGGCTTCAAGGAAAGAACTACATCTGTATTGTAGTTAGTTACCATGGTAACCGCTCCCAGAACCCTGCTTCCTTTCAACCCCTCCTCTCTCCCTCTCCCTTTTTCGGACCAACATTTTCAGGTTCAGAAAATACAGAGAGTAATCTTTTCTACGACAGTACATTTTCGCACGTGCTCAGTGGAGGTTTGAGAACCTTAAAATGCTGTAGTTACATGTTCTTTCCAGTCCAGAAAGTGAAGCGTTACTATGGTAACAGGACTATGTGAAAAGACATCTATTTTGCATAGCACATAAATAAGTAGATTTTTTTTCTCTTTTCCCCCGGGGTGTAGAGGTTGGAAGGAGGACAACTACCATGCTTCAAGCAGAAACTTTACACTGGGACTCTCTTATCTGTATCTAACTGGAATATTTCAGCCCATAAGAAGGGGGAGGGGGGAAGATACAACATGGTGTGTGTGTGGGGGAACCCTACCAGAATTATCTTGTTGTTGTTAAAATGCACGATGCACTTACATTGACTTTGTGGTATTTTGAGGCTTGTATTTCCGAGTCTACCATTACGAAAACTTTAGAGGGCTTTGTTATTTTTTATATTTCCTCTCAGTATTGTTCTTTTTAGAGTGAAGCTATTTCTTTCCCAGAAATGGTGGCCCAGATTGTTTTGCTTCAATGCTGACTATTTTAAGATTTAATTTCACTGCTGCAGATGAATTTCACATCTTCTGGTATAGATTCTGTGCAATCTCTCTCTCTCTCTCTATATATATATATATATTAGTAATCATAACAAAATCTGCTACTTTATATCCCTTGGGTTCTATACACCTATTATAAATAATACATACCTTCCTTTCTCTACCCCCTGCTCTTGTGTCTTGAATGTATTGCGTTTTTTTATGGACCGTAAGCAGTTTACCATATGTGCTTTAATTCTGAAAGAGAACACCCCCCAGGAACAGCAGTGTCCACTACAGTGTCACTTTGCAAATGCACCGCTGGAAACCAGAAATGTAAAAAAAAAAAAGGCTTGAACGGAGGAAAAAATAAAATCCTTTTTTTAAAAAGAGATGTGAATTTCATTTCTTTTTTTTTTTAAGTGATGGAATTATAGCCCTCTTGACAGTTTAAGCTTGTGATTTCCCCCCCCCCTCTCGGTCAGATGTTGCTGTTTTCTCAAACACTTTTCCTCCCCCTGTTATTAGTTAAAATGTGATAACTATAGCAGCTGAGCCTGCTTTTTTAAAAACCTAGTGTCATTTGAAGCAAGCCAAGATTCTGCAACAGCTTCTTCAAAGCTGCACATCTTATTGCTGGTATGGTACCGCAGTAGTCCTGCCCCTAATATATCACCAACGGCTTTCTATTGTCTTGTCTTCCAGGCACAATCATCGACTTACCCTCTCTTTGTCCTACTTTGAGGGAGAGAACTAGTTTCTCCTATACGCTGCTACTTGAGAATAACCTTGGCGTCCTTCCCGCACAGCCCAAATCTACTGCTTGTTGTTGCTGCGCCCCCAAACTTGCCTGTCTCTTAGAACTCCAAAGTGCTGTGCTAACTAAATTGTCCGGCACATCCGGTTGATTTCAGAGGCGGCGGCAGCAGTCGAGCTGCCCTACCCCTCTCCCGTCCCCACACCGAACCACCTCATCTTACCTTTGACTCCACTGACAAGCTAACTTTCAGCTGGAAGATCCCCCCCCCTTTTTTTTAAGCAAGCCCGAATTCACCCAGAGCGTTATCCATTCAAGTGAGGCTGCTATCGGATGGGAATATGGAACAGCCAACAACATTTGTGTTTTTCCGACAGCAATGTGGGATGTGTAGAGAAATGATTCGCGTGTGAAGAGTGCTACCTAAGTGAAGTAAAATGCAATATGGGGACAGACTAAACGCAAGGGGAAACAATGATTAAAAGTCTTACTTAAAAGCCAAGGTTCTGTATGACAAATCCATAAGCACTAAGAGAGAAGCACGCGCACGGAGTCACTGGGCTTCGTTTCAAGGTGGATGACTTAAGGCTCCTTCCCAGAATGCCTAAAACCCTTTTCATCCATGAATTGCTTCATCTTCTCTGGGCTTTTCTGTTCTCCTACGTGCCGGAACACCCGCAGCACATGGCTTAGAAGGTGATGAATGTACAGCAACCGGTATGGGTATCTTCTATGTAAATTCTTCCAGCTCCCAAGCTGAAGCTTGTTCACCGAGACAGGAATTCTACAGACTAGAGAAGCTGTCCATCTCTCTGTAACAGGTTGGTGGTGAGGGTTCTCTTGCTGTCCCCTCTGCCACACCTGGTCCAGTAACCTGCAGGGGGGGTTCATCGCGGCCCGACCCCGTCATGGATAGCATTTGGCCAGGAAAGAGTTCACAAAGGTACCATGCCGAGCATTCGTCAGACCTTGTAATAAATGTTCGCTGGACTCTGAGGGGGCATCTCTTGGACTATGTACACGGGGTGTCCATAGTCACCGCTGACCTTTTCGTAGTGGGGGCAAAAGACACTGTCTGCAGTCCTCAGAGGGATGATAATGTCACTAGGTTCGGACCCGTTGTTGTTCCCGCTGCGTTTTGGGGTGGCTAATGTGCTGAGCGACAGAGTCGTCGTGTGCTGTGGTGAATGCTTCCGGTGTCTCCTTCGATACTTTAGCAGCAGGACCACCAGTGTGATGATGATGATGAGGAATATGATGCACCCTGAAGCTATCCCTGCAAATAAGGCCACCTCTGAACCAAGGATACTGGAATGGCCAGCCTTGCTGCCATCTGTGTTGGAACCTAGGAATGGGATTGGGCAGAGGAGGGCGGGGGAGAGAAGAGAGAGAGAGAGCTAAGTTCAAAATAATCATGTCCCGTCACCACTCTGCAGCACTGAAAGACTCAACTGCCAAAGTGAACTTGGACAAATCAATTATCCTGCAAGACAGCTAGATATAACCAGTCAAAGTTGGCCTGTTCCTATTAAGCTTGCCTCACGTCCGTTGCTCTTTTGCTTTTATGTTGCTCCTAAACCACACTTGTGTTCCTTTTCATCTCTCATCGTTCATCAACAGCAAGGACAGGCACTGACAAGGCTGTCTTTGATGCACGCCAGGTCTGAACAGATGCTGGTCAGCTTAAAGCGGTTAAACAGGGCAAGACAGAGAATGAAAAATGCGCAAGGATAGCCTTTACCCACTTACTTTTTCAGACGCTAATTTCAACTAACTTCTATCAACGCATGCCTGTTTTCTATCTTTGCGATAGATCACAGGACATCAAAGTCGGGGCGGAAGGCAGATTAAAACATCCAAAAACCTGAATTAGTTATTATTTCCAACTAGTTTTAGATTTTCTGTTGTTGTGCATCCAGGGAAACTACCCAAAAAAGGAATCTCATGCCGACGCCTGGCCTCATGGCGGTGGCCATTTCTTTTGGGGAAGAAACCTATATTCTGGGGCATAAGAGTGGGAGGTCAACTGATCCACATGCACACATGTGCCAGGATCCTACTAAACCCTAGTGCAGTAGATTCCCAGCTCTGGTGCATTATGTTCTGGACGCAGAAAAAAGCTTCTATGTGTGAAGGAGCCAAAAGAATCTCCCTTTGAGTTTCTGCACCCATTTTTGTTGCCCACTAGTGTTAGAAAAGGCAGCACTTACGTGTGCTGAATGTAGCTGGTAGCAAGGGGGACAACAAGAATCCCGTGTAGCTGCAGGGGCGTAAGCTTCAGCAGCAGAACACAATAATATAAACAGATCGGCAGGTAACGTGCTGCCGTATTACCTATTTAAATTTGGAGCAACGAGGAGATCGGAAATCATTTCACCACAACTGGATGCTTATGTCAGGTTGGACTACTGTTGCAGAGGATAAATGAATGTGTGTACGACCCTTCCTTGCATGTGGTAACCTTAATTGCAAAGTAAAAGGTAAAGGTATCCCCTGTGCAAGCACCGAGTCATGTCTGACCCTTGAGGTGACATCCTCTAGCGTTTTCTTGGCAGACTCAATACGGGGTAGTTTGCCAGTGCCTTCCCCAGTCATTACAATCGCACTGCAAGCTGGGTACTTATTTTACTGACCTCGGAAGGATGCAAGGCTGAGTCAACCTTGAGCCGGCTGCTGGGATTGAACTCCCAGCCTCATGGGCAGAGCTTTCAGACTGCATGTCTGCTGCCTTACCACCCTGCGCCACAAGAGGCTCTAATTGCAAAGTGGATGATGCCTATTTGACAACGCTCAAGCAAAAGGGATGTTAGCATGTCAGCAAATAAATTTGGGGTGGGGGGGGGAATGTGAAAACACCTTTGAGAACTCATGAAGTCAACTGGCCCCCACTGCAGCTCTGCAAGAGATCATAAAAACTGCTACTATTTCTTCCCTCCCCCAGTCTTGTCCAGTATATTCTTTCTTGTTCAGATCCAACCAGAAAAGGAAAGAGAAGAAGCTGATGTTAAGAGTATGTGAGTTTGGTGGGAAGGGGGGAAAGGGGGTGTGTTCATTCCGGAGATTTAAACAGGCACCTTATAATCATCCACGAATGAGATCAGTCATTTACAGAGCTGATACAAGTTAAGAGAGCAGCAATGTGATCCGCCAAAAGATTACGGCAGTAATTATAACACGTATTAAAGCAAGCACACTTCATGTGCTATCCAGGAGGCTCTTTATAACAGCATCGAGAGACTATGGCCAAAATCCAGCCCATAGTTAAGATGTTTAAATGCCTCTGAAATCAGCAGGAGCTAAGGGTGCTTAACTCTGTGCTGGACTGTGGCCAGTGATCATAAAGCCTCCCTCCTCCGGTACGCCAGCTCCTACAGTTATCAAACTGTTTAGATCAATGCCCATTTCTGTAAGCCAGTAACACCCTCATGCGGAACAATTAAATTTAAGTGTCAAATGATAATGAAGGGCCTATTTTTGCCAAAGCAAACAACTATCACCCACCCACATACTGGTGCATCAGAACACAGGGTTTTGATCTGCTTCCCTATGCAAATGATTATTTTACTCATCTAATAACCTGCATTGTTATAGAAAATGAATGAAAAATAGCCTTTGAAATAATCTCCTCAAAGATCTGAAAGCCGTCCTGTTTACCTGAGTGATCCTTTACAAAGGGACTTGTTGTAGAACTTTTCCCGTTGGTACCAGCTTCCTGTTCCGGGCGTTTAGTTGGATCAGCATTATTTGGGAACCCACCAGAATTGGGAACTGAAAGAACACAAATTATTCACTACAAACTAACAGTAATGTGCTTTATAAGCCGGTTATCAATTTTCATGAGGCATGAACGGCTTTGAACACAAGATCCTTTATGTAGGAGTACAAGGAGGTATAAGAATGTAATTTTCATCTTTAAAGCAAAAAAAAAGTTTGCTGTACTAGTTATTTCAGAGGTTTAGTTGAGGCCATTGGTAGAAAATGAAAGAAGTTCTTGAAACGGCCAGGAAACCTTTTCAGGTGACATTTCAGTATAGCCACGCAGGTTGACTGACTACTAACCAACCTGTAATTAGAAAGAATAACTTTTTTCCTGGGGAGGTAGCATACAACACCCTAGGTTTTCTGTGTATGGGGGAGGGGTGGGGAGACAATGAACAAGAAAAATCTCTTTTTTGGCCAGGATTTGTAACAAGTGAACTATGGAAACATTAGCTCCCTCTCTCTTTTGTTCGTTTTAAATGATTTTTGAGCCGTGAACCTGCACGTTTAATTTTTAGCATACAAGCAAGAATAACTGGAATGCATGTCATTCACGACCTTTCCTTCCAAGCAGAGCTCTTCAAGTGAAGAGATCTGATCGCATTAACATGTGTCCTACTAAACCTGCCCAGAAGTTGGGTGCAGAAAATGGGCTTTGCCTCAGCACCCACAGGAAGGCTACCCTGGCATGAGGTTTTGCCATCTAAGCAGAAGCTGGAGGGGGGCTGGGGTGTGGGGGGGGGGAATTGCTGATTGGAGTGACTGGATGAAACCGACAAGTGGTCTTTACCTTGTCCAACTTTCATGAGGATCTTCATGGCTTTTGTCTGGCATACCCCTCCCTCCTGGTTATCCAGGCCCTCCAGTGATCCATTGGAAGTTGCTGTTTGAAAATAAATGGAGAGAAAAACATTTAGGATATCAGCAGGTGGATTTAAGCAGGACAACAGCACCTGAAAAGCAAATTTGATTGGTCCAGGTTTTACTCACGCCATCCACATCACCATCACCAAATTTGTTACCTGCCGCTCCCGAGAGGCTCGTGGCGGGTTACAGAAGTCCAGCTAAAACCTCATTAAAACCCATTAAAATGGACAATCAACAACACAATAACAGCATAGCAACAACAACAAAACTGCTACGGCCCCAAAAAACTGCGGCAAAATGCTGAGAGCTGAAAGAATATGTTGCCAAAACTGATTCTCAATACATTATCGAGTTCCACGTTTATCTGGGCATTTTTCTTCCCAATAGCTGTTGCTAGGATTCCACTCACACTCATATTTCTGCTCTGCCCAAAAGCTGGAGTTGTTGGTGGCAGCAGGGGGATAGGAGCCCTGCAGGCTTGGCAGAGCGAGGACCACGTGAGTGTCCCCACACAGGTGTTTTTCAAGCCCACATTCTTTAGCAATTTCTGATAATGAGTTTAAACAAATGGCTTGCAATGATTCTAAATATAGCATTTTCTCTTTTAAATTTTTCCCCCGAAGAATTTCTTAGGTTGCGGCACCTGAACAGAAATTTTCGCAAGAAGCATCTTTTCTTTATTTAGAATGTTTTAATCCTGCCTTTCGACCCGTAGGGCCCTAAAGGCAATGAACAGTTAGAAAGCAATAAAACCAATGTTTAAAACAACACACACACACATATATAAACAACTATTCAAAATAGCCAGGAAGGAGGGTCAACAAGGGAAAAACAAATGACACACAGAAAAAGGAGGCAGCTACTGGCTGAAAATAAAAACAGAGGAGGGACAGATGACTGTCACCGGGGGGCGGGGGGGGGGAGAGGATTGCACAGTTCTAGAACCACAACCCAAAAAGTCCTCTCTCCCATTCCCACGCATCATAGATATGAAGACGGGTATGTCAGAAGCAGGGCCCAGAAGGTAATTGTAGAGGTCAGGTAGGTGCATATAAGATTAGATCAGGGATTCCGGGAAGCCCTGGGGTTATCTGGCTGTTCCCAGAAGTTTGGATGGCCACTAACATCATTAGATCTCACTTCCACTGTTGTTCTACACAGGCCTAGTCTCTTTCTTCCCAATGGAAATGGTCAATGATTGACTGAATCATAGAGTTAGAAGGGACCTCATGGGTCATCTAGTCCAACCCCTTGCACTATGCAGGACACTCACAACCCTATCATTCATCCACTGTAACCTGCCACCCCCTTGAACCTTCACAGAAACAGCTTCTATGTCAGATGGCTCTCCAGCCTCTGTTTTAAATTTTCCAAAGATGGAGATTGATTGGCTGGCTCCCACTCCTTCTGCACCCACTTCTCTGAATGGGCATGTCACCACTTCTAGGGTTCCTTGAAACCAGAGAAGAGGTTGAAAAAGGCTGGATTATATAGTCCCAAGCCATGCAGGAATAGTTGCTCCAGAAGGCCACAAAGGGCGGGAATGCGGAAAGCTCCTGCGCATTTCAATTACCGACTTGAAGAAAAAGAGACTTCTCTGCAGCCCCTCCTTGGTTGGATGGAGCCTTCAGGCTACCAGTGCAATCTTACGCTATCAGTGTAGAAAGATTCTGAGACTGCAAACAATCTTTCATACTCTTGAACAGAAACAGCAGGCCAGATTGCCTGGCTCGGCTAATAACGTCAATACAATTTTAATTTGGGCAGTTAATTATAAACCTGTTAAATTTGCTATCAACATGCTTTCTTGGCACTCTCCCCCCCCCCTCTCTGTGTCCTTTTGTCTTTCAAGTACATATGCACTGACATCTGGTCACTTAACTAAGATATGAAAGGGGGAAGAGAAAAAGAAAAGCCATGAAAGTGCTTGCAGGGGGTTCCCGTGGAGAAAACGCAATTAAATGGTGCTTCTTGCATTTAGAAGAATCTCCTTTTTCATGTGAGAGATTAATTTAGCTAGGGCCCCCATAAGTCTTCTTTTTCTTTCAGTTCCCTTTAGTTACCGCCCTACACACCACGATCTTGCCTTTGGGATTTTGGGGAAGTATTACAAAAACACACACGCACACACAACTTATGCACATTCCCAATGTCCTTCACAAGCTCCCACCATCTTTCATGAAGTGTCTTCCCAGCCCCATGGTGGTATTTTTCTTTCTCTAATCCTCTCACTAGCTGCAGAAACTACAGACTTCATGGCTTGCCTTTGATCTACTTCTTGCTTTTGTTCTACTTCTCCCTCCTTGTGTGCGTAACTCAATTCCTCGCTATGTGAACTTCCCTTCTTCCATCCTCCTTAGGGCGGATCCTGCCTGGGCTTCCCCTTCTCTGGCTGTGCTTTTCCATCTTCCACAAAAATAGTCAGCCACACTTTATATTCCAGCTTTTTGGGTGCATTTTTCAAATGAGTAATTCAGTGGGGGGGGGGGGGGGAACAGATCTGATGTGTACAACTACACTACCAGGCTCAGAAAATAATGGAGATATATAGTTTTGTTTTGTCGGGATCTTCCCCCTTCCCCCCCAGAGAAAAGAAAATCGATACCAAGGACCAGTTTTGGACATAAATCAAATGCATCGTTGCTCTTTTTTTTATGACCTCTTTTGTTTTTGCCCTTGTGCTTGCACACTGGAAGACAATGTCTAGAAATACAGCAGCAGAGAGGATGACTAGTATACAATGGCTGTTTCGACTTATTGTTAAACTGCAGGAATCTGCCAAGGCTTAAGCTACCTTTCTCAGATAATAATCAGAGAGCTGTCTGCATCCCTCCTTCTTACTTGCCTGTCTTGTGGTGCATGGATGTGGCTCCCCAGTTTGGCCACCCCTGTTGTAGTATATAGGCAACATCACTTGATGACAAGCAACAAGCAGATGGATGTTCATACACCTACATCTACAAATCATTAGGTACGGGGCTATAGCAATCTTGTTCAACTGGACTGGCATGCCCCCAGAGGATAGCCCAATTGCAAGTAGTTGCTACAGCATAATAATAGCACACCGTATAGCAACACACAGAAGGAAACTCAAAGACCTGTAACCTTTAAGGATCCCAACCTGTCTGCCTTCCATAAAATTGTAATTACAATGCCTGACTTTGCAGAAGTGCAAACTCTGCTGAAATACACACTTGTCAAGGTCCTGAGATTTGATGAACATCTGGCAAACGATATTGAAGCATCCTCTAGCTGACAAGTAACCAAAAGGTAACTATTTGAAAAACTCTCTGGGCATCATCTGACAGCCCAGTAACAGGAAAACAGGGAAGGAGTGAAGAAAGCCTATTTCCAGCAATTAAATCATTCAGGAAAGTGAAAGATTTCTACACACAAAAATTGCTAGGGGTCTGGTGTAACCTTAGGCAAGGTGAGGCCACCCACATGGCACTATTATAGGCCAGCAAGCTGTTCATTACTTAGTTAGCTATACTGTTTTTACCAACACAGAGAGAACCATCGGTGATTCTGCCTCAGTTACACAAACGTCAGCCACTTTGATTTCGGGTCTAAGCGATGACACTGCTTTGAACTTCTAATATATTCTCAAAGATGGGTATAGAACAGAAGAATTACAGACTGTATCCAACGTGGTGCTCTTGGGCATGCTGGTACCCACCGGTTCTTTTCCTGACCCCCACCCCCATTTTTTAGGAAGTTCAGTATGGAAGTTATTCAGGAACAGCAGCCTCAATGCCTGACTCTGAACACTGGCATTCATTCACCCACCAACCCAGGAAGTCAATTCTGATTTGTGGGCTGAGTATAAAAGTTCGGCTTTTTGTCTGGGCTCTAAGAGCCATTTCTGCACCATTCAAGTCAACTGCAAGGATTCTGCTGATTATATAACTTTGATGATGGCCATCTTTTTTGGGGGGTGGAGGGAAGGAGACAGAGCAAGCAAAGGATGACCAGTGTGCACAATGGCCCACCAAGAGCCTGAGAAATATTCTGGTTTTGCTTTCCAAACAGAGTGGAAGTGTGCTTGTCTGGGGAGTGGGGGGGGGGGGGGAGGCTGTCAGTTCTGGGTTCAGAAATACTTGGGAGATTTTTGGGAATGGAGTCCGGGGAGGGAAAAGACCCCTGTAGGACATAATGCCATAGAGTCTGTTCTCCAAAGCAGCCATTTTCTCTAGGGGAACTGATCTTGGTCGCCTGGAGATTGCTTGTAATAGGCAAGAGATCTTCAGGGGGTCACCTGGAGACTCAAGCAAGAAGGCCAAACAGTGAAAAATAGAGGGGGGGAAAGAAAATGGTGTTTTGTTTTGTAAAAATACTCAACAACCCCCCCCCCCCTCCATTGTTACCTGGAGATTGGAAATCTTACAGGGTGGCAATCTAGAAGCCTTCCTTCTGTTCATGGCCGCTGAAACTGCGGCATGGAGAAAGCGGAGGAGGAAGAAGCGAAGCAAACCGTTTACGCACAGGACGGAACGCAACAGCGGCAAAGCCCAGAGTATCCGATTATGCATGCGGCTACTCCGGAGCTGCTTCTGGTTGCTCCCTGGTCCCGGGAAGCTCCACTTTCTTCCACATCTCGCTAATGCAGCTTTTTCGGCGGCATACGTTGACTGCGCCCGGTTGCCGCCTGCAGCGTGCATAATTGGTGATTTTAGCCGCTGCCATTCCACCCCGAATGCGGACCTTCCACTCCGTGCATAATGGGCCAGGGGCAGTATTTGGGCTAGTGGTTCATGGGCTGTGGAAGCCTGATCTCTCCCTCGTTGAAATGTTAATTTATTTCAGCTTTCGAACTCCTACTAATTTGAAGTCATGGGGATTATGATTCTAAAAGCAATGAAAGGTTGAGGGCTTTATTAGTTTTGCTTTGTCCTTTTTCTGCAGGGGGAAGGGCAGTTAAGGTAAACTGTAACATGTTAAAGGCATTGTAGAACAACTGTAAAATACATTGTAAACATAGTTTATAGCAGAAGGACTCAAGCACAGCTACTTGCCTGAAGTATCCACTGCCAGTTTGGCCCTCGCTACATGATCATATTTAAAAGCACCGGAAATCCTATAAACGGAGGTTTGGTCTGATAGATTTATTTGCTTCGAAAACTATGCCATTGCTCTGTTTACAGAATAAAATACACCCACTCTGAATGCGAAGCAATCGGCAAGCGAGACAAGACTAGAACAGTTTCTGGGCTCTGATTTTTATATCGTCCCCATGGAGTGGAAGTAATATTACATTTTAATACATCTTCATTTGATTGTGATTACTCTGTCTCCCAGGAGGCGAAGCCACTGTCTAGATCTTGGCTGTTTTCAACCTATCAAGTTGGTAACAGTACTCTAATCAGATGGAGAATTAAGCCGCAGGATTTGTGCCTTTTCTTCTTCTCTCATGCACAAATATTTCTTTTCCAAGCATGTTTTCTTTTCTAAATGTGCAGTCCTATATATGTGTTTAAACCCAGGAAAGACAGCAGCCACCATTTGCATTTGTAGACCCTGGATGCTGATGACTGGGTCAACGGGAATTCCAGTTGGATGTAATATTGCATTCTGTGGCAAGAGTTGAATAATCCATTTCATCTGGACGAAATGGTACGGATTCTATCTTTGATCCACTCTGTCTTTTGAAAAGTGGCAGTGTATGCACTAGGATTAGGAAAGATACTCCCAAGCAGCTATTCCTCCATAATCTATTAATTATAAATTAGCCTTAATTCTTAGAAGAGGAAGAGGAGGTGGAGGAAGAAGAGTTGGTTCTTATATGCCGCTTTTCTCTACCCAAAGGAGTCTCAAAGCGGCTTACAGTCACCTTCCCTTTCCTCTCCCCACAACAGGCACCCTGTGAGGGAGGTGAGGCTGAGAGCGCCCTGATATCACTGCTTGTTCAAAACAGTTTTCTCAGTGCTGTGGCGAGCCCAAGGTCACCCAGCTGGCTGCATGTGGGGGAGTGCAGAATCAAACCTGGCTACCGGATTAGAAGTCCGCACTTTTAACCACTACACCAAACTGGCTCTTCTTCCTACTATCTTAGACTTCTTCTTCCTACTATCACTTCTGGGTTTTCTGTTATAAATTTATGAATCAGTAACTAAAAACAAATCAATGAACAGGTACCAACCAATCGTTCCTGCGTCGATTATATCTATCGATGAAATATTAGAAATCCGGTATCTGTGAGGCACTTTCTTCTTGGTGGTTTCTCATCCAAAAACTAGCCAGGGCTGATGCTTGACTTTCTGAGATCCAACAAGATTGGGCTACCTTGGCCCATACAAGTCAGGCACTATTCTTCACATAATTAACCCTGATACATTGGTAGGTTCAAGTGGGCAGCCGTGTTGGTCTGAAGTAGCACAACAAAATGAGAGTCCAGTAGCACCTTTAAGACCAACAAAGGAAGAGTGCTTGCACTCTAAAGCTCACGCCCTGAATAAATCTTTGCTGGTCTTAAAGGTGCTACCAGACTCTCATTTTGTTGTCCTGATACATGGGTATTATGTATCTGTCATCTTAAGAATACATTTTCAAGTTACTACTACCAAAACTATACTCATGTGAGTTTGAAACTTAAGGAAGCAGCTACGGTGCGTACATACACCTTCTTTCCATGCTTGGTGTCACAGTTACTCCCATCCTAGAACAGGGTTTACATAACCTTATTGAGCCTGTGAGGGACTCATGAAGTTTTGAGAAAGAGCAGTGAGCACCACCAAAAATGGCTACCACAAAAGTCAATATCAAGTAACACTTCTGCTTTGGGAGGTAGTTACCAGCTTCCAAGTGGAGCCTGAAGAAGGCACTCCTCTGGAGAAAGCGGCAGCTTTGGAGGGTGGACTATAAGGCATTTTACCTGCTGAGGTCCTTCCCCATCAAAATTTCGGCCTTCTTCAGGCTCCTTCCCCAAAATTGCCAATCTAGAATTTGGCAACCATAATTAGAGGTTATGACTGGCCAGGGATTCTGTTTTTTCAGGGGGTGGAGTCATCTGGGCATGGAATTGGGGTCATTGTAGGGGGATAATAACATCTGTGTGTATGCACAAGCTAAGAGTGAATGACTATAGGTGTTGGACTCAGGATCTTCCTCGCCAGCCAGCTGATAGGGAGCAACAAGACACTTCTTGTTCCAATGAAGTCTGTTTGCTCCCCCAAGACTCAAGGTTCCCTGAAACACACTGGGTGATGTGTCTTGGGCACCACACTGGGAACTGCAGATCTAAAGGGTGCCTGCAACTGCCCCTGTTTCATTTTCCTTAGCAAGAGATATAGAATTTCCAGCCACTGCTGAAAATGAAGCAGAAACGAATAGACAAACCGCCTTTCCGTATAGACAGTGGATCCCATCCAGCAAATTGCCACTTGGAATTTGCAACCACTGGCTCCAGTGCATTCCGGTGTTTTCTGCAGAATATGCCTATACCTAATGTCATAATATTACTTTAGCACTAACAAGAGAGAACATTTCTTTGCTCAGGGGCTGAAGCAAGTATCAAAGGATTTAGAAGGGCTAAGCATGCTTGGAGAGAGACTTTGTTCTGCATTATGTTTCAGTATTCTCTTTGCCTACCATTGTTTCAGATCAAACTGGTTTTGCAGGGTGTTGACAATTAAAAAAAAAATAGTTTGCCAGAAGCAAAAGTGGGGTAAGTTGTACATCCCATGGGCAGCAATTCCTCCCTTCAAATGACCTTCAGTTCCCAAGCAAAGCAGGCAACAAAATATTTGTCTCCAGCCTGAGGTACCATGGCAACATGCACCCTAACCCACAGGGGACCATCTTTCCCCAGCTCTTCCGTCCTACAGACAAGTTTGTTAGAATTTTGGAACCATGCTATTTTGCTTCACCAGCCATTTTTAATTTAAACATGGTTCTATAGCATCTTTCATACAGTTGTTTTGCGCTGGCCTGAATGGCCTCGGCTAGTTTGATCTCATTGGATCTGGGAAGGTAAATGAGTTTGACTCTAGTTAGTACTTGGATGGGGGACCACCAAGAAAGGCCTGGGTTATGATGCAGAAGCAGGCAATGGTAACCCCCAGCAAGGTTGCCATGAGTGGGCTGTGACATGAAGGCATTTTAACACATTCAACAGATAAACATTTGAAGGTGTTTATCTGCTGATGCTGCTCTTAATTGTTGTTTTCACAGTGGTTTGGTGGTAACTTTTAGGACCTTTCATTTCATTTCATGGTCTGCTGCTAAATTTTGGTTCACTGTATTTTCCGGCTCTTAGTTTCACGTTGCATTTGTCGTTTGGAAACTGCCTCCAACAATTTTAACCAGAGTTGTGCATATAAAGATGAGAAATGGTTAAAGACAAAAAAGAAATCTCCTAAGGGAGGATGAGTGAGCACAGAGGCAGACTTTCTCAAAGCGTGATACCTGCTTGACATTGTCAGGGAAATGCAAGATGGCCCAGGTCAGCCTAGTCTCATCAGATCTCAAACTCTAAAAGCAGGGTCAGCCCAAGTTGGATAAGATGCAGAAGAAAGCAACGGCAACATCTCCTGCCTTGAAAATCCCAGGAGGGGGTCGCCAGAAATTGGCTGTGACCCGGCAGCACTTTCCACCACCACCCGATTAGCCCATCGTTATATTTCTTAAAAGACCAGAAATCTCACTGCTCAAAGCTAGAATTCTTGCTACCTCTGACTTGACCTTCTGAGTGGCAGATAAAGTGGGATCACAGTTCTTTCAAATTGGCTTCCTTGTGCAAGATGTTCGCATGAGCTGGTGCAGAGGAGGGGCTGTGGCTCTGTGCTAGAACATCTGCTTGGCCTACAGAAGATCCCAGGTTCAAACTTTGGTAACTCCTGCTAAAATGGCCAAATAGTAGGTGATGAGAAAGACCACCACTCAAGACCCTGGAGAGCTATTGCCAGTCTGAGTAAACAGATTGACAAAAGGTCTGATTCAGCATAAGACACATATTTTTAAAAGAAGATTAAATGTTCCTTAAGAGGCTGGGTAACTGAACTATTCACCGTACCCCAACTATGGTGGGGAGAAGGGGATATATAGAAGGGAAAACAGAAAAGAAAATGATCACAGCTTTCCACCCAGTAACAGCAATAACATGCTCTTCATAGCAAAGTTATTCTTGATCTAATGTGAATTCCTAGGATTATCAACTACCAGGTCTTTAAAAAAGAGAGAGAGAAGAAAATTAGTTTGCTAAAGGACTGCGCATCTATGCAGCACCTGCTGTCAGTTGCCTTTGCCTCTGCTAAATGTCTGTCTTGGTAAAGTATCAAGTAATTACTTCTTCTTACACATATGTTATCTAATTTTACAAGACAGCTTTAAGAACACCGGGAACCACAGAAATTGAAAAACCACAAATCAAGGTGGTTGTTTCTGGAACAGCCAGAAACAGCAAATAGAGCAGCTGTGGTGGATCCGCGCAGAGTGTTTCAATTAAATGGCATTAACTTATGCTTTTAAACACAAATTCTCTCATCTCAGAGCTTCTAGGACTTGGAAGAAGTAGAAGCAACACCTTTGAGATAACGTTCAAAGCACAGGGAGGGCCCTGCGGCGCTGATCTTGCAGTACGTTTTACAGTGGGATGAAATCTGTTTCTCCAACTAACAAACAATACACAACTCAACACTTTACATACATTCAGTTCTTGATTTAAGGTCAGCATTCTAATCCCATCCCCAGGTAGATCCAAATATAGATGCCACCAGTTCACACTATTCTTTTTTTAAGTCAATGTTGCTAAGTTACAGAATCCACAGAACAATGGCTGAGTGCAGGACCCAGATATCCTCAAGAGCCTGAAAATAGTATCACAGAAGCCACATGGCATCCGGCTTGATGAGGCTATCAGAGAGAGGGGGAACTCTCTCAGGCACACAGAGTGCGTAAAAATTGAGTCCTCACAGAGAAACCTTTTCCTTCACGGCCACCGACCCCGCCCTAGTGAACAATCCTTAATTCTTCTTTTTATATGTCATATGTTTTCTTAGGTGTGTTAATCTGGACTTCCCATTAAAAAAAAAAAACTCTGTAGTGGCCAGGGTTTTACATGCACACAAAATTTTCTCCAGGGTAAAAAGCAGCAGAAAAGGGTGAGAGTTCATCAGCATCTTAAAGACTAGCTCATCCCCTGCCACAAATTTTGTTCGTCTTTAAAGTGCTAATGGAGACTCTCGCTCTCTTCTATTGCTACAGGCAGGCTACCAGGAAGGACAGCAAACGTTCCGTCCCTGTTTTCCGGAGGCAGCTGTTAGCTTAGCATGCTCCAAAGATGACCAACTGTGGTGCCAGCAATTTAGGTTAACGTTCTGGATTCTACCAACTCACACAAGCAATGGGGCAGTCTTACCATTACCGAGCACATGAAGTGCACAAAAGTGTCACCCGTATCCCTGCTGGCTCACCTTTCCCCTTCATTTCCTGCTTACGCCCACTTCTTGTCTGGGTCCTTCAAAAAGAACGAGGACCTAGCTTCCCACCCCTCAGTTGACGGCAGGATGTGCCGTCAAACTCCTGGTCCACAAAGCACTGCAGCTGCGCATCTACCGTTTGGCTTTCACAGGGCACAACCATCCTGTGGCCCAAGCCACAGAGACTTTAATTGGAGGCTGAAAATCAACGTTGGCTTTTTTTTTCTTGCCCCTCACTACACTCCTCCCCCCCAAAATGCTTTCCTCACCAACAGTTTCTTCAGTTACCTTTTAAAAATAGCTCCTGGGATTTTTTCCCCCTCCCTCCTTCTAAGTGACTGTTTACACAGCATACATATTTCATGGCTAAAATTTGTCAGCAGCATTATTTTACTTAGTGTATTCTTCTCTGCTAAGAACTACTCCAGGGAGCATTCTCTCGGCCCCTCGCAATACGAAGGGAGTGAGAAAGTCAGAAAGAGCACCAAAGAGCTAGCACAAAGTCCCATGCCTCCACAACAGTTGTAGGAGCTACCTAGCCTTGTTGGAGGAAGGAGAAGTCGGGAGGAAAAGGTCATCCAGTTCCCACCCACAAACCAACCTGGGACAACCGGTTTTGAATTCCAGTTCAGCCAACAGAAACTTGCTGGGTGACCCTGGGCTCATCACACCCTCTCTCACCTCGCCCTGTTGTGAAGATAAGGTGGACGATGGAAGAATGAGGCTATTCACTACTTTGGGTCCCAATCAGCAAGAGAAGCAAGATATATATTTACAATAATAACAATAATGACGATGATAGTAAACTGGAGGAAAGGAGCAGACAGCTCAGAAGCATGCTGAGGGAGAGAGTAAAAATGAGAAACAGAGGATCACAAAATGGTGGGGGCAATCCACAAGGGCAGCCTCATTGACACTGTAAGAGGGGGGGAGGTTAAATTTAATGTTTGTAGAAGGCCAGGAAGCTGCTTCTATTGCAGGGTTAGTCAACCTGTGGTCCTCCAGATGTTCATGGACTACAATTCCCATGAGCCCCTGCCAGCAAATGCTGGCAGGGGCTCATGGGAATTGTAGTCCATGAACATCTGGAGGACCACAGGTTGACTACCCCTGTTCTATGCACTCAGGCAGAATTGTAGTCCATGAACATCTGGAGGACCACAGGTTGACTACCCCTTCTATGCACTCAGGCAGAATTGTAGTCCATGAACATCTGGAGGACCACAGGTTGACTACCCCTGTTCTATGCACTCAGGCAGAGAAAACAAGATAAAAAAAAACATATGTACCAAACTTTATAATGACGCTGACACAGTCAAGGACTGTGCTGCTCGTCACCAGCAAGATCAATGGCTGATGACCTATGCAACCACAATCCACAGAGCACTTAGCTGAAATATTAGTGAAATCATGTGGGGAGAGGGAGAAATGTGGAGAATCGCACTGCCTTTCCCCTTTGTTATTGCCATGTTGTGAGACTTAGCACCAAATTCAAGGCACAGATTTGCCACCACACAGCTGCCCCGTGGCTACAGATCCACCACAGGGATCAACAAAAAGGGGAAATAACTCCAGCCCAGCACTTTTTGGGCATGGAAAACTGGCTAGGGGTAAGGCTAAGGCTGAAATTCTGATTGCAAACTATGGTGGCCAGGTCTCCTTTCCTATGGTGGAGATTGGAGGGGTTGGGGGGGGGGGGGTGTTGCTAGATCCTGGCTGGGAAATTCCTGGACATTCAGAAATTTGCCTAGGCAGCACAAGGACTTCATTGGGGGTCCAATGCCATAGATTCCACCCTTCAAAGCATCCCATTTTCTTCAGGGAAACTGATCTCTCAAGTCTGGAAAGGAGCTGCACCTCAGGGGGGTGCCAGGTTCCGCATGGAGGCTGGCATCCCTAGCTCAAACAGTCTCTCCTTCACTTTTTAAAAAGCCATTCCATAGCGGCTGCAGGGAACCCAGACATAACTCTTTTTTAAAACCTCACAACTAGTTTGGTCCTTAATTTTCTTTCAAATGAAAGCTGGGAGTTCAATGGACCCAGGAGATCATGGCAACAGATCGTTATAACATTATTGCACCATAGAACAACAGCAATTGCCAATTTATAAAAAGCCCTCTGAAGACACAGCAGGCGGGGGGGGGGGGATGGCAGCTGACAAAGGAAAATACAGAACTCTGGCAAGGATGCTCCATTACCCGTGTGAGCGCCTCTACATTCGCAGTAGGGAACAAAGCATCTTTGCCATGTGGATGCAAATCTTAAGATCCTGCTCAAGGTATTTTTAGACCAATACATTCTTCATCTTGGGATGGCCTTTGTCGCTGTGCTGGGCAGGCAATACTGTGCTTAGGCATTAAGTTTTTCAAATGACTCCACCGGCCGAGCTATGCCATCTATATGCACCAAATGCCTTGAGCAGAATAACTCAAAAGCCTTCACCTGTGCAACTCGAAAGGTTGCTTTGGATGTTTCTGAGTGGCCAAGCTGATGGCAAAGTATCGCCTTGCTTGCTCTGTCTCCTTCCCTCCACCCCCCAAAAAAGATGGCCATCATCAAAGTTATATAATCCATTATGAAGGCTGTGAAAATAAGCGAACGGCAACAGAACCTCAGGGCGCCTATTGACAAAAGCCCCCCCAAAAGACTGTGACAAACACTTGTTCTATGATCTCAAAACACATTTAGTACACTGATTCTCAGGAACAACACACAGGCTTCTTTGTGTGTGTGTGTGTGTGTGAGGGGGGGAAATGGCTATTTTAATGGAACAGGGCAATGTAACGCGAGGCAAACGTTTCCTATTTTTGCCAGCGTTCTCCAAAACTGCCTAGAGTTTTGTGACTCTGTCCCTTGTTTGAGAGAGGTTAAAATGGAAAGTTCCTAGGCGGGATGGAGGGGGCTGGGGGGGACTCACATCCCCTTTTGGGTGCAGTCGGCTGTTACTAATTGCATGCAATGATATTAATGACCCAGTAATTGCTGTAAGAGTGGCACTGAAGTGGAAAACGTCATCTTGAGGCAGGGTTCATCTCTAGGTGGTAGGACATCACCATTGATTGAGTTAATGCCTACTGACATTTTAGAATATAACACTGCAGATGAGAAAATGTGCCACTCGCTCCACACTAATGGCTTAGATGGACATGACGCCGTTTGCTGCGACCGCACCGAGCCCGCCAGTAACCCCAAATGAAGCAGCACAGGCAGGGTTTGCCCTACAGATGAACCTCATTCCTTTCAGGAGAGATAGTCACTCTTATAACAATCTAGTGCAATTTTCCACATGTTTGCTTCAATAAAAGAATACCTTCATCTCCTGCTTCTACTTCCAGCACAACAGAAGTGAGTATTATTGTACGGCACAAAAAGCTATTTAGATCCTCTGGCCATTGTCTATAGCAAAACACACACATAGACCCACAGAGAGAAAGAGAGAGAGAGGGAGAGAGGCCATTTTAAGTATCCAGATCAGTTATGAAATCCCATCAGAAGTTTAACACAGTTGTGGTTTTATCACTATGCAGTGGACTGCTTTGGGTTCAGACTGAGTTATACCTTTATTTAGATTAGATGAGGATCAGTACTTTATCTCTTGAATGTGCCACTTCAGAGCTATCTGAATTTTGACCACTCTTCACCTCTCTCGGCAGACAGGAATTCCAGACCTAGATTCCTTCACCCGATAACAGAAATACAAGCCCATGAATTGATGCATACGGCTGCACGAGCATGGACAGTAACGGAACATAGAAGTTAGTGAAGCAACACATTAACAACCAGACACAAATCTTCTTGCCCACAGAAGGCAATATGGGTGCATTTAAACATCTTCTTCAAAATACAATGCAGATCGTTTCCTAAATCTGGCAGAGTTTACTATGGACAAAACATCCATCGTTACAGATGCTTACTGTCTCTGACCCCAATATGATTTTTTTTAAATGACAACTTGTCACATTTGAAGCAGGCTTTTTTAATGTAGAGCTACTATCCAGTACACAATGAGATAATGCAGACAGCAAGTATATGCAAAATGCTTCCAGCACTTAGCAACTGAGTGGAAAGGAACCTGCAAAGTGGAATGAGTGTCAAACAAGTGTTGATCACTTGTTCGGGAAAAGAAGAGAATGTAGCTGTCCCAACCCCTCTTTCTCCAAGATTGACCCCTTCCTGCCACAGATCTTGCTATATATCCGGCCACTGCTTTATGAATATCAGCACAGACATACCCTCCAAGGTTGAGGACACCAAGACTGATTCATTTATTCATCCACATTCATGCCAAGTTGATATGAATACTGCTTTAGGAGCCAACTAAAGTGTAGGTGTAGTGGTTAAGAGCCCTTTGGTGTAGTGGCTAAGAGTGGTGGCTTCTAATCTGGAGAGCCAGGTTTGATACTCCTCCACATGCAACCAGCTGGGTGACCTTGGGCTAGTCACATCCCCGTTAGAGCAGTTCTGTCAGACATCTCTCTGTCCCACCAGTCTCACAGGGTGTCTGTTGTGGGGAGAGGAAGGGAAGGTGATTGAAGGCCACGTTGAGACTCTTTTGGGTAGTGAAAAGAGGGATATGAAAACCAACTTTCCTTCTTCCAACTTAATTTTAAGCATGGAAGCTAACATTTGCATCATATGATTAGGGGGGTTATACAGTTGAACTAACATTTTGGAGAATTTCAAATTAAAGAATACCAGGGATACAATGAGCAGATTCTTTCCCAGCAATTCCCATCTCAAAGTTCTAGCCTTTCCAGTGTGGTCAGAAAAACTGAAATCCACATACTACTTTTTAATTGTGCTTATTTTACTAACAGGAAGCATTTTCTGAAACTTCTATAAACAGATAGCCTTTATTTCTGTACATTCACAGAAAATAATGAAAGGTGTTGATTTATCACCAACATAGCCCATCTGGTACAGAAGTTGAAGGTTAGGCTCTTCACTCTAAGTGGGATCTCGCTGGATGAGTCTAGCCCAGGGGTAGTCAAACTGCGGCCCTCCAGATGTCCATGGACTACAATTCCCAGGAGCCCCCTGCCAGCGAATGCTGGCAGGGGGCTCCTGGGAATTGTAGTCCATGGACATCTGGAGGGCCGCAGTTTGACTACCCCTGGTCTAGCCCTCAGCTTTACCTATGTCACAGGGCAATTGTCACAAGGATAAAAGGGAGGCAAGTATAAGCTGCTCTGAGTTCCTAGGTAGGAGAGAAAGTGGCATATAAATATCCAAATAAGTAAGAATTTTTAACATACTAGTGTTACAAATCATTCCTTGGTCCTGATATTTTGATGTGACAACTATTAAAATTGGACCACATTTCACTGGAAAAACTCCTCCACATTAACAGTATTAATTGAAAAACCCCTGAACTTTCAGCCATTTGTATCCAACTAGAGAAATCCTATGCAATATGCCCCCAGGTCTGTCTGTTCAGAAAGAATCTAAACTTAAAATGGAGAAAGTAATGCTTACGAGTTTTGTTGTTTGTGACAGAAGCTTCTCAGACCCTGCTCTGGCCTTCTAACTGCAAGACGAACTTAATGGAACATTTCAAGAAAGAAATTATAAATAAAATTACAAGCTATGGAAGCCTGTTACAGTTCTGATTTACATGCTAATATCATATTGTCCCACCTGTACAATTAAAATACCTACTACGCCTTCCCATATACGTAAGAAAAATGAAGCATGTTTCCAAAAACGCTCTGTGCTACTCATTTAAATTTATACTGGCTCTTCTTTAATGGGGCTTCTCTTCAGCAAGATGCAAATGACTCCCTTTGATTTAATGAGAGTTCTTCAAATCCCACAGCAAAGGGAAAAGGGCCTTAGGGCACTCATTTTGCAGAGTTTTACACCAGTAGTTAACTTTACACAAGGGAGTAGTCCTACTTAAGTCACAAAGATGCTTTATATACATAAAATTAAAACCTCTATGTGTAAGCCTTTTGTAACAGAGTGGCTTATGTTATTTATTATGTTTAAAGCATTTTAGTTCATTTAATGCTAATCTGCATAATGAATATATAAAAGCTCCTTAAGCAGAGAAATTTCTTTCTCCTTTGTGCCAGTATTCTATCCCTGGTATTGTTAAATCACTTACTGTGCCAATTTATTATTATTTCTTTTCTGGGGGAGAAGATGCCATAAATAAGGTATAGCCAGAAACATTCAACTAGGTATTATAAAATATTAAACAATTTCAATTTGAGCAAATTCCTAAATAATCCTCCCTCCCAGCAATCACTCCTAATTTCCCAGTCTACTTTCACATTTAGTACACATCTGGGGACAGAAGCGTCCTTTTCACTCACTAGTTCTCATCCTATTAACTATCAGAGCCATCTCGTTCTTTCATTTGCCGCACTTGGGAATAAAGAAATGGTACTTACAGATTTCCTGCTGTAGTACCTTTCCATCTCATTATAAATGAGATAAACTGCCAGCACTGCCTAGGCATTGTCTGAACAAAGAAAGTCTACAATACCCAAATTAGATAGCAAGCAAGCTCACACACCCTGTGCAGAATAGAGCAAGGGCCACACAAGCTCCATGAGCATCACAAACCACACACTCCAAAAGGAACACAAAGCTTTACAATCCTTGATCCCCCCCCACCCCACCTGATAGTTTTATTTGTATGATGATTCATATGTAACTCTCCAGGAGTTTAATTAACCAGGAATCCCTTTACAAATACCTCCAAGACTGACCTCTGTATACCACTTACAGTAAACAAAGAGCTGCAAATAATTTAATTTCATTTTTATGTGTAAGGAATAATGGAGGGGCAAAGCATATCTTTTGCATACAGTCCTTATCGAGGTGGTTTTTCAGAGAGAACTTTGCCTGCTTTAGGAACTGAAAATTGCAGCCGTAAACGTACATTTATTAAAAGGAACAATTTATCACTATAAAATAATATCAGTATGGTAAAGTAAATAAGGCTGTTAAAAAGGCTCATGTCTTGAACCGAAAAAAAGTCAATTGATGGGGGGGGGGTGGACTAGCTGGTGGGGGGTTAGAGAGGGAAGGGGCATGCCTATCATTTTAAAAATATGCACATCAATGTTTTTATGGATAGAATCCAGTCTTGTTCCTGTACGGCAATCGAAGCAGAAGAGTGACTGTCCTTTGCTAAGCTTTCCGCCTACTCAAATCATTGACATAAAAACACAAAATAATTGTTTCAGAACTGGGGACTATTTTACCCATGGAATGAATGGGACAAAGCATGATACTTCTCACTGGAAGAAAAATGGGTGAACCTTTTCCTCTCAGACACATTTCAAAAAGAATAATTTTTATCAAAACATGGTGTGCACACACCTTCCCATGGGGTACACAGTGCACCTTTAAATAACTGCATATTCCCCCTCAACACACTGTAAACCTGCACACAGAAACCAAAGAGCGTTTCAGAAGGGAGACGTAGCAGTCTGCAGAAGAAGACATAGATTCAAGTCAAGTAAGACAGCACCAAGACTTTTGGGGCATAAAATGTGAAGAATCAAAGCTCTCTTCATCTAATGATGGGAGTTTGGACTCTCAAAAGCTAATGCCCTAAAATTTTTGTTGGACTCTCATAGGGTTAACATAATTTGAAAAGCAAAAAACAGGACATATTTCCTGACTATTCTAAACAAGCAATCACCATGAAAAATCTCATTTTAAATACCCCTCTTATTCGAGATGTGATAATTGCTATTCACTTGGAATATTCCTAGCCTTTCTACCCCAAAAGAGGACACTTCCATCAGTTTTTTAAAAAAAGAGACCAAGAGGACAGTCACACGAAGAACAAGAACAGCCTCTAAAAAGAGAACAGCTGGCAACCCTACTCTAAAATGCTACTAGACTTGAATCAAGCTCCTCAGCAAATTCAAAGAGCCCAATCAAACGTTTTGTTTTGGATGTTTACTTGGTGCCTATTTCTGGCACGAACCCACCTGGATGAAACTGTTAACTGGGTCCTGTGGCAGTTGGAGAGGTCCTCAGATTATATCTGATCTCCAAGCTACTGAGATCAGTTCTCCTGGAGAAAATAAAAGCTTTGGAAGGTGAACTGTATGTCATTATCCCCACCCTCGTTGTTTCCTGAGATGCTCGTGCACAAGGCAGGTAAAGAGAAGTTATTGTTAGTCTCAAACCAAAGAAAGCCTCCGAGCAGCATTGCCTGTAACTTTGAATCTCAATGTCTACAAATGCCCCCTCATCCAACTGGTCCATTCTTCCTGAGTCCTTGGCCAGATGCTTGGAGGACATAGTAGACTGAAGTTAAATCCAGCTAAGATGGAAGTCCTCTGGCTTGGTCATCATGCCCTGGATGGGCCACAAGAACTCCTGGCTCTTGACAGAGTCTGATTAACATCTTTGGCAACTCCCAAGAGCCTGAGTGTGACAATGGATGCCTCACTGTCAATGGAGGCCCAGGTCATAAATGCAGCCAATAAGGCTTTTTACCATCTCCACCAGGTGCAGCACTTGGTGCCCTATCTGTCAACCCCCAACCTAGCCACAGGGATGCCTGCATTGGTCACCTCTAGGTTAGAGTACTGTAACTTGTTCTACGCAGTGCTATTCTTGAGGCTGACATGGAGACTCTGATGGGTCCAGATCAGGCATCATGTGTCCTCCTGGGGACTTCGTGGAGTGCTCATATACAACCTGCGCTTGCTCAGTTGCACTTGTTCCAGATTGCAGACTGAATCAGACTCAAGGGTCTGGTGACTCAAGGGTCTGGTTCTTACCCTTAAGGCCCTTAATAGTTTGGAACCCTCCTTGGGACTGCCTCTTCCATTACTAAGGGCACTAAGGTCTAGTGATTGAGATCTACTTAGAATCCCTAGGCCCAAAGAGATCAACCAGCCTCAACTAGCACCAGGGCTTTCCTGGCCTTGGCTCCAGCCAGGTGAAATGTTCTGCTGAGACTGGAGCCCTACGGGACCTACAACAGTTATGTAGGGTATGCAAGATAGAGCTTTTTTGCCAGGCCTACAGTTGCGACTTAGCTGACATCTGAACTCAAAGACCTTTCCACCTGCACTTTCATCCACCAAACAGTTTCCCTTGAGAAATCACATTATGCCCTCTTAAATCCCTGTACTGTTTTATGGGCTATATTAGTGATTATTTTGGAATTTAAATTTAATTACTTTTAGACTTTATATTTTAATATAATTTTATATGATTTTATGTGATCTGCCCTGAGTCAACTGAGAGAGGGCAGAATAGAAGTCCGAAGAAATAAATAAAATAAATAAAACTGTGGAAAATCTGGTTTTGCAAAACAGAATTTTCTACTGGATAAAGGAAAGCTAGAAAACATCCATGCTTGTATCTTCAGGCAAGGAACCATCAACCACTGGTGTTTATGGCCAATTTCTAGTGGTCAAGCCATTTTTAAGGAGGGTAAAAACTTTCTTCTGCCAACCATTAAAAAGCTGACTTATACAGAAGACACAAAGTTTGGTCAAGAAACAAGTTCCCCTGAGACCACTGGAAGTTAATCCCTGAGATTTGTTCTTAGATCAACAGCCATAGATGTCTTTTTCCTATATATATATATTGCTGCAGATTCTGCATAGTTTATAATATTTTCTTCTGTTGTTTAACTTTATCCAGAAGCCAATTACACAAGTAGGTCATTCCAAAAAAAAAAAAGTTGGCAGAGAGTAAAGGAAAACGATACATCCCATTTTGCTTGCTTCAAAGCCAATGATTATCTTAAGAATAAGCAGACAGTGATTCCAGATGTTACAATAAAGTAGCTTGTGAATCTGTTTTTGTGCTTCTGGTGCAATGTTCCAAAGAGATAATTTATGCTCATCTTGCCCAAAGAAATTGAGATGTTACACTCATACTTAGTGATGGTGCAACAGTTTTCCACGCCAGCTAATGGGTTAGATCAAACCAGTATTGCCGCCAGTGAAAAGGGGAAGGACCTACTCTGGTCAACAAAAAGGCTATGTTAGAGATCATAGGACCTATGTGGACAAAAGTCATGTTGGATGGGCCCTGTAAAAGGGATAGCTATTGATCAATACTGGATCCAACCCATTATACCAGAATCAAACACATCTGTGCAAGTCATTCATGGGTTATCTGTTGTTTCTAAAGACCATTCCAAATCAATCCTGATGACACTTGCAGGCAGATCCATATATACCAAACAGCTTTCGTAAATACAGTGCCAAAGGTAGGTCTTGAGTATTCTCAAGAAACAAGCCAAAGGAATGGGCATTCCAAAGACCGATGACAAAGAATGAAAAGAACCTGCATCTCGTGGAGGGCAACCTGGCTTCAAACAAATTGAAATTTGAAGCAGGACCTTACAGGCTGACCTCAACATTAAGGGACATTCATGTAGGGGGAAGCACTGCAGGAGAGAACCAAATGGTTTAAGACTTTACATATTTAACAGTACTATCCTAAGCAGTGTTCTAGACCCACAAAGTCAACACACTTAGAAGGGCACAATTCAGTTTAGGATTGGTAACTAGCATCTTCAACTGGGTTTACAACTGCAATGGAAGCTGACATGATTGTTTCATCAGCATAATTATGCTGAGTTTTGTATGCCAGCTTAACATGCCCTTACAGAGATTGTCAATGACATTATGTTCACTGTGATTACGGAAGGTCTTTTACCCACACTCATTACCGGTTGTGTCAATCCTATTCACCAAAAGTGGCATGACCACAATAGTAAGCAATATCCAACAGGTCACATCATCATTATTATTTATATTAGTTTTAATACACCTCCCCTCCCTGCATGGTGTTCCATTACTTCTACTTGTCAATTTGCCTCCTGGTCCATTTCATAATCTGGAGATTAATGGAGGGAGGCCCACAGATTTTACTGGGTGCTAGTTTGTTATGGCCTCAACCAAAGACCTGGTGGTAGACTGCCATTTTGCAGGCCCTGTAGAACTTGGGTCGTTTACGTTGTTGTGCATAAAGAGAAGCAAAATCACACCTCCTCTACAGCCCCAAATAATTGCACATAAAAATGTACATATTTAGGGAGACTTTCATGAATACAAGTGTGCCTGTTTAGCAGGGATGCTGACCACAGAAATGCTACTCGTTTGTACCTACGTTAGGCTCCCTGAAGACATTTGCCGATGTCTGGTGGTGAGGCCAATGGACACAGTTCTCTTCCCCAAATGCATGTAGAGGATACATCTTTTGAACAACTGATGAGTGTTAGCAGCATAAATACATGAACCACTCAAGTAGTTGCATCAAGTCTATGCAGAGAGACATCTGCTCTGCTGTCCTTAAATACTACCAGTGCTCAGTGAAGATTATAATCTTCTGCTTCAGAAGGCTACATTTATTACTGGTACAGTAGAGTCATGTAAGACATTGATCTACCACCATCACTCCAGACACGCACTTCAGCCATATAGTTTATTATTTGCATGCTTATCTAGCACACATACCAACTGTTTGCACATGAGATGTTTAAGGGAAAATGCATATGAGCATCCTCTGCTCAGCAGCCTGTGTAAAATCAACACAAAACAACCCCTTTCAACCTCTGCAGGACAAGGCTTAAACCATAACTGGATCTATATATATAGGGTTGGGCCAGTCCTCCGAAAGCCCTGACACCCCAGCTGCTGATCAGCTACCCAGAGGACTTACCTGGAAAAAGAGGAAGATAAAAACCTCGCTGACATTGCACAGAAAGTGACTTCTTCTTTTTACCATAGAGTTTTTGCTACTAGGGTGTCACCTGGACATCACTGGGGTAATGATGTCACTTCCTGTGAAATGCAGATGATGAGGAATATTTCTACAATTAAGTCCCCCCCATCCCACACCAGATTTTCTATTGATACAATACCGATAGCAAAATCAACATAGTAAAAAGACATAAAGAGCCTGGAGCCTGGATGGCAGGTTTGTGGTTTTGAACTATAGCTTATTAGGGAGCCTGAACTACTGGGAACCAGTCCCCAACAGCATAGCCTGGCAAAATCTTGATAAACATGGCAGACAGATGAATTGTCCTACTGCTTACATATCTATTTACAAAGAACTTGCTATCACAAATTCATCTGTATTTTTTATTCTATAATATCTGTCCTGCAAATGTGCTCACAGCCACCACCCTAAGATTATCACTTCAATTACTCATCGGAAGAATGGAAGTCAATTCATTTAGCAATTTCACTCCTGACTGTGTGAATAAATGAGTGGTAAAGAGTATCTAATTTGTATTAAGTAACCTTGTGAATTCCCCCTCAGGCTTCTGTTGAACCACAAAATATCAGCAAGATTTCCCCACAGATCTGGGTTAGACAGTCATAATCCCTGCCATGCTATGCCGAATACACACGCCTGACACTGAATTAATCATTTAGAAAAATGTCTCTTAACTTCATCTTTGAACATTTTTCTTGATTATCTTCTTTGGTCTCTCTGTAATTTTTATACCAAGTGGCATCATTTAGCCTCTCGACTTATGTATGACATGCTGGGCAATTTAAGTACATATTTTAGATTAAATTAATCTCAACAAGATTTGCCTGTTCTTTCCTTTCCCAGAAAGCCTGAGTCTGAGCTTCGAAAATGGGAAATGGTCCATTAATTTCAATAAAAAGGGAACAGCTGTAAGATCCTACCATCACAAGGATACCTGAGCTGTGAGTAAAAACTCTCCCAGCTCTCAGAACTTTAATTGCTTTTTTAAAAAATCAGGAAGTCAAGAAGAAATTACTTCTGCTTCCCTGTTTTGAGTCCAGATCAGCTGAGACAAGTTCTTCTGTGTTTCCTGATTCCCACTTCTCTGTCATGGGGGAACAATGAACATACTAAGGCAAGGAGCTTTCATGAAAGTAATTAGTAAACATATCCTAAACTACACCTAGTTCTGGATTGATTTTTAAAATGATCTAGTTTTGCTGACATCTGTTCACCAAGCTCTGATGTCCCTAGTTTTGCCTTCAGAGCTATAGCCCAGAGCATCTGATAAATTAGCTTAACTGCTTTTCTAACCAGGAAATGGACATTTAGCTAAACAGCGTTGCCAAACTGCAGCAGGAGCTTGGCAAAGGGATGCGCAAACTATCCAAGTACTAGATCTCACTCGGCTGATTGGCAGAGGATCTTTTACTGGTCCACACCCCATGATTCATCACCCTTCCCTCTGTCTTCCTGACAGCTTCATCATCCTACTACAGGGCAAAAAATATATGGCTAAGCACTAACCACATGTTCCCCAGAAGCTTTTAGCTGCACTGTACCCTACTTATGTGTTCTGTGTCTGCAACTGCAGGCTGTAAAGATATCTGTAGCAAAATGTAGCAGCCCAAACTAGCAAAATAAACTGAAAATTTCATTGGGGTAAGCAAACAACCCACAGTTTTTTGTGGGTGGTGCCCCTGATTATTGTTCTGGTATACGAATGTATGGATTAGTACTGACATACATGAAGCTGCCTTATACTGAATCAATCCACTCTGACTGACAGAGACAAATAACATCCACAGGTCTCCCTCAGACATCCCCTCTATGGCCTGAATCAGTCTGACCTCTCTGGGGGCCTGTTATATTGTTGTTGTTTAAGATCACTGAAATTGTGTTATTCAGAACCAGGTGTTAGATAATTGTTGTTGTATTTGACTATGTTATATGTTAGGTCCTTCCATGTATTCCCCCCATGATGTTACATGTAAACCACCCTGAGCCATATGGAAGGTGCTGCTTCAGACCAACATGGCTACCCACTTGAATCTATGTGGAAGCAAGTCCCATTCTATTCAGTGGGGTTTACTCCCAGGAAACTGTTCTTAGATTGCAGCCCCAGTGAGACGGACCCAGCTCCAGAGTTAAGTGCACCACTTTCCATAGGATTTTAATAGGCAAGTGACTCATTCTCTGTAGTCATTGGGAGTCTAGAGTGGTTTTGGTTTGCCTTGATCACATGTGAGACAGCGTGCAGGAAAAAAAATAATGTCCTGTCTCTTTAACAAAAAATTAACTAATGAAAAAGGGCAGTGAGCATTTTTCATGGTATTACTTTAAATAACATTACCAGATATTTGCTGCAGACCCAACTGATATTAAAGTGACAGCGAGAGGAGCAATTGAAAGTTCGTAATTCTAATTATGTCCATGCTTAAGCCCGAGTTGGAAAGCCAGCAGCCATCAAAATCATGGTCATCTAACATAAATTAATGTGTGTTTACATTCTTCTGTGTATTTACAATACACATTGGGATTAAGTCATTAGAGGGGCAGTGTTAAAAACTGACCCAATCCGGGTGTCAAATATACTAGATATACCACTGGGCAGTTTCATGTGCGTTCACGGTTGGATTGCATTTCCTCTTCAGGGGTTTTCCCAGAGGTGCCTACAAACAGATCCTTATACTGCTTCTGATGCTTAGGCACTTATGGGCAACAGAAGAAGCGTTGGTTTATATACCCCACTTTTTTGCTGCCCAAAGGAGTCTCAAAGCAACTTCCTTTCCCCACAACAGACACCCTGTGAGGTAGGTGGGTCTGAGAGAGCTCTGAAAGGACTGCATGATCAGAACAGCTTTATCAGTGCTGTGGGGAGCCCAAGGTCACCCAGCTGGTTGCATGTGGAGGGGGTATCCGACCTAGATTAGAAGCCACTGCTCTTAACCACTACACCACGCTGGGAATACAGCTTTAAGCTTATTCCGCTGCCACCTGAAGCATCACCTGCTTATGTCTTCGGGTCATACTACTGTTAAAGTCAGAAGAGAAAACTAGACTCTGTTTTTCCTGATCATTTGGTAACCCTGCAATGGAGGAGTAAGTAAAAAATCAAAATACTCAAGAGGCTTTCAGAAAGTTTGGGACCACAGCATAAAGGAAATAGGCTTCTGTTTCCATAAGAAGAGGGAGGGGGTAATTTCAACTGATTCTCCCTTCCTTCTGTGTTCAATCTATGAAACATTTTTTAAAAAATGTATAACTGTGGCTCTCCTAGAAGAATGCATCCCCAAATGCACACAGAGTCCTTGAAGCTGCTATGACTTTTGGTGCCTCCATTGCTCCCTTAACAAAAACTTTACTCTTCCCACAGACAGAAAAAAATTCTGGCTTTAGGCCTGCCTACTACCTAACCCTGTGAAATGGGGACGCCAGGGATTGATCCTGTGTTCTTCTGCATGCAAAGCAGAGGTTCTACCACAAGGCACAGCCTCACCTACCAATCATAGATTCATAGTGGTTTGGTTGTGAATCATTAGCTCATGGTTTGCTTGGTGCCTTAACAACAGTATTATAAAGTTAGAAGGAGCCATATGGGCCATCTAGTCGAACCCCCTACTCAATGCAGGATCAGCCTGCATGGCCAAAAGTATATTTCCAGCCATTGCTTAAAGACTGCCACTGAGGGAGAGCTCACCACCTCCTCAGGCAGTCAATTCCACTGCTTAACTATTCTGTGAATGTTCTTCCCTAATATCTAGCCATGCTGTTGCATGTGTAGTTTAAAGCTATTACTGTGAGTCCTATCTTCTGCTGCCAACAGGAAATACTCCCTGCCCTCCTCAAGTGATAACCTTTCAAATACTTAAAGAAATCACATCCCCTCTCAACCTCTGGTTCTCCATGCTGAACATTCCCAAGTTCCTCAGCCTTTCTTCATAAGGCTTGGTCTCCAGGCCCTGAATCATCCTTGTTGCTCTCCTCTGCACCCTCTCAATTTTGTCCACATTCTTTTGAAAATGAGGCATCCAGAACTGCACACAGCACTCCAGGTGTGGTCTGGCCAATGCAGTATACAGCGGCATCTTGCATTTTTTATGTGATGCCTCTGTTTATACAGCCCAAGACTGCATTCTCCCTTTTTACCACCGCATCACACTGTCTGAACGTATTTATCTTACAGTCCCAGGCAATCTGAAATCAGACCTCACTGTACCTATCAGGACTGGCCTTCTGTCAAAACGTCCCAACTATAAGCGGCATTTTTCCTGAGGTATTATGTCTATGGCATTTCCAAGGCACCAAGCTGAAGGGACAATGAATTCTATAACCCCCTAAGAATGCCATAATCCTCCCGGAAATGTAATGTCTATTATACCTTATTGCCATAATGAAATAATTATAGAAAAATGAAGAAAATGAGTCCTACTTATGGATTTACTCAGAGGGATTACTGACACAGATACGATAAAGCTGACAGTCTACCATGAAGTTCCATTTGTGTCCATAACTCTCAAGCCATAATTAAAATGGTGCCATTTATGTCACAGTTGGTCTACTGTAGAGAATTAATCCCCATAGCATTAGATAACTGAAATATTTCATCCTCAGAACCTGCTATTTGAGCACAGACAGACATTTTTATGTTACACTTTTTCATCAGGGCCTACCGGCAACCGTCTCTAGTTTCAAGATGGCAGCTTTCACTCAAGTAAAAACAAAATTCACTGATAAATTTCCCTTGGAAAGTCACAGACCAGAGAAGTAAACTCTTCAGCGCTGACACACAAAAGAAAACAAAAGAACAGAAAATGGGAAATACTTTTAACATAATCTTACAAATTTACAAGTGGCTTTTTTGTTGTTGTTCATATTGCTTATTTCATTTCATCAGCTCTTTGGTGCAATGGCTCAAGAAGTTCTTAATTTATTTATAATTTACTACAAAGAGTCAGAATCAACCTAAATTTGAAACTGATTAGTTTTGTTAAGTTTAAAAAATCATATTATATTTTCTGACTTTCTAAGTTATTTTAAATGTTGCAAGGCTTTACTTCCATTACGCAGCTTGGAAACTGAACATTTCAGATATTTGTATTAACTTCCACCAAGGCAGTTGCAAACAAAGCACCATAAAAAGTGAGAAAAAAACATTGCTACAACCCACCCACCTTTTCCTTCAACCCATGTACAAATAGGAATACAACTCTTAGTGAAATAGGCAGACTCACTACCAAGTGAGTCCAGGGCTCTCTGCAGTTTTATGAACAAAACACACCCAGTTCTTGACTGAAAAATGGTCTGGTTCCAGGAGGTAAAATTTTTAACCTCTCACTCATACATAAAAGTATACATAAAAGCAGTATGTAAGCATATCCTTAGCAATATTTCGCTCCCTTATATTTGGGAAACAGCCTCCTGGGAGGAGACTGTCCAGGGCCCTGTCTGTCCGGATCCACCCTAATTGGCCCTCTCCTTCCAGCTCCCACCCTCCCTCCTTGCCTGCTAGAAGCCTTGTGGCTATGGTCTCCATTGTCACCCACGAGGAGAGGTACCACACATCCACAGGTACGCTCCTGCTGGGAGGGAGCGGGGGGAGAGTTTGGAGCTGCCCTGCAGGCCGCAAAGCCATGTCGCTGGCGGCAGGGGGGGGCTTTCCACTGCCTTTAGCCCACTTTGCGGCCCAAAGGGAGCCGTGGCCATCCTCTCACGCCCTCCTGCCTGCTGCCCCTTTCAAAGCCCATTTTTAAAATGGGCTTTGATACTAGTTAATAAATAAATAGCAAAATAATTGGTGAATTACCAAGTTATTCTAATCGACTGTTTTAAATTCTGATTTCATGCTATTGCACCCATTTGTTATATTTGCTTAGCTAACAGAAAATTATGTTATATATGTAAAATAACTCGGTACTTATTGATAGATCTTAGAACGGCAACAGCATAATAGTGCAAAAAATACATGAATGTGTGTTTGTAGGGGGGCAACATTCTTTAGACCAGAGAGTTTAAATTAACTGGCAGTTTATTTGACTCAATTTATGGAATAAACTGATGCCAATTCCTATTATTTCACAGATTTTCCCCCTACATCCAAACACTGTCTGGAAACAGATTAGGACACCAACGCTTTCCATAATTTGCATTACCAGCATCACTATCATAATTGCCCAGCCCTCATCAGTCCTATTAAATCCCAGAAAGAACAAACAATGACAAAAAAGACAGGATCTAAAACAAGAGGGAGAATGTTAATAATAAGCGGTCATGAAAATACTTTTAAAAGAGAATACAAATCCCTTAAGCTACTTACTTGATTGAACACAATAAATAAATTAAAGAAGCGACAAGAAAAATGAAAGAGGAAACAAACGCCATTGTTCACTTACATATGATGTAATAATCTTTGTTTTTCTGGAATTCCAGTCCCCAGAGGTTAGGGCTGAATTCTTGAAACTTGATAGTAAACTTAACATCTTGATCAGGCTTGGCACAGTTAAGTAGAGGTGTGTTGTCCTTTTTAACAATGCAGCTATCTGCTTGGTCTTTCTCAACCATGTAGACCTTATAATATTCATACTGGCCAACAGTTTTAGAGTCCACCTTTGGGCATATAATATCCAGTTTGTCTCCTATCTTTGGATACAGTACCAGTCCTTGTCCTGGAAGGAATCTAAAAAAAATGAGAGAACAATAGTAAGATATTTGATTTTTTAAAGTCAGAAATATGTCACTTTAAGGGGCAGGGAGGGGAGAAATGAACAAATGCAATAATCCAAACAAACTAAAAACGTAAAGGTATCCCCTGTGCAAGCACCAAGTCATGTTTGACCCTTGGGGGGCATTAAAGCCAGTCACCTCCTTCTGGCCTAATATACCAAAGGGTTCTGTTGTTATGAGAATCATCTACCAGGCTCTGAGCCTTCTGGAAGAGGGTGGTGTTAACATATATATATCCTAATAAAACAAGACTATGGAATATTTCCAAACACATCCTATATTAAAATTTTAAAAAATGGGGAAATACACTAAAATGTTATCTGAAGTAGGGAATATTACCGAAGAATAGCAGTGCCTCTGCCACCTTTTATTTTAATTTTAAAAGTATACTTGTTCATGTATGATTTAAGATTATTTGATATCTACATGCTCCCTCTAAAGATGGGTGCCAGCAGTACATTGATGACACTCAGCTCTATCTGTTAATGAGCAGCCAATTGGATACACCCCCACATTCATTAGCCAGATGTCTGGAAGCCATGACAGAGTGGCTCTAACAAAGTCACCTGAGACTTACCCCATGAAGATGGAGGTTTTGTGGCTGGAGAAGAAAGGGGTACGTGAGGAAGTGTGCTTTCCCTGGCTTGACTGAGTACAACTATCAACTTTACATTCCATCAGGAATCTGGGGGGATCCTTGGTGGAGGCACAGGTCACTAATGTAGCTTGCCAGGCTATGTTCTACCATCTGCACCAAGCAAAGCTACTAGCACCCTATTTGGCCCTGGAAGATCTAGCTACAGTGATCTCTGCAATGGTCACCTTCAGATTAGATTACTGTAACTTGCTCTATGTGAGTCTACCTTTGGCCCTGACCCAGAAATTACAGCTGGTGCAAAATGCAGCTGCTTCGGTCTTAACAGAAACACCATGGAAGTTTCATATTTGACCTGCCCTCCAACAGGTGAACTGGTTGCCAGTGGAGTTTCAAATCAGGTTCAAGATGTTGGTGTTAACCTTCAAGGCCCGCTTATCTAAAGGATGTTTAACCCAAGGAGAATGCTATGTTAAACCAGAACATATAGAACATTTCCCGAGTGTCTGGTAATACACTTGGCCTACCCATGGCCAAGTGAAAAAGGAGAACTCATGGGGATATTAGGAAAAATATGCTACATTACAGACATGAGAGAAGAATCTCCATAGCTTTGCCCAGGAAGAAAATCTAACCCAGAGAAATGAGCAACCAGCTACAGTCTGGGGACAAAGTAATATCATCATCGTCTGCTATTAGAATCAGAATCATATGTGGGGAAGCTAACAGCAATAGAGACTGGGCGGTTCAGATTGTGTTGGGCCAACTAAATAGCATTAATTCATTCATTCATTAATTTAAAAGTGTTTATCAACCGCTTTTCTGACTTGCAGAATTCAAGGCACCTTACAATACTAATCAAACATCATTAGAACACAACAAAAACAACTATTATAAAACCCATAAATGTCACAGATTAAAAAACGTCTAATAATAAAAGCGAAGGCAGTCAAACACAGTTCTAAATAAAACGGTCTTCAACTGCCTTGTGAAGCTCAACCGTGAGGGGATTGTGGATTCTATGGATTGTGGGGCTTCTGTGGAAAGAGCCCTCTTGTCTACCCACCAATTGAGTGCCTTTAATTGGTGGGATGGTCAAGAGGGCACCTTTCCGCAATCCTGATTCCTGGGCGGGAATTTATGAGAACTTCCATCACATCCCAGTTTTCCCCACGATATTCCCGACATTAGAGAAACAAACTGCAGATTCTCTAGTCGCTGTATCACATCCATCCCCTACTTTTTAATTTCAAAAACAGTCCCCATTTGTTCAGCAAATCACTGCAAATTAAAGCTTCTATTAAGGCTGCTTAAGCATATACTCATTTTGTTACTGTCTGATATCAAAGAGACCCATCAAATATTTCTGATTACTTACAGTTGGCCACTCATCAGTCAAGCGCCTGACCTTATTTTAATGCCAAGCCTTTAACAAAATAGATGTTTTAAAATGACAATAACAGCTTGTAATATTGATTCAACTGCAGAATGAAGACCGACACACCTGCTACGAACAAAGGCTGCTGTAGTTTCAACTAATCACACACACATCCCGGCCCCCAAGATGCATGTGTTCCAATTAATGGTTGGAAGCCAGTCTTTAGACCTATTAATACAATACCCCCAACGAATACCTGTAGCCGAAAACCTCCCTTTCCTCATTCTAAATCTTTCTCAGCAGCCATGCAGCTTCAAAGATCTTCTTTAGCAGAAAAAGTCTCTGTAGACTGAAACAATGGTTTCCTAATGAACAGTCCTATCCAATAGCTAGCTTTACAATTTAACATCCTCATTCTCTCTGTCGGAGAAAGTCAGAGAAGACCAAGCTCACAGAGATTTGTGGTGCGCTGAATCAAACATAAAAGCTTTGAAAGAGAGCTCTTCATCCTCTATCTGATTAAAGATGGCCTCACCAACTATCCCAGCTGTACTGGGAGGAAGGATCTGGTGGGTGGCCTGGATAAAGTCTTAAAGATCAACCTGCGATAGGTCTCAACGTGTCTAAAAATGTTTATGGTACCTCAAATCTTCAAGTAATGACAGTTTGGTCCAAAGACATTCTGAACATGAGATGTGTCGTAATAAGATTGACTGAAAGGTTGCATTTAGGTATCACAAACAAACAAGGCCTATTATCTTCCAGGGGGTACAGCACCCCTCCAAATATGCCATAGGCCTCCATGCAATTCTCAGCTTCAACATAAAAAAAAAACTAGCCGTTTTTGTTATGGTAGTATAAGGGAAAAGAACATTTTAATTTTTTTCCTGGATTGCTTGAAACCAGTATGGGTGGGAAAGCAGCAAGATACAGGAGCTGGGTCAGTTAAGTCTTTCCTGACTACATTGCTTTTCCTCTGCCCTTTTCATCTCTTTGTTTCTTTCTTGCTTGTTTATGTTGTGTACTTCCTCTTTAATCGGCTACCACTTTGAATGAGAAGGGAAAGACATTCAGCTTCAGTTTTGCAATCTGGTATCAGTCGTGAAGGACCTGCAGAAACGCTTCAAACCCAGGCCACAACAAGCAGCAGGAAAAAACATTTATGACTCCCTTCCCATTAAGTTGTCTGCCCTAGACTTTCCCACGTCCAAAAAAAAAAAAAAAGTTAAATAAGTTAAGGTGTTAGTTGCTGCAATGGACAATATTTTCTGGTTTGTTTTGCTTTTTACATCCATAGTCACACTGGAGAACACTGGGCATAAAAGTCAATATTTATAGTCTTTTTTATACAGGTTCTGTCCCCCATTTACACCAGAAAGTTTGCCTCGCCAATGAAGGAGGAGGAAGCAATAATCAAACTCTCGCCTCTTCGATTAGGACTAAAGGGCAGAAGGGACAAGCTTATTTCTTGGCTTCATTTATTCGTCACCTTTCAATCTGATAAGAGCCCACAGTAGCTCACATTGTTCTCCTTTCTTCCATCTTATCCTCACAACAACCTTGTGAGGTAGGGGTGCCTGGTCCAAGGTCACCCAGCAAACCTCCATGGCAGAGCAAGGATTTTCCCAAAGCCCAGCCTGATATTCTTACCCAGAAACTCCCAACCAGAGTTCCCTGGAGCTCTCAGTCTTCATAAGACCTCCCCAGTGGTTTCCCGACCTTTCCCCTATAACCTGCCTTAATGGACCCTGCCACTTCCGGCCTGATTCCAGGGCTCCATGAAGCCTGAAAAATATTTTAGGGTCAAAAGGTTGAAAAACACTGTTCTAACAACTACACCAGGCAGTTCTAATTTCTAGAGCATCTCTTAAAGAACATGAGAAATTCTTCACTGAAGGCCAAAATGGTGCAATAACCCAGCAGCTTTGAGTCTCACCACCTCTGACTACAGAAAGGCAAAGTATTTGGGGAGATCTAAATGTATTTGAGCCAAGAATGATCCTTTTTCTCAATGCTGAGGCTGCAAATGCATTGCAGAAGCATACCCATGCAGTTATTACATACATCGACTTGCATAGTTTTCAGTGATGATATCCTAGGTTGCAGGAAGTGATCTGCAGGCAAATGTAGTTTAGGAATTTCCCTTTTAGGTGATTAAATCACTGGTTAATTGCAATTGCTCCCCACCCACCCTTTTCCCAGTATGACCTTGAATCCTACATCCCCAGTCTTATGCTATACAACGTCTCTTGAGAAAAGAATGCAGGTACACTAATTAAATCAACAAAGGACTCATAATGTGATTATAAGCTAATCTTTTCTCCCTGGGTATTTGACGGTATGCCACATTGCAGATATACTGTTTCTTCTATGACTGGTAAGCATGCCTGCTTGAGGTAAGTGCAAACCGAAGATGGGAGGGCAGTAATTGGTACTAAATGAAAAGTGGGGTATTAAAAAACCCAGTCTTCTTCTTCTAAATGCAAACCGGAACATTAGCCTTGGCTGAGTTTGGATTACTGGTTTGCAGAATAAAACCAAGCCAGATTGCCAGTTCATATGTAACGACAAATTGTAGTTTGTCCCTGATTTGGGAAGAATTAAGGCAACGCACAAGTGGAGAAGAGAAGGCCTATCCTTGAGGTTCTAACAAGCTTTCCCCCAAAGCATCAAACTTTGGTTTGCACCTGAACCAAGCCAGAGAGAGTCGAACTTTTCAAAACTACGATATTTACAGGCAACAGATATACTTGGAATATTTGGCAAAATGAAATTTCAATCAAATGGGGACTTTGGGGGTAGAGGGAGGGGTGATATTGTAATCAAATATATTATTTCCTTGTTCTTTTCTATATCTATATAAAAATTAAAAAATACATTTAAAAAAAAGAAATTTTCAAAACTATACAAACTCGAAAAAACACACAGAAGTTCAGACCATGAACAGAATGACGACAGCAAGCCACCAAGTAGAAATACTAACTCAACTTAAATCCATACTACTTAGTGTACAGATCGTGGTGTGAAGAATTCGGAAGGTTTGGATGCAACATGCTGAAGCAATTAAAAACCCTGAAATCCTTCCTGTGGGAAGTTTATGGGCTGCAGACCCAAACTGAGGAATTTCTCATTGCTGTAATCCAGTCAGGTTCCCCAGCGTTGCTTTGAAAGGTGTACATAAGAAGGTAGTCCTCTTTTTTAAATTTTTACATGAGGGAAGCTTGAGCTCAAAAAGGAATGTATCTAATGTTAACATACAGGATCAGAAGTCTCCTGAATCCCACACCGGGTGCCAAAAAGGGGGGGGGGTAAATTATGTCTGAGCAGTTGGGTCTTTCTGACAGCAAAGGTATGGCATGCAAGCGTCACGTCCAAGCACAAAGACTAGGAGCCTCAAAGAGCCGCCCTCCAGCTGCTTTGCTTTATTGTTCACCCTCATGGCAGATTTTTATTTCATTTTTATTCCACGAGAAGCCACTGCAATTAAACAGGGGCACAAACAAGCAAAATGCCGGTGCCGTTAATCACAAAGCAGGCAATGGATGCAAGACGGCAGAGAGACTCAGAACATATTCCTCTCAGGACTGGCATACGGGAGCAGATGGAGATGATGAGCAAAACTGGTTGTAATCTGCCTTTGTCTGTCTTACTCACCCTTCTCGTGGCGGCTGTGACAGGAAATATGGAGCTGCATATGGTGCTAGGATCCATTCCAGCAGCCAAGAGGCACAGCCTGATGACGCTCTTTGCCGAAGACTCGCCAGCTTTTGACTCAAGGACCGTGGCAAGCAGTTCCAATATCAAATGTGTCAACCCCTTCCCACGGGCATTGTTTTACTGCTTGTTCATTTTTACTAAAAAGTGTGTTAATAGCATAACTATCCTTATCCATTGTTCTTAATATTTGTGAAACATCCTGGGGGGTGGAATATGTCTGGGGTGTCCATGTTGGAATGCAGCCAATCAGGGTGCTGGCCACACCCTGATTGGCCCTTCCCCTACAGCTCCCTCCCTCCTTCCCTGGGCACTAGCCACTTTGCTCTCAGATGCCTGAGAGAGAGACACCCTGCCAAGCCACAAAGGAACCCCTGCTTACCTGCTATGGCGCCTGCTGAGAGAGAGAGAGAGAGAGAGAGAGAGAGAGAGAGAGAGTGAGCATGTGTGTGTGTCCCAGTGGGTCCTAGCGCCCATTGCATTCCTGGTTGCAATGGGCTTGATGACAGTTTCCATCACCATCCCCACCATTGTTACGGTTGTGATTTCTTATCCAGGGGTGGCCAAACTAGGGCTCCTCAGAGGACCATGAACTATAATTCCCATGAGCCCCTGTCAGAATGGTGCTAGGGAGGGGCTCATGGGAACTGTAGTCCATTGACATTTGGAAAGCAACAGTTTGGCCACCCCTGCATACCATTTAGAAGTTTGATGCCGCAGAAGAAATGATGATAGGGTGGTATTTTAAAAGCTAGACTCATTAGTGTTTTCCTAAGACCTGCTTTTAATTTATTAAATATTTCTGCTATTGTTACTGAGCTTATAACACATCACACTGGAATCTACTTTGACAGCTCAAGGGGACAAAGTTCCTAAATGACTGAAATCAGACCCATGAAAATTTATTCTTCTGAAAATGCAGGTATCAGAACACTGCAGCAAGAATTTGCAAGGTGTTCTAAATTTAAAGCATATCAATGAGCTCCTCTCATTTGAAAACATGTAAATTAACATTGGCTTGCTAAGAATTTTCCACCCTTGACTGCTTTATCTTCAGAACTACCTACAAAGCAGGGACATCAGGTGTTCTCAGTGAAATAGTTCACTTAAGTGTCATCAATAATAAGTTCAATAAGATCTCAATACAGCCAAATATGTGCATACTTAAATCTAGAGACTGGAACCATGAACAGACAAGGCAGATCTTTCTACAAATCTGAGAACAGCCCAAAATTTCAAAAAAAATAATCTCAAATCTAAAACAGTTTGAGTGTGTGTGTGTGTGTGTGCGCGTGTGTGTCTTAAAAGCATCAAAATAACAGAAGCAGAACCTGTAGCTTTAAGAAACCAGTACCTTCTATGGCCATTGCTAGGCAACCACAATTGTGCCTAGCCTTAGTTTCTGTCAGTAAATAGGAAGGACAAGGACAGGGTTGCTTTGACCTTTGAGGGAGAACTCATTGGGGCCAGCAGAGCAACAACAACCAAGCTGGCAGTTGATTTCAAGAGTAGCCACTACGTGAAAACCTGCATGGTTATACAAAACTCCACTTTACTTCATGACACTTTGCGTGACCTTCACCCGGTCACAAACTCTCAACTGAGTCTAACTCACAGGCAGAGAATGCTATAAGCTGCTTTGGATCCCCACTGGGGTGAAAGTTAGGGTACAAATGAAGTAAATAAATAACAAATTTAGCTGAAAAGGGGAAAAGATAAAAAGGTGACTGGTTTGTGGGTGTAACTGAAAGAAGGCAGCTAGGGAAGAAAAGTAGGGAGGGGTTGCCAGGAGCAGACCACCAATGCAAAACAGCTCTATTAATTTGAACGTGTGTGATCCAGCAGGGATAGCGAACTAACGTCCACATTCTCAAAGAACTGAAGTTCTTTTTCCACACTGTAGCTTGTCTTTACGATTCTTACGACATGAATCTTACATTCTCTGCTCTCCCTTCTTCCTGGAAGGGTTGGAACAGTTCTGCCAGACCCCTGCTTGAGTTTAGCCAATGTACTTTTAAAGTCCCTTGACAGAAAGGTTAATCAAGCAGTGTGCAGTATATGTTCAAACACTTCTTCTGCATCACCAGAAGCAAAATACAAAGGGCACTATCTCCCCTCAGTAGTATGAGGGAAAGGCAGGGTGGGCCGACTGCACTAGCATGACAAAGGTGATGCAGCCCTCTCACTGCCAGAATCTTTAAATACTTGGGCCGTCAAAGCTCAAAGAATAACACCCTGTTGTTAATAGGTGAGTATCACAGTGCTTTTGACACAATCTTACCCATGACCACTATTTTGTATGGGCTGTAACATGAGGCAATAACTCAGGAAGATGCAGTGAGTCTTCTGAAATAAACATGGTACATTTTTTATTATCAAGCTACGAAGGCCTAGCAGAGCCCTTTCTGACAGATTTCTTAGCCCGCTTAACCTAAGTTAAGACCTGGTCTGGAACCAAGCCAGATTCTACTACCCTGAAACTAAAATAAAACACAAATTAGACCTCTAGATATTACATGGGCCCTAGCTAGCATCTTTTCTACAACTATAACCGAAGTGTCCCACTCCACTCCTGTCAGCATCACAAAATAACACGAAGCAGCACAAAAGCCATGGGGACTAAGTTACAGCCATTAAGCACACTCCCTTGCCTCAGAGGATCTTAAGTGAGGAAAAGTTTCAAACTTTGGACCCGAATCGTATTTATCTCAACTTTTAAAAAGTGCCATGACAGCACTCAAGAGCCACTGCCGACCCCATAAGATTAATCCTGCCATTTTAGGAGCCATTATAAAGCCTAGATTTGGGGGGAAGGGGAGAATACCAATTAACGGGTAGGATATAAACAAACCTATGCAGATCAAGATTCAAAACAGCTCTGAACATCCAAGATTCTGACTGTTTGGGATCAGGGCTTCCCTGGGATGTAACCTGAACACTGCCTGATATTCTGCTACTAGCACCAGTCCAAGCCTTCTGCCAAAAGGCTTGGCTGAATACAGGGAGGTAGAGACAACTCTAGGGAACGGAGACCCTCATTCATACACTACACCAGTCATGCTATGAAGGGAGTTTGCTTCTCTACTACATATGAATTTGGAGAAATGTACAAACGGGGGAGAGAGAAACCAATAGAAGATAATGACAAATACACTACCATGCCTACACAATGGACTTCCTTATCACAGAGCTCTAATGTCAAACTAGCTGTTCCGATTTCCCCGTTGTTGGTAGGGTTCCCTGCTGCTGGCCTTTACTACTCTTTCCTGTTTCCCATAGCAACTGCAGCTACCCCCCCCCAGCCTGTTTCCCTCTTGCTCAGGGTATTTTCACACGTGACCTTAGAAGCATTTGGCTTCCCCCCCCCCCCCGCATCTGTAAGATTCACTTTGACCTTCCAGTCTTCTTCTCCTCTCTTTCCCATGTTAGCAATGTACATGCACCAACAGGGATATGAAAGAGGAGCTCAAAAACAACATATACAAATGCCCTCAAATCACTCTTCATCATTGCCTGGGATTCTCGACTTGTACTGGCGAAGATGCTGCCAGGCCAGTAAACATAGTAGAGGAGTAAGAAAAGAGAGTTGCATTTAGCCAGGGAGGTAATGCTGGGTCTAAGCTATGCCAATTGCTTTTCCCCATGATGTGGCATTGTCTGTATCCAAGGGGCTCTCCTTTCTTGCTTGGACAGAGAAGAGGGTTACCAACTTCCTGGTGAGGTCTGGAGTAAATGACCTCCAGGCTACAGCGATCAGTTCTCCTAGAGAAAATGGCAGCTTCAGAGGGATACCACAGCATGCCACAATATACTTGGTATACAATAGAGTCCAAGAGAAATGGAAGCCCTAGAGTGGCATAATAACCTCAGCTATCTATCTGCCCTCCCAAAACTCTGCCCTCCTAAGTTCCCATCAGCTAATTTTCAGGGTGGTACCTCAGGAGGGTATATACCAGGAAGTGGCCAAACTGTAGTTCTCCATGGACTAGGGTTACCGTCAGCCCCTGTTCAACACAAATGATGATCGGGGTCATATTTTTCCAATCAAACTTTGGACCAGTAGCCAGCAGCACACATAAACGGACTCTTGGATGGCATCTGTATTTGCTAAATCAGTTTTGCCATTTCCCCCACCCCCCAAAAGAAAAAGAATTAGCAGATGCATGGCAGTATTTTTTGTTAATGAAAAATGCTGTACGGATACTGTACGGATATACTGTTTTAGAACTGCATTTTTGCTCTGCTGACATTTCTAGTTGCATCCATCTTGCAGACTGCACTGGACTGACATCACTGTCAAAAAAATGGCCAGTCTGAGCTGCAAGGAGCTCCTTTCCCGAAATGGTTTCAGCATATCGTATGACAACATTTTGTTTGACTGTCTTTCAGTTGTAAAAAGAAATAATTAAAAAGCAAGAGTCTTTTGTAATTAAGGGTGTGTTTCAAAGAGAAGTCCTTGGAAGATGCATTGCAATTAGATGCTCAGTCTAGCTGCTCCTTGATGAATGATGCATGATGAATTACTGCTCCAGACCCCAGCCTTAAAGTTCTCTCTCTTTTTGCATTGTTTTCAGAGACGGCACTGTTGGCAATACAGAATACAAGGGAACTGTTACTGAATGAGGCCTTTTATTTTCTGCAGCATCACTCTGTCATAAGTATCTGGCAGGGGAGGAACTCTAATTCAGTGTTTCCAAAAAAAAGGGGGGGGGACAAGCTTCCATGCCAAGGCTAAGAGGAACATTCACCACCATATCATTTGTTATTAAAAATCTGTGTATATTTTCATGTGCATCTGCATTTTTTAAAAAGCCACTAAATGCAGGAAAGAATAACCTAAAATAACAAACCAATGAATAATTGAGATCACAAAAGGAGAGGAAAGCAAGTACCTAATTTTGAAAGAAAAGGGAAAAAAAAACGCTCATGAAAAAGAGAACATTTTCTGGATAGCACTTTACTGCCCCCTTTTGCACTTTAACATTAGAACAGGTTTGAGCACGAAGATTCACTCTTGTGAATCCCAGCAAGGTAATGGAAGACTACAAGAGACCCACATAAGAGACTGTCAAACATAAGCCTAAAAAGGAAGACAAACCTTCACTCATTTCCAATGGCTGCGTGGCAGAGGACTAATTACAGAGCTAAACATAATGCTTTCCACCTTTGCATGTATACCACATCCAAACCTGGGGACATTTCCCCATCATATTTCTAGCAATGCTTCTTTGGCACATTTACGAAATTAAAAAATAACACTGGCATGTTGTGTAGGCTTGCTGTGGGAGAGAAATGACCTGTGATGAGTTTACAGTGGCAATCAGAGCCCGAAATACAAATGTGTGCATATTCCTAGCTAGGTCTCCCTATCGTGTACACAGATGCTTTTGGATGAAAGCAAGAGATGGGAAGCCTCAATGCCCTGCAAGCCTCAGGGGCAGAAACCAGCTCTACAGCTCTGGCTTGCAACTAAGCTAGTTAACTCTACATATGCATCCATCTTCGTTCTTTTGAAAGGCAATAAATCTGCCGTCTAGCGGCTGGTTATTTACAAAACACTGATTCATGCTGACTATGGGAGAGAAGGCACTCCCTCACTAAGTAACTTCAGACTCCCTCTGACAAAGCCCATGTGAGTATTGTGCCTTTATATTTAAACTTAATCCATTTCCCTCTGTCATCCTAAAATTACCAAACAAGTCACAATAATATTACATTTCACTGCCTACAGTGCTGCACAATTGAACCTTCGTTGTAATGAAAGCCATGTTCCCTGGATATTAAGACCAGCGCTCTGTTCTGTAGCCACACAATAGAGGAAGAGCATTATGTTATATTAAAGCTGTGGGGATGTGTCTGTGCATTCTGTTCAAAATATAAGGCAGAGAGCATTTGGGCTAGGTTCTCTAACCAGCTGCAGCGACCAATTTATTAATTTAAAAAAGAAAAACACCTCGCTCTAGCATACCACTGAAATCAGAAGTCCTCCTTTAACTGAAAGGGATGCACAGATTTCAGCATATAAAGGAGAGCAGAGAAAAGTCAACGTGAATCTAACCTTTGAAAATTCCTGAAATCTCCACTCTAAGCTAACCTAACAGAGACCAGCTGGCATCTGCCAAGGAGTAAGCTTTTTAAAAGGACACATGAAATCACAAGCCAAAAACAATAGAACAAGATTGTTCTACTGCTAGCCTCTCTACTGCACAGCCTCTCTTATTCAGAAGGGTCCCCCCCCCTTTTATCATCCAAAGTCTAAGGAGACAACCTTAAAAATTTTGAGACTCCTTCCTCCTCATTATAATCTGTTAGCACCTGTATAGTCTTGTTCTGAGTCATACAGCCAGCCGGAATGAACAAGACAGGGTGGAGGCTGCCTTGTCATTTGGGCTGGAATGCTAAAGGAGTGAGTAAAAGCGATTCGGACTCCTCTGTTCATTGTTGGGTGGCTTTTGCCTGGGCAAGGAAACCTCAGAGAAGCAGAAGCACCCCCCTCCTTCCCTTAAGTTTTATTTCAAGCAGGGATGTGCCAGAGCAATGTGAAGAGCAGAGGCACATCCGCACAACCAATTTCTCCCCACACACTGGTTTTTCCAGTTGCCCGATGCAGAACTGCTCCAACACACACACACCTCCTCCTTCCCACAGGCCTAGCAAACCTCTGAAATTAGGAGTGCTTGGTTAAGTGTGTTGCAGTGACACTTAATGAACCAACTATAAAGACTACAAAACATAACAGAAGGCACAGCAAAATGTGTGTATGAGCACAAATTCTGATGTATTCTACAAGATATGTGTAGACTTCCTCCTATCAATCTTTTATCAAAAGATGTTCATTCAAACGTCGCCCTGAATCAAGACCCCCCCCAAAAAAAAGCCCTTTAAAAATGAGTGACACAAGGAAGTTGCAGAAGAACCCAAATAAATTATTTATTCAATAGTTAGCCGAGTTGTGTTTCTGATCGGTCTATCTTAGATCTATTGGGTGGGCCGCAGCTTTGGCACTGCACCTCTAACACAAAACAGAACTGTTGCCAAAGAGGCTTTCCATTGTGAACCCTACACAGGAGCCAGATCAGTAATCAATCCAACACTACATCTAGTTGAGCATTCACACAGGGATGATCTACCACGTCACAGAGCAGACTCCACAACCACACCCATGAAGGGCTGGCCACAAGCCTTGGGCTTGCTGTTCAACCGACCATCGGCAGGCGATAACAGGTGATCCTGGATTCTTGCAGAACGTACCTCTTCAAATTGCTCATTTTAAAGTATGTGACTGCCATGTTCACCTTTTTTTTAACTGTACATGTATAACAACATATCAACCATGATGTGTTAAATGTCCACAATGCTGCTTAAATCTTAGGCAGCTGAATGCCCCCCCCCCCAAAATAAAATAAAGAGAGAGTTGGGAATACATGGCATTTTCAGCCACACCTACAAAAGCAGAGAGGCTGGGGTTAATTCCTCAAGAGGGGTATTGAGACCCAAGCCTGCTTGAAAGCATGTAAGAAAGACAGGTTCAAATGGGTAGCCGTGTTGGTCTGAAGTAGCACAATAAAATCAGAGTCCAGTAGCAGCTTTAAGACAAACAAAGATTTATTCAGGGCGTGAGCTTTCGAATGCAAGCACTCTTCCTCAGACTATGATCTTCTTGCATGACAGTGAATATATAGCAAAAATCAGTTCTGTTAAATCTTTGTTGGTCTTGAAGGTGCCACTGGACTCTGATTTTATTGTAAGAAAGACAGAGAGAGACAGACAGACATCTGGCTGCTGATATTCAGAAGACATTTCCCTTGTTCTAGCCAAAGTTGCTCTCTATTATTTCACATGGCCCCTGGCGTTGAAGACAAAATGGCTTCATGTTTTGGGCTCCCGCTTGGTTCTTATATTCAAAAATAGATTTTATGAAGATGAAAAATAGTAATGCATATTTCCCCCCCCCCCCTTTCCTGAAAGCTTCTTTGGCTGCACTTCAGAAAAAGGCCCAAAGATGTACTGAAGCTTTCATTTGCACGTTGTAGAGAGCCCTTCTGATTAGAATAGAGCAACAAGGGTTAACATCTAGATCTCCTCTATTATTTTAATGATGACAAAAGTTAACTTAGTTAGGATTTAGTTGGCAATCCTTTAAAAGGGATCAGTGGAGTTACTCTGATTTTGCAGATTCTGGCACACAGAAACCTCAAATAGCACATATGTCCTTTTAAAACCTTTCTTTAAACGTAGTTTAGTGGTCTTGCCTGCCAACCCGATTTTCCCCGCTCGGTTCACCAATAAAATCTAGAATTACCTCGAGGAGGGAGGGGGAGGAAAACCCCCCAAAGGTTAAGCACTGCAGAATGATTAAACTAGACTGCTCCTGAACGAAAACTGAAATTAATTAAATGTGAAGAAAACAACTGGAGTGTGGACAGCCAACGCAATGGAACCAGGGAGCCCCCAAAAGGAAGTCAAGATGTTCTGAACTTCAAAAAGCACTTCTACTCAATCAGGCATAAGACTCAACTGCTGCTTGGGCACTAGTTAAGCAGATGGCAAGCATTAGCGGATGCAGGCCGGGAGTGACGATGTCACACTGGAGACTTTAGCACTGACAGGAATGTACAGATTCATCTACGGAACTCAGGTTCTCTAAACTGGCAACATCCCAAACTCGCCAAAACATCAGCGGCCTGATCAACTTCCATGAAAGATTTGACATTGAAAAGCGCTGCCCTGATATGCTACCTAGGGCTTGGGGAGGGACTCTTTCCACCCTGGTGCTAACAGACACAGAACAAGGGCCTGGAACAGGCTTTCTCAACCGGAGGGAGGGGGGGGTCATGAAACCTTGGGATTTCGCGCTTGCCCAGAAAATGTTTCGCTGATTGGGCGGGAGTGAATTAATTTTTAGTACATTTTTAATTTAAAAAAAATAATGATCAGGCTATATGACCATCTATGGTTATGTTGACACACACCCCCCATGTCAATAATGGGCCTGGAGACGAAAATTGAGGAAAGGGAAGGAGCCCTGGTCATAAAAACGACTTCCGGGAGTGTGGCAGGAAGGTGTGGCCTGCTGACGTCACTTCCGGAGTTTCTGGAAGCCTGAAGATTGTTTCAGGGGTTTCTCAATGGTAAAAAGGGTGAGAACAGCTAGCCTAGAAACTGTGGGGGGGGCAGGGGGGTTCCAACTATTTTTGAAACTACTGCACACCATAACCTGAGAACATGAGGTCTATGGCACAAGCAAGAGGCCCAGAATACTGCCTCATCAAATCAAGAGGAATCTGTACTTGCTAAGCCAGCAAAAAAGAGCCACCCCCTGAGAACATGACACTGCAGAAATTCCATTTCATGGTGGCAGTTTATTTTTCAAAAATGGCTAACCGAATATCCACAAGCTTGCTTGCCACACAAGCCACTCCTCCCCTTCTGGGCAAAGGTCCCTTCCATATGCGGCCAACCCAAATATCAAAAGCAGCAGAGAACAGTGGGGAGGAGGTGAATGTTTATTTCAAGCTGGGATTCTCAGAAGACAGAAACAGTGAAAAATCCATGAGAACCCCTTTGCTCCCTGCAACTCTGCACAAGGGAGAGAATAGAAAAGCAAAAGAGAGAGGGATTCTCCTTGCCAGACAAAAAGTGGGGAAATTCCTACCCTGAGAGAAATTTTGAAGCTGGGCGGGGAGAGTCCCCCCCCTACTTTTTAAAGAAGAAAACAGATTTGTTTTGAGGGGGGGATCAAAACGTATCCAGCAATTACTGCCTTTCCAAATTTGCTACAACAATGTAAAACCTGTAGTTTGGTTGGCACAAAAAAATTGTTCTGGTCAGTGTATTCATGAAGTTTGAAAACCCAACTGCAAATATAGTTAATGCTGCAGCCCACGTTACCTCAGCACACATATCTTAGGCCTGGACCTTAGAAGGATAAGAAAGTTCCTTTATCTACTATCACTTAACTGGGCGCATTCCTCCAAGGTTCCCCTGCATCACCTCCCTATTTCCTTTACCCCACTGTTTCCTTTTCTGCAAAAAGTTAAGCTTCATTGTCTTTCCCATGAAGCTTTCCCCACACAGCACATCCCAAAGAGATGGGGGTAAAAGTGTTACCATGAATCAAAATAGAATTTAAAAGTTACTCTGCCTACCACAGTTCAAGATGGGTAGCCCTGTCAAGTTAGTTTGTAGCAGCAGAAAAGTGCAAGAGTCCACAAAGTGCAAAAGTGCACTTTGAAGACTAACAACTTTTGAGTTAGATCTCTTAGGGTTCCCCTGACCAAACAGGATGGCATGTGGGCATGGTTTTCTAATTCTAAAAGAAATGCACTGAATTGATTCCCTTGCATTCCGTCCTTCTGCTTAAGAATCTTTTTCCTGGCGCTGGAGGAGAAATGTTGCCCCCTTCCTCCTCACTGCAACATTGAGGGATCCACACAAATCCCCCAACCCCTTTATCAAAACATGTGTAGTTTCAAAAATTCTGTGTAAATAAATACCTGAATAAAAACAAATTTAGGGATACCTCTTATAAGACTGAGCCTACGGGGAGGGCGGTATATAAGTATGATAAATAAATAAAAATAAATAAAGACATTAAGGTTCTTTAGAGCAGGGGTAGTCAACCTGTGGTCCTCCAGATGTTCATGGACTACAATTCCCATGAATTCTCAAAGAGAAATCGTTGAGAAGAAACCACAGAAGGCAACCTCAGTCTGTAGAATTAATCTGCCCAGTAGTTTATAATCAATGGTCTTAGACCAAAACAACTCTACATAGGATCCTATTATAGGTCTGCTATGTTATAATGCTAAGGACCCTTATATGGTCAAAGAAGACCTGTAAGGTACACTACTCTCCCACATTGAACACTTGTAACCGCTCCTATTAGTCACAACTCAACAACTGCCAAACATTTTGCCATGAACAAGTTTACAATCACCATTGCATCACACAAGTCTCCCTAGTAACCTGAGTAAATTTGTTACACTGTATTCCACATATTTTAAGGAAGGCCGAGCATCAAAGAATTGAGGCTTTTGAACTCTGGTGCTGGAGAAGACTCTTGCGAGTCCCTTGGACTGCAAGGCGAACAAACCGGTCAGTCCTAGAGAACATCAGCCCCGACTGCTCCTTAGAAGGCCAGATCCTGAAGATGAAACTCAAATACTTTGGCCACCTCATGAGACTTCCTGGAGAATAGCCTAATGCTGGGAGCGATCGAGGGCAAAAGAAGAAGAGGACGACAGAAAATGAGGTGGCTGGATGAAGTCCCTGAATCAACTTAAGGGAACAGGGCATGATAAATGTGGATGGAGTCCCTGAAGCAAACTTAAATGGACTCCAGGGAATGGTAGAGGACAGGAAGGCATGGAGGATCATTGTCCATGGGGTCACGATGGGTCGAACGCAACTTCGCATCTAACAACAACATTCCACATATTTGCATGACGAATGAAAAATGACTGGGATTCGACAGAAAACCGAATAAGCCAATTCCTTAGAAATGGTAAACTGTAGGATCTGATCGAACTCTTTTTGAGGGGTGAAAAATATTCTTGATGTATTTCCAATTATTTTAATGAACGTTGACTTGAAGGTCTAATAAACACATATTTCAGAAAATGATGGCACGATGGGTTAATGACAGGCTCATTCTTTCTAGGGTGGCTAAACTCAAGGTCTTTTATGTTAAATTTTGACAAAAGGACTTGGTCCTGAGTGGCCACTCTCAAAGGCCAGAAGACAACAAGGTGGGAACCTGAGAGCAAAGTGTTTTTATGACCTCAGATATATAAGCATTTTGAACCAAAGGATCTTTCCTTTTCTTTATCACTGTGTTCCAAATCACGTAGAGTCTCAGAGAGCGCCAGTCAATAAGCAACTGGAGATAAAGGAAAATGAGGATCCAGAAGATATGTGCCTTAATTGTGACCTTCAATGAGGACCAGATCAGTACTGCCCACTTCTCACACAGACCCACATCCGCTTGAAGGGACTTCTGTGGGAAGTCCCTCATCATAAACATGAACTCTGCTTTCTCTGGGTTCCTAACTGCACAGATGTACTCCTATACCCACAGACAGGATCTTTACATACTGTTAAGGGAATGCGTGCACATCAGAGCTTGTGAGGTTATTTGACCCACCAATGCCCATTTAAGCTCATAAATAAGTTGCATGGAATGGGCTGTTCACATAGCTATAGCGGGCTGTGGGGGAGGGGTCAAGATTTTCCCATTAACCTTACAAAATGATTTTGCCTGCAAATGGCAACCCAGCTGACACACATGAAATGCCTATAAGCTGTCAAGATTGAGTTGAAGCTAGGCTACCACTGACGTCAGCTGAATGATCAAAAACATTTCACAGGATTTGATGGGACAAGGATACAGTGTGGAATAAGAACATGTTCCCACTTTCACAATGATCTGGCCTGACCCCAGAATCTATTGTCCGTCTTGCACACACTTAGTTGTGGAAATCTCCCAACTTACACTTTGGAAAAAAGGAAATTGTCAAATGAACAAAACACGCATTTTAGCTGCTGTTTTTTTTATATATTACTTGATACATTGTTCTAAGTTCTGCCAACTTTTTTTCATGTGCTGTGAAATAGATTTGCAGCAGAGGACAAAATTCCCCAAGCTGCAAACTTCAGTGTATTACAAGTCCTCATTTGAATGAATGTGCAAAGGTACGTGCCGTGTTCAAGATTTGAATCCTCTATTGGTTTTGAAGAGGGAACAATGTAAAGAGAGGCATGCTTGACAATCTGCTACACAAGAAACGCTACATAAATAATTGCCTCTTCTTTCCCCATGCTGTACCCAAAGTACACAGCTTTATCTGCACCGGTTTCTGAAATGCGACATGACAGGTAGGTTCGAAAGCTAAATGTAGGATAATGGTTAGCAAACAAAATGACATTGCTTTTTTTTTTTGCATTATTTCTTTAATCACTTTAACCCTTGTTCCAACAGAAAGCATAAGGCCAGAGTAATTCAGCTGCTTCTTTTGTCATTTGCCTTCCATAAATATGCACCAGTCTCCCCTCTGAAAAGCTGAAGGAGGCGGCAAGCTTGCTGGACATTTATCATGCCCTGTTCCCTGTGAACAAGCAAATACTTTAGTTGAATAGCCCATTAGCAATCATTGTCAAATGCAGAATGCAAGGTGCCTGGATGTGATCAGCCTGTAAAGCAGAAGACGCTTTGCCCCTGAGCTTTTGCCTAGCATATGCAGCCAAAATGGATCTTGGCCTATAGATTTCTGAAGGTTAGACTGGGACACTGAAAAATATCACCGCCCTTAGGGCTCCATATATTGCACAAATAGACTCAAGCTCTCTACGGCACCTTTGTTAAGCCTTATCAACTTGGAACAGCTTGTCAATTTGGGTTGGAACTCCAGTCCTGGGAGAACTGTGCTATCAGAGGCCTTCCTCATAGTTGTGCCAGCACGCCAAGCATGGAAACCCCCAAAGTTACCAAACTACAGTAAAAAAGAAACATACCAATTTTTTGGCCAAATTTATTCTGACATTATGTGTTGTCATCTGTGTGGAGAGCAATTTGATATGTAGCATCTGAACAACTGATGCGCCCCTTGTAATAGCAGGGGAATAACCTGGGGGAATGGGGTTGGGGGGAGATAGCTTTTTTATAAATGCTGAGGGAGCTAGCACGACAGAAGAACATTATTTTGCACAGGATGGTTAAAAGCAGGCATATAAGACCCAGATGGACAGAAGATCCAATCCTTTGCACTGTTATAGCCACTGGCAAACCCTAACAGTACATGGCAATCAAGGGGGGGCCTCCTTTATGCTGGCCTAATTCGACTGCAGTGGACGTAAAAAGAGTTTGGTCCAGCTGTCTGAATGTGAAGTAGACCCACCACGTCATTCAAGCTCTGGGCTTCAGTCTTTTGGAAATAAATACCACCAGCATCTAAGCTGCTTTAATTTATTTCGGGGTCCGTGGGGGAGAAAATAAAAGCCCTGGAAGATGAATTTCTCCTTTTTTCTTCTTCCACTTGGAGGTTGTGAAGGCAATAAGGGGAAAAAAATCTCTCAACGGATCATCTGGCTAAAGGAGGAGGAAGATATGGAATGTTTACTTTAGCTTCTCCTGCAGAGTGCGAGATCCAGAGCCTCTGTCTGAAAGATGGCTGAAATGAAAAGCCCCCTGTTTTCTTTTCAGATAACCTCAGCACTACCTACCCCTTCCACTTGCAGTTCCCTGCCAGCACCGCCCTGCCTGAATCCCAAATAGATTAAGGAAACAAACTCCCAAGTGCAGCTAATCCTACCGCAGCTAGGCCAGGAGTTAAAAAGGAAAATCTTCTACATCCTAACAATTGCAGTGATCCCGAGTTTTAATCAGCCCTCATCTCAAGCAATAAAAAGGCAGTAAATGAAATCTACCTTTACCATATTAGACGCCACCAATGAGCAAGAACTGAGCAGCTTTTCTTTATGAATTCAACCAGGCCTGGCCACAAGTAGGCCTTTCATACTTTCTAATCCCAGCCCCCCTCCAAGATTTTTTTTTTCTTCTTCTCTTCACCGTTCTCACATAATACCTTATAGCCCAGAAGCAAGGCCCTCCGTCTCCACATCCCTTTCATAGACGTGTCATTTCTAACATCAAGCTAATCTATATGTTGCCATGGCATCCCTCCTTTATCTGCCTTTACATCTTATGAGCTGCATGGATTTACCACATTATTTTTATCTGAAAGACAGAAAATGGTGGTTTTATTGCCATACAATCAGATTACTGCTGCTAGTTTCTCTATGCCTTTTTACCATACTTCAATCAAAAGGGATCACTTTCTTTATACCCTGCCCTTGATTTACATTACATCTGTAAAGGGCCTAGTCTGGGTTGTAATCCCCTTATTAAACTAGGAGCAGGGTTGATTTGCCTAAAAATAAAAGCAAATTGTGTCAGACCTTTTCACTTTGTTTTTGATTCGGAACTACAAAATGGATTACTAAAAGAAATCTTCAGAGTTCACACGGCCGCTATACTACTGAATTTGAAATGAGAATTAAACAAGTTAAGCAAGAGGGACAATGCCATCGGTTTACATTTTCCATCATGGGTGAAGAGCTGAATGGAGTGATGCCTTTTGTATGTACCAGCTTTACAGAGAAACAATGAAGCCACAGGAGTTCTCTTCCCAAGCAGTTTCTTCTGCTGTGTTTGGCCATCATCCCTCCGGTCTACTTTACATTTACCAAATGCAAATTGGGCACGAGGGGGAAGGGGGGCTCTGTCACTTGGAAATATCAGAAATGCCCCAAATCTCATGTTGATGGCTGCTAGGCCCTCCTCAGCAAAATATTCCAGTCAACCCGTCTTCCTAACCTCAACATCATGAAATGACTGAGGCCTATGCAGAAGATGGGATCCGTGGCTTTAGAAATGGTGGGTTTTGTCCCAGTGCCCAAGGAAGGCTGATTTCACAGGAAAAAAGTTTCAACCACAGTTCCCAAAACCTCCCCCCTCAACATTTCCTTTTTGTTTGCACCTCTTTAAGATGAGGTCTCTATAATATATATGTTGTATTAGTAAAGCTATGTGCACCCATTAAAAATGGGGGAAATAAAAGACAAAGGAATGAAATAAAAACCTTGATTTCATCTTGATTTTGATTCACTGCCTATCTAACAGCAATTCTTGAAGTGAAAATTACTTTACTTTTAAAAGGTGCACAGAGAAGAACCATTATACTTCCAAATAATCACAGGTAAAGGAGAGTAAAAAAGAAAACAACCGAGTCAGAAATCTGGTCTTTGGCTGGCTGTATGTTTCCTGTAGCTGTATATTTTTAAAAAATCACTAACATCTTGGACCAGAAGCCACTGAAAGAAAGGAACGCATTTAAGAATCTTTGCCTCTGAGGAGCAACTGGGAATAATTATGTTTTGGGTGCAAGCTGAAGCAAAGTGCTTAGACTATAGTAAGTTCAATTTGCATTTTACAAGCTTACATGTAAGTTTTTAGATGATACAATAGATCAACTCTGCTCTCTCTGGACTCAAGGGCTAGTCGGGTGAAACCATTCAGAACTATGGTTTTGGCGTTTCTGCTAATGTGACAAATACCTGAAACTTTTTGGAAGGTTACTACACCTTCTGCCTTTCAAGGATGAGAAATTCAAGTGTTGCGTTTTAAGACTTTCTACTCCACGGGGAAGGGCCCAACTTTCTTGCTACCAGGGCTCATAGGTGAGCCAGTCCCAAACACATTCCTATATTATATTCCTCTGAAGTCCATAGCAGCTAAGATTAAGAAGTAAAGTGTCATGATTCCCAAAGAAAAGCCTTGTCAAGTAACCGGGATACCTTAATGTGTTTTGAGATAGCGTTTCAGCCGCGCCTTTCTGCTCCAGCAGGTTCAGTTTTCTTGTGAAACAAAGAATCTCCATTACTTAGAGTTTATCATCCTGACAAAATGCAAGGAATGTGGATGTGAAAGAACTAACAATTCCACCCCTTGCTGCTTTGTATGTCCCCCTCCCCACACACTCTCTATATTAAAACTGACAACATTAACCCAAACATAAATTGCAGAGCACAGTTCGAGGGTCTATTCAGTCAGCAGAGAATGTGCATTTGTTTGCCGACAACAACAAAAATAAGAATTTCATAAACAGCCAGTGAGAGGCAGCTGGTTTATGCCACTGAAAGCACAGCTCAAAGAGGACCATTAATGGCAGGCTGGTTTATCAGTCTCTGACAGGTTTGTGTTTGTTCAGACTAACCGTGTAACATGTTATCAGAGATATTGACTTGGCTATCTGTTTGCTTTCCTTTAGCCAATTAAAAAAAAAATCTTAAAGGAAAGGAGCCCCAGAACTGGTTGTTAACTGAAAAGTGATTAGCTGGCACAAACACTCAACACAAGAAAAGCAGCCTCACACTGACAAGCACTCTCGATAAGTTAAGCTCCTTGTCCGTCAGACTAGATCCAACCCAGTAAACTACAGACGAAGACTGTGGTTTGCAGAATCAAGTCCGAGGTTGGATGTCATCTTGGCTCCAGAGGCCAAGCTGTAAAGCATGTGGACTAGTACCTTTTCAGGGACAGACATGAAGGTGTGGAAGTGGCTGGGGGGGGGGGGAGAGCAGCTGGGCATACATCCACAACTGAGTAGTTTATTATGCTGCCTTTATGGGGCAACCCTAACCAGAGTTGCATCTGCCTAAATGCACCACAGAATTAGAAGGGCGTAACTGTGCTATAATACATTGTTATGCTGATCTCTAAAATGGATATTTAATTTGAATATTTCTCCCCACCAACATGCATCCTCATCACCTTCTGTGCAAATGTTACTACATGCTAAAGGTTCTTTTTATGAACATAGGAAGACATATCCTATATATTCGGAAAAGATTGTAAGACTATCTAAGGTATACTTCGAGTCAAGGGGTATGTGTTTAAATCACGGTCGACTCTCTTCTCCCTTGGCTAAACATCCTAGTCATTAAACAGAATCGCAATTGTAGTTTAGGAGATTAAGTGATAAAAATATTTAGGATCAAAGTTATTCCATTATAAATAATGAATTTTGATCACAATTTGTGATTAACTGCTTCCAGGTATAACACATGCATGCTAAAAATAGCAAATATAAATATCCCATGAATGAACACAGTTATAGTGTGGAAAAGTCAAACGTGTGGGCCTACACCAAGCTCTTTCCAAAATTACCCAAAGAAGAGGCAGCGAAAACTCTCTCCTTGGTCAGATGTCTGCATTTTGCTAAGGAATTATGCACTAGCCTCCCTGCAAACAAAGTTGCTGCATTCTCAAAGAGATTTTGCTCTTGAGAAGGGCAAGTCTCCCCACCCAGCACCACCACCAGAAATATCACTAACTCATTTGTACTTTTCCCTAAAGCACAAACCTCCATGGCCTACAAACCACAAGGGCTTCTTTTTTCAAGTCTCCAGCACCTTCTAGCTCACCTTGTCAGAGAAATGAGTCAACCTGGATTAATCGAGGAAAAACAACTTTTAATTGCTGCTACCAAGCAACTTGCAAGTGGTTCTTCTTGGACCAGGGCAGGGCAGTTATTAGATCATGTTAAAGCGCCTTTAGAGCCTGCCCAACTGTTTATGGAGTAACACAATCTGCATTGCCCTTTAAAATAGATTCATGACTTTGGAGACGGGGTTATACGCTGTAAGAGCGCCCAGAACAAGCCATTTGCGACTTAAAATAGAAGGGAGGGATAGTTCAGGCAAGGTTAGGCCTGGAAGCAACCAGAAATGGGCAGTGAACACAGACCCTGTTCTGTATTGGAAGAGTGACCTCTGTAGGAATAAAGCCATTACTAGACTGCAGCAGCCGAGGCCAGGATGCCCTCTACCTCTAGCACTCCGCTTAATTCTATCCGCTACACAAACGTGACCCTCTTTGCTCAAGTACATGGCAGTTTTTTAAAGCCCTCTGCTTCTTATACGGCTCTCGTCTTGCTCGTTTTTGTGTGTAAACACAGATTTAATATTCTGCCTTTCCTAGGTCTAAGAGAGAATTACACTAAGCTTTAATCCAGGCAGCTAGACACAACTAAGGAGCGTCTCTCGCACAGCAGCAATTTCTTTACATGTGTGTCTGTCTTGGGAGGAGAGGTAAGCACTGCTGAGCGTAAAGGGAGGGCAACGATCCAGTTCAGAATACGCCAATTCCCCTTTTTTTAATGAAAGCAACACACCCGTCCCCCTTTGTTTTTTCCCCTATTTAAAAACAATGCTTGTTATCAAGGGTCACAACCTCTGATCGTAACTCTCCCTTGCCTTTGAAGAGAAATCTACAACAGAGTGGAAGAAAAAAACGATGGTGTCAGAATGTGATGTTGTAAATAAACTCCTCTGGGTTCTAGGTCTAAGCCCGAACTTGTGGCATCATTTCAGGAGGTGGCAGGGAGCATGTCAAGAGACACCCAACTGCACAGCCATCTCACACTTGCAAGACAGGAGGTCCCCCCCCCTCCCTGCATGGTCCATTTAAAGCTTATTTTAGCAGCCATTTAACTCTTGCGCTCTGCAGGCGGCTTGGAATTGTTCACAAGTGGCAAGTTTGATGTACATAGGAAAGCAGCGCTCTTTTTCTATTTCCTAGGAAGTCGTTCAAGGCGGCGCTGTTACAATGGCTCCTTAAAAATCACTCTGTCTGCCAATATGATCAGGAGACTTTTATCGATGCTCCTTAAAAAAGAAAAATCCAAATGGTATTGAAAAGGTTTCCTTGGGATTTCCAGGCCTCTCACAGTCTATCTGCTGCAAAAAGGTGTGTCTCCCCCCCCCCCTTTCTTTTCTTTTCTTTCTAAAGCTGAGAAGAAAGGTGAGATCTTTTATCAGGGCTCTATCTGATCTGGCTCTAACTTCTGCATTCCATGGAAAGCCCTCCCTGCTGGATGCCCAGCTCCAGCCAGTGCACCGGTTTCTCAGTCCTGCCAACCCACCACCTCTCCCGTGGGGCCTCTTTCTGCGGGGGGGGGGCATTTTTCACCTTAACGGGGAAGGACAACAAGGGCTCGGGTTTTACAAGCAGGGGGACCGTGGCGGAAACTCCCACCTCCCCTTTCCCCGCAGGAAGGTTTCGCAGAATGCCTCTCGCCGCCGCTCCGACAGTTGCGCGGCGCAGAGCGACCCAACCCCTCTCAGGGGCAAGCCCTTTCTTCCTTTCCGTCTTCCGCCTGCTGGGCCAAAGAGAGGGAGGCGGACAGCACAGAGCCCGCGCCCGGCCTTGCCTCGGCAGCCTCAAGCCCAGAAGGGGCGGCTTTTGCGAGGGTCGCCCCGGCGCTCTCCTCTGCCCGGCCCCGCCACGGCCTCCCTGCAGCCTGCGGGCCTCTCCGTGACGGACGGGGACCTGCCCACGGCTGAGTCACCGGCACGCATCTCTGCCGCTTCTCTCGCCTGACACTGCAGGCCCACCGGCCGCTCGGATGGCGAAAAGGGCGGCCGGCCTGCCTGGCTGCCTGCCGAGGCGACCCCAATTGCGCGCAGCACGGAGGCCGGCAGCCAGGAGGACCGGCGGGCGCGCACCGCTTCCCTCCCAAGTCGCCGCGCTATCCCGCCCGGAGTTGCGCCCGGCGGAAGCACCTCTCCCGAGGATGGCGGTGCAAAGACGACCCCCCCCCCACCAAAGCAGGGCCCAAGCTCCCCCCCCCCCGCGCCCCCTAGGGCCGCGTCGCCTCCCCAGGTGGCGGCAGGCTCGGAGCAGCCCGGAAGGCGCGCCAGGGCGAGTGCCCGCGGCCTGGCGCAAGGGCCTGGGCGAGCGGGAGAGGAGAGGCGCCCCCTACCTGCCTCCCTGCCTGCCCGCCCGCCCGCCCCGTCCGCGGTCCCACCTGCCCGGCGGCGCGCTCACTTACTTGGGGTTGGAGGAGTTCCAGTAGATGGGCTCCAGCACGAGCGAGCTGGCCAGCGCGGTCCGGCACAGGAGCACCCAGATGGCCCAGCAGCACTTCCCGAGCGGGGATCCCCCCCGGCGCGCCACCATGGTCGGGGGCGCCGCCGCCGCCGCCGGCTCCTGCCGCCGAGGATCGCCAACTCCGCGGCGGCGCCGGCACAGAAGGGCGGCCCCAGCCACAGTCCCCGCGAGGCCAAGGCGCCCGCCCGCCCGTCACGCCACGCCACCAAGCTAATCCGCGGCCGGCCGCCTCACTGGCTCCTGCGCCCGGCCGCCGGCATCCAGTCGCCGCTGCCGCCGCCGCCGCCGCCAAGCCCCGCCGAGGCCAGCGCCGCCGCCCGCCCAGCTGCCAGAGGCGGAAGACAAGAGCCGCCGTCGCTCAGTCCGGCCGTCGTCGTCGCAAGCCCCCCCGGGCACCGGCTCCGCTCCGCCGCCGTCCGCGCCTCTATAAATCCACCTGAAGAAGGAGAAGCGGCGCGTCCCGCCCGGCGCCTCCGCGGCGCGCCATCCCTCGCTCGCTCGCCCTCCCGGCCAAGGGCGGCTTCTTCCCGGCGTCCAAAGCAGCGGCGGCGGCGGCGGCCGTCCCTCTCCCGCGGGATCGGGCGGAGACGAGGCTCCCACCGGCGGGCTCCCAGCGCCCGCGACTCCAGCCCAAGGCAAGCAGACGGCGGTGGCGCACCCGCTCCCACGCAGCCAGCCAGGCGCAGACCCCCGCCGAAATGGGCTCGCTCGCCTGCCGCGCTGCCCTCCGCCTTGTCGTGCTCCTCGGCGGTGGCGGCTTCGGGCCGGGCGCTGGGGCCGCGGACTCCTGGTCGGCTCCGGAGGCGAGAGTGCGGCTTCGAGTCCTCGCTCCGGCGCTCGGGCTCCCCACTATAAACCCGGCCACCCCCCTTCTCCGGCAGCTCCGCCGCTGGTTGGGTGGCGTCCCTGTCACTTAGGCGCACCTCGCGTCTGGGCGCACCCCCCGCGTGCCGAAGGGGGCGGGTCCGCGCGGGGGAGGGGCCGGCGGGGGGAGGGAGGGAGGCGGGAGGGAGGCGTGGGCGGACAGGTAAGGCGGCCCGGCTCATTAGTCCCCTCAGCCGCGGCTAATCGCGAGGGAGCGGTCGGAGGGGCCCCCCTTTTTTAAAAAAAGGATTAATTTTTAATAATAATTATTATTGCTATTATTTCGCGCCTTCTGGCCAGCTCGATCCGGCCAAACGATCTCGGAAGCGAAGCCGGCCCGGCCCTGATTGGCGTCCGGAGGGGAGACCACCGAGGCAGCCGAGGGTCGCGGCGCAGAGGCAGGCCAGGGCGAGCCGCCTCCGAAGGGCGCTCGCCATCCCGCGGCCGACCCTCGGCGCGCACAGAGGCGGCCCATTCTGGCCCGGACGGGGGTCTCCGTGGGCTTCCCAAGTTCGCTCCGATCCTCGCTCGGGGAACTTTCTCCAGGGGCCCGAAGGCATACCCCCGCCCGCTCGCCTGCTGCTCGGAAGCCCCGGAGGACGAGTCGCCCGACGTGCGGGGATGACCCACATCCGTCCGTCCGGCTCCTCTCCGCCGCCCGCACCCTTTCCCGGGTGGCCCCCGGGGATTGCCGCGGGGCCGGTTCCCGAGGCAGGAAGCCGCTGGCCGGGGGGGGGGGGAGGGTGGCGCAGGTCCCCTTGGCGCCCTTCTGGAGCGCCTCTCGGGCTGTGGACGGAGGGCTCCGCTGGCCTCTTTCCCTCCCTTGCGGCGAACCCCGCCAGCCAGTCGGCCCCGGCCTGCAAGGTGGCGCTTTGGCGGCCACCTGCCTGCCACCTCCCGCCCCGGCCGCCCGCCGACTGTGGCGGGGGTAGTCTGCGGCTGGGAGCAGGGCGAGGGGCTTGCACGGAGGCAGCGCGCGGATCGGGGCCGCCGGGACAGGGTCGCCTCGGCTGCCGGCTCCGTCTCGCCCGCCAGCCTCGCAGCCCTCGGCGCGCCGTTCCATAGAGCCACAGCGCCCACTAGCGACCGCCGCGGAAACTGCGGTCCGCGGAACAACGCCCGGGCCGCTTTGACGCTGCGGTCCCCGCGACGCTTTACTCTCGAGTTATCCCGGCTTGATCGGGGGCGGGGCCGGGCCGGGCCGGGGGCGGGATTTGAGCCGGTTGGGGCATCACGGCTCGGAAGTCCTGGTTTCGATCTTCTCTCCGAGGCCGTCCGCTGGACAAAAAAGAGAAAAGAAAGCCACGCGAAATCAAAGCCGGTGAAGAACGGGATGGGCCCCATCTGTTGCCGATTATGAATTATTTTAATGTAATGTAATGTTTTGTGTCGGGCAGGGACAGCAAAACTCAGGAGTCCGTCGAATTGGCTGCGGCAGTCCAAGAGTGGGCTTCGGAGCACAGCCCATGGCCAAGGGATGCAGGCGTTCGCGTGAACCCCAGACGGACGGTCGTCGACGTCCCATACTGCCCCCGCCCGCCCGCCCAACGGGGGGACCTGGGCGCCTCGTCCCAAGAGCGCTGGGCTCCACCCAGCCAAGGGACGCCCCGACGCGCGCAGCTGCCTTCCCACGATCCCCGACGGAGACGCCCTGACCACTCCCGCCCTGGGTGGGGAAGAACCTTTAGGCGGCGGATCCCGGCAGGTTGTCCCGGAGCCCCAAACTCCGCGCGGTCTAAGTCGAAGGCGCCCTCCGCCGAGCCTCCCCGGCCTTTTTGGGCCCGTCTCGGTTGCCTGTCGCCCCCGACGGCCACGCTGAACCCTCAGCGGCCCTGGAGCCAGCCGGACGAAGGCAGGCCGACCCCCCAAAGGGGAACCCAGGCGCCCTGGCCGGCAGAGAGGCGCCCGCGACGGTACCCAGGGGAGGGGACAGAGACGCTGTCCCCGTTGAACGGGCGACTTGTTTAGCAACCACGAGCAGCTGGGCTGCCATGCTGCCAGCGTCTGCTTGACAGGGGCCCGTGCCGTTTCCGTGCGGCTTACTCCCGAGTAACATAGACCTCGGATCGGGACCCCACCCCCGTTTATCGGCGTGTCCTCTTCTCAGCGAGGGAGGGACTGGAGCGGCGCCCTGTTGCCCGAGCGGGGATCCCCCCCCCCCCTGTCGCTCCGTGTGGACCCGATTTTTACTCTTCCCACCCGTCCGCCGCCACCCGCTCCCCAGGCGAGAGAGGCCGCGCTCGGCTGTCTTTCCCCGGCGCCGCACGATCAGACGGCCGGCCACTCGGGATCGCGGGCAGCTACACCTGCGGGCCTGCGTCCGAGGACCGCGCCCACCCGTTCTCCCGAGGGGAGAGCGCAACCTCGCCGACGGCGACCGGGAGCAAGTGCCCGCGTGGAGCTGCCTGGCGCGTAAAAACCCCTCAGCCTCCGGGCAGCCGGAGGGGATCGGGCCCGCCGAGGGGAGGTGGAGCGCGCCCCCCTCGGAGGAGCCGCGATTGGAGGCCGCTGTTCTCCGCGTCTGCCGTAGGGACCCGGGCGGCCCGCCATGCTTCCCCAAAGGGACTACGACGCTGCAGCCGAGCCCGGCGGGGAGCGTGTATTGGGGGACTGGGGTGCCGCCGTGTAAACACGCGCAGCTTCACTCCGTCTCGGATACAGCCCCTGACTAGGATTTCTGGATTCCCCTTCTTAATCCTGGGGTCAGATCCTTTAGTTTCAAGGGGTAAAAGTTTGGGGGTTTTAAGTGTTAGCAGAGAGACTTGATTCTGGATTCAAACTTTCTTGACTCTTGAATAACGTCCAATTTGCTGATACGACCAGGCCGCTGGGATGTTTAGAGCCGCTCTCAGAAAGTTTAGAGCCCTTGTCCTCTTTGGGCCGCTGACTCCAGAACAGCTTCCAATGACCAGGATTCCGGCAAATGAACTGTGCTCAGGATTCAGCTTCCAGCCACACCTTCCCTCTCAAAAGGAAGGAAGATTTCCCCTGGAAGTTAATGGAGGTGGCATACAAATTCTGCCTCACGGATCTGTTCCTTCGTGATCCAGCTAGCAAGTGTTGGCTTAGGGGTGCAAGAATGAAGCGCCTACTGCTAGGAATAAGCCCCCCAATGCGACCTGTGCGGAAACTGAACCTTTTATGTATCCTCTACTCAGCAAACAGTACTCCTTTGCTACCACTCCTGGAGGTTACAGTGCAGCTGTGAAAAGGCAGCAAAAGGAGGCGTCCCAAGAGAAACGCTTCTGCCAAGAGCACTAGCTGGATTCCTCAGAGCTCCTGACCTTGCCACTTCCTTATTGTCTGGCTACAATTCCTTTCTTGCCAGTATTCTGGGAACCACCAAGCCAGGGATGCTGAAACCATAGCAGGGAGGTCAGTTCTGTATCTCACAGGACTGCCACAGCAGGGAGCAACTCTTTCCTGTCTTCCCAGTGCCCCTTGGCAAGGGTAGGGGCAGGGAAAAATAGATACGGAAAACATTATTCCCCTTCCCTTCGCCCCAATTAATTGGCAACCACTTCCTCTGTGTTTTCCTGTTTCCTGTTGGCTCTCGGAGGTGGATAAATGAGATCGGGAGAGAGCAGCTTCTAGGTTGGTGAGAGGTACATGTGTGTGTGTGGAAGGGGATTCTTTCTCCGTTGCAAAGATTACTTGTTTTGCGTGAGCGGGGAAGCATCAGAAAGAATCCTCCACCACCACCACTACCACAATACAAAGATTGTAGGGCTCACACACACACAAACCTCCAGACACAGTCAAATTATTCATTGGAAGAAGCTGCTGGAACAGATCTTGGACCTCCCCCATTTCTCTGGGCTGCTTGTTTGCTCTGAAAAACCTCCAAGATGTACAATAGTACAAGGCATTTGCAAACAGGGAGGAAGAGACAGATCGGATAAAATTGCTTTTTCCCCTCCTTCCAATGCCAAAACATGCTAGTGGGAGAACAAAGCCATTTTACTTGATTTCCTCTCAAATAGTTCAGGGCCCTGGGCTGTCATGCATTCTGTTTGCATGGCTCTCCCAACCTTTGGAGCAAGACTTCAAACCAAACCCAGGGCTCTTGGGCTAGGCAGGGACCGATCAGCCCCACAAAGTTCTTCCGACCTAATTTTAAAGGTGTTCTATTTGTTTTGGGATTCCGACTGCAGGAGTGTATTTGAATAGACTCAACCTGTTCCTTGAATGCTGAAGAGCATTGGGAGCAACATTTTAAGACAATTCTAAACTACAGAGTTTAAAGTCCTTGTAGTATTTTCAATGCAAGCAAAGGCTTCCCCCCCCCCCCACCCATAGGGCTCCTTCCAGGAAATCACAGCTCTCACTTTTGTACTCCATATTTTTATCAAATTCAATACCACCCTTGCATTAAAAAAATAAATAGAAAGGCCAGTTTATATATGCATTGTTTACGAATCCTGACCACCAATTCCATGTCCTGGGTGAAAGAATGGATCAATGATTTTTATTTGAGAAATACATAAACAAAAGGCATCGCATGCAACCTTGAAAGATATTACAATAAATAACTGATTGAAAGGGGGGGAAAACAAGTTTTGTGTTAAAAGGCTGGAGCTAAATTGTATTGCAGATCAAATATAAATTTATACCACACAGCCAAATCATTTCTCAAATGCAGGGACTCATAAGTTTTATTTCCATACATTTGGACATCTAAAGGTATTTCAATATATTGCCCCAAAAGACTGAATGAAATTGTTTGGATCACAGATAAGCCAGGATTAACATATGCCTATTCGTACAGACATCTGAATTTGTGTATTTCTAATGTTGGGAATCTATAAACCACTCAAACAATAACCTACTGAAACTTATATTGTCTCAAGCTCAGTAAAGTGGTTCTATGCAATAGTACCTCTATTTTCTTAGTACTAGGAGCTGTAGAGTTGGGAGGACAGGACAGTACCAATTTATCTTACACAGGGATTTCTAAGCATACTATAAGGTGCGGTTGTGAATATCATCACAAATCAGTCAGTTGATGTTTCAGTGATATTAGGTCTCCATTTTACAGGTTAAAAATGCTATTGCCTCACCCTCTCCCTATGCAGAAAAGTTTTCTTTAAGACAGGAAGAAAGTGTGTGTGTGTATGTGTATACACACATACACAACACCAAGTACTTCAGTCCATTATTCTTCTATGGGAAAAAACTTAGATCACACAATAAGCTTTAAAAAAAAAATTCTTCCAGCTGCAGTTTGAAATTGACCCAACTGTTTCCAGAGATAAAAAGGATATTTTAGACAAGCGCAGCTTGAAGTAAAACATGCCCAATGCTTATAGCAGTAGTAATTTATTGCAAACATATTCAATAATTAATTGACCCTTAGAGTTGCACTATGTATTTCACTGCCATCCTTTTATATTATACTCCAAGCGAGCAAAACATGAGGCCGTTCCATATCTGGGCCATGTATTGAAAAATCTGGACACAAAATAAATTATACACTCGCAAAACTAAAAGAGATTAGGCATTCGTTCTTTTACCACATTAAGATCATTTTTATTAAAATTCTTTAACGATGACATAAAGACATAACAAATACACTTATGGATGCCGTAAACAGCAATGGAAAAAGCTGTGTGGTAATAATTGTTAGACGGATTAATTTTCAGTCCAGTCCCAAAATATTGTTGGATTGGCAAAAGCAAGCAGGATCCAAATGCCCAAAAGCTAAGGACTAACGCAGCAACCATTTCTTCCTCCAACTTAGTCTTCCACTGCATCCACATCTATAAAATTATCCCCGCAAAGGTTGTAAAATTCTAATAATCCAAATGTGAACCTGCTGTGCCGGAAAATAAGTGCTTAGAGATGTGTGTGTGTGTGTGTGTGTGTTCCTTCCTTCTATCAGGCTTCTAAACCATTATGCAGGCCAATGTGTCAGCAAATGCTTCCAGGAACACTGCTGCAGCAATTGCAAAACACATGTGGCAGTCTTCGCTTGTGCAACATGCACTAGAAAAAGAAACCCAAGGCAGGGATCAAAAGAGTTAGAAAACCTGTTTCGTGAGCTCGAGGAACTTTCAACTTGCTACTGCCAAACACTGTCTCCCCCCCCCCCCAATGCTAGGTGACTAAGAGCTCTGAAGATAAGAGGAGTCTCCAGAGCTAACAATTCCACTGGACTAGCAACAGCCATGAGCCTAACTTGCTCTTTGGGTCCTACCCCAAAAGAGAGCTGCTGTATATTAAAGGGCCCCCTTAAAATAAGCCAAAAATAAGCCCCCTCCAAAAAGCTAAGAACAGCCACCAAATGGCACACAGCTACAGGAGCTGGAATTGTGTTCGCGAAGCCTGGCCTTGGAACTAGGCGTGTAAAAACAAAAAGTCTAGATGTCACTTTGAAGACTCGTGTGCTTTTGATGGTGGTAAAAGAAGATGCCGATGGTTAAAAATACGTGCAAGTAAAAAAAATGTACTTAAAACATATGAATTTAAGACTTCACTTTATTCGGCAAATTGGTTTATTTACACAATTGGGAATGCTGGTTGACTTTCATCAGTGGAATAAAAACAATTCTAGCAGAGACAAATACCGAACTCCCTTTACACACCTCCAGCAACACTGACCAACTTTTTCTCCTTACCTGTTATCGGGAACATCAAGCACAACAGTGGGATAGTATCAGAGGACACCAAAATAACAAACCACTGAGGATCCAGTACACCGTGGGAAACCTGCCAATGCCTTTGCCAATTTTTTTTTAAAGCCAGCAGATCCAGCATTAAAAGTTAACGTCAGAGTATAACTCTGAGATCGGTGGGTCAGTAAAAACCTTATCAGACCATACATAATTGATGAAGCGACCCGACCTGCTACAAGTCACTTTATCTCAGAATCAAAGTGGATGAGAATAAGATTTACTCTTTTTTTTATTTATTAAAAAAGACAATGATCTGATAAGGATTTAACTCAAATGGAAGTTAAAAGAGAGATGCAGAGCACAGCCCCTATTAGAACAAGCTAACTTTTCAGACGTTCAAAAAGAAAAAAAAATCACAAAAGAAAAATAAAAAAAACACTTCAACATGAAGCTACTATACAAAGTTTGTTTCATTTTCCATTAAGAGTTCAGAGCTGAAATTTAATCCTGACTCTTTAGTGAGAATGACAGTTTTGGCCTAGACTTCCCCTTGCCCAGGATCATTTTTTGCTCTTCCTTTTGCTGACGCTGTCTCTCTTGCTCTAGTTTCATCCTCTCCTCATGAATTTTTCTTTGTTCTTCAACGATTTTCAACTGTTCTTCAGCCTGTAATGTGAAAATAATAGAACAGGTTATGTAGCACAAGTAGCAGTTCTTATACAGTGTCTGTTGCTTCAGCATTATTGAACTGGAATCCTACGCTGTCGCTCACATTTGTGGGGAAGAGCCCAATTGCTGTTCTTCAGCATTACGGTCAAGCTAAGCAGCTATGACTGGTGATTAAGTCTGCAGACGGCAGCCTCCTCTTTCAAGCCAACTGTTGCTCTACAGAAACCTTGATGCTCTTTTCCCACCACAAGCATTTCTTAAGGAGAGAGTTTAAAATATTTTACTCTTTCCCGCAACATGCTCTACAAACATAGTAAAGCATTTGTAATGTCAACTGAGAAAAAGCTTTGCCAAATTTACAGATAATTACAGATCTTGAGATTTTTTTAAAGAGCTTCAGTGGGAATAGGCATCATCATCATCATCATTATTATTATTACTTTTTATAAAAACCAAGCCTTCTAGGATGGATTCAAAAGTGCTTCCCTCAGCAAGACAGCTGTTTTACACGTTGTGCTAGAATACTGTATGGTAAAAAAAACCCTGAAAATAAATTCAAGGACATTCTGCATGCAATAAGGTTTGCACAAGCACAAAGGCAGCTATCGAATCTTCTACAATTAACATAGAGCAACACTGAGAACTATCTGTGCTCTAGTCACAGGTTTGGATCTAGTCCGTGTGCTGCAATTCAGCCCCAGCGTGAGGCCTTCGCAGCCTTCAGCAAACTCTCAAGACAGTTTCCCAACCCTCCCGAGTTGCATTCCAGGGACGTGGATATAATAAGCAGCTCAGTTAGTGAAAGTAAGCATTTCCTCCCCACCCAATGAAGTATCTTTGGAGCCAACCCTCTGGCCATAACCCAACCAAAGCTAAACAGCATTAAATTCAGCAAGGGCTTTGCGTCAGAAAGCAGGCCGCCGTTTCTGCAGCTCTACATTGTAATTCTGCTTACCAATTTAGCTTGTGCTTCTGCGATTTTTCGATTGTTCTCTTCTAGTATTCGCTCTAGCTCCTCACGCTTTGCACGCTCTTCCTCCTAAAGGGGAGGACAGGGTCAGATGTTAGAGAAGTAAAATACTCACTCACCCATCTGCACTAGACTTCCTAGGATTTCCTTCTGCGAACTGACTTAAAGGGGCAGCTTTACAGCCACCGTCTTTTTGTCTTCCAAAAAAAAAAGCAAACTGTGCAGCCACTAAAGTCGGTCTCTAGCTCTAGATTTAAAATCATCCCCTCCCAGTTCAAACAGCAACCAACTAAACCCTCCCTAGCCAGAGAACCCTAGCCATTTATTACTAGTATTTTTTTTTCTTTAATATCACACAAATCAACAAGGACAACTACAAAAAAAAACTGGATAGTTATTTACCAAATTAAAAGAGTAATATATAAAATATAAATAAAGTGAATAGTTTGTCTCACCAATCATGTATACCTACGTATTCTTTACCTATACTCCTTTAATCAGCATTAAAAGTTGAATATTTACTGTCTTGTCCAGTGTCCTGCAGAGTGTGCTCCTCGGCTGCCATACGCGCCAGCTTCCTCTTTAAAATGATTTGTACTGTTAGCTTGGCAATGCCTGCATCAGCAGCTCAACCATTTATAAAGAAACAACATACAAGGGAGGCTGAGCTGAGGAATGCAGATGTTTACGGTAAGAAGGAACAAAAAAATATATATAAAACATTCCTAAGGCAAACAATTAATAAGAAAAAATACATTTACTGTTAGCGAAAAGTACAAGTGGTAATCCATATTCCGTGGAACTGCGGGGCTTCCTTCGTGGGGAGAGGGGACCGGACACTCTATGGTGTGACAAGCTTTAAACGACAGTCGTGAAACTGTCATGCTACAATTCTTTTACTGGGATTCAGAAGTCCAGAGAAAGGCGGATAGGGAAATGAAACTGGAAACTTGAGTTTCCTTTAAAATTAAAGAGATTCTGTTACGCAAACCATGAGCAAAAAGATTGCAATGAGGTTCAGATGTAATTTCAGTTACTATCATTCTATAGTCATACTATTTTAATATTTAGTTGTTTTGAGAATCAGCCAGAGGTCTGCACAAAAATATAATGAATGGAAAACAAAGCAAGTATGTGACGGAAGTGCTTCTTGCTGTGTCTACTAACCAGCTACAGGTTGGCACCCTTCACTCCAGGAATTCAAGGTGACGCTGCACAGCAATAACTCGGATGAGGTGAGCCAGCATCACGCTGACCCCACTACTGCTCAGTCAGCTACCCTTTGGGAAGTGACTACTGCTTCAGCCAAAATCCATAGGGCAAAGATTTTTTTTAAAATTGCAACTTGAAATAATTCAGCAGTTATTTAAAGCCAAAGTTTTAATTTTGCTGAATTTATGGCACATGCAATTACTGTGAATTGTAAACATGCTGTATTATTAGCAAAAGCCTGGAAGGAAAAGGTATCTTATGGAAGTCTTCCTGCTATAACCAACTGATAAACTGTGACCACTCAAGGTAGATCACCAGATACATAGATGTATGCAGTGAGAGCTGACTGACACTCGGGACTATTTTTTCAGTCAAGGTTAAAGCCGTCTAACTTCAAATTTTGGGATCCTGGAGTGATTAGTGCTGGCAAGCATCAAAACCTCCAGTAGCGAATTACTGTCTCTCAGAAAGACATTTTCAGCTTCTGCTCCAGCTGCTGACAGAAGAAGTCACATGTTTAGCTCAACACTTCAGACAAGGACAACCTGCTCTTTTACAACTCTCTAGTCTAGAGGGAGAAAAGGAGTTGTTAGTAGTCACTGAAAAATTAAATTCATGAATCTGGTATAAGCTGTTTTGTGAAGAAAGTGAACAGGACCGGCATTCCAGAATTTGTCCACTGTGTGTTCAAGAAGAATGCATGTTTGCTTAAAAGGGAAAATAAAGAGAAGCTAAGAAAAGGTTCAGCAACTCAAGTGCTGGACCCGGTGGGTTTTTTTTCCCCCCCTGACTGAAGGCATAAAGCCTCTTACAGTCTAGGTAAGACAAAAACAAACGAGGGCTACAAAGTCACAGATTGTTTAACCCCCTTCCCCCAGTAAGAAAGGACTGTGGATATATCCTGCAGCCATGGCAAAAGTTTCAAACAATTCTCAAATATGAAGATCAGTTCTGTTAAAATTCAAGAATCCTTGCACAAGTTTTAGGAGAGTAACCATTTTAGGTATCAGTGAGCTCCTCTGAATAACTCAAGGAATTAGGTTTCGCAGCAATGCAAGTTTACACAAGAAGGGAATTAGATTTGCTGTATTCCATCTCCTTCTCAACGCAACAGGAGGCACAACCAGACACTGAAAGTTTTGCCATGGACTGTCTCTACTTTCCAAACGACCGAGCGTTACCTCTCTGGCCTTTTGTGCCGCAAGTTCAGCTTGTCTCTGTCGCTCGAGTTCTTCGAGCAACTGTTTTTCCATGATGCGCTTAGCCTCCTCCACCCTGCGAAGAACTTCCCGCTCAATCTCATCTTTCCGTTTCTCTAGTTCTTCTTCCACTCTCTTGGCCACGAGTTCTTCCACTCTTCGGGCTGTCTCTTCCTCAATAAGCTTCTCTTCTATTTCTTGCTGCCGACTGTGGAAACAGAAATAGCAAGTAAAGAACTGGAGGCCTCGAGCAGCCAACAGAATTTATTGGGTGGCTTCCTACACATAACACACAGGTACATATGTGTTGTATTAGTTTATTTTTATTTATTTAGCAGCAAAAGATACAATGCTGCAAGTATACAAAACATCCAACATGCGATTTATTTTTCACTACAAGCTGAAATAGATACTAACAATCTGTCACATTTCAGGTCGTCCACCTGCCCAGTTCAGGGAGGCGTACAAGTTTCTGCCCTTCTCCATTTTCTCCTAATAACTCTGAGCTTAACCTGACTGAGTTCACTGAGGTGAAAGATTTATACAAGGTCAAGGTGACCTGCAGTCCCATCCTCACCAGAGCACTGATTTCAATGGACTTAGACAGGTATAGGCTTCACAGCTCAGCAGACATTAGCATCTCCCCTCCCCAGGCCTAGCCTGAAACTCTAGCCACATAGGCTCCATGCCTTCAACACTCTGCACATGCAAACAATGCAAATATATATAACACTGTAACCTCCAGAAAATCTATGACAGTAAAATATAAGAAATATACAGCTCAAGCACAATCTCGATTGCATGGGTCTTTAGAAGTAGAATAGATCAAGGATACCAATGTGTACATGAACCCTACTAGTGTATTTCTACGGAATCCAGGATTTGCCTCACAAATGTTTTGTGTACCATATGCTATGAAGCCCCTTCCTGATCAGCAAGCACCTACTATATCACACTTTCCTTCCACTGTAATTTTATGGGGGGATTTCATTCCAAAAAATGACAGCAAAAAATGCTACCATCTATTCAAAATAGTGGGTAGAGTCCAAGGCACACACTTAAAAAAAATAATTAGAAAACAGCATACATTTCTAAATGACCACTCACTGAAGTTTAAAAGGGCTTCATTTTGACCTTTTATAATTATCAGGTTGGATTCTATGACTCCATCCTACTAGTGACACAGCCTTGCTCTTCTGGAGGAAGAGATGTTCTCTGCCAGCAATAGGCTCTTTGTTCTGGCAGAAGGCTCTGCCATGAATGGAGCGGAATAAAAAGACTCAGCCCACAATTCTGAGTGAGAATGCACACATCCCGGAGCCATGCCACACAGACTGAGTCCCATGGCTTGTGACCATTTTGCAGTACCCTACTTATTTTGCTGCATTCTCACAATATGGCTTCCATTATATCTGTTTATGTACCATTAAAAAATCTAATTGTGTGTGTGTGTGTGTGTGTGTGTATTCTCAATCCAGTAAGCCATAGCCAGCCAAAAGATAAAATAAAAATCTGAAGATGTAAAAAGAAAACTGATCAGTTTTTCAGAAGTGAAATAATTACACATAGTATGCAATGAAATATTTTTTTTTCAGAATTGTGCACTACCTTGGACACCCTGTCGTAGAAAGGTAATCAATTTCATCAAACTTTACATGTGGTTTGCTAGCAATGAGACTTTCTCCAAGACATGTCCTTACAGATTTATTATTTTATTTATTTTTATTTATTCTTTAGATTTATTGCCTGCCGCTATTGAGAACAATCTCCCGCTGACATAAGAACATAAGAACCATCTCCCGGCAACATAAGAACAATAAAAACCTCACATAGAAGTAAAATTTTAAAAACCCAGACTGACATGGCAAGGAAAGTAAAAAATGCCCCCTCCTCCCACTTCCTCAAATTTATGTCCTTACAGCTTTACAGCTACTCTACAGAGATAACATTTAAGCAATGTACAGACTGACTGAAGGTAATTTTCATGTGCAGAACTGGAATTAAGGTTAATGCATAAGAAAGACTTGACCAGTGGGTAGCTCTGAGCTCATAATTTGGCACAAAATTGACACAGCAGTAGACTAAGCATCAACAGCAGTGGTCCCATAGGAAAAAGGGACCCCATGAGCCTGAAGGCTCTGCCCATTTTAGAAAATGGAATGTTTATCATTCCGAGAACCCAGCAAAAATCCACATACTATTTAAAACTAGTATCCTGAAATATGAATCAACATATCATCTTAGCATGGTGTTAAATCTCCTTCTGGTCCCATCACATTTTTCTAACTTAAGAAACATCATGCAAAAAACACAAAATTGAACATGTTTATATTTCAACAGGAACTCTAGTCATCTACTTAGAGCCTGGTCACTGAAATATGGCATTTAAATGATTTTGGCTGGATTCATGCTAAAATTAAATCAACACATTTGATCTGCTGAAACGAACAGTGGGATAGAATCTCTGTAGCCATAGCCATAGTACAGGGTAGTTGTCAGGCATAATAACCAGACAAACGTGAACTCATAAAGGAGTTATTTACATTCTTAGTTCTACTCAGAAACTAATTTGAAAATACAAGGAGAGTTACAGTGCAGGAGGATACCACCATATGTGAAAGCCCACAGTACTTGGGAGACTGAAAAGGAATCAGTTCAGTACTGGCTGCAGGCCGATGTTGTGCAGTTTTTTTGTTTTTTTGTTTTTTGGGGGGGGGGGTTGTCCAAGCCACGTCCAAGTTATCTGGAGTTGCAGGAAAAGGGGGATTGCCCACATCTAATCATCACTGGGCACCCGTTCTTTGTAGTTTATCAGGAAGTACTTTTAAAGGCAATGTAAGAACACAAGTGGAAAAGCTACGCAGGAAATTTTATCTGTCTGAACAAGTATAAAAATAGGAGGAACTGGCTTCTGCTGAAAGGCCGTTGGTTCAGCAACTTTCTACTAATGCTCAGCAGCTCTCCAAGGTATTAAGCAGCAGACCTCAAGAGAGCCAATTTTAACTCAAGACAACCGGATCAAGCCTGGATCCTATCTATTTTCCTCTCTTCATAGATGCTAGGTGTGTGTCTGCAACTGAGCTAAGTTGCTACCAAGCTTCAACCAGTCTGATCTTCAGCACTGCACTTTTTAACCTATCCATTTCATAACTCCGGTGTATTCACAATATATATGTGCAAGGTCAACATTCTCCCCCCAGACAAATGCATAGCCAGCTATGGTTTATTCTATAATAAGAACCAGAGTTGTGCAAGGCAAAAATTTAATGATTTCATAAAATCAGCTCAAGCACCTTCAAACTCCACATGTCGCTTTGGGTCAGGGATCAAGCTTTACTTCTCATTAGGACAGGATACCCACTGACCTTTCAGTGGAAGCATCTCAGTGCAGGAAGAAAAACCTTTCACAAGTCATAAGACTGATGCACACTCGCTGTCAAACACTCAGAAGTGTGCATATAGTCAGCCCACTCAAAAAGGATATACGTGAACTAGCAGACAAACTATATTGAACATTCCAATCCCTCAGGACACTATACTGTAACTGCTTTAATTTTGATGGAAAGAACTATCTCTCTAGGGTAAACAGAACTTCATAAGTTGTTAAAAAGTTACAACAGCTCAAAGCAAGTTTAGAAATTACATTGGCTTTTTCATTAGAGTGATCGATTTGTCTGAATAATGTAACATAATCATGAAAAATACAGTGGCAGTTTTTATGAACATGATGGGGAATGAGAAAATTCCCCAGTCATAGAATTTGCCATTATGGCATTCATCAATAGTCTTATCCCACACTGAACTGTCAACCCAAAAAGGCTGGTCACATTAACAGTTATTTCCATATGTAGGGCAGCAGATATGGCACTTAATCCGATTTTAACAATGGCCAAAATACTGAGCATATATAAATGCAACTTTATTTTTTAAACTTCTATACTACCCCTCCCCATGAATGGGCTTGGGGCAGTTGACAGTATAAAACAACCATCAATAAAAACATCATCAGCAACAACATCAATAAAACAATCCTAAAGCCATAACTATGCTAAAATTTACCCTCCATCACTCTCGCCACCATCAGGTCTGTCATTAATTGGTGGGTCCTCTTACAGGGGAGAAAAAGCATAGTACAGAAATTTGAAGAAGAGTTGGTTCTTATATGCCGCTTTTCTCTCCACGAAGGAGTCTCAAAGTGGCTTACAGTGGCCTTCCCTTTCCTCTCCCTACAACAGACACCCTGTGAGGTGGGTGAGGCTGAGAGAGCCCTGATATTCCTGCTCGGTCAGAACAGCCTTATCAGTGCCGTGGCAAGCCCAAGGTCACCCAGCTGGCTGCATGTGGGGGAGCACAGAATCAAAACCAGCTCGCCAGATTAGAAGTCCAGACTCCTAACCACTACACCAAGGGGAGGGTGGGAATAGGGGGAGGGAAAGGAAACGGTGAAGCTTAATTGCATTTTAAGCCACCATGGTCTCAACCACAGGCCTGGTGGAAGAGTGCTGACTTGAAGACCCTGCGGAACTTTGATAGCCGGATCTCAACTGCCAACTCATTCCATTACATTCCTTATAAAGCACTGGTGTGCGTTTACCATTGAGAATGAAATTCTGACTGCACCAAAATAAAAGCTGTAGCTAAGCTTTCACATCACACACACACACACACAAAATGGCGAGTTTCTTCTTATCACTACTCAAAGCACTCCTCTGACTAAATCTATCCACATTTGTTTGCATCTACAGTATTTATTTAAGGAAGATTTTAGTGTGCCTCGTTTCTGAACTTTTAGCAACTCACAGGCCCTTTGAGCAGGAGTACACCTGCTCTTCTGTCTAGTAGGGCCTGTACATCACAGAAGGACAAGGCTAGTCCTCCTATGTAGTGAACACTTTATTAATTACAATAAAGGAAAAACAGGGCAGGGGCGGTGGGGAGGGCAACTATACTGGGCTCTGCTATCTCAGCATAGAAAAAGTTTGTTTCCCACTTCTGTGACACTATCTCATATAATGCCACACAACTATATTAAGTGCAAAAGGCATAACAACTAGCCAGTATTGTAAAATATTGTCAGAACAAACACAAAGCAGAATAAGTTTTCCTATGAAGAAAAATCCCTGATTATAGTTTCATAAGCATAAAATAGACTGATGGGGATCATACCCCCTTCCCTCATTGCCTGGGGTCAATCAATCTTTGGGGCTAGATGAGATTTTAGACAGCACCTTCTCTCCACCTGACAGCCAAAGTGGAGAGCTTGTCATATTGCTCACTCTGCTCTGAAGATATAACCCCAAATTTCTCCCCAGGCCCTTTAACGAGTGGCACACAGCTAACTGGAATCATCATACTAACATAAAAGAACTGATGACCCAAGAGCTTACTGAATATATGCCTAAGGTGTATGTACTGCACACATGAAACAAACCTGCCTTGGCTGGGTTTTTAAGTCTTATTTTTATTTGTTGTTTTGGTCTTGATCACAACACCACCTGTACAGCAGACAACAGCGCATTAAGAAGCAACGAAATAACCCCTGCCTGATTTCCCATCTAGGCTGACTTCAGCCTTGAATGGCAGCAAACCGAGCTTCACACCGGACACCCCAACCGCGCAGCAGAACAATGCACGCCCTCAAGACAAGCAAAGGCTCAGAGGAAGCGCGCTTGCATGCATTAGTCAGAAAAGATCAAGAGGAGATACAGGCCAAGACCGCAGAAGGGGAGAGTAGGCCAAGCATAGTGGGCTTGCACGCATCCGTCTGAGAGCTTGGGGAGGGCGCAAAGGCCAAGGGTGGCCTAAAGGAAGAGCAGGAAAGTGGAGTCCGTTTGCAGAAATAAATAAGAGCGGGGTGGAGGGGGGGGGGCTTGTTTGCAGAATGGCCAGATCGGGCACCACAAAAGGAGGCCGGCCTCCGGTTGCATGCAGGTGGGCAGGCCGGGGACACCAGAGGCGCGGCCAGTCGGAAGCGGCGCTGTGACACGTGTCAAGCGGGCCTCTTTGGACAGCGCCCTCGCCCCGTCCCCCCGCTGGGCCCTGCGAGGGCCAGGCAGGGGGTGAGAAGCCCTCCTCCTCCTCCTCCTCCTCCTGCTGCCGCCCCTCCAGGCTCACATTTTGCGCTGCCTCTCGAACTCGGCCTTCTTCTCCTCCTCCTCCCGCTTCTGCTTCTCGTCGAGGCTGCTGCGCTTGCTGACGGTGCGGCCGAAGATGTCGATGCGGTCGGGCGGGGAGGAGGCGCGGTCGCGCTCCCGCTCTCGCTCCCGCTCTCGGCGGGACGGCGCGGTGTTGGAGCGCGACCTGGAGCGGGACTCCCGCCGCCGGCTGCGCTTGCTCTCCCGCGACTTGGAGCGCTTGCGCGCCCGCTCCTTCTCCCGGGAGCGGGACCGCGAGCGGCTCCGGTTCTTCTTGTTGTGCTTGGAGCTCTTGACGCGCTTGGAGTGGGACGAGCTCCGCGAACGGGAGCGGCCCATCCCGAGCGCCTCGCCCGGCTTCGCGGCCCTCAGCGCGGCCGGAAGGGCATGCGGCACCCTCTTCCCGCGGCGCTCGCTGGACCCAAGCAGGCCCGAGGCCCAGCGGCGATCAGACAAGATGGCGGCGGCCCGACTCCCGAGGCAGGCTCCTCTCCGCCGCCCCCCGCCCCACAATGCACCGCGCAACCCACAATGCACCGGGGCGTCGCGCCTCGGGAAAGAGAGCGCGCCGCAGTCCGGCACGGAAAAGCCCGAAGATGCTCCGCCGAGCGTTTCCGGAAATGGCCGAAGAGGCGCGAGTCTGGGATCGAAGCTGCTCGGGTGCGAGTCGATGCGCCTCCTCCGGACCTGCTCGCGCGGGAGAAAGGAGTCCCGGCGGCCGCCTTTGTGCTGGGACTGGGTGGCTGGAGGAGAACTGCGGGGAAGGGGGACTGTGGCTGCCCTGCGGAGTGCGAATGCGGCGTAGTCGTCGGACCGGGTTCCGTTGGCTATGGAGCTCGTCGGGGGTCTGCTGGTCTCCGCCAAGCCTACTACGCGGAATTGTGAGGGTGAAATGAAAGTAATACGCAGCCATAAGACCCTTGGGAGGAAAAGTTGCGCACAAAAATAACACAAGAAGGAAACCGCAACATAAAATGTACACTGCCCTGAGTAGGCTTCCAGGGCACTCGAATTTAGGGACTGACTTGCCAAACGTAAACAGAAATTTTGTGGCACTTTAAAGAGGGCTTTAAAAAAAAATCCAGCATGAACTTTTCTGGAGAAGAGAAAATAATACAAAAATATATTACTGGCGATTCTTTTAAAAATTAGATTTGGGTTTTACATGTCCACTAAGGGGGGAATGAAATTATGAGTACATTTGCAAACACAAGGCAAAAATTGCTGGTGGTTAAAATATAAACCCTGATGCTTCTATTACTAACAACGAAGCGAAAAACAACAGAGCACTTGCTATAGTGCAAGTTGGATGAATGAGATGTCAAAGCACAGAATGTTAATTTGCATCAAAGCAACAGGCCATTTGGCCCCCAAACACACACGCTGCGGCAGGGAGTGAAGTGCTGAGGGCTGTATTGTGTGGGTTTTTTTAAATTTATGTACAGCATTTGTACACCATCATTGTCTGCAATCAACCCGAAGCAGCGTCCATAATTCTCCATTTTTTCCCCACAATAGCTCTGTGAGGTAGGCTCCGCTAAAAAATTATGACTGGCAGATGCTTTCATGTCAGAGTGAGGATCTGGACCTGGGGCTTCCCAGATCTTCGAAAGACTTTAAAAACCTTTTGTCTACAGAGGAGCCCCTGGAATAAATTCTCAGGCTTTTGAGGACCCCTGGGAGTGATGTCAGCTGGTCATATCTCCCTGCCACACCCCCAGAAATGACATAACCACCTGGACCCTTCACTTTCCTTTTGTTCTCTACCCCGTTTTACTGCTAGGATGGTGGTGCCTCATGTAGGGCAGGAGCTAAGAAGGAAAGAAGGGCAGGAGCTAAGAAGACAGCCCAGACCTCCCATACCATGACACAACTGACTCCTCCCCTTTGATTTTTACACCCGCAGCCTACCCACCAAGCCCTCCAGGTGGAGATGGCCAGTTCCCTAACTTGTGGCTGTCCATTAAGGCAAGAGGGGAAAAGCCACGGACTCCCTCTGGAGCTCCCATACACCCCTGGTTGGGAATCCCTGTCATAGGCTCAGGTGCATAGCCGTGTTGGTCTGAATTAGCAGGTGCCATTGGATTCAGACTTCGTCTGTCTGAGGCTTTAACCTGTCTTTCTCAACATGTTGACAGTGGAGGCACACCTGATGTCAGCTGACCAGCTCCCCCCCCCCCACCCCCAGAAGTTGCATGCCATGGAGAAATAACATGTCCCTGATGGAACCATTGCTTCATTAGCAAGTTTTCTGCCACAGACGAGGCACAACAGAATAGGATAAATGGGATCAGTTTCACCGTAAAGACAGGTGTTTTTGGAGTCGCAGAAGGCCCCTCTGCCACCCTCTGAGTTAAAACATTAAAAACCCAACCCCAAGGAAGGACTCACTTCTCTCGACTCCAACCACCACCAACAACACAGGTTGACAAAGTGGTAGGGGCCTTGGCCAGCAAAGATTTGAATGGCTGGTGCCCCTCCCCTTCCTACCTCCTCCAGGCACATAATTTGCCATTTGGGGCAGGTGCAGGTTGACTTGTCCATATACGGGAGTTTTTTAAAAAATTAAATATAATTAAAAAATGTGTGATGGCACACTGGTCAATAATCCCTGCTTCCCCAGCTTTTGGTCACAAAAGCTCGGGTTTGATTTTATTGAGAGGAACTGCTGGCGGAAGTTGAATTGCTGTGATTTCGTGGGATACTTAAGCCTATGCTACCTGTTAAAATCTTAGCACAGGTACCCTGAAAACAGAAGGGAATGTAAGGTATTGATGGGTGGGGCAGACAGAGAAATGAGGCAGTATCATAGCAGTGGTTATGCTGCAATTATATATATGCTTCAGTAAGAGTAAATTGAATTCAGTAGAAATTATTCCCCTATGAATCACACATAGGATTAGGGTTGGTGGCTGTAATTTTGAACATCATTACTTGGAAGCAATGTGTTATTTATTTGCTTAATAGGATAGTTATATCCTGCCCTTCCCAATGTCAAAGGGTGGTTCACGATGGCTTATAAATGCAGGTATGAGCCATACCGCATAGATTCATTAAATTAAAACACTATAAATACAAAACAACAGGAAAAAACATCCTAAATCCATCTTTGCTGCATACACTGAACTTCATGAACATTGTTTCAATGAAGTTAAACTAGCCCCAGAAGTCTTTGGATAGGAAGGATTTGCTATCAAAACCGCACTAGACGTCTCCTCATCGTCTCTGGGAGGTTGTCCCAAAGGAAAGGTGTCATGCCGGAGAAGGAACATGCGTGAGTCATGGAAGATCTCTTGAAATTCAGAGATGGGTCACTTGAGAGAAATCCCTGGGAAGATCTAAGTTGATTCACTGGCTCATATCAGAAGAAGGGGGTCTTTGTAAAGCTGTCTTTCAAATCCATGGATCCCGAGCCATGTAGGACTTTGTTGTAAGAACCAGCACTTCAAATTTGAACAGGAAGCATATGGGCAGTGAAGGAAGAGGATGTTAAATTGCATGGAATTTGTAGTTAGTATATGAACTACTGCTTTATATACCAAGTGACCTTATACCAGGTGACCTTCAAGGGCAGCATTTACAGACAGTGTTGTAGCAGCCCATTCTCAAGGTTACGGGGTAGGATTGCCAACCTCCAGCTGGTGGCTGGAGATCTGGGTTTACACCCAATCTCCAGCGATAGAGAGGCAGTTCACCTAGAGAAAATGGCCACTTTGGAAGGTGGACTATAAGGCAGTGGTCCCCAACTCCCGGGCCAGGGACCGGTACTGGTCTGTGGATCAGTCGGTACCGGGCCGCAGCTCTTCCTCATCCACCTCCCTGGCTGCTGCCTCGGAGGCTGCCTAAGGTGTTACTGGACTAGAATCTTATGATCAGTTTGGTGTAGTGGTTAGGAGTGCAGACTTCTAATCTGGCATGCCAGGTTCGATTCTACACTCCCCCACATGCAGCCAGCTGGGTGACCTTGAACACTGATAAAGCTGCTCTGACCGAGCAGTGACATCAGGGCTCTCTCAGCCTCACCTACCTCACAGGGTGTCTGTTGTGGGGAGAGGAAAGGGAAGGCGACTGTAAGCCACTTTGAGCCTCCTTCGGGTAGAGAAAAGCGGCATATAAGAACCAACTCTTCTTCTATCACCTTCTAATGTCTGTTCCATCTTCAATATTTCAACATATTTTCTTAATTGTACATCTCATTTTAGTTTTCTAACAATTACACCATGTGAAATCATAGCAGGTTAATCACAAAAACAGTGTTGCTGCACAACTTTTACAATTCTGATCCAGCAGTTTTAGAAGTCCCACCACAAAATATGTTTCTACACATTGGAATCTTGTGGCACCTTAAATGCTTGACACACATTCCTGCAAAAGATTTGGATCTTGTTTATAGACATTTGTAATATTGTGTGTTCTAATTCCATTGCAAAGTGACTCATGCATTTATGACATCCATGCATTTATGACATCCTGGTTTCATGGAAGTTAACACAATGTGCTGAAGCTGCATTTTTCACGAAATGACTTAGAAAATGTACCCGATCCAAAATGTTTTGGCTAGGTTATTGATAAATACCCCATGCAGTGAGCATGTTATTTCTGTATTAAGAGATTTTGATTGCCTTTTAGTATATCGTTTATTTATTCAATTTGTATACCACTTCTCACTGAAGTGCTGGTTTTGAGCACTAAAGCCCATAATGGTTTGGGGCCAAGATATATGAAGAACCATTTGCTTCCATATTGTCCAGCCAGTTCTGGTCATTGAATACATCTATGGGGACTGTGCTCTTTGTGCCTCCAATTAGCTAGGGGGAGGTGAGATGGGAGAGAGCTTTTTGAAGGTGATGTGTGATGATTCTGGAATTACTTCCCCTTACAGGCTAAAGTAATAATAAAGCAGTAGTAAAGTGATAGTAAATTACTAGTCAATTAATAGTGGTGTATCAGTTAAGTAGCAGTGAAGCAATAGTAAAGTATTAGTAAAGTGGTAGTAAATCAATAGTAAAGTAGCAGCAAAGCAATAGCAAAGAAATAGTAAAGCAGTAGTAAAGCGACAGCCAAGTAGCAGTAAAGCAATAGTAAAACAGTAAAGTAGTAGCAAAGCAGTAACAAAGCAACAGTGAAGCAGTAGCGAAGCAGTAGTAAAGCAGTAGTAAAGCAATAGTAAAGTAGTAGTAAAGCAGTAGTAAACCAATAGTGAATTAGTGGCGAGGTAATAGTAAAGCGGTGGCGAAGCAATAGTAAAGCAGTAGCAAAGCGATAGTAAAGTATCAGTAAAGCGATAGTAAAGTATTATTGAAGCAGTAGTGAAGCAGTAGTAAATCAATAGTGAACTATTAGTGAGGTGATAGTAAGCCAGTAGTGAAGCTATAGTAAAGTAGTAGTAAAGTGATAGTAAAGTAGTAGTAAAGAAGTAGTCAAATACTGGTAAGGTGGTAGTGAATGTGGTAGGAAAGTGGTAGTAAAGGAGTAGTGAAATAATAATAAAGTGGTAGTAAAGGAGTAAGATGAGCCTCTTGTGGCGCAGAGCCTCTTGTGGCGCAGAGTGGTAAGGCAGCCGTCTGAAAGCTTTGCCCATGAGGCTGGGAGTTCAAACCCAGCAGCCGGCTCAAGGTTGACTCAGCCTTCCATCCTTCCGAGGTCGGTAAAATGAGTACCCAGCTTGCTGGGGGGTAAACGGTCATGACTGGGGAAGGCACTGGCAAACCACCCCATATTGAGTCTGCCATGAAAACGCTAGAGGGCGTCACCCCAAGGGTCAGACATGACTCGGTGCTTGCACAGGGGATACCTTTACCTTTACCTTTAAAGGAGTAAGATAGTGATAAAGTAGTAGTGTAGTAGTGGCAGTAGTAGTAGTTGTAAAATGAAGCTGTGTGGCTTTAACAGGAAAGTGGCATCTGCCCACCTCTTTCAATTGTGCACTTAATGGAGCAAGCTGTATGAATGAAGGATTGGGCAGGCAGTAGGGGATAGATTTGGAACAATGTCAGCTTTTTGTAGCAGCCCACTTGTACTACATGTTGAGAGGTCTCCCTAATCTTAAGCAGTAACTTTTCCATTGGGTGCATAATTTGCTGTTGAAACTGGTTGCCACGATCTTGTTCCATTCACAACCCACTGAAAATAAATTTCAAAACTAATTATTGTAGGTCACTTAAAAGTTACTATTAATACTTCTTTCTGTTCAGACAATTCAGAATCTGCAAGTTATTTGTATTCATTACAGGCATAAATTTATGTCTAGTTGTAATGCTTATCTTTGATTTAGTGCTAGACTTTTAGCATTTGGTTTCAAAAGGCGAAGACGTCTTGCCAAGTCTATTGCCTTAGTAACCAATATCATACACTGGGTGTGCTTACTATAGTAGCTATTTATTTGTATATCTAAAAATGTAGAGCTGCCTTTCCTAATGGCCTTGTTCTCCTTCCTGAGCTGCCTGTAGCTTTTGGACTTCTTATAGCAAGCTGTCTAGAAACATGCTTTCCATTGCTACCTCTGAAGATTCAGGTCATTGCGATGCTGGGAATATTTATCTATTGTCACGACCCCATGGACAATGATCCTCCAGGCCTTCCTGTCCTCTACCATTCCCCGGAGTCCATTTAAGTTTGCACCGACTGCTTCAGTGACTCCATCCAGCCACCTCATTCTCTGTCGTCCCCTTCTTCTTTTGCCCTCAATCACTCCCAGCATTAGGCTCTTCTCCAGGGAGTCCTTCCTTCCCATGAGGTGGCCAAAGTATTTGAGTTTCAGCTTCAGGATCTGGCCTTCTAAAGAGCAGGCAGGGCTGATCTCTAGGACTGACCGATTTGTTCGCCTTGCAGTCCAAGGGACTCACAAGAGGCTTCTCCAGCACCAGAGTTCAAAAGCTTCAATTCTTTGATGCTCGGCCTTCCTTATGGTCCAACTTTCACAGCCGTACATTGCAACTGGGAAGACCATAGCCTTGACTAAACGCACTTTTGTTAGCAGGGTGATGTCTCTGCTTTTTAGGATGCTGTCTACATTTGCCATAGCTTTCCTCCCCAGGAGCAAGCGTCTTTTAATTTCTTTGCTGCAGCCCCCATCTTGGAGCCCAGGAAAATAAAATATGTCACTACCTCCAGTTCTTCCCCATCTATTTGCCAGGAATTGAGAGGGCCGGATGCCATGATCTTCATTTTCTTGATGTTGAGTTTCAAGCCAACTTTTGCACTCTCCTCCTTCACCCGCATCAACAGGCTCTTTAGTTCCTCTTCACTTTCTGCCATTAGAGTGGTATCATCTGCATATCTGAGGTTGTTGATATATCTCCCTGCAATCTTGATCCCAATTTGTGACTCATCTAACCCTGCCTTTCTCATGATGTGCTCCGCATACAAGTTAAATAGGCAAGATGACAGTATACAGCCTTGCCGAACTCCTTTCTCAATTTTGAACCAATCAGTGATTCCATGCCTGGTTCTCACTGTTGCTTCTTGAACTGCATATAGGTTTCTCAAGAGACAGATAAGATGCTCTGGTATTCCCATCTCTTTAAGAACGTGCCACAATTTGTTGTGTTCCACACAATCAAAGGCTTTAGCATAGTCAATGAAGCAGAAGTAAATGTTTTTCTGGAACTCCCTAGCTTTCTCCATGATCTGGCATGTGTTGCCAATTTGATCTCTAGTTCCTCTGCCTCTTCGAAATCCTGCCAGTACTTCTGGAAGTTCTCGGTCCACATATTGCTGGAGCCTAGCTTGTAGGATTTTGAGCATGACTTTGCTAGCATGAGAAATGAGTGCAATGGTGCAGTAGTTTGAACATTCTTTGGCGTTGCCCTTCTTTGGGACTGGAATGTAAACTGACCTTTTCTAATCCTGTGGCCTCTGTTGAGTTTTCCAAATTTGCTGGCATATTGAGTGTAGCACTTTTACTGCATAGTCTTTTAAGATTTTGAATAGTTCAGCTGGAATGTTGTCACCTCCACTAGCTTTATGGTTGCTCAGACTTCTTAAGGCCCATTTGACTTCACATTCCAGGATGTCTAGCTCCAGGTCAGTGACTACCCCATCGTGGTTATCAGGGATCTTCTCGCTCTTGTATAGTTCTTCTGTATAACCCCTGGGCTGGAGACCAGTACTGGTCCGTAGATCAGTCGGTACCAGGCCGCGGCTCCTCCTCGTCCTCCTCAGTGGCAGCTGCCTCAGAGGCAGCTGCCACTCTGCCGCCGGCTCACCTTTGGTGCTCTCCAGTGGCCACCATAGCTGGGGCTCCCCCTCGGCATGGCAGGTGCTGCTGGCAGCACCCCCCCCCCAGCGGGCGGCGGGAAGTCAGGGGCGCTGGCAGGAAAGCAAGTGGAGCAGGGGCTCAGGCGGCAGCGACGTCCCTTGGCAAAAGACTACCCCCCCCCAGGCCTCAGTAAAATTGTTGAGTGTTGGCCGGTCCCTGGTGATAAAAAGGTTGGGGACCACTGCTATAAGGTGTTATACCCCACTGAAATCCCTCCTTTCCTGAACCCTGCCCTCCTCAGTCTACAACCCTAGAATCTTCATTTTTTTCCCCAACCAAAAACTGGCAAGCTTGTTCTGGGAGCATGGATCAACTAGGCCAGCTCAGAGTCCAGGAGGGAAGCTAATTTCCACACTGTGCAGGGGAAAGAACACTGTTCAGTTTACATCCACTTAATTACCCATCAACACAGAGGGATCTAATGAATTTGCTGGCATATGTAGGACCCCTTCTAGGCTGGATATCACAGATGGGAAACAAAGACCCAGTAGCACATTCTTACACTTCTCCTTGCACTGTTTAGTTCTTGTGATTTCTCTCTCTAATTCAAGTCACCACTATTTGCCCGATTCAAGTTCCCCCTCCCATATAATTTATTAGAAAATGCAGGCAATACAACATGTACAACCTGTAGTTTAGCATGTAATATACCATCCCTTACAATTTATGATCACAAGAAATAGTTGGCCAGTACTAAGATGGTGCTGGAAAACAATTCTTCCGGAATGTATAATCAAATTGAAATACAATTAATTTGCAAATGCTTCTTCTGAGCTGAGAGTTAGATTTGCAGTATTACTTGTGTGTCTAAACATATAGTGCATGATGTGATTTGCTGCATTGCTAAAGCTGCAATTGTGTAACATACAAGAGGAACCGTAATGAGGTTTCCTTGCTGGAAGACAAGCCCTGGTGTTCACGTACGATTATTTGTGTTAATGTCTTAAAGTTGTTCCCAGTCCCCCACGTTTGTCTCTGTTCTAATTCTCAAACTGCTGCTTAGGGCATGTTTTATTTTCTTGCAGCTGCTCTGTATCTGTGGCAATGGATGTGTTGATTGGCTTCTACACAAGACACCAGACATCTAACATCTGTGAGATCATGAGAGCATCTGGGTAACATTTTCAGCAGACACTCAGAACAGGTGGCACTGTGGGAAACAAACTTTTTAATCTTTTTTAAAGCGGGTAGGAAAAACACTCATGAGGCATTAGGCTCTGAGAGATTCCCGTAGAAAAGGGAAATGTTAAATCACAGGGTCAGCGGTAAAGTCAATTAAGTAACAACTTTGGGCCCTGCAAGATTGCTTCTACGTGCAAAGATCTGAATATGTAAAGCATTACACTTGTTCATGATAAAACTCGTTTGTCTGCCAAGGAGCTGGAATGGAACTGAAGAGGAAGAAAAATGTTGGTTTTCAGCAGCTGGAGAAAAGAAGAGAAACTGAAACATTTCATTTGAAGAAGTGTGCGTTCAAACAAAAGCTCACGTCTTGAATAAAACTTGGCTGGTCTTAAAGGTGCTGCTGGACTCGAACCTTACACTATTGGAGATCCAAAGGACATCACGGGCAAAGGCAGGTTCCACACGTATAAAGCACAAAAGGAAGCAGTCCTAACCATGTCTATTCAGAATTAAGCCTGATTTTGTTTAGTGGTGCTCACTCTCGGGAAAGGTGAATGTTCAGACTTAGAGGCTGATTTGCAAATCCTACTAGATTGGCAGTGCAGTGTGTATAAGGATGCCAGCCTCCAGGTGGAACCCGAGGACCCCCCTGTAATTACAGCTCATTTCCAGACTACAGAGAGCAATTCCCTCGGAGAAAATGGATGCTTTGAAGGGTGGAATCTATGACATTATACCCCACAGAGGTCCCTGTCTGCCCCAGGCTTCATCCCCAAATATCAATATGTTTCCTGACCTGGATCTGGCAACCTTACCCCCACCCCTGCTGATGGCCAGGACAGGAAGGGTTAAAGAGTGTCACAAATAACTGACCTGGGAACTTTGAATCAGGAAATAATATAGATATACAAAATGTCGCAACAACCAGCACAAATTCTCCATAAATCTTTCTAGTATTTGGTATGCATTTAACTAATCATTACTTTGTTAGAGCTGGGGAAGGTTGTGTGATGTTCACCACCTAAAGCAGACCCAGAGATACAGGTCTCACCATGTGTGACCTTGGAGTGACCACATTTCTGCTAAGCCTGATCAGCTAAGGGCTCTGCTTGTGGTTAAGAGATCCAAAGTGAGCCATGCGCTCATACACTTCCTCTTTTGCACAAATCCCCCCGCGTCTTGCCAGTGTTTACAATTCTGACATGTTCTGTATGCAGCTGGCTTGTAAGTGTTCATTACACAGTGGCTGGCTTTACACCGAACCTAGATATAAGCATGGATTACAAGGAATTGCTGCTTGTAGCTCCGCCCCCAGCCAAGTGCCTTATCTAGCCTGAAGGAGTCTAGTGGACTGAGGAGGCAAGCTGGAGATCCAGAGATGTTGACGAGGGACTTGGCTTCATAGTGGCAACAGGCAGTGAGGCCAGGTTGAACTGGGAGGAGGGCCCTCCAGAACATTCACCTGGCCTCGACCAGGGACAGGGCCTTCTTGGTCCTGCCCTCAACCTGGCTTTCCAGTTGACCCAACCCATGCTAAAGCAGCCTGCTAAAAACACATGCTTTTCCTTGTGTCTCTCATCTTTTAGCTTGTAAAAGCATGAAGGGAAGGGCTGTTATTTCCATGTATATGCAGTGCCTGTCATCAATACTGTTGCTAGCTGGCAGCCTCTGACAGTTTCCATGGGCGGAATCTGAGGAGGGAAGGTGTCACAAACTCCATAGCATTATGTGCAATTGAGTGGCCAGAAGTGCTGTCACAGTGTCTGTGCCAATCTAGGAATTCCCCCAGTTCTCTAGGATAAATTGCTAGAGCATTGTAGATGCTGTGACTCCTGTCCTCCGGAAGTGTTGTCATGTTGTTTGTGCCAACACCTGCACCGTCACCTCCATTTCCCCCATCTACTGCACCATAGGGTGAGCTCTAATTACACTTTGATCTTTAATTGACGTGAACTGCCTGGAGAGGGAATTCTATTTTTTGTCTGAAAAGTGGGAACAAAATATTAAAAATCCCCCAGTTTACCTGAAAGGAGGACAATATTTTTCCATATGTGCTGACCAAAAAGAGTGGGTGGGTTCTCAATTAACAACCAACTTATATAGTGCAACAAAAAATCCTTTTGTGTATTATCTTTTCCAGTGGAGTTGTCTTCCTATAGAGTAAATACAATATAAACATATCAGCATATTAATCAAGGAATCATGATTCATTGTTTCCTGTAGTGTATATATTTTGTATCAAGCTCAGATTGATTCATGTATGTGGGGGCTCTGTGTGAATATGTAGTGAGTGCTTGTGGGGTTAACAAATAGAATTGTAGCAAGAAATAGTGTGTGTGTGTGTGTGTGTGCGCGCGTGTGTGACTGAAGAGTCCAGGCAATTCATACCAATTCAGTAAAATAAGTAAATCTAATGTACATTATCTTTGTTAAACATTTGTTCCTTTGTGCAACTCTCTCTGTGCAAAAACAAAAAAGACATTCCCCCCAAAAACTACAAATTGTTTTGGTAGGGAAAGTACCTTACATGGTGACTTGTCTTCTAATACTTGCTGACTCAGAAATGATTGTTAGGAGAGAATGTTGTGTCTATGTCTTATAAATCCTTTTCCTCAACAGATGAAGTTTTTTTTTTTTATTCTCTTTTCTTTTCCTTCCTTGTCCACCTGATAACATCCAGCTTACTCCATACAGGTCTCTAAAATGTGCTGCAGTCTTTTACGATTAATTGTATGGTTACTGCTAAACAGCACTCTTTTAATGAAAGGACATTTTGGACCTTCTCAGGTACGAAGAGTATGTGCACACAAAAGCGCATACCTTGAATAAAACTTTGTTGGTTTTAAAAGTGCTCCTGGACTCAAAATTTGTTCTACATCAAGATGGAAAAAAGATTCATAACCAGATATCACAAATATATTGATGGAATTTGGGACAATGGTGAAATTTACATGTTTGATACACAACAAATCAATACTGGAATTCAGAAAAAAATGAAGGCCAATATTAGATTATATTGAAGAGTAGAACCAAAGTTGAATAAGGGGGGGGAGTGACCTTTTGAATGTATATTTTAACAATATCTGGTTTGTAACTTATAGATAATGTAAAAGAGTAGGAAATGTATTGCTAAAGCTATGCTCAAGGAATATTCTGGGGCTTTACGCACCGGGATCTTTGTTGCAAATTGGTCACTGAATGAAAAATCGCCATTTAAAGTAGTGGAATTCGTCGTTATGCATACCTGCCTTTGTGGTGGAATCCAGTTGCGTTTTGTAGCGTTTCCCACAGGCTTCTGGTCTCGGCAGAAATCGCTAGAAAGGAAGCGCTATTGCCAAGCTCGTCCCGCCCCTGGCCGTCAAGCAGCCAAACAGCCCCTTTCCCTTTAAGAAAGGTTTTTTTAAAAAAAAACAGACCCATAGCAACGAATCTGGGTAGATTCGTTGCAACGGAGAGACCCATCCAGCTGCCTAGTGTGTTTGAGCTGTCGTTTGATCGTTTGATCGTTGCCACGCTTCCACCGAGTGAAACCCCCCCCCCTCTCACGGGCCCGATTTTCGGCTGAATGAATGTGTAAAAAAATAAAGGGAAAATACTTCAGCAAACGTACTTTTCTGTGGTTTGTGCTTAGTGACTAAAGGGGAGGGACTGAAGCCAGGGAAGCCTCTAAACAGAAAGAGGCTCGCTGGTGCGTTTATCCCCGCTCGCTCGGAGAAAAAAAAATGGTGATCGCTTCGCCGGAAGATCAGAGAAGAGAGCCAGGGGGAGGGACTTTGTAGAAACCGCAACAATGTTAACGCACAGGTCTTTTTCGCTAGTGTTGCAGATTGGTTGCAGGACTGTATCGCTTTCCGGAGGGTGAATCCACTTTTGGGGATTTCCCTGAAAGCGCTACAAGGAAGCGCTTTTTGCAGATTGGTTTCAGGTGTGTGGCAGATTGTCTACGACGTGCAAAACAGCAAATCAGTAGCGTTTTCAATTGGCAACCATTGTGCTATTTTGAAGGCGTGCAAAAAGCCCCTCTGTTTTTCTTTTAAATAGTAATTGTAATACATAAGTAGTATTTCTTCTTTTCTGTGTTTTTCTAAATAAATAAAACAGATATTCAAAGAGAGAGAGAGAGAGAGAGAGAGAAAACTAAATCAATAGGACCCCCTAAACAATGCAAAAGTTTCTCCCAAACACTCTGAAATGACATAAAGTCACTGGAAGCTCTTTGAGCCACTTCAAGTTTCCGGCTGCTTCATTTGGTTAACAGACTCCCCACACCCTTGTCTAGCTGCCTGGAACCTTTTCTTCTTCCTCATTAGGGAGGTGGTTTCCTAGCCATTTTGGGACAGGTCAGGCAAGAGGCAATAAGTTCGACAGCTCTGAGCTGTCGGTGACTCATGGAGCCAAATGAAGGCTGCTAATTGGTACTTTCTTTGCTTCCTCTTCCAATCCCTGTGATGCTTGAGAGGCAACCAGAAAATTGTGAAAACATATAGAGGTTTTGAGATAATTGTTTTCTCTGTGTTATGTGACTACTCTCTTAGAAAGAACATTCACAGGAACATCTGGTGTCATTAAACTGACAAATTATTTTGCATCCCATTGTTCCTAATTTATGGTTCTGTGGCAGGATTTGTTTCATCATTTGAATTCCAGTACACAGAAGTGCTACATATTTATGCTTAGAGGAAACCACCATTTTCATAGCAAACATCTTTTCAAAGTGATGATCACTCATGAGTTGAGACTCATATCCTCAGATCTGCTGATAGTTCATGGAAAGGAACTTACTGAACAGGTTTGAGCTGCTTACAAACTATCTAACTGACCACCAAAACATCAGCCTCAGAGTTCTCAGTGGCTGCCATTGTGACCACGAGACTGGGAATAAGTTGAAGAAAGGTCCCCTTTGGCTTCTGGTTTGCCACAGAGAGCCAGGGTAGGGGGTTGCTCCTGCAGCAGGCCCAATCCAGGCAATAAGCTGCTTGGGAGTGGTCAGGCCTCTGGGAGGAAATGGAGTCATGGCCTCCTCACTACTTTTTCCAGCAGACCCTCTGTGTCTGCATGCCCACCTCTCTGCAGGCCTAATTCAGGGGCTGTCAGGTGGCTTTCACCACTAGGTAGCAAGGGAATTACAGAGGCTTGTATCCATGTAGGATAGTGAGGCTTGCCATTATGTGGGTGCTCCCCCAGCAGCGGTCTGGGTGAAAGGGGTAATATGGGGCAGCAGGCTGGTTTCACTATGCTGGACCTGTCCCTGTGCTGTGCCAAGGCTCCTGCAGTTGTACTCAATAAAAGCTGGGGCCTACTTTCCCTCAAACTGGTATCTGGTGTTATTCTTCCCTCTTTCTATCCCTCACTCTTAGGACCGCAAAACTGCCAGACTGCTCACAATTGCTGAACAGGAGAGAAGCCAAACTGGTGGCTGTTTAAGCAACCCTAATTAGATTTGACAGTGATTTCCTTTAAAAACCCTGCAAGTATCTATCTGATATTTCCTTCAAATCTCCACAAACCTACAGAGCTTTTAGGCTTCCAAGGCTCCATGTCTGGCTTTCCACAGTGCTTTATGGCAGATTCTTGAGAACTCCTCATGAGGAAAGACTCTGCCCGTGACCTGTGCTGGAATTCCTGAACTTCCATCTGATGTTTGATTTTACTGTATTTTTGTATTGAGTTTAAGTCATCTTTTTAAATTCAAGTTTAAAGGCCACTCTGGCAAGTAGTTAGATTTATATCTTCTATCTAACCTGAACCCTCATATCTGAACATATAAATAAAAAGGAGAGCGGGTGCTGGGAGGAGTTGGGAATCATCACCTACCAATCAGGTAGGCTGTTCTGGTCTTTTTGGGATCAGGCAGCCAAAACAGCCCAGTTTCTGTTTTCTGGAGTTGGGGAATGAGCTGGGAAAGAGGGGTTTGTGTGTGATTGTGCAGCCTTCTTCCGATCATACAGAGGTCTGAGCATTGTATTTTTTTAAACCAACCATTTACACAACATGATGTTTTGGGCTCCATGGACCATGTTCAGCATCTTAGAAATCCACATAAATAAAGTCCAAAAGAAAACAAATCCCCAAAAGGGGATGTATCGTTCTCGCGTTTCTCCATAATAATATGGCAGTGTTGATTTTGATTAAAAATGCACCTGTGCTGTGGCAGAAGTGCCTTTAAAAATATTCGGGGCTCAGGCAGGGAAGAAAGTTTCAGTCCACAAGAGAACTGCTGTGGTGTGATTGGTGACTTGCTGTGATTGACAAGCCAAGGAGTGGGGGGAGAACTTTGGCTTGTTTTCCTTTGCAGCTTAACCGAGAGGCAAAAATCTGCAATGGGACAGAGGGAAAACACAGGAGGGGGTTTCCCGTGCAGAGGGCTGCAAATGTGAGGTTTATCATCCCTTTTTTACAAGCAGGATGCCATGCATGTTCACCCCTCCATGCAGAAATGGTCTAAATATATACCAGAAGGGACAGAATGTTCAGTATTGCCAAGTTTCAGTTGCTGGGAAAAGGGAGGAGAAGCCTCGCTCAGCTCCCTCAAAGTCTGATTAATCCTGAGGGAGATTTTAAAACTCTGTCCCAAATATGATTCCTCCTATCTCCCTTACATATTTGTGCTATATTTTTTATGTGTTTCTGTCTGTTTAAAATGTTTAAATGTCTGTTTAAAATGTTAAGTATATACATAGGTTTGTGGAACAATGCCAATGTCCAATGTCCTGGTGTAAGTCAAATTAAATGTTCCTACATGCAGAGTTATGGTGCAGTCCTATGAGGCATTACTCCAGTCTACGCCCACTGAAGTCAACTGGATGAGCCTGGAGTAACTCTGCATAGGATTGAATTTTAATGGCCGTATGGTGCTAGCACTGTCTTCTGGGGAACACCTAAACTAGATCTCAAACCATCCGGGGTGGGGTGGGGGGCGGTGTTGTACTTGTACCTGTGTTCCCCCATTCATTTGCCTTTGGGAGATTTTTCAGTGGTCTGAAGACGGTAAGCAGCACAGAATTGTCTCTGTTAGGGTGAGGCGTATATTCGTTAAATTATAGTCCTTCTGCAGCAGTGATGCGTCTTGAGACTCTTTAATATGTGGAGGGAAAGATACGTAGTTTGTGTGTGGGAGAACTGGAAACCAGCTAACAAGGGAGAGGCATTTGGGGGCCAGCCCAAATGGCTCCACATTCCCTCTCTTTTGCCTCTTGGCAATATGCCTTGACAGTATGATTCTCCCCTGGATGCCTCCTGATACACCCACGATTCTCACCAGAGACTTCAGGCCTGCGTTGCTGAATGATTTTAAGGGAAGAGATCCCCATCATTTGCTAAGTATCCGTACCAAAGAGAGGTGAAAGAACATGATGGAGAGGCCCTGTGTGGGTTGGAGGAGGACTGTGGCTCCGTTTTTGTTTCATCTCTGAAATAGTACTGTGTATAAAGTATTTCCCATACTACAAGAGGATCCTCTTGATAATAATCACTGCCTCCATTATCTGACTTTTAATGGATTACACTGAAATAAGTGTATATATGGCCAAAAGTTCAACAAGGTACTTCGCAACACAGCTCATGTCTGTTTCTTGGGAGTTTTAAAACAAGATTTGTATGAAACCATTCAAACACACTGTAAATACTGAACTTATTGAACTCTCTCCATTATGCACACTTTTTAAAAACTGTTCTATGAAAACCCAGATTATGAACCAAAAATAAAGGAATAAAAATAGTTAATTAATGGTCTGAATGTTAAAAAGCCCATTGTGTGCGTGGGGGGGGGGGGGGAGAGGAGTTTTCTTTCATTTAAAACCAAATAGTGGCTACATTTGATTCAGGATTTGTGTGTGTAAGCTCATTCCGCACACATATGATAATGCACTTTCAATGTGCTTTGGCAGCTGGATTTTCCTGTGCAGAACAGGAAAATCTACTTCTAAAGTGCATTGAAAGTGCATTATCCTATGTGTGCGGAATAGGCTGAGAGAGGAGTTTTCTTTCATTTGAAACCAGATAGTGGCTACAGTTGATTCCTCAAAGCCACGCAATTTGGCTGAAATGGAAGATACTGTTAAAAAACATGCCCCCCAAAGGAAGAAGCAGTTTAAGAAAAGGACGTGAGGGTTCTTGTCGTCAGTCTAGCAGAAGCTTTTTAGGAACAGTATGTTACATCATTACAGCAATGAATTTCCTCTTGGCTTTGGCCAGCTACTGTGCAAAGGTCCTGATTATACTCTCTTAATACAGGAGGACTGTGTTTTGCCAAGTTCTAATGGAAACCATGTCTGATGGGTATGCTTCTGTTTCTTGTTGGATCCTTATCAGATAGAAACTTTTAGAACGCCGTTCTGTTTCAGCACTGGGGAAAGAAACAGGTTGTTTTTAAATAAGTGCTGAAAAGACAAAATGAAGTTAGTATGGTGATCTTCCAGCCACTCAGACAGACTTAGAAAACTACTAACAAGGGGAGAGGGTTGGGGGGGGGGCAGATAAAGTGCTTGCCTGATGGGTCACTCATGCATCACAAACACACCTTTGCCCCTCATTCATGATCCTCCTGCCAGTTAGGGACATCAAGAGCCATTAGCCATTATAGCTAGATAGAAGCTCCATGTTCAGAGGAAGTATACCATGGAAGAAACAACAAGGAGAAAGCTCTTGCCTTAAATGTCCTACATCTTGCCTTCTTGGAGCTATCTGACTAGAAACAGGATAATTAAATCAGAGTCCTGTAGCACCTTTAAGACCTACAAAGATTTATTCAAGGCGTGAGCTGTCGAGTGCAAGCAATCTTCCTCAAACTCTTGCTTGCACTCGAAAGCTCACACCTTGAATAAATCTTCGTTGGTCTTAAAGGTGCTACTTAAAGGTGCTAAAGGTGCTACTCCCATTTTATTGTGCTACTTCAGACCAACACAGCTACCCATTTGAATAGAAACAGGATGTTGAACTAGTTGGCATTTTTAATGGGATTTAGCACAACTTTTGTGATGCTGTTCCAATCCTTTTCTCCTTGCTGCTACTGAGAGACACTAGCGTGGTCAAATGTGTGCTCATGGTCCAGAGCAGGGTCCCGTCCTGCATAGCAGGACTTGTGGGATTGTAGATGCAGTCTTTGCTGCATTTTCCCCGAAAGCACAAGCACATGTTTGCGCTTAGGCTGCACTTATACTTAGTAATCTGTCAGCATTTCCATTAGGAGCCTCCTTCTTCTGAGTGCCTTATACGTTAGCACCTTCTACAGTTTCTTCCCACGAAGGACTTGGCATTCAGACTTCCATTCCAATTATACTCGTATGTGTTTTGGAACAAAGATGATTCTGACTATTTGAAAGCTCCAGAGAAGGCAAACTTATACTGAAGCCTCCCTCCCTTCCCCCCACCCCAGATTTTGGATGCTCTGTTTGTATCCCAGTGACAGTAACTTCAAAACAAAGAGGTTGTGACACATCATGGCTTGTATCCTACTGTCATTGATTTCAGTCCCAAGGACACTGTCCTGTGCATAATCTCCATTGTATCACATAAGATTTATTTTTGAGTAGACCTGCTTAGGCAAGGCACATTTACTTGGTTTTTCGGGTGCAATGGAGACATTTGCCCACCCCGAAGCACATAAAGCATTGTTTGAATGTGAAGAAGTGATGACCATTTATGAACTGAGATTACACATTTAGAATAAACATGACTGTAATAATTTATTTTCTGCTTCTTATTATAGAACTATACAGTACTCTGTTGCCTCATATATGTCTTGAAAGAATTGCTTGCCATTAACTTTTAAATAAATCATTCTAGTTCTATTATTCTGTTCTGTTACTTGGACTAAGTACATAATATACATGTACACGAGCACGTACATACTCTCACACAAAATCGTATGTATTTAGGAGTGATTACAAAAATACTTAATGAGCAGTTTGAAACTGGGCCTATGTCTCCCAACTGGCGTGGGCCCATTATCAGCTTTGCTTGGGCCTGCTTTCTGCAATAGTCTGAAACCCTCCAGAACAGACTTTGGGAGGAAAGGGAGTGGGAGGAACAGACTTTGGTAGGCAAGTCCCAGTAGGTGAACTCTGAATTCCTTGCAGTTCATTGGACACAAGCCTCAATTAGCTAAAGTGTTGTGTATTGTGTCAAAAGAAGCCTCTTTCCATTGAAGGAAGACATGTCAGAAGAACAGATCTTCCTCATTCCACCCAGTTTTAAAAGTTCCAATTTAAAAAGAAGTGATATAACTTTTACCTGTGTGCTGGTTTTTCTAACGATTTATCATCTTCCAAGGCATCAGACAGAATAGCTTAGAAGGCTCTAGGATGGTGCAATGGAACATCCTAAGTTTATCTAAGGCAATTCTGTCCCCCATATTTCATTTTGTTCCATTGTCACCTTTTCTAGACCTTTTGAAACAGTACACAACTGACATAGCTGTATACCAAAAATGTGGGCTGAATGTTACGTAAATCCTAAATATTATTATATGGATGATCTTGCCACTGGTAGTTTAACACAGTGGTCCCCAACTTTTTTTTCATCAGGGACTGGTCAATGCTTGACAATTTTACTGAGGCCTGGGGGGGGGGGCGTAGTGTACTAGAGGACCCATCATTGGATGGCACCGGAGGGGCAGTCTTAGCTGGTGGCCGCTACGGCTCCTCTGATTGGGCAAATATATGAGAAGAATGGGGGAGCAAGCTGGCCTCTGGTTCTTTTCGCTGTGGTCACTGAAGGCAGTGGGCAGGAACCTCGTTGCCGCGGAGTTGTGTGGGCTGCCCTGGGAATAAGGCGCTCCTGGACATGAGATGAGGGAGTCCTAGTCAGAGCAGGAATGGAGAAGGGGAGCTTTGTGACCTGGACTTCTGCAAAGCTGGGTCGATGTTGGTGGGCTGATCTACGGACTGGTACCAGTCACCGGACCAGGGGTTGGTGATCACTAGTTTAACATTTTCTTTTATACAGCCTACCATTCTGTCCATTGTAAAAATCAAGGTGTTTTGTCCTATGAAGTATGCAAAGAGGGCACCTTAACGATGCCCTTGGTTTTTTGTGGGATTTTGTTTCTATAATTATTGCTCATCCAAGAAGAAATGTGACTTCCATCATTAAATTGGGGTTGTGTGTCCCCCTCTTCGAAGTGGTTGGTGTTGAACCAAATAAGTATGACTTACAATGGTTGTCTTGTGGCCTTTGCCTGTTCAAAGTTCTCACACCGGTTTGCCATGCTGAGTTTTGAACAAGAGATGGTAAGCGGTAGTTAGGGGTTTCTGTGGGGCCTTTTTCGTAGAAGGAAAAAAACGAGGATGGGGGTGCAACCCTCTGGATATATGAAACAAAATAATCTAAAAGGCCAGATGATTATCGCTTGTGTGGGCCGTTTTGTTCACGGCAGTGTAGCCATGTTGATTTAAACCAGCTGAGGACGTGTTGTAAAACGTTTCAGGGTTCTAATCTGAAGAAAACATCTGTGACTTTCTGGTCCATGTAAGGCCTGGAAATTGACAGTTTTCAACGGAACCCAGCAAAGACATTGTTCTGGCACGTTAAGAAAACAACAAATACAAACAAAACCCCGCCACCACCATAGCTGCAGACAGTGCTCTGAAGCCAACAATGTGATTGGCATGTCACTACAGCACATAAGCATCTGGTGCCCTAGATCCTATCCTGTTATTCCCACACTAGGAACAGCGAATTACTTCAGCTGTGGATTGGAGTCATTGTATTCCAAGGGCATGCTTGAGATGAATTTGGCTCATACAGCCATTGAATCAGCAGACACACACAAAATAAGTGAGTGGTTTAGAATGCAAATATCTTGCAGGGACTTTCAGTTGTTGGGTATGCATCTTATAGTAATTATAGAAGCAAACAAAATAGATTAGGCACATGTGAAGTATTGTGGGTGGGAGGGGTTCTCTCTCTCTCTTTCTCATTTACTTCTTACTCTTGCTCTTATGCGAGAAAGTAGCATATCCCTCGCTTCCTGTTTTTATGCATCTGTTTTTTATGTTTTTGATGAATCTTTTTTTCATTCTCATAAATATATGTTTGTTGTTGTACTTTTTAAAATCATTTGTTGTGTATTTTTTTAAATCATTTGTAAAACGAATTAAAACCCACAGCCTAATTAAAACAGAGTACGATGAAGCTAACCTGTGCACACTTGTAAATAATGCTGCCTTACAACTTTGCTGGACAGCCCCCCGGGTTGGTATGTACCTCACCTCTTTTGGAAGCCTATCCAATACTAGTGGAATAACAACAGAAAAGGTTTGGGCACAGGACACACCATGTCATTATACGACTCAGAGCACAAGGACTGTTAGGAGATCCTGCTCCAAAGGCTGTAATTGCTGCACAGGTTCATATCCAGAATGCATTTTGCCCAATTATAGCAAGAGACCTCCCATTGGTTGGGCCCTCCCTCCTGCCCCTGATCTTCCATGGCAGGAGAAAAGGTCCAGGCTGGAAATTATATCCAGAGACACATGATCCATCCAAAAAGCCAGATGTAATATAACCACATTATATTACATATTATATATTGGGTGACGATCTGGCCCTCTCCCCAAACTCCATGGTAAGTATTGTGCATAATTTGCAGGAACAACTAGAATGTTAAAATCAGAGTCCATTAGCACCTTTAAGACCAGCAAAGATTTATTCAAGGCGTGAGCTTTCGAGTGCAAGCACTCTTTGTCTTTGTTGGTCTTACAGGTGCTACTCAACTCTGATTTTATTGTGCTACTTCAGACCGACATGGCTATTCATTTGAAACTAGAATGTTGTCTGTCATGTTTACATCACGTGTGGGTTTCCAGGCAGATGTGACATCCAAAGTTCCTTTGAGCATGCTCTCCACGGAGCAGAGCAGTCCACCTCCTGAGCACAATAGAACTGCTATAATCTTAAAATGGGCTGTGGACAGTGCAAGGCCCTCGGCGGGGCCGGATTGCTGCTGAATGAGGCTTCCTGTGCTAATGAGCAGCTGCTCATGCCGCAGCTTAGAGCGAGCTTTCTCAACAGGGGTTTTGTGAAACCCTGTGGTTTCTCGACAGCACCAGAAGGGTTTTGCTGATTGGGTGGGAGTTAATTATTTTTAATATATTTTAAATTAAAAAAAAAATATTTATTGAGTGATATGACCATCCCAAAATAGCCAATGACAAGCCTGGAGGGAATGGGGAAGGGGAGGGGCCCTGGTCATAAAAATCCTTGAGGTCTGAGGCTCATCACACATGGTAGCAACTGGAGTCCATAGAGGTAAGTACTCTCATTTTAACTGAACTGCATTGGGAACGGGGGTGGCAGAGGGTGACAGAGAAGTGGCTACCTGCCCCTGCCCTGTTCTTAGCCCAGTGGAGTAGGCCACTGAACTGTTTCTGGTAAAGGGGTGGGGGCCACGGAGCATGATGTCACCTCCAGTAGGAGAGGATGAGTGATATCCCTTCTGGTGACAAGTGGCTTCCAGGGACATGGCAGGGAGGTGTGTTCTGCTGGGGTTTCTCGGAGCCTCAAGAATGTTTCAATGGTAAAATGGCCGAGAAAGGCTGTCTTAGAGGAAACACTGGTGACATCACATGTCACTAGAGATCATGTCTGTCCATTGCCCTACTCTAAAATCTCCCAGGCATGTTGGCCAGTAGCTGGTCATCTCTACTCATATCGGAAGAGACAATCCTTCAAATATTTAGGCTGCAAAGTGTTAAGGCAGCAAACATGCAGTCTGAAAGCTCTGCCCATGAGGCTGGGAGTTCAATCCCAGCAGCCGGCTCAAGGTTGACTCAGCCTTCCATCTTTCTGAGGTCGGTAAAATGAGGACCCAGCATGCTGGGGGGTAAACGGTAATGACTGGGGAAGGCACTGGCAAACCACCCCGTATTGAGTCTGCCATGAAAACGCTAGAGGGCGTCACCCCAAGGGTCAGACATGACTCGGTGCTTGTACTGGGGATACCTTTACCTTTACCTTTTTTGTTTTAAATTATTTGCTGGTTATTCTAATTCTGTAGGTTTCTGTGTATTATACAGGTTGTTTATTTTTTTCAAAACCTCTTCTACATTACAGATAATATCTGCCTCTGGTCATATGAGGTAGTTGTTAGCTGTGCTATTAAAGTGTTTTTATGATGATCACATGAGTTGTCAGAACTCTGATAATCTTTTGCCAATACTTTAATCTCAGTAGAAGATCACGGCTGAAATCTTTAACCAAATTCCGTAACGCCGTTTGGGTAGACGGTACTTGTTTAAACCTGTTTACTTTCCGCATTGCAGCCTTCCTGTAACACGGAATGGAAATATTGGAAAAGGTCATCCACTGAAACTTTACACAATTCACCCACCTCCTGGAAGATTTTCACACCGCCAAGGAAACTGGACTCTAGCACTCAGATCGTTATGCAGGTATGGCTTAAGTAGCTGCATTACTGGCCCTGCAGAGTGGATAAATAAAGACATCCCTTTTCCAGTTATTAAAATTTCAAACTCCCACAAGCATTGTCATGAGAAGGTTGGAAGGGCGCCCTTTGAGTCATCATCCTTGGTTTATAATGAACAATACCGTTTGCAGTGACCTCATATTCACTTCCAGTAGAACTCTATAATGTCTAACTTGCCAAGAGAGACGTGGGAAATAAATGAGTGCACTTAGTGTGATCCATTTTCAAAATGCCGCACACAGAGCAGGTCATCTAAGCGATCTGCTAATAGAAAGGTTGGCAAAAGAAACACAGAGAAAAATCACCAACAGCATCTTAAAAATTAATTAGAAAATAATAGCCTCTGGAGTGGCATGCCATTGCTTTAGAAGGATTGCATTAATCACCCCTGTTCTACTTGGTCCACAGGCTTCTTAATGGATGGGTTGTCTAGTTAAAGAGAGCCTCTTTCTGCCCAAATACAGCAGCCTTCTTGGCCAGTGTGGTGTGTTGTGGTGATGAGGGGTAGCCTCTAATCTGGAGAGCTGGGTTTGATTCCCCATTCCTACTCCACATACAGCCAGCTGGGTGGCCTTGGGCCAGTCACAATTCTATTAGAGCTGTTATTGCAGAGCAGGTTCTTTCAGGGCTCTCTCAGCCCCACTTACAGGTTGTTTTTGTGGGGATAGGAAGGGAAGGCGATGGTAAGCTGCTTTGAGGATCCTGCAGGTAGTGAAAAGTGGGGTATAAAACCCAGCTCTTCTTTATCTCTTCTACCTCACCTCTTTTAGCTGCCAGCTTCAACCCTCGGTTGAGATTGCCCTCTCCTGTGGTAGCCTTGGAGGATCCTTTCAGAGGGTGTGGATTTTCTTCCCACCTTTGTATGTGAGCAACTCCTTGCCAGGTTTGATCTGCCTGATTGCCCGGCTGCTTGTAAGCTTTCTCCTGCTCCAGGATCTGGATGACCCCTTTAGGGTCTTTTGCTCATACAGCCTCCCCTCCCACCAGTGAGTCTCCCCTGGTATTGCTGCCGTTTCCCTACTTTATTGACAGAGTTTCAATATGCAAGAGGGGAGCATAGCATCAGGCAGCTTTAAAAAGTGGGAAACTTTTATTGTGAACAGAGGAACAAACCTTGTACAGAAAGAGGGGAGGGAGAGAGAAACCTAACTAAGTGTTCTGTTCTTCTGCGTTCAGTCTGTCTGTTTATTCTGGAGGCAAGCAGGGAGGAAGTGTGCTCAAAGGAGCAGGAAGTCTCCAGTTGAACCAATCAGGATGCTGGAAGACATTGTTTGAAAAATGCCTGATCTAAACCTCTTCCATATTGCAACATTGATGACTCTTTCCTCCCTGGTTGAATCATGAGGCACCTTCCGGTCACACGGGTAACAACCAGAAATGTAATTTCAGGGAAGGAAAAGAGCAGAAAGAGCTCCTAGTTTTTCACTCAGCCATGATGCCGGTCTCTTTGAAAACTCTTTAATACTCTGTGTTTGGTGTGGGTTCACACGGGTCATATTCCTCTGTTACAATTACAGGTGTATATGTGTGAACATAACCCTGAGGCCTTTTTTGTTTTGGTGGGAAAAGCTCACACTTATTAAAACACTATTGTCCTCTAGTTGGTAACTCATTAGATTGTGAACGTTAGACAACCAACTCCCAGATGTTACTCTGCCCTCCCACCAAGCACACTCAACACACAGAGAGGCCAAAGATTTGATTATGAACTTGGCTTGTTAGTGTTTGCTGGTTTGCTGAATGTTAGCCACGTCTGAGGTAAATAACTGATGCTAATTATGCCTGCCTCTGGTATGTTGCAGCGGTACTTGTCGTCTCTACTGCCCTGCTGTTTAACCCATTATAACATCCAAATCAGAACGGTTTATTTCCCTGTAGGGCAGTGGTTCTCAACCTTCCTAATGCCGCGACCCTTTAATACAGTCCCTCATGTTGTGGTGACTCCCAACCATAAGATTATGCAAGTGTTCTTTCACAGAAATTAAACCGAAACTGACCAAATGGCGTGAAGCTCCGTTGTTCATGATTGTATATAAACTGTTTTTTCCCCGGGGTTTCTCAGTTCAGCTCTGTCTCTTGTCCCTATAAAGAAACACCATTGGTTTCTCATGAAAATATACCCAAAAGCAAACGAAACCAGTAGGCAAAAAGTGGCATCTTCTTGAAATTTATTAAATGCAGACCTAGGTAGTTTCAATGTTTTTGCAACCAGAACGGGATCCCCTCAAATGGTAATTTGGCCTCTTAAATCCACACATGGTTGGAGTTCTTTCTTTATCCAGACCTCTTCCCTGTGCAAAAGGAGGAGTTTGTCCATGAACCTCCCTTCATAATATTTCTGGTACAACTTAGCAAGGTAGGGCTGGGCCAGGGAGCTTGCCAGAGGTAAGCCATGCTTGTTCTAGTGAAATGTCCAATTCCCAGCAAAAGGCCATCATGGAGTAACCTAATTAATTACACAGGGGACCTGAGGGGCAACCTTCCTCTCACCCAGGAATGCCTCAAACAAAGGAATCTTCAGACTCTGGTAGTTTGCTATTCCTCTCAGATATCCCTCAGTGCTGTCTCAGAACCTGGAGCTGTTATTTTCCTAATTTCTCCCCTGATTGTCTACTCCAGCTGTTTCCCCACCCATGTGCTCCAGATTGTCAAACCCATTTTAGCATAGTGGCTCCACCATGCTTAAACACCTATTCAGGTACAAATACAAATGCTGCAGCAACATGAGAAACTCCTTTTTGAATTACCTCATTCTGGAGGTTTTCCTGTTAACTTAGGGGTTCCCAAAGTGGATGGTGCATCCCTGCTGGGGGCAGTGGAAACATACAGGAGGTAGTGAGGAATTTGGGGATGGTAGGAGGACAGTGAGAAATTTGGGACCCATAGGGGGGGCAGTCAGGAATCTGGGGGCATTAGGGCAGGGGTCTGAATCTTACTGTTGCAGCTGCATTTTCTTGGCCAGAGACATTCCAAAGAGGCTTGCTCTTGCCTTCCTCTGGGTAGTACTGACCCTGGAATTCCTTGGTGGTCTCCCATCCCAGATCTGGCCAGAGCCAACTCTGCTTAGCTTCCTAAAGGAAATGGCAGCTTCAGAAGGTGGGATGGAGAGTATCAAAAGGGGGCAAACTTCTCTATCCCATGACATAACTTTCCATGCATTGTAAATAATGTTGCTTTAGTATCAGTATTAAAATAATCCAAGGAATTTCAAGGAGAGGAGGGGTAAGGACAAAGAAATAAAAAAAATGCATAATAAAAAGCAAGATGAGATTCAACTCTTATCTCCGGGGAAGTTTCCTGTCTTTGCAGCCAGTGACTCCATTGGAAACTGTTACAGGGATTATGATTATGATTCACTCCTCGCTTGCGTCTAAACATTGCAGTAAACTGTGAATAACCTTTACAGATCTACCATAGCAAATGATATAGACCACAGGGTCACATGGAAGACAGGTCTCCAGAGCCCACCAAATATGTCTCACTGCCTTAGCCAAATAAAGTTATAAATCTATTTAGGCTAGAGTGTTCTACTCCAACTACCGGCAACTCTCCAGAATCTCAGACGTCTAGCAGGGGGTCCCGAGTATTGAGCCTGGGACTTTTTGCTTGCAGTATATGTTTGCAACCACCAAGTTATGTTCCCAAGCAGTTCTGTACCCATGTTTGTAAGTCAACTAGCTATCAGAAATAATATATTTCACAGAAACATCTTACCACAAGCGAAAAGAGAGAAATAATAATTTATCAGAGACCAGCACCACAGATCAAAACACAACTGATTTCCATGAACAGCTTTAGTAGGAGTATTAGGGCTGGGAAAGACTTAATGACATGGTTTGGGCACCCCAATTGAAGAGGGATGTTGACAAACTGGAATGTGTCCAGAGGAGGGCAACAAAGATGGTGAGTGGTTTGGAGACCAAGACATATGAGGAAAGGTTGGGGGAGCTGGGTCTGTCTAGCCTGGAGAGGAGATGACTGAGAGGGGATCTGATAACCATCTTCAAGTATTTAAAAGGGTGCCATATGGAGGATGGAGCAGAATTGTTCTCTCTTGCCCCAGAGGAATGGGCCAGAACCAATGGGATTAAATTAATTCAAAAGAAATTCCATCTAAACATCCGGAAGAAGTTCCTGACAGTTAGAACAGTTTCTCAGTGGAACAGGCTTCCTCAGGAGGTGGTGGGTTCTCCATCTTTGGAAATGTTTAAGCAGAGGCTAGATAGCTATCTGACAGAGAGGCTGATTCTGTGAAGGCAAAGGGGTGGCAGGTTACAGTAGATGAGTGATAGGGATGTGAATATCCTGCATAGTGCAAGGGGTTGGACTAGATGACCCATGAGGTCCCAACTCTATGATTCTATGATTCTATGGTTAGGAAAGGCCATAGGATGTATAAATATTTTTGACAATATTTTACATGTAAAAATAGGGATTTATATAACGGTAAATTCACAGGGTAGGGTTAGCTTCTGCATGGGTCGGGTTGGGGAATTTGCAGGTTTATTGAGAGTGCTAGGGCTGGAGAAGACAGTGACATTGGGATGTATAAATATTTTTTTGACATTATTTTACTTATAAAACATGTTAAAATAGTGATTTATACTAGGGTGAATTCTCAGGTTATGGTTGGGGTTAGCTTAGGTATGGTTCAGGTTGGGGAGTTTTTAGGTTTAGTGAGAGCATTAGATCTGGGGAAGACTCAGTGACATAGTTTAGAAAGGCCATGGGATATATAAATATTTTCTGACATTGTTTTACATGTAAAAATGTTAAAATAGGGATTTATACTAGGGTAAATTCTCAGGTTAGGGTTAGGTATGGTTCAAAATGGGGAGTTTTTAAATTTAGTGAGAGTGTTAGCTCTGGGGAAGACTCAGTGACATGGTTAGGAAAGGTCATGGGAAGTATAAAATAAACATTTTTTACATTTTACATGTAAAATATGTAAAAATAGGAATTATTAACAGGGTAAATTTTAGGGTTAGTGTTAGCTTAGGCATGGTTCATGTTGGGGAGTTTTTAGGTTTAGTGAGAATGTTAGGCCTCAGGAAGGGTACATTTAAGGCATTGGGAAGGGTAAATTTAAGGGTTAGGGTTAGCTTAGGCATGGATTGGTCACAGAGCTTTTAAGTTTAACCCAAGAAATGTAGAGTTTAACCCAATCAAGGTTTCTTTGCCACAGACTTGCGAAGCCAGTTTATTTATTTCTTGTAGGTAATTAGTTCAAACACATTGTTTTGGGGGACTAACAATCTAAACCAGGCATTAGGATAGAATTTGGCCTTTTTCTGGCCCAATAAATCAATCCTTTTTCACAACATCTCTCAACTCTTTTCTTTCTACTTGTATGCTTGCTTAGTCTAAATACCATGCGTGTGTGTTAGTTCCTTCTGATTTTCAGTAAAATCATCTGTTTTGGTTAATTACAGAGTTTGCCTCTGCCTGAGATTTCTGGCTAGAATCACCCCCCTAACCGTAGGTGGAAGAATCTCACTGGTTACCCCTCTCACTAAGCAAGTCTCCCAGAATCACTAATTTCCTCCATCACATATTCAGGAGACAAGTCTGTTTTAGTTAACAGTTTGGTGGTTGCTCCCATCCTTGATCTAATGTTCCCCATTTCTTGTGGTGAGGAAAGCTATGAGCACTTAGAGAAGTATTCTCTTGCAGTTAGGAAAAAACCCATGAGAGTGAGCATCATTCTCAAACAGAAGGCAAGCATTGATAAATTAGAAAAATGGGTGTTCAAGTTTCCCTGGAAAACTGGAATCCTTTAAAGGATTCACATTTTGAGATGTCTTTCAAACATTATGTAAGAGCAAGAAATGTAGAGGAAGTAGGAAAGACAAAGCATGGGGTGTGGGGTTCAGATATAATGAAATGAAATTTTCTCAACCATTACATTTAGGTAGAGAGAGAGTGGGTGGGGGGGTTCAATTGCCAGGAAGAGTTAGTAGCATGCCTAAGACACTGGGAAAAACTAGTTTATTCTTTTAAGCAGCTTGGTGCTTTACTCCTGTCTTGCTTATTCAAACTCTGCCAATACAAAGCAGGAAGACAAAAGTGATAAAAAGATTTATATTCCAGGGAAGAAAAGGGGTAGAGAGAGACATGTCTTTAAGTAAAGATTAAAAACTATAGCAATTTAAGGATTTGTAGAAAGAAGGAAGCTAAAAATCTGTTTCCAAAATGTACATTAAACCCAACCCAAGAGATGTACAACAATTGTTCCCACTCACTCATTAGAAGTGAACAAAATATATACTTTTTTTTGGCATGAACCATGAAGACCGATGTAGCCACAAGCTGGCTGCATTGATTGAGCTCAGGGAACTGCACCTTTGGGCTGAGTTTTGCATTGTAAAGAAGGTTGGGATGTAGAGTAACAGCTTGGTGGCCACTCATGTCTATTCAAGAGGATTATGACATTTTTGTTCACAGTTCTTTTTCTTGCAGTTGCTGTCAATTGAACTTTTCTAAGCAATTGAAATGGAGTGAAGTCTCAATTATCCATAATATTAAAGTAGCCGTTTGGCCTACCTCATTTTTTTTTTTACTTATTCCATATGGAAGTACTTACTATTTGACTCATGTTACACTAGTAATGAATCTGCCAAAGAGTGTCCTGCAAATTGTCTTTAATCTGTTCAATTGGTACATTGTATAATCTATTGCATATATTTTACTGTTTCAGTACCAACACTATTTATTCCATCTGGATCCACATTTCACTCTTCAGCATCTATTCAGAGGAATAGGTACTTCACTATTTGATATGGCCAGCATGCCATTCTGTATGTCAGTAGTTCTCAACCTTCCTAATACCACGATCCTTTAATACAGTTCCTCATATTGTGGTGACCCCCAACCATAAAATGATGCAAGTGTTCTTTCACAGAAATTAAACCGAAACTGACCAATGGCATGAAGATCCATTGTTCGTGATTATACATAAATTGTTTTCTTTCCCGGGATTTCTCAATTCAATTCTGCCTCTTGTCCCACCATGCTGATCTCGCTCTTATCTGCTGCTCCAGACAGACAAATGCTCTATCTCGATCTACCCCACAAGGCTGTTGTGTGGATGGCGCCCCCCTACCCCGGCCAAACTGCTTGCCCTGCCGTGACCCCTGTGAAAGGGTTGTTTGACCCCCAAAGGGGTCCCGACCCCCAGGTTGAGAAACACTGCTCTATGTCAATCTCTAAGAGTCTAATCCTACACAGAGTTACACTCTTCTTTGCCCTTCTACACCTTTTATGGGTGTTATTCTACTTTGGGTTGTTTTGCAAATGTACCATCCTTCAGACTTGTCTCCATTATTATGAAGATTCCCAAGTAGAGATGAAAAAAATTATCTTACTGCTCTCGTTATAGATAAATCACACCAGACTAATGTGAAAGTTGCAAAATTGTACGAAAGCAAGATATTGCTGAGCCTCATAAGAAATAGCGTTGGGCCTTTCACTGCCCAAAGGAGTTTCCAAGCAATTGTATTCCCTTCCCTCTCCCTGCAATAGACACCCTGTGAGGTAGATGAGGCTGAGAGAGCTTCTGATAGGATTGCTCAGTCAGAACAGCACTTTCAGGGCTGTGACAAGCCCAAGGTCATCCACGTGGCTGCATGTGGGGGAGTGGGGAATCAAACAGCCACCATGCTGGCTTTCTGGAGGAACAGAATGGACATTGCATTTTTCAAATGTTAATGCTGTACTGAGGACTGTTAATATATAGATTTGTAGTGTTGCATTTTTTATCTGAATGTTTTATTTTGTTTATTTCTACTGGCAATTGACCATATTAATCAATCGATCAGTCTTGCTTGGTGCAATATTCATGACAAATGATAATCATCCATCCCCTGAAATAAAATGTGTGTGTAAAGTGCCAATAAGTTGCCACTGAGTTATGGTAAGCCCCGCAATAGTCTTTCAGGGTAAACAAAAAGCAGAAGTGGGTTGCCACTGCCTTTCTCAGCAGATTCTTCCTTTTTGGTCTTCTATCCAGGCATTGATCCTGCTTAGCTTTCAAGAGACTTGGCTAAAACATGCTTCCTTCCCTCTCAAAATAAAAATACATCATGCCAAGTTAAGATCTGATGATTTGAATACAACTGTAATAATTTTGTTTTCTAATGAATTTTCCTATTACTTTTTAAAACCTTTTTGCCACCTTTCTTTTCAGCACTATGTTGGCTGTTTAATCTCTGGTTAAGCTCTCCAGTTGATTGTTGAGAACTTTTGTGTGTTGTGTTTATTTCTGTCCATTTTTCTGCCTTTGTTTTAGCTCTGTGAGCTTACCTACAGCTGAGCCAATTCATATTTAAAAGTATATTACAGATCATGCTACAGTTCTGTTACCAAACAGACAGTGTTTCCCAAGAAAAATCAAATTAAGACATGATTGCTATGAGGTCAAAATCTGTTGTCAGGCCATGGAAGAAGCTGAAGGGCTGTTGTTTCCCAATGTTTATCTCTCTCCTCTCTGCATTATCATCCTCCTCAAAATAGTCCAATCTTTTTTTTGTTCCTTAAGCCCCTATTCAACAACTCCTCCAGATTCCCTGTGGCCAAGCCCATTTCTCACAGGTACTGCTTGTTGATACCTAAGGTGGTTAGCATTTAGGGGGAGGGGCTTCATACGCTGTCCAAGGAAACCGGAGCTTTTATCCAATTCTTAAAAATGCTTATTTGGAAGAAAGTCTCATTGATTTTTAAAAAGGCTGACTTTCAGGCCATTGCATGTAATTTTGCAGGTTTTGTTTCCATATTTCACAGCATGGCAACTGCTATGAGTATCTCCTCTCTGTCTTGTACAGGAAAAGGAAGACTTCAAAATAACATAGCAGAGATGAATAAGAAACATTCTCACGGTGACCGTGGAAGTTACATGACCGTTGCTATGCCTTGCTAGTGTAAACAAGGTCTGTTCTGTTTGTACTTTATTTTGTGTTCCAGGACCATAGGATAATGAAAGGAGAATGATAGGTCTGGATCCTATGAGAATTCCATCTCTACTAGAAGGTCTCTGCCATGGAGTGTTCATCCTCGTCCACTAAATCTTCTGATTGCACAAGAGGTTTTTGAAAGCCATTCAGTTTTCACAAACGCTATATTCAGTAGAAGAGGAGGAAGCACATTCCAGGGCAGAGACTATCTACGACACATAGAACTTGTTCACAGGATCCAAGCCAATGTTGGCTCTGGAAATAAATCATGGTGTACATATGTGCTATCAATTTGCAGTCAACTTATGGCGACCCCAGCAAGGGGCTTTCAAGGCAGGTGAGAATCAGAGATGGTTTGTCATTGTCAACCTCTGCAGAGATGCCCTTGGTGATCTCCCATCCAAGTACCGACAGTGCTTAGTTTTTGATATCTGATGAGATCTGGCTGTACCATGCCATCTTCCTTCCCAATACTCTGATGCATACATTGGAGGAAATTTCAGATGCAGATACTCAAAGCCACTTAGTTTCAATAGACATAGATTGCTGTGTTTTGCACATGTCCTGCATGGTAAATAATGTCAAGGTGAGTTATTATTGTACATATTCATAAGACAGTTTAAGTATGGTAGCTTCTGATTAGTTCCCTCGACATCTGATACTTGTCTATCTTCCCTGGTAGTTCATGATTAAATGGCTATTTCCAGGGCATCTTAAAAACATCTCCTGTCCTGTGAACATCCCCTGAGGATAATTTTAGCGTACTGTTTGGCAAGCCACTGGCAAAATTTTGGGGTAGATTTTGAGATACAGTTACTGAGGTAGGAAGGGTGGAAAGGAAGGAGAAGATCATTCCAGCTCTAAAGAGTACCTTCTCTATGCGGTGTATATAAATCATGCCATGGCCTACTTTTGTGCTGTGAAATCAATACCATACAATGGTTAAATGAATAAAGCTGTCACTTTAAGAGGTGATGTCATGCCTGTCTTGTCAGGGCCCATTAAAGTATAGGCCTCGTATTGGTTGTATTCCAGGTAGAAATGCACAGTGCGATTAGAGCTTTTGTAACTTTAGACGATTTGGCTTTTGGAGCGATATTAACCTGACAGAACTAATTTATCCTGACGTGGAAATCCAAGGGCTGCTTTTTCTTTTGTTCAGGTATCAGAAAAGTTTCCATTTTTTTAATTAGTGATAAATTACTGTTTTTATGAAGTGCTGAGTTATAGTAATTTCCTTGTCCCGTTTCCATTAACGCCTTCCATGTATTGTCTATAACGACCTGCTTCTGAAGTATATCCTAGCTAACTGTTCCCACTGTATGGGGGAAGGAGTAAAATATTAATTTTGTCTTGTAAACAGTTCTGGCTAAACACACAATTGTTTCTTTCACATGACATTTTTGGAAATACCGGCACAGGCTCCATTTGCTTTGGCAATGTGGGTAAAGCCAAGATTTCAGATAATTCATGACACTGTTGATCCCCCAAAAGGAATTATATATTCAGTGACTTTCTGTAACAACACTTTGCTGTACAGATGGCCAACATAGGTGAGGACAACAGATTATAGGCTTGAATTATAGCCCTGGTGTCGCCAGTGTATGCTGGAAATTTTTTTGGATAGTCTTCATTAGATTCCTTGCCTCCCTTCCCTCCCAAGTCCCGGTCCCCGGCTGCGGTCCTAGGCCCTCCCCACTCCTTCCAGATAACGTTCTCTGGCTGACTTACCTCAAGCAGTCAGTCAAGTGGAGTGGGCTGGCAGTGGAGGGGGATGCGGCCAGGTTGGGACAGACTACCTGATTGGCCGTTCATTGGACAGACAGCCAATCAGATGGGCGCTGAGTCCCAACGCCTCTTACCACCCCTTCCCTATTTTATTTATGGTTCAAATGAAGGTAGAAGTTCCACAGACTTTCAAAAAAGGCCCTTAAAATGTCTTCAGACAAGAAGGTGTTTGACACTTGTAACTAGCAGAGGATACTTACTTAATTTTCATAAGATAGCATAGTTACTTCCAAGCATGAAATAATCACTTAATCGTTTTAAATTAAGGCTGCTGGAATTGCAGCCAAGGTTTTTTTTTTTAAGGCATTAAGTTCTCATGACAAGCAATTACAACCTAAGAAATAATGTCCCATCTAAGAACCATACTCTAGACTATTATTGCTGAAGTTAACTCCAAAGCCACAAATTATCAGGAGGGGTATTCTTCTTACCTTGTTCTCTGCCAGCGAATGTTTCATTTAAAAATGTGTTGCTTTATGGGACAAATATATGGCAAAATCAACTTGGAAAAACAATCTTTCTCACTACCTAGTGTGTAATTGGGTAGAAAAGGTAAGTTCTTTGATCACTAATGAACTTTTCACAATGCCAACACAGATGGCTACACATTTGAAAGCCCATCCTACGAAGACCACTGATGAAAAACAGATCCATCTCTGCTTTCTTTCTGAGCAAATCAATGGCTTCACTCCAGCTTGTTCTGTACCACCTTGTACTTGTTCCTGGTACCTCCTGTCTGGCGTTTTCTAGAGCCTTGAAGGGGATGTCTTTAGTGTGCATTATCTCTTTCCACATCTCTCATAACAGCTGATCCAGAGAATAAATCTTGCTTAATGTCTTTGGGATGCAGCCATTCTACAGTAAGTATAACCAGATCCATCAGTCGATTAAACATGTTTAAGTGTTTTAAAAAATACACCGTTAAGGCTAATTTACTAACACACTGCTTCAGCAGGCAGGGCAAGATAGACAGTCTCAAAGTATAAAGTATGATTAGCAAAGAAGAACCTTCTGTAATGGGTATCGAGGAGAGAGAAAAATTCAGCTGGCAACCCCTGGTACACCAATAGAAGTGTCAAGAGTACAGAATAGTTTCATTTTCATCTGCGGGATGTTGAACAATATGATAATCTTTTTACTAGTATATAATGTTATCTCCATTGTTAATGCCATTTGAAAACATATACACAATCAAAAATGGTAGTAGTTACCACCAATGGCTGTAACTAGCAGGGTGCATCAAATATGTTTTCATGACCAAAGGTTCTCACGTGTCCCCAAAGAGTGAAGGAATAGGACTAGGGTTGTGTGTGGCAGTGTCCGAATTGGCTGTTCCAGGCCGACGCAGCCAATGCCACGCCACAGGGGCATGCACAACCCTAAATAGGCCCAAGACTTAAGCTCTAGCACAGTGCTCCCCAACCTTTTTATCACCGGGGACCGGTCAACGCTTGACAATTTTAATGAGGCCCGGGGGGGGGGGCGGGGGTAGTCTTTTGCTGAGGGAAGCCGCCACCACCTGAGCCCCTGCTCCACTTGCTTTCCTGCCAGCGCCCCTGACTACCTGCCGCCCGCTGGGGGGCGCTACCAGCAGCAGCTGCACAGTGCCTCGCCAAGGGGGAGCCCCAGCCATGGCGGCCACTGGAGAGCACCAAAGGTGAGCCAGCGGCAGAGTGGCAGGGCAGCCCCCGAGGCAGCAGCCGGGGAAGAGGACGAGGAGGAGCCGTGGCCCGGTACCGATTGATCCACGGACCAGGACCAGTCCCCGGACCGGGGGTTGGGGCCCACTGCTCTAGCATACTCTGGAATAATTCCATTTTGGCAGTTCTCAGCTGCATGTAATTTACAGATGACTGGGTTTCAATGGCCTACAATTTATCATGGAGTTACTGAACAAAATCAGTACTACCGATTTCTAAAAACAAAGTCAATGGATAGAAGTGGCCATCCATTGTAACATCAACTGGCTATTAGCCTTCCCATCTTGTTCCTGGTTTAAGTCAGCCTTTTCATTTTGACCATGAAGGAACCTCTGAAATATTTTTCAGTCTTCAAAGAGCCCCAGAACCAAGCTGGAGGTATGGCTGAGTCCATTAAGGCAGGATGTATGGGAAAGGCTAGGGAGTCTCTGGGGAGCTCTCACAGATCCTCAGGGAACACTGGTTGGGAATCTCTGGTTTAAATTATGTTTGGCTGTGGCTGGGAAGCAGAAGTGAGTAAATGGACTCTATTTGAATTTTAATAAATTCAAGACAGTGACAACAGCAGCCAGGGATTATGCAGGTGTAGAGCATTCTTGACCACATGTGTTTGTAGCCTTGAAGTGGTTTTGGTTTTTAATGCCTGGAGTGAGGCTAGCTAAAAGTTAAAATAGTTATGGAATCAATGATGTAATCATGTGGTATAAATATTTCATTATCTCATTGTTTAGTATTCCAGTTTCAGCTTAAGGCAGGTTAACCTGGTTTGCAAGTATGTATGAACATCTTTATTTTCACCAGTAGCCTGAGTCACACTGTCCAGGATCCAGATATGGACACGTAGAAAAGGTGGCAGTGTGATTGTCCAATGGATCATTTTTAACAGCACCTGAGAGGCATCATGATTTGTTCCGAACACCTGGCTGTCAGTGGTACATTGTCTCTGAACATGTTTAGTCATCACAGCTAATAGCTAATAATAGACCTGCTCTGTGTATTTACAAAGCACTGTGTGACACTCCATTAATAAAGGCATATACATCTATATGATCAGCCACTTGGCGAAGATAATTAGATCAAAACAAATGGTCTGCACAAGTGGTGAGTGTGTGGGAGACTCATGATCAATGTCTTTTGACCTTACATGACATCTTGGAGGAAATGGGGAAATGGGAAATGAATCAGAATGAAACTCTTGAGGACTGACCTTTGTTACCCATGGTTCCCAGAAGAATTAGGTATGCAGGGAACCCCCATAAGCCTTGTTTGAGATGGAAGAGAACTGGGAATCCAAACTGAACACTAGTGAAGAGCGGATAATGGGCATGAATTGAAACTAATTGGTGTTTCCGATCATTGAGCTGCTGGGAAGCCCATTTGTAAAAGAACTGTAGAAGTTAAAATGCCTAATTAAACGCAGCTCTGAGTTGAATGAGGGGGAAAGCACATTGTAGGCTGATTCTTAGTCCTTGACCAAGTGGTTTCAATGGCGGTCAGTGAACTCACTCAGTGTTTTTGGAATAAAGGCTCCCTTTCCAGTTATGTTTCACTCCAAGCAAAGTTTCTGAAGGACATAAAGGCTGACCAGAATAGCCCATGGGTTAGGCTGTGAGAAGAGAGCAGAGGAAAGAAGAGTTAGTATAATTGGCCACCAAGAAGTGTATGTGTGGTTTAACTTCACACACATGACCCATACTGCTTAAGAAACTGGTTGGCAGTGACCCTTAGATTAGCATACTATTGCTAATAAGGAATATATTATTTTCAGATGGTCATGTATATATGTCATTGGGGTTTATATGCTCTTCTGATGGAAAAAATGAAATTGTTGCAATACTAAGGGCATTTCCACACAAGGAAAATGTTCCTGGACAGACTTGGCATGCTGGCGGCATATAGAACCCCCTCCACATGATGTCAGCATCCTGAGGCTGTCCGGTAGCTGGGTCACAATTTGGCCATTTTTAAATTGTGATTTCGGGAATCCAGAAAACTGGATTTAGCAACCACCAGTGAGCCATTAGTGAGCAACCAGGGATAAGACCATATGGAGGGGAAAACATATGATAGTCTCAGCAGCTTTGTCCCACCCTCGCTCCCACCCTCCCCTCTCCAATTCCTGCTTTGAGGATTTTTTAAAAAAATGGCACAGTTCATGTTGTGGCGGGACTGCAAAATTACATTGTCAAATGTGAAATGAAATCTTCTTTAAAGTGTCCATGGTTGTCTTGGGATCAGGCAGGAAAAACACAGTCCTGTTTTTGTGTTCTGGAGGTGGGAAATGAGCTGGGAAGGGGGGGGATCAAGCAGCTTTCTCCTGATCATACAGCTATGTGCGTGCTTTGTTTTTATTAGCACAAAATGTCTTCTTGGGCTCTAGGGACAATGTCTTCTTGGGCTCTAGGGACAATGTCTTCTTGGGCTCTAGGGCTCTAGAATCTCAGAAATCCATCCAGGCAGAAAAAAAGGGCAATTGTTTTTACAAATGCCCCCCAAAAGGAGGGGGGTGCTGTATTGTTCTGGTGTTTCTCCACAGCAACACAGCAGTATTGATTTTTATTCAAAATGCATCTGTGTTGTGGCATTAATTCATTAATTTTAGGACTGGGAGGGGAGTTTCAGTCCATGAGATAACTGCTGGGCTGTGATTGGTAGCTTGCTGTGATTGACAAGCCAAGGAGCAGAGGGAGGAGTTTTCCCTTGCAGCCTCGTCAGGAGGCAAGAAGCCTCGATGGGGCAGAGGGAAAACGTGGGAGGGGTGTCCTATGCGGAGGGGAGATTTGCCATCCCTCTCTTGCCAGCAGGAAGCCATTCACATTTTACCCTCCATGTAGAAATGGCCTAAGGATTATGACTTGTGAGCAGAAATTAGAAATGTGTCTACACGTCTAATAGTACACTGCCTATCATCTCCCAAGGCAGTAAAACTTTCATAGTCTTTGTTTGTTAGACTGTGTTGCTAATCTAAAGCTATGATCAGCCATACACAGACAGACAAGCACTTCTCTGTTCAATCAGGATTTGGTCAAAGCCCCTGGATACTCCCTAGACAGCTCAAAATTGCATTGCATATGTTTTGTATATGCACATTCTCCCACAGATTTTCTGTTCCTTCCCCCACACACAGTTTGCCCAACCTGTCCAACAGAAAGATAAACCAACTCTCCTGGGTTTCCTCAAGTCTTCTGGAGTTGATGGAGAAGCTGTTGGTAAGGCTGCCTGTCTTAGCAAATGCCAGGGGAATTTGAGGGGAATGCCTGTGGAGGATGCAGTTTAGGGAGGATGTGATGCTATTTCTACTAAAGAACACAGTGTATCACTAGAGAGGCCATTTCCCAGTCATTTTTCTCCTCCTTTTATCTCAAGGATAGATAATCAGGGCTGAGAACAGGAATTTGACCAGTGATGTTAGGAAAATCAGATGCCTAGCTCCATGGCCTCTCTTTTGCCTATTTTGCTTGGGAAACTACCCAAAAGCAGTGTGTTGGTATTAATCACGTGTTCTATATTGAATTACTGGTCCTTGCTGTGTTCTCATACTGCTGGCCTGTCAATTCTGAGCATGCATAAGATGACGCATGCTGTCAATTTGCACAGCCAAAGCAGCACATGCATTCAAAATGCGGCTGATTTTAAATGTTGTGTGACCTTCCCATAGTAATTTAAGGCTGGCAAGTCAGTAAACTGTGAGCCTGAGTGAACAACAGCTTCCCTTCTATCCATCATGCTGAATGCCACCACATTACAGACCCCAAACTTCTTGAAGTATTGCTAGTTTTAAGTTGTGAACAAGTCTTCAATACAACCATATAAGGTGCTGACCAAGTGAGTCATCTTGGTATAGTGGTTAGGAGTGCGGAGTGATTCCTCGCTCCTCCCCCACATGCAGCCAGCTAGGTGACCTTGGGCTCCCCACAGCACTGATAAAGCTGTTCTGACCGAGCAGTGATATCAGGGCTCTTTCTGAGAGAAGGTGTTTGTAAGCCGCTTTGAGACTCCTTTGGGTAGAGAAAAGCGGCATATAAAAACCAACTCTTCTTCTGAACTTGAGAGAAAACAGACATTGCCAGTTAGAAAGGTTTGATCTTCAAATGACTTGCCGAAATTGAATAGTCCCTGAAATGAGCTGCACTGTCACACAAAGTCAAATAAACATTAGATACAGGTACAAACAACTGCCAAGATCTGCAGAACTGGAATTTGTTCCCAGAGGTAGCTGTAGGTTTCTGTTTCCTCAAAAAAGAACTGGATTTGGAACACTGCAGTATAGCAGGGGGTGGGGGGGGGGGGGAAAGGAGAGATTGTCAGAACACATTTGCTGCAGTGCATGGTTGGAAGGAAGCCATACAGAAGACTTGTTAAATATAAGCAGATCTGCTGGTTGGGCCTCCATTGAGAACTTGATTATGCTACCTTGAGTTGCACAATGGAATGATGGTAGAACATGAAGAAAATTTCATCCCTTTTGTGAAAACCCGAATACTTAGTGTAACTTGGGAGTTTGAAACTGGGCAACCCAAAAAGGAGGTGCTTCAACAGGTTACCGCTGATGTTTTAAACCTTTTTTAAAAAATAGAAAAGAAATAACAAGTATTAGAGACTCCTCCATGCAACTTGTCCTGTCGAATTCCAGGAGGCAATGAGCCAAGAAACAATCTCCATCTCTGTGTTTTTGGTGTACAACAAGGGTGGGTGTCAACACAGCCAAGGGGAGGAGCTCCCCAGCGGCCAAGGCATCCCCTTTCCCAGAGGTTTACTCAGTGGGTATTGCATGCTATGGTGCCAAGATGTAGTCAACTTAATGCCTCTGCGACATTTACATACAATGTACGTGTCAATCTGGACGGTAGTCTGGAGTTGTTTTAACAAGTTTCCCCCACCCCCACTCTCATGTAGAAGAAATATGATTTATGGAGGAACATGACCCAGAGATAATGAATTTGTCTACATCTGAAATACCAGGCTAGATCAGAACCACATGGCCTCCTGTACTGTCTAATCGGCTCAAAAGAACAGGAAGGAAGCAGGTTTATTAAATTCAATTTAGCTCCTTTATTTCAGTTTAAAACAGATGCCTAAAAGCATTCAAATGTATTCCTTTTCCCAACTGTTTATACTCAAAAGCTCAGTTCTTTTGGCTAGAGTCACATCTGCAACAACACCGTTATAATACCTCAGATTGGAGTGGGGGAAAACTGTTTTAATTAGCCCCCTTCCATGTAAAATCTCCTTGAAGATAGAAAACTAGCCCAGCAGGGAGAACACTTTATATACCATATACACTTTATATATCATATATATATATCATATATATATATGATAGCATTAAAGTATGTTCCCCATACTCACCTGAAATTTTAAATGGCAGAGACCATCCTATCATACTTCCTTCTTCTCATCTCATACAGCTGCATGGGTTGCAAGTCTTAGGCTGTTTTCCCAGTAGCTGCTTTATCTGAGCTTGCCATCTTTCATTCGTGCAGATCGAGGGCTGGGCTGCCAACTCTGGATTGGGAAACACTGGAGACATTGGGGTGTAGTCAAGAGTGGGCAGGATTTCCGGCAGGGAGGGCCTCAGTGGAGCATAATCCAAAGGAGTCCACCTTCCAAAGCAGTCGTTTCCCCCAGGGGACCTGATCTCTTTAGTCTGGAGATGAACTATAATTCTAGGGGATGCACAGGTCTCACCTGGGGACTGGCATCCCTAATCAAGGGACAGAACATTTCACTAGCCTGGATCACCGTGTGAGCTCGGAGAGCTAGACAAAGTTCTAGTGCAGATCTCATTTCCCCTTTGTTACCTCCGTTGAGACACAACAGTGAAACAGCATTCTCAGGACCTCTCTCGGATTTTGTGCGTTGAAGGATTTTAATGTAAATTTAGTTACATTGCAGTTCTGATCCGAAGCTCTAAATTCAGGATCTAATTGTGGAACAGCAACCTCACAGGCCGCAAAAAGGATGCCTAGACACTTAGTTGCAAAAGACTGCACGAATCCAAACTGCATTCCTTTTCTACTACGTACCTGAAGACCAAGCATTTCCTGAAGACCAGAAAGGACAAAATTGTCAGTAATAATAAATCTAGTAAGGAAGGGAATAGTAAAATTTTTCATATTGGTGGCCTTTGAAGCAAGTTTACCAACTTTCTTGTAATTACTGGGAAACAGAAGGAAAAAATGAAATCATCCAGATGTTTGAGAATTATTGGCCACACACGGGATTACTGTACAATACTGCCAAGTTGGAGCTGGTATTGCCTTACTTTATAACAGTCTCCCCGATGACCTGGCAAATCCAGAACTGTATCCTTCTATTTCCTTAACATAAGAAGGTTGAGCTGTAAGCACTTTCTCCTGAGCATATATTACAGTCAAAATATTGCTGAGTCAGGTTGAATGTACACAACAGAAAGGGTTTATTAATGGCCTTCTAAAGAAGTCATAGATATAGGTTCTCATTCACTGTGCCACTTCTTATATTTTTACAAGGTATTATATATAAGTCTGCGGATGACAAAATTCAATTTCAAGAGAGGTTGAATAGTAGTTTGGGCTGTTTTCAGACCGGATGTTTAAAGCAGTGTTAAACCTTTCCTCTTCACACATTGTGGAGAATGGTGGTTGAGTTGGTGTCCCAACACTATGTCAATCATAACACAATCACACCTGAATTCCTGAGTGTATGATGCCCAATTAGGATAATGTAGTGAATCCTCTTTGGTGAAGAGGAGACTTGCTGAGTCTGACTCCCAGAGATTTTGCTGGTTGACTGGCTGAGGCTAACTGGATTCCCATCACTGGAGAAGGCCTCACTGGTTTGACTGAAGGGAATCTCTGAAAAACTTTACTCTTTCATTTTTTTAAATCATTTTTCTTTTTTTGCCTCACTCTTTGAGTTTTTATGGATGTGTGGGTGGCTGTGGGTGAGTGGGGGGATTGTGATTTTTAAAATTCTCTTTCTTTTCTGGGCTTTTTGGCTTAATTATTTTTTTAAAAAAATTCTGTTTTGGTTTTCTCTTTGGATTCTGCTGAGTGACCATTCCAACTAACATGACTCTGAGAACATGGTTCCCTTCACTTATTATGGAAGAGCCAATGTATAGCATTTGCACATGATTTTGCCTTGTTGAATGTGAAGTCCTACTGAGACTGTTCTTTCAATAATTTTTCTTTGTTCATTATTCTCCTAAGCAAGTCATAGGACTTGTGTCTTCTTGTGTGTAATGGTGCCATACAATACATCAAGAAAATAATGCTCCTAATTCTATTCCGATCGCATCCCTGCAAGGTAGGTTAGGCCGAGCAATTGAAGAAGAAGAGTTGGTTTTTATATGCTGCTTTTCTCTACCCGAAGGGGTCTCAAAGCGGCTTACAGTTGCCTTCCGTTTCCTCTCCCCACCACAGACACCCTATGAGGCAGGTGAGGCTGAGAGAACACTGATATTACTGCTGGTCAGAACAGCTTTATCAGGGCTGTGGCGAGCCCAAGGTCACCCAGCTGGTAGCATGTGGGGGAGTGCAGAATCAAACTAGAAGTCTGCACTCCTAATCACTATACCAAACTGCCTCTCACCAACTGACGGACTTAAGATGAAATTCCAGGAAATCTCCTGGCCCAACAAAAAATCTTACTACTCAAGATGATATAAAATTCATGACATTGTTTAGCTTGCATCCTTAAGCCAGTGATCATACAAAAAACCATTTACTACCTTCGTATTTTGTCCCATAGATTCCCAATCCTTGCTCAATAACACTGGGTCATCAGCAAAAGCTAATGCCAAAAGACTCCTGGGTCCTAATTGATATCCAGTTTCTAATTTTTCAAGTTTGTTAATCAATTGACCTGTAGCAATATAGAAGACAATGGATCTCCTTGCTTAACTCCAGACAGCAACCTAATAACCTCTGTCCTTTTATCCTTTATTTTGAACCTTATACTTGCTCCTTACATTATACTTCCTATCAGTCAATCTTGTTATATGACCATCTAATCCTCTATTTCTTATGGACCTTTTAGTAATGCAACAACATTTCAAAGGACTTTGCAATATTGACCAAAACAACACGAAGGTTAGTGGTTTTGCTCTTCACATCCTTCATAACAGCTCTTAATACTTCCAAATTTTCTGAGCAGCTCAAAGAAGGTCTAAAAATTCATTGCTTTAGATTAATAGGGCATGCTTCCTGCCATCTTGCAGTTAAAATTCTAGAAAACCATCTGAGTAATGCAGAACAAATAGCGAGTGGATTCCAATTTCCAATTTCTAAGAAACCCTTCTCATCATTAATCCTTAGGAACTAATATTGATTTATACTGTTTAAACCACTGGGGGAATAAAACCCATAATCAGCCATACATTAAACAATTCACTTAATTTCCTCCCCCCAGGGTCTATTATTTTCAGACTAGCTATCATAATTCCATCTGGTCTTGCCACGCTTTTTTTGCATGCCTTCTAAATTTTTCCACACCTCTCCTGAAGAAATTAAATCTTTAAAACAATATTATCAGCTTTTCCAAATGGTTAAAACTGGTTAACATTTCAATTTCTTGCATTATGCTTAAGAAATCTCCTACTTTGCTTTCTGGCACTTGTGCCCCTATCTTGTGTATACAAGATAGATTGCTAGATTGTTTTCAAGTGTCTGTACTGCACCCCACTATATTTTGTGGTACTCTTGTTTGTTTAATACCTGTTCTGGGCCATTACGGCTTTTACCCTGTCCCAGCAAGATCTAATGTGTGAAAGAAATTGGGGGCCAGTACCTGGATAAATGTTAGGTTTTATGCGAGTTAGACATAACATGAGCATTTCTCTATGTTCCTATAAACAAAAGTAAAGTACAAACTGAAAGCAGATTGTATGTGTGTACACTATAACTTGTGAACGGGACTTCTGTAATATGTGAACAGGGTAATTTAGTGTCAGTGGGGAAACAAAGAATAAAAATATGAAAAGACAGAAGGGGCGGGAAATCATGTGGAGGGGGAGGAACAGAACAGGTACAAAATGAAGGCTGAAGATAGTGATGGGGAGGGACATAAAGACTAAATGAAAAAGAAAGAGATTGACATAGGTTGTAACAGGAAGTTCCATAGAGAGGTTGATGGGAGAGAGAAAAAAGGAAAGGGCTGAAGGTACCAGCAAAAGGAAATAGCAAGAGAAAGAATGAGAATGGGGAAACAAGATTCTCTTCCATGAGTACTTGTGGGTCCCCTAATTGTAGGCCTCTATTTTAGACTGTAAACAGGGCATATTTCCCATTATATGGGACCATATTATGAGGAAAATAGGATGATAAATCTGACACGTACATTCAATATATGTGGGTGTGCACTGGATCAGTGCCTAGATGGGAATTCACTGAAAGTTCTACTTTAATAAGTTTAATATATATAAGACAATTAGTGCCTTTAGGGTCTGGGTTCATTCATCCAAAAATACTCAAATTCTGCAATTCTGTTCCAAATTACAGTAAGAATTACACTTGGAAACCTTGGGTTGAATTCAGCCATCTGTTTTGCTTCTTACTGAAGTCCCCATCCCATATAGCTTTTGTCTTGACAGATCCCATAATCCCTAGCATGGGCTTTTTGGGTGGTCAAAAGGGACTCCTCCTCCTCCCTTTTTCACCAGAGGAAATGCAGGTTGGCTCTGATCCCCGGTCTGGGTTTTGCTTGATATGCTGTTCTGAACACAACCATGTTTCAATGATCCAAACTTGTGGAAACTGGCCAGTAGAGTTTTGGGAATTTAACAACATGTATATTTGTAATAGATCATTGTTGCTGGATGTTGCAGGCTGAAGAATTTGACCTTTATTCCTCAATGTACCCGAGAGACCGTCTCTCCGCCTATACCCCCAAAAGAGCATTACGCTCCGCCACTGCCAACTGGCTGGTAACCCCTGGCCCCAAACAAGCACGTCGGTCCTCAATGAGGGCCAGAGCTTTTCCCGTCCTGGACCCCACCTGGTGGAACGAGCTCCCTGAAGAGATCAGGCCTTGCCCGAACTCCCACAGTTCCGCAGGGCCTGCAAAAGGGAGCTCCTCCACCAGGCATTTGGCTGAGACCGACCACAGGTCCCCCTCCATGGCCTGAACCAGTCTGGCCTCCCTAGGGGTTTTAGCTAAGTCTCTGTTCTTGTTAAATTATTGTTGTTGGGATCACTGAAGTTGTGTTGTTTAGAACCACTGCTGGATTGTTATTGTTGCATTTGGCTATGTTGTGTGTTGATTCGTTCCATGTATCCCCTTTGATGCTGTGTGTAAACCGCCCTGAGCTATATGGAAGGTCGGTATAGAAATCAAATAAATAATAATAATAATAATAAATAATAATAAACATTAAGGACCTTCCTTACCTTTCAACATTAATTAAGCATTAGTAATATCTGAATAAACGGTAGGCCACCAACCATCTAATATCTCTGCAACCTTCCACTGTCTTTGCAGTTCTCTTATGCTGAGGTCTGAAATATATCACTAGTAGTGGTGTTTGGTGACATTAAAGACTTTAAAAAATGATTTACTGTTGTGCATAGGACAAAGAGTTATAACAATTCATTAGCATAGAGGACTGGGCTGGTCATTTATTAGCAATATATATTAAGCTTTTGAAGAACTTATTGCAAGCGATTCAGCGGGCCTCAATTTTTAAATACTTACAGCATTTGTTCAGAACATTAAATTTCACCTTCCATATTACTTAATCAGTTAAATGATAATAAAACTTAGCACTTCGTGACCGTTTCCCTGAAAAATGAGTACCCTTTTAAATTATTGACCGGATTCCCTAGCAACTGTCACCTATGAGACATGGCAGGTTCCCATTCAAAGATTACCCAAATTCTATGCTACTAAATATTTCATCTTAACGATAATGTGGTCTGCAAACAGTTTGAACTTGTCTCGGCTTCTATAATCACTTTTGTTAAAAGTTGTAGCACGTTCTAACAACTCAATCCTAAGAAGAGTTGTGCCCTCTTGAGCCTGCTAAGAGTGGTCTTAAAGGGGTATGACTATAGTTAAGACTGCACTGTAAGCTGTAGAAGTTAGTGTTTAAACATCTGCCTCAGCATTTATTGCTAAGACCATGAGGGCTTTTTAATATACTGATTTAACTGGGGGGGGGGGGAATCAATTCTCATGTAAAAGATTAAAATTATAACATAGAACAAAGCATCCAAAGCCAAAAATTAGTTGTTTTTAATAGACTAAAAGCAATCTGTTAGAGTATACTTCATTTACTAGAGCAATCCTAAGAAGGTCTACCCTTTGGGTAGAGAAAAACAGCATATAGGAACCAACTCTTCTTCTTCTTCTACTTAGAAGTAAGTCCCATATTATTCAGTGGAGGTGACTCCAGAAAAATGTCTTTAGGCTTGCAACCATACAGGTGTATTTTACCCAGACATGGGAGAAAGACCAATTTTTAACTATTAATAGAAATAGAGTTTGGTTGCCCAGGTTTTCTTACTAAAATTCAGGCAACCACATTTATTAAGTCATCCATCCATGACTCAAATCTTCATTTTTGGCAGGAGTTCAACACTGAGTACAACATCGAATTTCACCCTGTCACTAAATGTTACACTCAACACAGAACTACTGCCAAAAAATGGCAACCACGTGTCAGGCCATTCCTCTTCAGTATTTTGGCACACTCACCCATTGTCTGATCACCTGCTTCCTCACCCCTGCCATAGTCAGCCCATGTTGTGAGTTGATGATATAAATTGGAGGGGGAAGGGAAAGTCTATAACGGCTGCCATTTTCCATAAGTCTGCATTAGGTCCAATTTTTTAAATTAACATCTGAACGTGTTTCTTGCCATGTTCTTTTAGAAGCAGACTACCTTGAACAATGCTTCTGAAGCCTGTTTAAGGTAATCCCATAACTCTGAATCTGATTAAACCAGGCTTTGTACAAAATGTATTATGGCAGTACTTTTTCTGTATTAGTGTGTACTGAAGGTCTAATTCACACAATCAGAAGCTTCTTCCATCTATGGATGGATTTGCACCTAGAACTTGTTATCCAAGGCATCCGAAGATCCACTCGAAGTTACACTGATGCAATTTACCCATTTACAGCTGCTGGAAACTGTTTTAATCATAGTACTCTCCCAGGGAGTTGGCTGCCATGGTGTATTTATACATCAAGCAAGAGTGGCTGTGAGACTTATCATTTTGGCCTGCTGATTTCGTTTTTCTCTTATCTATAACCTAGGGACCTGGCTGCAGGAGTGGATGGTTATATTTTGTATGGTGATAGTTCTTTGGGGATATTGAGCCCTCATCAGATAGAACAGTGTTTCTCAACCTAGGGGTCAGGACCCCATTTGGGGTCGCCTGGCCGCTTCCCCGGGGTTGCCAGGTTGCCTGTCAATGTCATGGAAGTGTGCATGCACAAAAAAGCTCATACTTTGAATAAAACGTTGTTGGTCTTAAAGGTGCCGCTGGACTCTAAATTTGGTGCGCTGCTTCAGACCAACTCGGCTACCTGCTTGAACATATAGGCTCGGATCCATTGGAGCTTTTCCAAGGATCGTCATGTGCAAAGCTTTCTTTCCTTCCCCCTCCTGTCTCTGTTGGAAACAGCCTGACATGGGACTCCCGGAAACAGGATGGGGGAGGCATTTTGGACAGTGAGAAAGTCACACTCTGCAGGTGGAAAGAGTTGTTCCCGTAGAAAGCCCCCAGCGGAACCAAAGCAATGTCATGTGAAATACAGTAAGGTGCATTTGACATACATTATGAATCATTACGAGATTTACCCAATTACTTACACAATTGGTATTTCCGTATAGGAAATTGTTATCTTAAAAGTGGTCTTCAAGAAAAAAGAACACGCTTAGATGCTTCGGGTAGATTCAATATTCTCTGAAGCAGGCAATGGCTCCAGCTGCTATACACAAGAGCTGTAACTCAACATTCCTTTTGAAAATAACATTATCCACCGTCTTCATATTTCTTCACTTATTCCCCACCGGGGAAACAGGAAGCCGCAAATGCATTAAGAAATCGCAACTTTGACGACTTGGTATATCCCTGCTTTTCCTTTTGCTCTAATAATGCACTGGAGTACCATGTTAATTCCACAAGCTATGCACATGTTTAAATGAGTTTACAGCTCTTCCACTTCAAAAGAGCAGCTACTATTACACAGCAAGATAATTCCTCATAAGCATAGTGTTTCAACAGGGGCCCTTTCTAAAATATATCTTGGGGAAGAAAAAAAAAACCCTTGATTCTCCTAATTTCTACCCATCCAGATTCGAAGGGTAATAGGATCTACTCTTTCAGCATTTTAATAGACTGTTTAAAACCAATAAAATTATGAAGCACAAAGTACTAATCTCACAACACAAGCTAAAGTGATTTACGCAGACAAAGTTTATTGTGGTGGATGCCGAGGTTAGGAGTTTGAAACTGGATACTGGAAATTATATTTTCCATTTAAAATAGCGATACTGATTTGGTGTTGCTAATCTACAAAATGTTATCTGAACCAAACAGATATAGTACACCAAACCTGAAGGATGACTGGCTTTGCAAAAAGACAGGTTTCAAAATTAAAAATATTTTTAAATGCACTTTGGAAGAAAATTATAATTATATGCTTCATCACTAAATAATATCTCCTTGCTTTAATTATGTCTATGGAATTTCTAAAAGAAGATATATGATTGGATAATATTGACTTCCTAACTCATATGTGACTATAGCTGGGTTGCAATCTTTATGCCGGCAACCAGTTGGAGCTCTTGTTGGGCAAGGAGCAACACTGCACAATGATGTGTGACATCACAACATCACTTCCAGTTTATATGAGGAAGTGTTATCATGACGCTCTAGGAATGTACTTGTTATTATGGATTTTTTAACCATGGGTATGTCCAATTCCTAGAGCACCATGACATCATTTCTGGGTACAAATCGATGATGGTACTTCCTTCCCGTGCTCATTCTGGAGTGAAGTGGCCCAGCAGGACATGAAGTCTAAAGATGGGAGCTAAACTGAGGTATTTTCTGTTATTTGGTGGTAAGTAAGAACTACGTAAGAAGGACAGCTAACAACAAACTGATAAACAATCATGCGAATGAAATCATTCAAAACATTGAAACATTTTAAACATTAAAAAACCACCTCCTTCTGATAACTCAAGCCTTCCTGAGGGTTGGCCAGAAATTGGTGGGATTTTATTGGTGGATGGCTTGTCAGGCAGGGAGGCCAGTATTTATGATGGTCTTTCCTGGCCTCCACCCTAGGCCTTTGCTTGCCCTCCAGATATCTTGTTTGAGATATCAGAGGGCCCTGATCCCCTCAGGCAGAGAATTCCATCAAGTCAGGGCCGAGGCCAGAAAGCCCTGGATCAGGATGAGACCAATTTTATCTCTTTATGGCTGTGGACCCTGAGAGGATTTTGATTGCTCAATCTGAACACTCTTTGGGGGGATATTATAAGCCTAGCATCTCCCTATGGATGATCCTGCTACATAATCTAAAGCCGTGCTTTAAAAAAATAAATAAATACTGTAATCCCTTTTACACGATGGCCAGGTACATTCAGCCTGGAGAAAAGGAGGTTGAGAGGGGACATGATAGCCCTCTTTAAGTATTTGAAAGGTTGTCACTTGGAGGAGGGCAGGATGCTGTTTCTGTTGGCTGCAGAGGAGAGGACACGCAGTAATGGGTTTAAACTTCAAGTACAACGATATAGGCTAGATATCAAGAAAAATTTTTTCACAGTCAGAGTAGTTCAGCAGTGGAATAGGCTGCCTAAGGAGGTGGTGAGCTCCCCCTCACTGGCAGTCTTCAAGCAAAGGTTGGATACACACTTTTCTTGGATGCTTTAGGATGCTTTGGGCTAATCCTGCGTTAAGCAGGGGGTTGGACTAGATGGCCTGTATGGCCCCTTCCAACTCTATGATTCTATGATTCTACATTATCTTAACCTGCAGCTGCTATAGTATAACAGTCAGTGGCAATGTCAAGAACATTTATAATTTTATTTTGCTGTGCATTTGTACAAATTGGAAAGTGGGCTACATTCACATTGGAATGCGCCTCCCTGGCCACACATTGTAACTCTGACCATCGTAAGATGTCGAGTAATCATTGCAGATTCATAGGAGGGTAATGAAGATAGTCAGGGATCTGGCAAGCAGGTCTCTGAAGAGTGGCTGACGGAGGCGGGTACTTTGAGCTTGTAGAAAAGAATAACAATAAGAGGGATGGTTATGATAATACTGTCATCATACCTGTAATTCAAGAGGTCAAAGATTGGCTCTCCAGAGACGATTAGGTCTAATAGGCTTAATGTACAAGATGGTAGATTTCTAAAGAGAAGCTTCCAGATGGTAAGAAAAAATTATGTAGGAGGCTGGAGGACTTTCCAACACTATTAGGGAATATGGTACCTTTGGATCTCCTGCATTGAGCAGAGTGTTGGGTAAGATCGCCTACAAGACACTATGCAACTCTGTTCTATCTATTCTTCCATAGTTGGTGTAAGAGATGTGGTTGAGCCCCTCTCCCGGTATCAAGCAGTGTCAAGCTTTGTATCATCTGTGCTCCCTCTTCCCACTTCCTCTTTCAGAAGTTATTGGGGGGAGGGGGTAGGAGGTTGAATTTATCACCATGTTCTTGGGATTTTGATTTTTGCTCTATAGTTTATGTCCTAGTGTGTTGTAATGTGGTTTAATGGGGTTTTTATCGTGGACAAATTGTACCCCACCATGAGCTGATTCCAGGAGTGGCAGGTAATAAATCTTAATAATAATGATGATGATGATGATGATGGTGGTGGTGGTGGTGGTGGTGGTGGTGGTGGTGGTGGTGTTCTTCTAATTCATCTTCTGTTGTCATCCTTATAGCAATCATCACTCTTCAATCTCTGGTTAATCACCTACATTTCAATAATACAATTAAGGGAGTAACTTTACCCATATAGCCACCTGAGCCTTCCACATCTTCCCATCCCTCCAAAGTTGCCATCAAACATGCAAGAAATCTGCCTCCATGCAGCTGACAACATTCCACTGTGATGTTTAAGCCGGTCCTTAGCATTCAAAGGCAAATTACCTCTGAAAAACCAATCTCTTGGGGACAGCAGCAGAGAACAGCTGTTAGCTTCATCTCTTCCTCATAGGCTTCTGGGAGGGATCTGGGAGAAGGGTGCTGGACTAGATGCATCTTTGATGGGATCCAATGGGACTAGGATTATGTTTTTATAATGAGGCAATGTCTCTGTGGAGGGATATCAACATTTTGTATCTTAAACCTCAGACTTCTCCATGCATTCCCCCTGCCCTGGCTGGCAAAGAATGCAACGCTGCCCTCAGCGCTCAAGTGTTTGTTGGTGCAAGGCGCGCTAAACAGAGACAGATCAGACCTTGAAGTAACACAATACAAAACAATGCCGCACGGGTGGGGGGGGGAGTCCGAGTGCATTCTGTAGATTATAAAGACTCTTTCATGAGAACATTTTTAAAAGGAAGTACACCGTGTCAGGAGACGCGCGGGGGATGGAGGGGGGGGAGTACATGTCATCACTCCCATGGCATTGATGCAAACAATAGCAACTTCCCAGTGCCAACAGTCAGAACAAATGTGTGAAAACTGGTGCGGGGACATTACCATATTGCGGCAGGAAAACCCCCCCAAATAAACCAAAGGCTCCAGTCAATATTTGTATAAGGAAGCCCCGCCGCTGCCTCGACTCTGCTCCACTCGATAAAATTCTTCAGCAACTTTTATAGCGGCTTGCCTGAAAGGAAAATGTACTCCAAGTTCAGCCCGCTCATTCTCATGCTAATGCAGCGGCGCTGCAGCACTGATCTCTCATTGTTAGGCCTCCGTCCGCCGTTTCCTTCGGCCCTGCCGTCAGTGGCTGGCACAGCTGCTGGAATCCACCTCACACTGAGGAGGTGGTCAGGGCTTTATGCTGTGCAGCTGCAGTGTTCCCAGGCCGACAATGCTAGGCGAGGAGCACAGGGCATATTAGCGAGACGTGATTGTTCTCTTTCGGCTCCCTTTCCATTTGAAAAACAAAAGCCTCCGGTATATGGCTTGTTTCGCCTGTTATTTGTCAGGGTCAACTTCACCCAAAAGCTGGGCACACGGGCACAAATGCAAGGGCAGCTGTACTTCCAGCTATCCCAGTAGGGGAAAAAATACAAACATTGTTGAGGCAAAATTGGTGGGTTGGTTGTTTTCAAGGCACACTGCCTCCCACCTGCCTTCATCTCGCCACCCATTTGTAACAGGCCTTGTTGGCTTTCCCTCACGATCTCACCGAGTTCAGCTTGTCCCTTCCAGGGACAAATGTATAATTGTATGGATAGTTAGAAAGGACACGGTGGGGTAGTCAAACTGCGGCCCTCCAGATGTCTATGGACTACATTTCCCAGGAGCCCCTACCAGCGAATGCTGGCAGGGGCTCCTGGGAATTGTAGTCCATGGACATCTGGAGGGCCGCAGTTTGACTACCCGGCACCATGCCTTGAAGGCATGACACGAAGCCATGCAAGTTAGCAGCCTTGCTGGATCTCAGAAGTCTTGGCCTACTCAAAACCTTGATATGCCTTCGAGTTTTGTGGTAAATGGTCAGGATAGTAATGTAAGATATCCAAGGTGAGTGCTATGCCAATTCTAGCACCAATGCCAGTACTACCAATATTTCGTTTGAGAGGTAGAGTTGCCAGCTTTGGGTTTGGAAATAGCTAGAGATTTGCGAATGGAGCTTGGGAGAGTTGGATTTAGGGAGGGAAGGGATCTTGGTAAGGGATAATGACATGCAGTCCACCTTCCAACAGAAGTGGAATAAAAAGACAAGCAAGTGATTCATGTAGTCTGGAGATGAGTTGCAATTCTGGGAGATCTCCAGCCCTCAGGGAGGTTGAAAATGGTGGATGCCCATTCTAGTTCTGAGCCAAAGGAACACACATTCTAGAACTTGAGTAATGTGAAACCCCTCCATTTATTTTGGTATCAGTAGAACCACAAAGCAAATTTGTGTTGAGACTGAGGTACTAAATGCACAAAACATTTAGCACGTGTAGAAAAGGCTATGCCGTTGTCTTGTCTGAGCAGATTTATGAGATGATTGTGTTCCTGGATAGCCACTCCGAATACTCTGCTCTGATCCCAGTTTATTATTAGTCTTCCCCTCCCCCCCCCCATGATATATATTTTTGTAACCTCCAGTTTTATCTGGCAAGAGCAGCACTTGCTGTAGAATCTTTTCTCTTGCAAAGCTTTGCTTATAGCCACTTTGGAAATTGCTCTAATAAAATGGATGGCCTCTCATAGAGTTCAACATTTGTTTTATTATTCGTGGTGATTTACTCCATTCTTTTGCGTAGACTACTGCCTGCATCTAGCCACGTGTATTTATACACACAGGAACATCTTTTGTTTAACAGCTTGGGTTTCCCAGAGCTATTTTTCAAATCTAACAGTTGGATACTCACCTTTAGATTAACCGGCATTATTGCGCTGGGTAACTCCTCATTTCAGCCTTTCCAATTACTGAACAGTTCCAAAGCAGTTTGTTTTTCTTTGTCAGCATGACAACTATTATGCTTGAAAGGATATAAAACGGAGGGCTTGAAAGAGCTAAACTCTCTCTTTATGATTGGTGTCTGGCTCTAAACAGGGGCTTGGAATTCCACCCCTCTCTCTTGTTATGGGCATCCCCACTCTGTGTTCAAGACCTGCATGGTCTTTACCCTTCTCTTTCTCTCTGCATTGAAAGACAGCTTCCCTTCAAAGTAGTCTAGCAGCATAAGCAAAGTTTGTGACACCACAGAGTGACGAGATGGGTCTGAAGCAGACTAACTTTCCTGTGACCAAGAAACAATGGGCAGATTGTGGCAGAGGTCTTCCGGAGCTGGAAAGAAGCTCTGCATAGGAAAAGCCTATAAATCTGCCATCTTGAACTTCATAGCTGTTTCACTGTTGGAGACGCAATTAAGCCCCCAGCTATTTTCAGGGAAGGAAGCAGGACGTGGATGAGGGGGGAGTCTAGGAGTCAGTTCTTTCTTTAAGTATCTGTGTAGACTCCCAAAATGAAAGGAGATGGTTAGCCACAAGCTTATAGAATATTCTTTGTATGGGATAGTCGGTCCTGGATCCACAATAGACCACCACTTGGGGTCAGATTTGGAGAGAGAGAAAAATGAGATTCCATTCTTTTACATCATCATCTTCTCACCAAACTTGCACCAGAAGTATGCAGCATTATTACTGGTGATGATGACATTTTAAGCAAGGTTGGGAGTGACCAGCCGAATAATTAGCAACAAGACCAGAGCCTCTTTAGTTCTTTGAACAATTTGGTGAGTCTGACAGTATGCCACAAGGAGAAATTTCAGCCAGGGAAAAGGATCTTCAAAGAGTATGATCCAGAAACACAGATGTGGACATGTTTGATGAGCTGAGATTTATTTCATATACAAAAATGACCAGATCCTTGAATATGCTCCCACCTGCTTCTAGCTCCAACAAGAGAATATATTCAATGGGTATTTCAGTCATCAGAAAATCAATTGCACATGTCTCCTAGGCATTCAAAGCTGTGGACAATGGCTGGGAGGAGGTGAACAAGCATTTGAAACCAGCAGTGTCTTGGACCCATACTGGAAGAATGACTTACATGGTATGGCTGTAAAACTTGCAAATGCAGGTGCACAAAGGCCGGACTACTTTGCTATCTTTTCACCAACAGTCAAAAGAACTGTAAAAAGGTTTAATAGCAAATTACTTGTTCTATTAGGGCTGTAACCTTTAAGAACAAGCATTCAATCAGTATGTAAGCGTTATAAATATCAAACAAGCACTTTAATAGTTTGCTTGCTGTTATTTACGGTGACAGAATGAATAATTTTCTTTACTTTGGGGAGTTGTCATTGTAACAGTTCTCCTGCTACATTTTGTTCCTACCTTACAAACATTTTAAAATAACAGGCTGCCCGGATTTGTCAATCCCCACAAATGTTATAAACCTTAAAAATAATTATTCATTTTGTTTTGACAACAAATGAATAGTATGCTTGATTTTATCAATCCCTGTAACGTACGTGTTGACACCAAATTGAGCATCCATCATCTTGCAAAATGACAACTACAAGAAAGTGACAATGATGGGATGAGCATGAATTTTAAATATCCATGTAACCATACCCACCATCTTTAAAAAAGGAGGATGCAGGAGAAATGTTGTGAAATTAAAATATGTATCCAAGAAAATTTAAAGGTATATCTTTAACACACTCCTAGCGGAGCGGATTAAATAATCGGTTAAGGGCCCCGAGGGTGGGCCCTGTCCGTGATGAGGAAGGATGCCCATAGGCCCCTGCCCAAGGACTGACACTCGGAGGGTCCAATCTGCAGGTGCGAAGCGCTGTGCGCGGCTCGCAATTGGTCCCTTGTTGAAGGACTGACTACTCGGGAGGCACTTTGTGCCTCCCGAACCACCCCCCTTCCAGCTCTCCTACCTGCCGCTGCCCGACACCATTCCCTCGCTGCCATGTGGCCTGGACGGTCGCTGTCTCACAGTGCACCCTGCGCCCTCCAGCTGCCCTCGCCCACACCGCCCACACCACCGGGAGCGCCCTGCGACGCCACCTGCTGCACCGGTCGCTGCCCGCTGCCCCAACTGCGGCCCTGGCCCCAGCCCCACGGCCGTGCGCCCTGCCCAGCCTCCCACCCTCCAGCGTCGGCCCCAAGCGCCTTGCCGCCAACCAGCTACTGCCCACTGCCACACCTGCCGCCCTGGCCCCTGCCCCACGGCCGTGCGGCCCGCCCAACCTCCAGCGCCGCCCCCGAGTGCTTCGCCGCCGACCCACCTGCCCACAGAACAGCTCGGCCATGACAAGATAGGCCATGCCGCTGGACCACGCTGTCCAGCCCGAGCCGCCCCAGCCCCAGCGCGCCTCACCACCCCCACTAGTGCCCGCTGCATTAAGCCTGCAGCGGGCTTACTTACTAGTATATATATATTGGGGGGAGGGGTCTATTGTGGATCCAGGACTAAGTAGTCTGGTTGCTGAGGAAGGAGCCATTTCACAGCTTCATATGAAAAAGGGTGGGGTGAGAACTTTCTGACTGGTGTGTCGGGTTTAGAAGAAGAGTTGGTTTTTATACCCCTGCTTTTCACTCTCCAAAGGAGTCTCAAAGTGGCTTACCATCTCCTCCCCTTCCTTTCCCCACCACAGACACCCTGTGAGGGATGTGTGGCTGTGAGAGCTCTGACAGGACTGCTCTGTGAGAACAGCTCTAACAGGACTGTGACAAGCCCAAAGTCACCCAGCTGGCTGCCTGTGAAGGAGTGAGGAATCAAAACCAGCTCTCCGGATTTGAAGCTGCTCTCCAGATTAGAAGCAGCTGCTCTTAACCACTACACCAAGCTGGATGAGTGGATACCCTGGATGAGTGATACTCACTTTGTGGAATAGTCACCAGGTCTCCCCTTGCCACTTGCAGGAGATGGGAGCAGAGTTGCCAGATTCAAGTTGGGAAACTCCTGGAGCCTGAGGAAGACAGGGATGGACCTTGAGGAGGACAGGGACCTCTGTGGAGTACAGCGCCACACCGTCCACCCTTGAAAACATCCATTTTCCCCAGGGCAAGTGATCTCTGTTATATGGAGATGAGGGGTGATTCTGAGGGATCCCAGGCACCACCTGGAGGCTGGCATCCCCGCTCTGTGGCTCAGCAGCCACATCTGGCTCTTTAGAGATTAACAACAACACTTGCTTTGTGTATATACATAGATCTCAGATCACAATTAATGCCCACAGTTTTTGTTATCTCAAGACCAGTTTAGTTATGTTTCACATCCGAGAGATCAATTTTATACAAAGGTTAATCCTCAAGAAAACTATATCTTTCCTTCTTGTATTTCCTTCAGCTGTTGAAGAGACCTGAGCACAGATTTCAACTCCAAAGTGTAACAGCCCTTCCCTGATGCCTTGGGCATTATCAAGGGAAATGTGGGGGTGTAAGAGATTCTCCACTGTTTTGGAAATATATAGTAAAATGTCTTATTTTTATGTAAACAAAATATATATTTTCAAATTGTTTCTCATAAAACGATCTACTAAATTATTTATTAAATCCTTGCAATAATTTTATGTAAGCAATAATTTGGCAAACACATATTATATATTATTTCCCTAGATAAAGCTCATGGCGAAAAGTCAGGAAGGGCTGTTAAGCTTTGGAGTTGAAATCTGTGCTCAGATCTCTTCAACCGCCAAAGGAAACACAAGAAAGAAATGTATAGTTTTGTTGAGAATGAGGATACTCATATATATATATGTAGTATTGTATGCAACTTAAATTTTATATTTTTATACAGTTCCTTTTTATAGTTTATATAATCTTGTATCTTATATTTTGTAAAGGCCTATGGCTATATACAAATAAATAAATTTTATCTTTGTTATTGTTTTGTGCAATTAGTAACAATGAATGGATGCCATTCCCAATATAATATTAGGCAAGGTTAACAGTTTCACAATTGTTCTTTAGGATTTTCAGGCAATTTTTCTTAAGAATTGGTTGAGAAAGTATATGCATTACTTTTCTCGCCCCCCCTCCCCCAAGCCCATATACTCATAGCTATAGTGATGCGTTGGATACCCTTCTGACTCCTCCCACCAAGGCACTGAGATGCATGGGTGGAGATGGATGGGTCCAGCAACAGGTCTCTTTTAATTACTTCCTTTCACAACTGGGAAAACCTTTGTCATTAATCACTAACTTTAGCATTTTTATTCCCCTTATGTTTTTGTGAACGGCAATTGAACCCAAAGGACTGTTTATTCTAGCAAGGCATTATTTGACTGTGACAAACATCTTCTTTATGCTGCATATTTGTGGGATATTTGTGGGATATCTTCATGATATCCCAGAGCTGCAAAGAAATTGGCGGTACAGAAATCTAAATAAATAAAATGATGCTGTTTACTAGTTTCTTGCCAATTTACTCTCTCCTTATATCTGTTCTCTGATGAGTCCTACTTTGTTGTCTGAGAAAATGTAGTGCACAAGAAAGCTCACACCTAGAACAAATCTTTGTTGTTCTTAAAGGTGTCATTGGACTCCAGCTTGGTTGTGCTATTTCACACCAACATAGCTACACACCTGAATAACACCAGATGCATGAGGTTGAAGATGGAAAAGCTTTGGAAACCTGTAGTGTAATTTACTATGCATCTTAGGACTCAAGGGGAGTACCGGATGCAGTAATTTTCTCACAGCCCTGGTTCCAGAATGAACTTTATCCTTCCTGTTTTTCCTCCTGCCTTTATATTCAGGGTAGCTTTCAGGAAAGTTCCGGGAACCCAAGGATGCAAAACAAAAGTTTGATGACATGAGAAATCAGCTCACGACAGCCTGCAAAACTCCATTTGGGGCTCTGAGAAAGAAGGCTGGTGTCTGGGCGGAAGCAGGGCTTCAGGAAGGATATTGTTTCACTGGGGCAGGCCAAGGGCATTGTCTTTACAGCCTTTGGAGGAGATGGTGAATGTAGTCTTGCTTGTGACTTCAAGCAGGACTGCTGGAGGGGCAACTTTATTTCAGTTTGGTGGTGAAAATGCCAGCCTTTTGTTTTGTTCCGCACACATCACAAAAATAACACATCCAATAATGTGCTCTTTCGTGACAGGTCTCTCTGTGTCAAAAAAGTTAATAGGCACCAAGTATGGGCGAACAACCCAAAGAATGCATTTTTATCGCTCCCTTTGCCTCCTCCCTGTTTGATTCCCACAGCGCTCATCTGAGGTAGATGTTGGGTTGCCAATCTCCCGGTGGCACCTGGAGAGCTCTCATTATTGCAATTGACTTTCAGGCAACCAAAATTAGTTTGCCTGGAGGAAATGGCTACTTTGGAGGGTGTACTCTGTGGCATTATGTCCTGCCAAGGTCCCTCCACTTCCCTAACTCCACCCTATTCAGGGCCAGTCCCGAAATGTCCAGGTATTTCCCAACCAGAGCTGGCAACCCTAGGTAGATGAGGCAGAGAGAGGATGACTTGCCCAGTATCATGATAAAGTGGAAATCCCTGGTCTCCTGTATCTTGGTTCAACCTGCTAACTTCTACATCCCTCTGTCTCTGATTCTTTGTCCTGGAGGATTGGTGGTGATGGATGAGGCTGAAACACTGTTCAGAGATGGGGGGCATTTGTTCCAAGCATGCCATTAAAAAGTGAAGCCTTCCAAACCTTTCTCACCTCTTCAAACAGTTTTTAGACATTACTATTGGTCTCCAGCCACAGCTTTTTAGACAGTTTGGAGCACTATTGCAGAGTGGAACACACTGCCAGCAAAGTATCTGGCTAAATAGAATCTGTAGGTCTCCATAAGGCCTTGTGCCAGTAGCTGGGGAAATCCAGAATTAGGGTTGCCACCTTCAGGTTGAGAAGTTGCTGAGATTTGGGAGTGGCTGGGTTTCCGGAGGGACGTCAGTGTGGTGGGATGCCATAGTGTCTGCTCTACAAAACAGCCATTTTTTTCCAGGGAAAATGAACACTCTCATCTGGAGATCGGTTGTAATTCTAGATCTCCAGACCCCATATGGAGGCTGGGAATGGCTAAGATCTATACAATAGCTCTGTACACATATGTGGGTGAGTATAACTGGCACCTATTGGGCAGTGCTCATGTCCAGTTGCACACATTCTTTCCCCACAATTCCCAGATAATGTCCAGGTATTTTAAGTTTTATTTTTAAAATCTTTCCTATACAATAAATATAACATAGAGCAGGAAAACATCTACCCCAAACTCTGTAACAAGACTGTGTACACATCAACAGAGGATGTGTGGGAGGGGAACTGCTCCCGCAGTGTCCTAGGCAAAGAGGGTGGGACCCATGCACGTGGCACCTTATATAGATGGAGTGGGACCCACCTTGCTACTGACGCCATTGATAGGCCTCTGAGGTGGTCATGTCCGCCTTCAGCTGCCCTTCTGCGGCATCAACAGGCGACTGTGGTAAGTCTCGGTTGCGTTTTTGTATTCATAACATTTACAGTCCTCCAGTACAGGCTGAGTCATTCTGCAACATCCAAGTTTGTCTTGATCTGGCTCATTTGTTTAATATGGGTCTGACAGCAAGGGGGAGGAGAAAGAGGTAATTAAACTTGTGACTAGCATGGAGAACCATTTCAAGTTCCAACATTGTAACCTGATGCCTGATAGTTTCCCCAACATTTCTTCCATCTGTCAGATCAAAGTCTCACAAGTACTGTAATTCATTCATGCTTTGATTAATTAATTCACATGATATTGGCTATTATGGCGCTTAACGGATTCGTATAATACATAAGCTTCAATCATTATTGTTTCTTTCTACTAAACGATTCAACATACATCCTTCTAAAAGGATTTTTTTTAAAAACCCAGTGGCCATTATTTTCTGCTCAGAATAGATCTGCAAATAAGGTTTCCTAACAAGAAGGTAGAAAGCTGCCAATAAGGTTAAATCAACCTATACGTGACTAAGAAAAGATCTGAAAATCACCCATCATTTCTAGCATATACTAAGACAATACTTCTAAAATTAACAATTGAAACTGGGACTTTGTTCCATTTCTCAAACAGACTTTTAATTCTACAAATGTTCTATTGTCCTCAGCCAATATTCTTTCCAATGAAAAACTAAGTGTTGTCCAACTTGAGATGAGCCTTTTCCAAAACACCTTCCAGCTGAGGTATGGACAATGCCAAAAGGGTCACATTTATACAGTTCTACAAAGGAAGCTATTTCCTTTTTAAAGAGAGATGGGGAAGGATTAGAAAAAAAACACAACAACTCCTAAACTCCTACTAAATGCTAGAAGAGTATCCTGTTAAAGTGACACTATTAGATATCTAACTCTTTACTGCCCTCTGTTAGGCTATAGGCTAGTCTATGTATTACCTCAAACTGGTAGCCATACACTGACCATTACATTTCCTTCCATATCTTGGGGCCATTCTGTGCCTGATAAATATAGTGAAATACTCACCTTATGCAGATGCCATATTCTGGCATTTTGCAAGACGTCGCCAACATTCAGCATCCAAGCAGCAAACCAGTAGCTACATCCTCCATTTTAAAGCGCTAGCTGGGGAATCGCATAAAGTGGATTTTCCCAACTAAAAAGCGCAAGCTACAGGAGAGCAACCAGCAAGCCACATGCTAAGGAAATGTATGGAGCTGAAGTGGTGCTATCTCCGCCTCCAATTCCCACCCTTACACCTCCCACCCTCTCCCTTCTCCCGGGGACGGGTTTTTTTTTTTTTTAAGCAAACTGCCTGGAGCAACGAATAGGTATTAAATTGTGCAGGCAAAGCAACCCCCCCAGTTAAAACACAAAATGTGCGGAAGTACCTTGGTAATGTTATAGATTCAGACCGTGTTCGTCTGAAGCAGCAGCACAAATTTAGAGTCCAGTGGCACATTTAAGACCACCAAAGTTTTATTCAAGGTATGAGCTTTTGTGTGCATGCGCATGAAAGCTCATACCTTGAAAAAAAGAATTTGTTGGTCTTAAACGTGCCACTGGGCTCTAAATTTGTTCTGGTAATGTTATATTATGCTGGATGCTAATTTGCTGCTCACCCTCCACATGTATGTTTGGATTGGCATCTTCCATTTCAATGTATCTGATGACGTGTCCATGCATACGAAAGCTTGTACCTTGAATAAAACTTTGTTGGTCTTTAAGGAGAAACTGGACTCAAACTTTGTTCTGCTGCCTCAGACCAGCATGGCTACTCACCTGAATCTCTCTGATAATGTTTAGTTAAAGGGGACACTTGATACCGAGTCATCACTTTCAGTGCTTCCCTGCAGCTAATGAAGTGGAACTGGGGTGGGGAAACTTCCAGGCTGTGCTATCAAGTCATGCGTTCTCTTTAAGTAAACATCATGAGGAGATACTGGGGAAGATGCGGGTCAGCAGCCACCCACCATATAGCGAAGATAATGTATTGCTTGGCCCTTGGCCTGAAAGCATTAAGAGAAAACATTACAAAGACTCTGCTAGCCTGTTAAGTACACCGCAATTATCCACTGATAATAGCATCTCAACTTAACTTGCTTGTGTTCTGGTATCTACACAAGTTAGTCAGAATTTCCCAGATGCGCTCTTAGATTTTACAGTTATTAACATCAACAGAAAATGTCATGACAACCTGCTATGGTGTGTATTATTATTGCTGCTGGGGAGGAGCCAGATTGTCTCGCTACATACCTGGGATTTTTGTCAAGTTCTTTTCCCAAACAGGACCCCTCGTGCTACACCCCATGGGTCCTTCAAGGACCCAAGTAGGACTGGATTATTGGATTATGAGAGTGGGAAAGAGATAGGTTGGAAACAGAGGCTCCCCGCGTCCTATTTGGTTTGCATTTTATTATTGTCCAATGTCCAACAAATGATGGTTGCAAAGTGTGCTAGAAGGGGTCTAGGAATTCATAATACATTCAATGGTATATTGACCCAAAGCATTACTTTACAAGAATATCCTGCTCAACAACCAACAGCCTCCACAAATAACATCCACACTGTTTTGTCATAAATGGATTGATCTGGGTGACTCTGCAGACAAAAGGGCTGGGACGATTTCCTTCAAATTCCGCCCTTGAGAAAACAGGCCACATGGCGCTCAACCCTGGGAAGCCCGTAGTGCAAAATATGGCATTCCATTCGGATAGGCTAATAAAAACAGGCATGCCTAATTAAAGCACCCCAGTGAGGGCAGATTGGCAGGCGGTTCCACTAGACTCCTTTCCAAATGCCAGAAGATAATTGCCCCACTACAGCTATACAAAACATTATTTAAAAAGCCCCCAAAGAAAACAAGATTATTCCAGACGTGAAGCTATCTGGAAAGTTGCTCAGCAGTCGGCAGTGTTGCTGAAAATTCATTTTGCTCGCTGTGATATTCAGTTAATATGATTATTGATGTTACGTCAAGGAATCTCATCGGAGAGCTTATGAATATACTGCAGTATCAGTAACCCAATATCCTCCAGGATCACCATCTTTCTCAAGTGTCTTCTCCCCTCACCTTTCAGCTTTCGGTCCTATTAAGTACATTTCTCAATTATGCATCAAGAGATTAATCCCAGCAGTTGGCTACAGCAACAGGACTTGAAGGGAAAATAGCAATTACACATCACTTTTACCATGTGGAGAGACAAATCTTTCACTCCGATTGTTAGAAAATTCCCCAGATAATACACTATCAATAGCCTCATTTCCCATTAATTCAGCTGTAGGCTGTCACTTATGGGGCAAAGGAAAGTTCAGGGGGGGAGGGAGGCATACTCCCTTATATAGTTTTCAGACAGACAAGAGGCAGATCCTGTTAGTAGCTAGATCCGTCCTTATACTGTGGAGGAGGAGGAGGAGGAGGAGGAGGAGGAGGAGGAGGAGAAGAAGAAGAATCTCTGCCCGAAGGAGTTTCAAAGTGGCTTCTGATCACCTTCCCTTTCCTTTCCCCACAACAGAGACCCTGTGAGGGAGGTGAGGCTGAGAGAGCCCTGATATTACTGCTTGGTCAGAACAGCTTTATCAGTGCTGTGGAAGCCCAAGGTCACCCAGCTGGCTGCTTGTGGGGGAGTGCAGAATCGAATCTGTCTCGCCAGATTAGAAGTCTGCACTTCTAACCACTACACCAAACTAACTCTCTAGTTTATAGGCAGCATAAATGTAAACGCCCTTCCACTATATCCCAAATGTTAATTTGTTGGACATTGACCGTTTACATACTGGAGGTTTCATGCTGGGCTGCAGGCTGGAGTTTTAATCGTGGCAGGTTGCCCCATCTCTTCCTGCACCCACATGGGGGAGCCTTTGGCCTGGTGTCCCTCATCCACCCCCAATTTGTGCTCTTGCACAGGAGCTGGGTCACTGAAGTTCCCAATGCGTAAACAGTCATTATGTGGCAGGAAATTAAAACAAGATTAGATGGCAAATGTATCTAAAATGCAAAGGTACATAGTCTGCTCTCAATCAGGAAACATGGATGCCAGCCAGATATCAGGGCTGATTCTGCATTTACTTTGTTTATTCCATTGTGGATCCTGATGAATTCAGATTGATTGACTGATTCAGAAGAGGGGGGGTGGGGAACCAAGAGGCAAATCTCTGCTGAGAGAAGTTAGGGCTTCTAGAGTGCAGTCACTTGAAGACAAGACTTGCAACCCAGAACCAGGACGTCTTTGAATTGATGCCCTGGCCAATCAGGGAAGACTTCTTTGCTATAGCATTAAAGGCACGAGGCAGAATTATTTTGCAAAGACCACAGATCTGCACATTTACGCATGGCAGTTTTGAAATATTGAGGCTTATATCCACTCCAGGGTGTAAACTGCATAGAGATTTTATTCCAACCCCAGGTCGATTCAGTCCCTGCCCTCTACACAGAATGCGATTTCCATTTGGAGTTTGGGTGATTTAAATTTTCCTTCTGCAGCGAGAAAGATTGATCCGGAGTGACCCTACCTTTATTGTGCGATATCTCAGAGTGCTGTTAATCCTCAATATCCAGACTGGGAAAGAAAGCTCTGTGGTAGAGAACCTCTGATAGGCTACACCTGGTCATGTGACATGCTTGCCTTAAAGGAGAAGCCCTTAATTTCTCTCAACTTCTGTCGGTCCTGGATTTTTCCTCCCTTCTCTGCCTTTTTCGATCCTCTCCCCCTCCCCTCCAAAAAAAGAAAGAGGCTCCCTGCCTGGCTCCTCTCCCCCCCTTCAAGAAAAGAAAGAAAGAGGCTTGGCTCCCCCCCACCTTCTGAGCCTCCCTAACCACGTGCAGAAGACTTTCCTGTTTCAATGGGGGGGGGGGGAGGAAGACCCGAGTTCAAAGCGATCTGAATTCAACAGGATTGACAATGGAATAAACAAAGTAAGTGCAGACTCTGCCCAGGATATCATGGGAGAAAGGTAGGCTCACCACAAATCAATCATTCATGTTGAAGAGGGAAAATTTAAAACACCCCAAATAAAAATGCAAATTGAATTCAGTTTAGGCTGGATGGATTCATTCGAATTGAGACTGGGTAATAAGCCCCATGCAGACTACACCCAGGTCTCTAGGCCATGCCTGGTCTCCTTACAATAGATCAGTGAATTGGTAGGATCTGCCTCACTAATGGACTCCTTTTCCTACCCATGCATATCTTTGGGACAATAAGGCCTCTGGTCAAGTGCTACTAACCCCACCAACTCCCATATACTCCTTCCTTTTCACGCCCATGGAACTCAATTAGGCATGACTAACTGACTTTAGCAGCCCTCTGTCCTGAAATCTAGGTGTCGTAAGGACACATTAACATCTCTGGTTCCTGGGAAACTTCTGAGGTCCTGCCCCGAGCATTGTCTTCACTCCAAACAGACCCATCACATGCATCCCCATTTTTTAAATCATATACAGAAAGCCCATCAAACACATTGTTTTAGGGGCTGTTATGTCAGCCATAGCATGAGGATGCAATTTTTCAATAAGAACAGAATACCCAGAGCCATCCTGTGTGTATGTGTTCTCTGGGGTTCTCCGCATACCACACACCAATGTGGGTCTGCCTTCATCTTCTGTGCATGTGTGTTCTGGAAATCTCTGCACATCCCCACCTCTGTGTGGATCTGCCTCTAATCTGGCCTGGAGGAAAATTTCTCCCTGACCCCCAAGTGGCGATTGATATTACTCTGGGCATCCCTTCCTGCCCTCCCTTTCATACTGCGCCTAAATTCACAGAATCAGCATTGCTGTGAGATGGTTACCTAGCCTCTGCTTAAAGGAAGGAGAACCCGCCACCTCCCGATGAAGCCTGTCCCACTGAGGAATTACTCCAGCTGTCAGGAAGCTCTTCCTAATTAGTATGAATTCAGTTGCCAGGTGAATTCAGCTTGCTTGACTTCCTCAATTACAGGAAAGACACACTCCAGATCAGAACAGCTCAATGGTGGTTGTCAGATTTTAACTCAAGCTGTATTGTGCCGGCACAATCCCCCCTTGTTTTAGAGGCCCAGGTTGTTGCAGCTTTTGTTCAGCCCACCTAATAAATTTTCTTTTCTGACAGTCAAGGCATATATAGTCCCTTGGGTCATCATTGGGTCATTAAAGAGTCTTACTTGTATTGCAATGCAAGGAATCACATGTTGTTTGGACCCCCTTTACACTTGTGCAATTGCATCCTTTAAATGACCAGCCTCAGCTTGATTGCATGGGCTAATTATGGAGCCTGCCCAATCAATAGGCTTTATTTTTAAAGCCAGTCTCAATCATGGGCAGATACAGAAGGCACACAGATAAACGAGTAGGCGATCTCAAATCAAAACTCTCAGAGTGACCGTTTAAAAAGCTTCATACCTTTTACAATTGGAAGTGGTGACAGATAAATGGTTTTTTTGAGGGTGGTGGGGAGTGTTGAGTAAAAGCACTGTAATCACCTGTAAAAGCACTGCAAAAGTGCAAATGGATATATCCAAATTCATTCATTCATTCATTCATTTATTCATTCATTCGAGTTTGTGTTTATGTGCTGCTTTTCTCTACCAGGAGTCTCAAAGCAGCTTACAATCACCTTATGAGGTAGGTAAGTCTGAGAGAGACCTGATATTGCTGCTCGGTCGAACAGCTTTATCAGTGTTGTGATGAGTCCAAGGTCACCCAGCTGGCTGCATGTGGAGGAGCAGGGAATCAAGCTTGCTGGCCAGATCAGAAGGCCGCACTCCTAACCACTACACCAAGCATGCATCAGAATGGCTCTCCAAACAATCAGAGCCTAGCACCCTGTTCGTAACTGGCAAGAAAGACGTCAGTCCAGCTTCCAAGTGCTCAACCATCCCCAAATATGGTCCCATGAAACTTTTAAACACCAGCACAAATGAGTGATGATTGGCCTCACCAATACAACATCTTTGAGGTTGGACACCAGTATAACCGCTGTGCCTATTTCATAGAATCCTTTGGATCATTTTACGCTATACGCTATTTACGCTATACGCTATTTCATAGAATCCTTTGGATCATTTTAGCCAAAAGGAAGGCTGTGCATTCTTGGACATGATACTGATTTGAAGAGATCTTCCAAACATGCATTTCATGCCCCACATTAAAACAGCGCAGGTAATAGGTATGAGTATATGCTAACCTCGTCCTTTGATCATGCTATGCTGCCCCAACCAATTACTGCACCACTGAATTTTTTTTTTAAACAATCACTTGTGGGTCTTTCCTGCATGCCCAGGGAAATGCCAATCACCACTTTGGGACTGGGAAGCGAATTTCTTCCAGGCCACACTGGCCAGGCATTCTGGTTGGGGGGTGGGGTCATCTGGGCATGGAATGGGGGGCACTGTGGGTGGGCAGGTAGTTGTGAATTTCCTGCATTCTGCAGGGGGTTGGCTAGATGAGGTCCCTTCCGACTCTATGATTCTATGATTTGTGTGGAAGAGGGCACTACTTGCAAATTAAGACATCAGGCTTCACTCAAACCCAATTTAATCCCATCAGCTGAATCGGAAAGCAGGTGACTATGTCACCTGTGGTGATGTAGTACTTAATGCTGCAGTTTTTATAGTGACATGGCAGTAAGCCCAACTTCATTTAGTAAGACTTTCTTATGAGGAAATATGGATAATGGATTGGGTTACACGTGAGCTTTCAAAGGAACGGTGTTGGCTAGGACAACTTGATTTAACGTGGCTTAAATGCGTCTCTAGGTTATTTTAGTGCATTCTTTTTAGTGCTGGGGAAGAGACCAAAGTGGAAATTTTATTATCCCACTGCTGCAACTTCAGCAGGAAAAGTGCTTGGCTGCAAAGTCGTGTTCCTTTTGTTTATTTGGAGGCAAGGCTCTCCTGTTGCGTAATTCTTTTGTTTTCTTGGGTGTAATCTCTGATGCACATGGGACTCGGACAATACCGATGACCCAGTGCTGAACACAAGAGTCTCTCTCTCAAGATATTGTTGTCCCTTTTTCTGGCCTGTCTCCAGTTTTAGTACTAAGTTTAACAAAAATACCAAAAAAAAAAAAAAACCGAACAATAGGTACAAATTTAGAAACCTTTGGGAATCCAGTGCACTGTCCATCCCCACCCTTTGAAGCTACGCCCAGAAGGCTGTTTCCTTTAAGTTTCTGAGAGATCCCTCTCCTCTCCACTGCCCCAGTACTCAAGGGTTTGCATAAGCAGCTGATTAACATTTGGCTAACCTTCCCCATGTTCCTTGTGCACCCAAGGAACTCTGCTGAAAGCGAAGTTTTATGGGCGAGGAGAATGGGAGCAATCACAGTGGATCAGATGACTTTGGGCTTCCATGGCAGCACTCAGGGCCATAAGCCGCAGAGGCAGCATTGCCAAGCGAACCTGAAACGGCAGCATAAAAAATGGGGGGGGGGGGAGTTGGCATGTGACTGTTCTGGAGGAATTCACTGGCTTGGGAAAGTTAAGGAAATCCTGACAGCGAGAAGTCTGGGGATTCCTGCAAAGAGCATAAAAGAGCCTCAGCGTATCAGAGTGATGAGTCAGAAAAAATGAAAGAGCATCGCTATTAGTCATGGTGACTGAAGGGAGGCATCATGTACACAGGCTGCAAACATTTTAATGCTCCTACTAGGAAGCATTAAGAGTGCAGGGAATGATGTCACTTCCGGGGGGCATGGTAGAGGGTGTGGTCAGCTGACATCACTTCCAGGGCTTCTCAAAGACTGAAAAATTGTTTCAGCAGCTCCTCCACATTCAAAAGGCTGGACTAGATGGATCAATGGTTTTATCTAGCAAGCTCTGCTCTCAAGTTCTTATGTACTTTAGGAATCTCTAAGTGGCTTATAATTGCATAATCCTTTCAGAAGAACACAACTGTTTTTAAAAACAAGCATTTAAAAGGGTCAGTGTGCTAAATTCCATGAAAACCTTTACCTGCCCAGGGAGAGCTTCCTCAGTTCTACAGCCTTCAGTTGAGGCCAGGGCAGTAAAGATTGAGGGCCTCTCCCCAAGATAGCCGGAACAGCAGGCTACCCCTTCTAACCCCAAGGCATGAGATGATGGAAGTCCATTGAGTGGGGAGGGGGAAGTGAGTTTTTCACCTCCAGGAAGGGATAATGTTTATGCTGTTTTTACTGGGGATTTTATTGTGGGGTATTTTATTAAGTAACCTGCCTTGAGCCAGCAGGCTTGGGAGTGGTAGACTATAAATTTAATAACAATAATTTTTGTCATCAATCACATAAGATTTTCAAATGCATGAGACATTCAGAGTTGGTTTGCCAATGCTTTTCAGAGTGACCCAGGACTTCTGCAGTAGTCTCCCATCCAGCTCTCAATCATGGCCATCCCTGCTTAGCTTCTGAGATCTGATGAGATCAGGCTATCTTGGTCTATCCAGGCCAGGCACCACCAGCATCACTATTATGGTATGTACCCACTGGCCCCATCTAAGGCTGCTAGTGTTTCCTAACTGTTTTCGTAGTCTGAAGCAACAGCAATTGGGTCAGTCAAAACGTGTGTGCATAAAGAGCCTTTCTTGACTCCCTCCCTTCTTTATGACCAGTATTACATAATGGCTAATTTGGGTATATCTAAGTATATACTACCTCTCTGGAGATAGTAAAAAGACATACTGCACCTTACGGCTTACGATGAACTTTCAGTAATTGGAAACTTGGCTGTGGGTTGATTTTGGCTCTTCGTTTGAATGCTATGCATGCAGCTGTCTCAGGCACAGCGCGCTGCACCCCATTACATCCCCTGCGGTGCAGAAGAGTGGTGTGTTGTATTCAGTACTGTGCCATATACCATCCTTTACAACAAATGCTGGCAGGGGCTCATGGGAATTGTAGCCCATGAACATCTGGAGGACCACAGGTTGACTACCCCTGCTTTACAATATATCTCCTCTCACCTATCCTTTTAGCTGCTGCCGCTAGAGGCTAAGCAAAGGACAACAGGTAGCTAGTCGAAATGTGAAACTCCTTTCGAATGAGCCACAGCTTCCCAGCTCCTGAAGGTCCACCCTCTCTATCACTCTATCACTCCTGAAGGTCCACCCTCTCTATCCCAAAAGTGGATTCACCCTCCGGAAAGCGATACACTCCTGCAACCAATCTGCAACACTAGCGAAAAAGACCTGTGCGTTAACATTGTTGCGGTTTCTACAAAGTCCCTCCCCCTGGCTCTCTCCTCTGATCTTCCGGCGAAGCGATCGCCATTTTTTTTTCTCCGAGCGAGCGGGGATAAACGCACCAGTGAGCCTCTTTCTGTTTAGAGGCTTCCCCGGCTTCAGTCCCTCCCCAGAGTCACTAAGCACAAACAACACTTTGGACACAAACAACAGAGAAGCCCGTTTGCTGATGTATTTTCCCTTTATTTTTTACACGAAAATCGGGCCCGTGAGAGGGGGGGGGGATTTTTTTTTTTTCACTCCGAGGGAGTGTGGCAACGATCAAACGACAGCTCAAACACACCGGGCAGCTGGATGGGTCTCTCCGTTGCAACGAATCAACACAGATTCGTTGCAATGGGTGTGCTTTTTTTTTTTAAAAAAAACTTTCTTAAAGGGAAAGGGGCTGTTTGGGAGCATGCTAACGGCTGCCCATTGGCTGCTTGACGGCCAGGGGCGGGACGAGCTTGGCAAGAGCGCTTCCTTTCTAGCGATTTTTGCCGAGACCGGAAGCCTGTGGGAAACGCTACAAAACGCAACTGGATTCCACTACAAAGGCAGGTATGCATAACAACGAATTCCACTATTTTAAATGGCGATTTTTCATTCAGCAACCAATTTGCTACAAAGATCCCGGTGCGGAAAGCCCCCAATTCTTCTTCTCCTTCACGAGGTGACTATTCTGGGGCGGGAAAGGGAATGCAATTATAAGCCACTTAGAACTCCCTAAAGATAGAGGAAAATGAGGTATAAAAACATTCTCCCCCTCCCCCTCCCCACTCCAAATATCACCAAAAACTCTGTGGTTCTACCATAGGGTTGTGGAAATTCCCAGAGTACCATTCCAGATTTTCCCTAGGTGTAACATAATGCCATTGTGCTGACAGTGACCTACCAGATCCCTGCCCTGAGATTATTCTTTTTAAAAAGATGTAATTCCTACATAGAATGCCAAACTTCTATTCTGGTGAGGGGTACAGGGATGAGGTTTGCTTTCAGATCATGGGCTTCCACTTCAGCGGGCCAAGATTTTTATTCAACCTACCAAAATATTTAGCCTAAAAGGTATCTTTTTGACAATATTGGTAATCATGGATGAATCTGAGAAAGACCCAGCTCTTTCCAGCAGATGAATTCTGAACCCAAGGGCATAAGGGAGTGACACGGGGGTCGCCCAGCACAGTATCTCTCGCTCGCCTCCGGCAGCACAGAGATAAATCAACTGATAAAGTCTTTTCAGAGCAAGTGGTGGCTACATTTCACTCCCCCTTCTCACTTTCTCTCAGGTTACACCTAGCCAGACACAGAATACCCTGCTGAAATACCCTAGAGCTCGCAGTCAAAAATCATCACATCTGAACACACCTTCAGAAAAGTAATAAATTGAAACTGTAGTATCTTCGTCTACATCTGCATTCCCCGTGTGCTGGGAAAACATTTAACTTCAGCTAATATAGTGAGTTCTAGTGTCACATCTGTTACTTATATCACTTCCCCTGCCGCTCGGGGTCTCTCAAGTCATTAATAGACGGTAAGCAAACCAATGCGTCTTGGGTAACCTCGTGCGCTGGGGATTGCAGAAATAACAAGGCACTGAGGCCGGAGGCTTACAAAAGCCAAGTCAGGCTGGGGAGTTTAGGGCCTGTACGCTATGTTGTTTCAGCAAACATGTATTCCCAGTCCTGCGTTTGCCAAAATAATGCAAATCCAAGGGAAGCTTGAGCATTCAAGTCACAGGAGAGGATCAGCGGTCAGGAGGGAAGAGCACTTGAATTAAAGCCTGCTAATTTCCCCTTGCAAATGCCTGCCTCCGGCCATTTTTCTCTCCGCAGGGCTTACGCCTGGTTTCTGTTTGCAGCTAGGATTTTTAAAAACAATTTAAACCCATTTGGGAAAATGTTTTCTGGGGAGAATCAGCAAGCGTTTAAATGGCCAAGCACTCCTTTCCCACAGGGCAGTTTTTCTCTCAGTGACCCAGTCTCTGCAACTTTACTATTTTGAGGGAAATCAGTCATTAGGGCTGCTTGCTTTCCTCGTAACATCTAGCTCTGCCCTTAAATGTCTTGTTTCATACAGAGCGTTACCAGATGTCCTCTTTTTAGAGGACATGTCCTTTTCTTTTCTTTTTGGGTGTCTGCCATCTTTTGGGATCTTTTTAAAAAACTGATGAAAATGCCCTCTTTGTTGGGAGTTGAAAGGTTAGGAATATTCATAGTTAGTCGCAAATATCACGTATTAAATAGCCGGGGGTGTTTAAAATGAGATTTGTAGTTCTGATCATTTATTTGAAATAGCCCATATGTCCTCTTTTTTGCTTTTCAAAATATGCTAACCCTATTCATACATGCATACATGGATGATTTCTTTTGCCAATGCCTCTGCGCACAATACTTTCTGACCTTCTTGTAGGGTTAACTAGGTCCCCTCTGGTGACCAATAGGGGATGGGGAGTAGGGTTGCCAGATGTTGGCAAACTCCTGATTTGGGGGTGGAGCCTGGGGAGTTCAGGGATCTCAGTGGCATACAATGACACCCTCCAAACCATCCATTTTCTCCAATAGAAATGATAGCTTTATTATGGAGATAAGCTGCCATTTCAGGGGGAACTCCTGTCCCACCCAGATGCTGGCACTGCTAACTTTTCATAATGTATAAGACATGGGATAGACTGGCCTGGAATTATTCATGGTCTACTGCAATCCTAGCTAAGATCTGGGAACCCTACAAATGCCAAAATAAGAAGCCATCCCATCCTCCATGAGGCTATGTGTACACCATGTTTCAGGAGTTATTTGTAGTGTGAAGGAAGTATCGTCTACTACCTTCACTCCTGCTAACAAAGGATCCGGAGCACATGTTAGCACATTAACATCTGGAGAGCCAGAGTTTGGCCACCCCTGGTATAGCGTAGGTGATGAAGACCAGGGTCCACATCCTGCCTCAGCCTTGGTTGTTCCCTCATTGACCTTAGCCCAGTCACTCAACCCACATACTTTGTAGGCTGTGGAGAGAATAAAATGTGATAACTACGAACTCCTTCGAAGCAGGCTAAGAGATAAATTATTGCCTTCAGATAAAAGCCATCCATCCAGGTGACATCTTTTCCAGTTTCAAGCCAGACTGAGCGACTATCACTTTGATGAGTGCCCCGGCTCCTTTGCCAGGATTTTACTTTTGGGTGGGGAGCAGGAATCCAGAAGATAAAGCAAATCTTAATACTGCTACTCATTTAAACGGAGGTTTGCAACGTGACGTGTCAGTTTAAGTGAATCATTTTACCCGGTGCAAGGTGGTGAAATGTGGTCCCTGGCTCTGAGCCAGTTGGAGTCTGAGACTGAGGAGACCCGAACTCCATCTGTAGCTGCTGACAAGGCTGCACTGCAAGGGTCCCTGTTGGGCGGGAGAAGCAATGTTTGCTTTTTGTTTAGTGGATCTGAAAGCCGTTTCCACTGAGGGGCAGACACAAGATGAAAAGGAAACTTCAACTTGCTGACGGGTTCCGCGTAATTAATGTACTTAATCTGGCATTTGTGATTAGCTGTGCTCCACTGACAGTAAGTCGAGGCTGTGGAGAAGGGCTGAAATATGTGGCTAGGTGAACAAAGTTAATGAAAGCTCATTACCCGATTTCGCTGCAATATATATTTATACATATGTTATTCATTTAATTTCATTCCTGGGATGCTTTCATCCCTGGTGTAATATCATTAACTTAATGGAGTCAAAAGGAGGATGCTTTTGGCTTTCGCGTTGCAAGCTATACAAATGGCTTTGCCAGTTTGGGTTTTGGCAAACAGATATTATTTAAAGGGGGGATTTTTAAAACAAACAATGAAAAAGAAGAAGGTAGAGTCCACTTCGACTATAAGGCTGCCTATTGGGATTTCTGGACTAGCTCAGTTTACAACTTTATCTAAGCTTTGCCTGATTTATTGGCTTGTACCAGCTGGCATGGCTACCAAAGAGAAAGGGTCTAAAGACAGCTGAAAGGCAGGTTACCATTCTAAATAAATAAATAAAAGAAATAAGGCTACACGTGCAAGAAACAGCTCTGTGTTGAAATCCTCTGCACTCAGTGGTCATGGCTTAAATATGTACATATATATGTATTGTTTGGCCTTTTCAAGAAGTATACTACTTGGGGAACGGCTGTGTTGAAAAGGTACAGTAAGTAAATAAATGTGTGGGATTAGACGGGTCATAGCTTGGTACTGCGTACCTCCCCCTACATTTGCCTCCAGTAAATAGGTTTTGCACATGTTTGTATTATTTTAAAACCTGCAAAATCAGCTTGAACAATAAGCAACAGTGGGGTTAAGGAAATACGTTCAAACCCTGTGGGAAGCAATGCCTTTCTCAAACCACTTTCTACTTACAAGTTAATATCTGCTACTGGTCCTCAGGGGAAGCTAAACGGAACATCCAGGTTGTTGACCATATAGTGAAGATATTGCTTTAACATTACAGCAGCATCATGTACCCCAAACCCACAGTCTGGATCCAGGAAGAAAGTAGGTGATATGGTCCATTGAAAGAGATCACATTGGTCAGTGGTATCTATCAGGAACTTATGAGCTATGGCAACTGAGACTCAGGCTCAAATTCGCATGCTGCCATGGAAGCTCACTGGTGTGATTATAGATCAGTCACTCTCAATCTAACCTACCTCACCGAATTGTTGAGTGTTGGAATATGCAAGACCTGTAGAGTGCATGAGTCAAAAGGATATGAAGAATATCCTACAGGGGGTATCGGAGGAGTTGTATATTTAGCCTAGTTAGAAGAGGAACTTCCTGATGTTTTTCAAATATCTCCACCCGTTTCCTGATTGGCTCTTTGGAGACTTCTTGTTCCTCGAAAATACTTCCTCCTGAACCGACAGAATGAATGAATGAATGAATGAATACTTATTATTGTTGTTGTTGTTTAATTTCATTTATTATCCACCACTCCCAAGCAGGCTCGTGGCAGGTTACAGAATGTCCAGTTAAAAACCCCTGGCAAGTCCAGACCATCGCAAAATGTGCCTTAGACAAGTGGGGAATTAAGAGTAAACTTGGCTGGGAAGAACAAAGTTACTGCAGGATAGACATGCACCTTAAGTATATGATCCCCCAGGTCAAGAAGGGCTTTAAAGCAGGGGTAGTCAACCTGTGGTCCTCCAGATGTTTATGGACTACAATTCCCATGAGCCCCTGCCAGCAAACACTGGCAGGGGTTCATGGGAATTGTAGTCCATGAACATCTGGAGGACCACAGGTTGACTACCCCTGCTTTAAAGGCAAGGACTAGATCCAGAAAATAATCAGCAGCCAGTGAAGGTTCCTCCAAATAGAAGTAACATGCCCCCTCCAGATACCCCCAATAACAGATGGGCTACTGCATTTCATACCAGCTGCACCAGTTTTCTGATTGCCTTCAAGGGCAGCACCATGTAGAGTATGTTATGGTAATCTAACCCCTAATGTACTGAAGCATGTATCAGTGTAGCCAGGTCAAGTGCCTACAAATAGGGAGCCAGCTTCCTAACTAGCTCTAGCTGTAAAACAAAAACAAACACACACATACAATATTAAGCATTTTTTACTGTCCTGGTGGACAATTGCTTCTTCACCAGTCTTGTTCTGTGTAACGATAGCTTCCTCCCTTTTCTCTTTTCCCAGCATAACTAACATTGGACATCTTCTTTCAGGATACACAGGAGCAGGGGAGGGAAGCATTCCGAGATAAAAAGTGGCCATTGTTTGGGAAACACTCTGGCAGAAATTCTTCGGCATTCTGCATTGCACTTGCGGAGGGGAACTGCGCCTCAGCAAAAGAGCCTGCAGATTTGAAGCTCAGCGTGGGAATGCTTGCAGCTTTTATTATCTTTTCGCTTCGTGATTTGATGACGGTAAAGCACCCAGGACCGTTTTGTGCTGAGTTTCCGAGCAGAAGAAACAATCTTTCGCTGTGCTTCTTTCGTCTAACTGTTGTGCTGTGTGAGCATGCATTTTGTGCACCCGCGCGCGCATACAAACCCTTCAGCATGAATTAGGCTGGTCGTTTGTCAGAGCTGGGGAGGCATCTTTATTCTTGCCGCGGTTCTGAAATTCTGCTGAGGAATATTTGGACAAGCTAGTCCAGGGGTGGGCAAGGTGTGGCCCTCCAGATGTCCATGGACTACAATTCCCATGAGCCCCTGCCAGCGAATGCTGGCAGGGGCTCATGAGAATTGTAGTCCATGGACATCTGAAGGGCCACACTTTGCCCACCCCTGAGCAAGTCCATTTCAGATAAGCACCCGCTGTGCACATGCTACCCAGTTGCAATGAAATTGCTCAACTCCCTTCTCCTCCTGTGCCACCATATGCCTGATGATAACCATTCTGGAATGGGGGGGAGGCCTAATGACAACTAGTGCCTTCAAACAATGCACCTCTCAAGTGAGCCATATACGTTCTGTTCCCTTTTCCTTGTTTTGTGCTTCTTAAAAATCAAAGGATGAAGCTCAGCTCTTGTTCCGGGGCTGGAGAAGTTGCCGACACGGCTCTCCGCCAAACAAGGGGATGGGGGGGGGGGGGGGGATGGTCAAGGAAAAACATTGTTCACAAAAATAGTCTTGCTTCCTTGATGCCAAAGGAAATCAAATTGTAATCAAGGGCCGAGAATGAACTGAAATCATCCAGGCTGGTTTGCCTCACGTTTTGGCAGCTTTGCATGTTCCCAGGCATATTAAATATAATTTACATTTGCAGAGGGGAGCGGCTTTATTGGCCTGGAAAATTTGTTTTAAATAACACTTAAGTGAGCCACTGATAAGGCTGCCAGAAATGCAGGGGACAGATTTTGTTGGCAGCATGCAACAAAACACACACACATACACACACACATGTGTTTCTATAGTTGTATACCAAGCCTGTACTTGTGTATTCAGAAGGAAGTCCCATTGATTTTCACAAAGCTTATATCCAGGTAAACATGCTTCGAATCACACCATTATTATCAACCTACTAGAAACTAAGCCCGCTGCAGTTTAAATACAGCGGGCGCTAGGGGGCCTATGGAGTTGGGCGGGGTGGCTGTGTGAATTGGCGGTGGCGAGGCCGCGCACTGGAGGCCGGGGATGGGCCAGCCTGTGTCGCTTTCCCAGCGTCTGCGGGCTCCTCCATGTTTGGGCGAGGCGCGGGACGTACCTGAGGTGTAGCAGTGCAGGTTTGAAATGGCGGTTGGCTTGAGATGGCGGTTGGCTTGAGATGTTCTGAGGCTCGGGCCAGCAGCAGCGTTGCTGGCGCCGCATCTGCCCTGAGCAGTCACTGTGGGTGCCCTTGGGGCGGGCGCTGCTGGAAGGGGTTCCGGCGCTGTTACTGGGGCGGGAGCGGGCTGCAGGTGCTCTCTGGTGGGCGGGCCGGCAGCGACGTGACGTCCTCGAAGGCAAGGCGTCCGCAGGCGTTCATGGCTCCGGCGCAGCTGGCAGCGAGGCGGCAGCCGCGGGGGAAGGCAGGAGCGGCTCAGGCATTGCTGGCGGGGCGGGCGCAGGGTCGCGGGAGCCATTTGGGGCGGTGGGGAGGTAGCATGTTGGGGGCTGGGGCTGGCAGCGGGTGCTCCTCGGCGTTCGGGCAGTCGTGGACCTTCCGTCTCCGGGGGGCGGAAGGTAATGGCTGGCGGCCGCATGGGTCCGAGGTGGGGGGGGGGGGTGGATCGGGAGGCACTTTGCACCTCCCGATTCGTCAGTCCGGAGGAAGGGGCCTATCGGCACCCTTCCTCATCACGGACAGGGCCCGGCCTCGGCGCCCTTAACAAATTATTTAACCCGCTCTGCAGGAGCGGTTAAAGATATTGGTGCAAAGGGGGGTATATTGGTTTCAGGAGGGTAGCCATGTTGGTCTGCGGCAAAAGAGCTAGATTAGAATCTATAACACTATAGAGATATTTGTGGTATACACTCTTGAGAGTCAAATTTCCCTTAATCAAATAAAGAGCTCAAGTTCAGACACTGAATTTTGCAGGAGCTGCAAACAAGCCACATTGAGAGACACATACCAAAGACCCATCCAGCCTTCAGTATTTACCTCTCGTATTCAGAGATACGCTATCTTTGAATGTGGAGGTTCTACTCTTAACCAGCATTGCAACTACAGCATGGTAAGTGACTTGAAATCTAGTCAGGCAGGCTTCAGTCCTAAAGACACTTTTCGGGGAGTAAGCCCCATTTAATAACAGGAGACTAACTTCTGAACAGACCTTCTTAGGGTTGCTCCCTAACAACAAAGGCACAATTCTGGGTATTACTCTGCGTTTTCCTTAAGACTAGTTCAAAGCAGCTTGCTTGGGTAGAATCACAGACTGATAGCCATGTTAAGTCTGCAAAAGCAAAATAAAACAAGAGTCTGGTTCCGTGGCACTTACATGAAGCAAGCTCTGACTCACTAAAGCTTATGCTGGAACAGACGTGTCGCTCTCTTAGGTTGCCTTTCCTGTTTTAGTTTAACTCCAAGACAGTTTCCCAAGTGGCAACGTCCGACTTGCACAGTTGAAACCTCATAATGGCATGCTTCGTTAGAAAGGTCTCATTTGCATTGTACTATACATTGCTAGACTCTTGAGAAAAGAAATGCCGGAGATCACACACGCGATAGAGAAGATTCCTACGGAAAGGAAACGAACCTTTCTCTTTTACTGAATAAGGACATGTAGAGCACTTTTAGTGCACAGAGACAATGCCTTATAAAACAATGCTGTTTAACTTTTCATCTCCCTGTCACTTGATCCATTTAGCTCTGCCCAGGGAACCTGTGAATTTATGGAAGCCCCCCCTGCTTCCCACTTTGTTGACTTCACCTCCTGCTGTGAGGTCTCCATCTGGCTCTGAGGAGAATAACTTTCTCCCAAAAAAACTTTTGCTAATTTAAGAGAATGTCCCATGGAAATCGAAGGGATCCATTTGTTACTATGACAGGGCAGATGGCAATGAGCTTTTTAAGAGACTGTAATGTTAGCAATGGAAAGAGTTGTATCGTTTGTAGCATATTGATGGATTTTTAGTGTCTGGTTTGGGGGAAAAGACGATGACACAGGCAATTAAACTTCCAACCATCAGCATTTAGTAATGCATCAGAAGTCAGATGTTTTCAGAATCAGATTGTCACCAAAATAGCCTTTCATTATGGGAGAAAATACAGAGTTTTTAATGAAAGTATTTTGGTAAAAGTTATGAATGACTAATTTTCTAATAGCTCTAATCACTGGAGTATTTCTGTACATGTTAACGGACATCCATTAGTGAGAATGTATTATGTGAAATCTAATATCTGTTCACTCTCAATGAGTGGAGTGACTTCCACCATTGCTCTATAAATAACTGGAAGTGACATGCACTTAAAATCAAAGGGTATCTCATCAGGATGATTAAAGGGAACACACTTTGTTCTGCTGCTTCAGGCCAACATGGCTCCCTACCTGAATCTAAAGGGAACAAGGTCACCCAAGATTTCATTTCCACGAGAGAACATTGCAAGCCAACCCAACACGACTATAGTTCAAATATACATTGCTTCTTTCTTTCTTTCTTTCTTTCTTTCTTTCTTTCTTTCTTTCTTTCTTTCTTTCTTTCTTTCTTTCTTTCTTTCTTTCTTTCTTTCTTTCTTTCTTTCTTTCTTTCTCCCTCTATGTCTCTTCCTTCCTTCCTTCCTCCTTTCCTTCCTCCCTCCCTCCCTCCCTCCCTCCCTCCCTCCCTTCCTTCCTTCCTTCCTTCCTTCCTTCCTTCCTCTCTGTCTCTCTCTCTCTCTCTGCATTCTATATGAGGTTACCTTTGATGTCTATTCAACCAGTTCAAATGCAGCAGCAAAGATGCTGGCAGGTATAAGTTATAGAGATTCTCAGCTGTTTTTCAAAGCTCTCCACTGGCTGTCAGTTTGCTTCCCATGCACAATTTTCAATGCTGCTTAGAACCTATAAGGCTTTTAATGGGACCCAAAGGTGTGCTTCATCCTGAACAACCTGCATGACAATGAACATTTTCATTACAGGCCTGTGGTGGGTGCCCCACTTTTCTAGAGATAAGTAAGATGCAGAATTGGGGCACTCCTCGTAGATGTGTCCAGGTGCTGGAAATCCCTCCCTACAGACACTGTGGCCAAATTCACAAGCTTTGGGACACTAGATGATGGGTTTATCCTCACAGGTCTCTGCTGTGGTAAATGCCCTAAATTTATCCCTTTTTTAAAGTTTCTTTTTGTGAAGGGAGGGACCTTATATTTGCCTTTGTGTTTGCTGCTGTTTTTATCTTTTTATCTTGTTTTGATTTTTAAAAGAATTTTACTGTACAAGGCGGACTGTAAAGCAAATAAGATACACCGAATGTGCTACCCACCTTCGCTATGAACTCCTGTAAGAAACAATGCTTTTTGCACTGAGTAACAAAAGCAATAATCTTACTACCTGGTGGCAGGTATAGATGTCATTCCCTCAGTTTTCCCTTTTAAAACATGCATTTGACTAAAGAAGAAATAATATAAATGGTTTAAAATCAGCAGTGAGGAGCCCAAGGTCGGTCATTCGTCAGGATGGCAAAGAAAATGAAGGTTAGCAAAAGAAAGTGTGAAGTAAAAGCAAACAAGAGGTGATGATCCAAAAACAAAATTCACAGTCCCATTCTAAGCAGAATTAACCTCTTCTTAGCCCACTGGCCTCATCGAATTCCGAAGCATCTAACTCTGCTCAGGTTTGTCAACTGGAAGGGTGAGGAAAACAAGAAAGGGATCTTGGGGCTGCGGTCATGAGCGAAGTTAAAATACTTGCTTGGTACAAATAACAATTTCCATGCTAAGGATTGTTAGGAAAAAAGATTGCAAACATTTTGGAATACTATGGGCCATTCCGCACCCAGAAAATGTAGTGAAAGGGTTACCTCTTGCAGACCCTTTTTTTTTATGTTTTACATGATGTCATCAGCATCCAGCATTCCAGCAGCAAACCAGCAGCTACATCCTCCATTTTAAAATGCTAGCTTTACTATATTGTGCGAGTGGGAGGAGAGCAACCAGCAACCACTTGTGAAATGGCTGTGCATAACCAAAGTGGCCAGAAGTAGCATGATCTCTGTTTCCAGCACCTGCCCTCGTGCCCACCTCCCTTTCCCTTCTTCCTGGAACAGGGCTTTTAATTTTTATTTTTTTGGAGCAAGCTGCCTGGAGAAATGAATGCACATTGCTCCATAGAGGCAGAACAAAAAACATTCCCACCCACCAGTTGGCACACAAAGCATGCCTCTCAACCCTCCCCTCCCCCCCCAAAAAAAATCAAGAAAAAAATTACTTCTGATCATCTTCAAGTGTCAAACTTCCAAAACGGGCTGGCATTAAACTATGCACTATGCATCTATGATTATATACATAGGCATAGCAATGGAGAAGTTTTACTTTTACAAAAACGATCACCTTCCCTTCAAAGCTAGGAGAAAGCTGATTGGCTGGCTGCCATGATTGACAGGCAGGGGAGACTTGCTGGTATTGTGAGTCCCTCTCCACAGCCATTTTAATCAGCTGTGCGGAGTGCCTGGAAGCGTCAGAAAGCAGGAGAAGAAAGCGAAAGAATGAGGAGGTGAGAAATGACTGGGGGTGCGTTTTTTTTATAGCATTAAGTAATTGCAGTTGTTTAATGCTATGTTTTTAGAGGTGCAGTATGGCCCTATGTAATGTTCTCATAATTCCAGCTATGAAAAGGGCATTGCAGAATATAAACGATGAAGACAAGGGCTACCAAAATGGTCATGGGTGACAATGTATTTCATGAGAGCTGCTGTATAGGTCAAAGCCAGCAGATCTCTGAATGCCCATGCTATTAGAAAACAGATAGAGCAGTGGTCCCCGATGTTTTTGACCCTGCATTCATGTTTGGAATGGTGACAAAGGGTGGTGTGTGCAAATACAAAATGGCTGCCACAGGTGCTGGAGCCAATCACAAAATGGCTTCTGCAGCAAGCAAAGCCAAATGCAAACTTTCAGGGAGTGAGCTTATAGAATCATAGAATTGGAAGGGGGTAATACAAGCCACCTAGTCTAATCCCCTGGTCAATGCAGGGCCAGCATTGAGTATCTGTTCATGATAGTATCTGTCCAGCCTCTGCTTAAAGACTGTCAGTGAGGGGGAGGCCACCGTCTTCTTAGGCAGCCAATTCCACTGCTGAACTACTTGGATTGTGAATTTTCCCTCCTTATATCTAGCCAGTACCATTCTACACATAGGTTAAAGCCATTACCGCAGGTCCTATCTGCTGCCAACAGGAATCATTGTCCCCCTTGAAGTGACTTAAAGAGAGCAATCACGTCCCCTCTCACCTCCCCTTCTCCAGGCTGAATATTCCCAAGTCCCTCAGCCTTTCTTCATAGATCCCCAGGCCCCAGATCATCTTCACTGTTCCCTTCTGAACCCTCCCAATTTTGTCCACATCCTTTTTGAAGTGAGGCCTCCAGAACTGCACACAGTACTCCAGGTGGGGTCTGACCAATGGGGCATAAAGTGGAACTACAACTCCAATAGAAATTCCCTTTATCAGGAAGCCTTTTAAAATGAACAGTGTTTAAAAATATATTATTGCATACATATAGCTTAACTATCTGTGGTGAAAATTCTTGTGTTGTGGTGGCAAAAAGGAACTGGTAAAGGAACCTTAAAAAAAACAACTAAACAGCCAATGGCCAATCGGAAGCCCCAGAGGGCAAAAGGTTGATCTGGCTATGTCCACTTTCTAAATTCACTTGGCAGGTGCCAGGAAACGTGTTGATGTTGCCATATTGGGAATCACCATGATCGTTTACAAAATTACAGCAGGGAGGGGTCCATGGGTCTCGTGGACAAAGTAAAACGTCATTTCCCCTGCTGGCCCCCGTGTATCTCTTCCCTCCAGCTCTGCTTTCTCCCTCCCCCATTTCTCTCCATCTCCATTTCCTTCCCTTCTCTTTGACACCCCTTCCCTGCTTGACCACCAGCCCCATCTTCCTGCCAGTCCTTGCTCTCCTCTCCTTGCTTCTCATCACTGGTTCTTCCTTCATCTCCCCCAAGCTGGCCTCTGCCTGCCCTCTACTCACCTCCTCCTCTTGGTTGTGGCGGCTGCTGCCACAGCATTCTGGACTGCCAAAAGAACTTCTCAGTATAATGAGGGCCCCTCTTGATGTTATGCTTTTAGGACTCACAAGGGCTTAGTCCTTTGAGCCCGATGCTTGGCAGGGGGCACTAAAACTTACAGCCAATTCTCCACAACAATATGGGACATGGAGTTTTTTTGTTGTTGTGACGGGTTATCTTGGCAACTCAAGATGCTGATTGAGATCTCACAATGTGTTCTTGCAAGATCTCCATCTGCCAGGAACTCTGTGGCTCCCGTTCGCAATGTCTGTGCATGTGTAGACATTGCTGTTCCATTTAGAAAGGAGTTAATCCCCCTCCTTTAATAAAATTGTTCTGCAAATCGGTAGGGTTTCCCTGGATTTGCAGAATACTATATCTTAGCCGTGTGTGGCCTAGTTGTGTGGAGTTTTTGATACCCTCCTTTGGGAGGGCAGAAATAGTGGTTAGCTGAAGAGATTGAATGTTGTAGAAAACAGATATATGTTGGCAGAGTTTCAATATGCAAAGAGCACAGAGCACCAAGCTGCCTTAAAGTATAAAACATTTTTATTAAGTAGAGAAATAAACTTTGTATAGAAAGAGGAGAGAGAGACCTAACTGTCTAACTGTTGTTCTTCATTCAGTCTGTTTGTTCTGGAGGCAAGCAGGGAGGAGCTGTGCTCAAAAAGGAGGGAGGCAATCAAGGCAAAGGAGGACATAATCTGAAAAAAAATATGAGAAGTTTCCTTTTCTAATTGTGCTAAATATACATCTCTTGTAGGATGTTCCTCATATGCTCTTGAATGATGCAAACTACAGATCTTGCCTATCTGAAAAATTTCCCTCTTTTCCATCTCCCACTGCACTAAAAATGGTTTTCACCACTAATGTGAGAGATAGTAAAGATAGACACGAGGAATTAATGTATTTGAATGTCACAAGATATGATGATGATCACTAAGATAGCTCTAAAAGGAAGGGCAGAATTCATGGGTAAGAAGCCTATTAATAGTTATAAGTTATGAAGGTTAAATGAGATCTCCCAGATGATGGGAGTCAGACAGAAGAAGGCTGCTGCTTTCATGACATTTTTGAGTTTCTCACAGGCTTCTGGTTGGCCGGTGGGGGACTAGATGTACTCTTGGTCTGACTGGACAGGGCTCTTCTACACTGCCTAGTTATATAGATGGATAGAAAACCCAATAATCTGGGGTCCTCTTTTGGAATCTGGCAGCTTTAGAAATTGCTGTCATTGGCAACCTCTTTTAGAAGAAGAAGAAGAGTTGGTTCTTCTTTGCCACTTTTCTCTACCTGAAGGAGTCTCAAAGTGGCTTACAATCGCCTTCCCTGTCCTCTCCCCACAATAGACACCTTGTGAGGTAGGTGAGGCTGAGAGAGCCCTATCAGGGCTGTGGCGAGCCCAAGGTCACCTAGCTGGTTGCATGTGGGGGAGTGTGGAATCAAACCTGGCTCACCAGATTAGAAGTCTGTGCTCCTAACCACTATACCAAACTGGTTTTAGACCTAACTATTTTCTTAAAATGGGTTCCAAAGTACTTATTTTAATATTAAAAAACCCATAAAATCTAGCTAATGATAATGCCAATCCTGTCAATGCAAAGGTTTTGTTGAAATAAACACTACAAAATTAACGTCCCTCAAATTGCAATTGTCTGTTGAACTTTTTCCAGACATCCCCTTCTCCTTTGAAATCCCCCCCCCCCCCGTTCTTACTATGTTCTCAAGCTATATGGGCATTTTGTGACATTCAATAAATCCTGTCATTTATAGCACAACATTGATCTATGACAATGGTACAAGGAATCTAAACAAGCAAAGCAATCCCTCTTTATCTATCTCGTTGAAATTCAGGACCAATAGAGAATGCAGCTGTAGCCCAGGAAAATTCGCAGCCTGCCCATCTACTGGTACCATACCACCAGCAGTGCCCCATTTATCCGGGCCTCCCCTGGTGGTTGCCTCCCAATTCTGTTGCAAATCTTTCTCTTACTCATTGATTTATGGCCCATTGACTAGTATCTGTGGGTGGCTCGAAACATCTGGGCCACAGCCCTTCCCTGCATGTCCGACACGGTTCCTCTCCACAAAAGAGCCCAGTTTTAAGGGAAAAAACCCCAACAAAACACAGCAACAGAGATGAAAAAATGATCAGCAACAGAATAATGGAACTCTTTAACATGCACCCTCATCTCTCATGCTCAATTAGCATCCCCCTCCCTCCCCTGCGAAGGAAGGTAAGGGATTGCTCAGGGCCTTATTTTGTCAAGCGCTGGAAGAAAAAGGGCTTGTGTGAGTTCTGCATCGCCTTTCATTATACTAATTTGGTTCAGGTAATGCTAATTGCTGGAGGGTTGTCAGGCCTATCACTGCCAGCTGTCACTTTTCCAGTCTGGTTTTCCTTTTTAATGGGAAAGTGGCTGGGAATTTTGGAGAAATCAGCCATGAAACATTTATTTATTTATTTAAAACATATAACCCACCTTATCTCCTTAGACTATGGGCAGTTAAGAAAGGAAGGACAAATTGCCAAGGACACAAATGCAGCATAAACTTTAACATCTGAAATGCATTGACTTGCAGATAAATCCTATAAGTTTCCATGAGCCTTTCTCACCTAAATATATTACACACTAGGGGCCAAACCCATTTCATTCAGGAATACAACGGGTGCTAGACTGGGGGTGTGTGGAATGGAAGAACTCCGCGGATGTCCTCCCCCTCCCCCTCAGGACCTGTGTGGTACATAACTAGTATATAAGTATTTTAAATAAACAATTAAGTAAATGTTATTTTATCTTACCTCATTGATTTTGTCATCTGGAGCCTTCTGCTTCAATGTAGTTTTAGTCCCTGTTTTCTACTTTGAGGGATCCTAGCTCCATCTTATAAACCACCTGGAGTCATTCATGTCTAGTACCTTGGATAGCTATTGATTTCAGCCTCCCTGCAGGAGACAGGAAGTCTGGCAGGGGGATTGAAAATTTCCCCTGTGATTGGGTCTGAATGCTAACTGGATCGGTCCATTTCTAGGGGAAGACAGTTTTTAATGATAGCATTAATAGCTTAAGATTAGGACAGCCATTTTATAAAAAGAAGACACATTTAATTTAAGGTATAGTAATGTGTATGATATATCACAAATTCCCCCATTATAGAAGGCCTTGAAGTATATTTTTTGTAATTTTTTACTAATACTCCCAGTATTCATATAGGAGTAATCAGGATCTATTTCATGATCATGTTAGATAAGTCTGATTTTCTATCTATCTATCTATCTATCTATCTATCTATCTATCTATCTATCTATCTATCTGTCTGTCTGTCTGTCTGTCTGTCTGTCTGTCTGTCTGTCTGTCTGTCTGTCTGTCTGTCTGTCTGTCTGTCTGTCTACCTGATTTATATCCTGCCTCTCATGACTGTCACATTGAAGCGGCTAACAATTAAAACATGTTCGTGTTCAACAAGATCTTGAGAAATCAGAACTGCACTTTATTTGATGTATTTTGAAAGTATAAAAGTTGCGGGGTTTCTCTGATGATCACACTCAAGGTAATTTTCTGTGTTGTCTGTGCATGCATTGTAAGTCATCTAAGTCAGTGGTTCCCAACCTTTTTATCACCAGGGACCACTCAACGCTTGACAATTTTACTGAGGCCCGGTGGGGGGGGGGTTAGTTTACTCCTCTACTCTCAACCACTGCCCCAACGCTCTCTGATCGCTATGGCAATGTTTAAACATCCCTTCAAAATAAGATACAGACACGCCACAACAATGAACATAAGGAACATTTTATTTTCATGGAAATTTTAACTCATGACAATGACAAATCAATGGGAACCCTGAGCTTGTTTCTCTGCAACGAGATAGTCCCATCTGGGAGTGATGGGAGACAATGACACCTGAAGTGTGTTGTAAAGGGCCGGGGGGGGGGGGGGGATGAAGTAAAGGGCCGGGGGGGGGGGAGAAGGGGTCCTTCGTGGCCCACCTCCAATTAGTTGACGGACCGCATGTGGGGATCGCTAATCTAAGTGATGACTTTTCAATCAATGTTATTTATTTTCATTGCTAACTGGATTTTTTAAATAATCCTGCCAAAATCCCCATTACCTACTGGCCGCTGCAGATTCAACTCATCACATCTTTGAAAAGAAAAAGGGATTGTATACCTCTAAGAAACCAACCATCAAATCCCGTGCAGCTACATCAGTCTAAATTCATTGATTTTAATAGGCATAGACCGGAGTAACTAAGCATTTGATAGCACTGTAGATCTTACTAACATTTTGAACAGAATAAATAATTGAAAACTCATATTTCATTCATGGCCGGGTGGGTAGAGCCAGTGGCAGTGTTTAGAATTCCGTTTTCAAAAGATCCTTGAGGGAATGCAGAGTGTGTTTATCCTAGCAGTAGTCTAAAATATTGTCGACTGAAGGAAGAGGTCTCTGAATGAAATCACCCTCCTCTTGCCCTTGTTACATCTAAAGCTTCTGTCAGAAACATCTTTCTCAGAGAAGCCCAAACCTATCTTGTTCCCCTTTGAAGCCAGTTCAAAGGAGAGAAGGAAGATTCTGTTTTAGGTTGTGATAGGTCCTGTATGAACCACCGTAGGCTTTCATTAAGAACTGTGTCTCTCTTTGGAGAATGGGTCTTCAAAATATTCCTTGAGGTTCTGGGGTTGTCTCTGTCTCCCTTTTTAGTGGCAGTTAGCTAAGCATCTCATTTGACGTTCAAAGACAGAGATATAATTCAAACCAGTTGTGTTTACATACAAGGAGGTCTTGTTTGACAGGATGCTGAGTGCTTATCAGTTCTTACAAGGAGATGCTGAGTACCTGGTGGTCAGGCGTCAAAGCAAAAGTTAAGTATGTGCAAAGGGAGGAAATGTCAAGATATTTATTATCAGGGTGCAGAAAAGAGTTCAAACACGGGCAAGCTTTATTGAGCTGTCGAGAGCACCAGCCCTCTATATTCTCAGTAGAATGAAAAGCACTTTTGAAAATACAAACCAATTCAGGTAAACAGTTCAATATGTGATGGACTTTTAACTCCTCCTGTTCATTCTGAGGCCCAGAGTGGTTCTTTCTTTAGACATCATCATCCATCTATGCTTCACAGTCCCTGACTTGTACGGTTTTACTGAGGGAAGGAAGGAGAGAGAAGTTCAAGGTAACGAAGGAAGAACACGAGCAAATACCATAATATGTAATTGGACCTCATCCTCTGTACTTGGTATGCCAGACGGAAGAAAATCTGCATTATGACTTTTCCACCTCACTATTATTTATTATTTGGATTTATATGACCGCTGCTCTCAGCAAACTGGCTCACAGCAATTTACAAACATGTAAAATACAGATCCAATCCATAAAACAACAAAGTCAACAGTATAAAACAATTCCCCCAATTAAAATATAATACTAAAACTCTACAGTTTCATTGATAGCAGTAATAATTAAACAACCAAACTCATTCCCCACACAGGGAACCATTCGGCCAGTCTAAAAATGGGCAGATGTCAAAGAACGGAGATGATATCAGTAGGGGTAGATTACCTCATGGCTCGGGCACAGTCTAATACCGGCCCAAGACCATAAGGTGAGGGGGGAACCCGAACTACTGCAACATGTTAGGTTGGTCCTTAACATAATTCTCCTGATGGGGAAAAGCTATTTCCCTGTCAGCACCATCAGGTGAAAGGAGCTAAAAGATCAGAAGTAAAAGGAATGTCTGTTGAGGATGGACTGGCTAATAACCTTAGATGGGATGAGACAGGAGAGAGACTGCTGTCTTTAACAGAATATGGCAATGATCTGTAATGTGAGCCCCATGAGCAGCATGGAGTCTGCTGATGTGGTTCATCATAACCTGGAGGGTTTGGCCAAAACTGGCAAGAAGTAAAAGAAGGGGGGGGGTTGAGATGGAAGAGGGCAGAACACAGTTGATTGCTGTGTATTACTTCTGCACTGTGCAATACTTTTTGCAAGGGAACATGCTCACTGTAGCCATATTGTGATATGTCTAGCTCCTATGGGAGCCATATTTGTCAGGTCACCCACTGTGGTTTTTCAAAATCTCCAAAGTACCTACCAGCTGAACAAGATGTGAGGACTCTTGGATGATGGCTTGTCTCAGTTTCTTTAATACTCTTTCCTTGACTACAAACATCTTATTATTCTGATATATTTATTATGGACCTCTTTCCTGATCTAGCTGCTGGAAGGGTTTCAAAGCCACAGAACACATCAAGTGCAGGTTGGGATAGATGGGGGAGATGGTGGTAAATGGCTCCTTGCAAAAGTGGCATTTTAAAAAGAAGACTCCCAAATAAAGGAGGAAGAAGTGGGGGAGGCAGCCAATGTCCAGAAAGATGGACTGAGTAATGGTAGGCAGATACGAACTATTAAAAAATAAGGTAAAAGCTTTCACATAACAGTCAGTACTGCCTTTAGGCAGTGTTAGGCAGCTTGCTTCAAGCAGAAGTATTCAGAATACAATTAAAGAGCACCAAATTGTGAATTATTTAGTTTATTATTATATCCCTTACTGCAGGGAGGGTGGGCTTGCCATATGAATTTTCTCTGCTATTTATGGATCTGGTTAGGATCTGGATTGGAGACCCTCTGAGAAGTATTATGGACAATATCTCAAGTTCAGTGCTGGAAGAAAATCAAGGATTTGTATTTTAAATTCCCTGAGTCATCAGTTTCACACACCTCACAGAAATGTGCTAAAGAGGACTTGAGAATGGTCAGAAGGCATTTGGTGGGCTGTACTATTGTCCTCGGAGGTCATTAACATTTAAAGTGATTGAAAGTATCCAGGTGAAAACTATCAAAAATCAAGTCTGCTTTTACCGTGGAGAATTGTGAGGTTCAAGGCAGCTCAGGCTAAGCATCCCATTTCTCTAATGTGTGACTTAGCCCAGATCTAAAGTGCCTGGAACGGCCAAAAATTAAGTCACTCATAAAGGACCCTTCATGAAGTGCACATAGATGTGATTGTGTGTACAACACAGTATGGTAGAGCATGCCCTGGTCTGCTTTTCTGGGTCTCAGTGCCAGACACTTGGAAGTGGTGGTGTCATAGCCTGCCAACCTCCAGGTGAGGGCTGGAGATCTCCCAGAATTACAGCTGATCTCCATATGATAGAGATCAGTTCTCCTGGAGTAAATAGCTGCTGTGGAGGGTGGACTCTATGGTGTTATACCCAGCTGAGGTCCCTCCTTCCTCCAAACCCTGCCCTCCACAGGTTGGATCCCCCAAATCTCCAGATATTTCCCAAGCAAAAGCTGGAAACCCTAATGTGGTAAACCAGTCCTTTGTTTCCAGAACGTTTGTGATAGATGCATGTGTGTTGTGGTGCGACCATCAGAGCTAGCAGTAGTTCCCATAATAATACGGAGAAGAAGAAGGAGAGTTGGTTCTTAAATGCCGCTTTTCTCTACCTGAAGGAGGCTCAAAGCAGCTTACAATCGCCTTCCCTTTCCTCTCCCCGCAACAGACACCCTGTGACGGAGGTGAGGCTGAGAGAGCCCTGATATTACTGAAGAAGAAGAATTGGTTCTTATATACCACTTTTCTCTACCTGAAGGAGGCTCAAAGCGGCTTACATGCGCCTTCCCTTTCCTCTCCCCATACCAGTCCCACTGTGAGAGACGTGAGGCTGAGTGAGCCCTGATATCACTGCTTGGTTGGAACAGTTTTATCAGTGCTGTGGGTAGCCCAAGGTCACCCAGCTGGTTGCATTTGGAGGAGTGCAGAATCAAACACAGGTTGCCAGATTAGAAGTCCGCACTCCTAACCACTACACCAATCTGACTTTCATCTTCCCAGAGCTCATCCCAAACACTCCCCTTTTCCCCAACCATGGCTTAGGCGAAAGGTAGCTAGGGGGCAGGGAATTTACATTGAGAAATGGGAAGAAAGCTTTAACACCTGTCTTCTCCAGCACTGTTGTCCTGTATAAAATACCACCCCCAACCCATGGCTACTTTTAAAAGATAAAGTAAACATTGAGAGATCCACAAAGCAATCCTCGGCAGAGCTGCACCTAAGTCCATTTATTCGTTTATTAAATTGATTAAATATTTGTTAAATGTATTAATTAAAATGTTCATATTCCTGCCTCTTCTTGGAGTTCATGGTGACATGGAACTCAATAGGCTAAGAAGGGTATGATTCTGTTTAGGACTATGATGGTATGATGACTTAGGGCCGTTCCGCATTCGTCCAAAATAGCACAATGGTTACTAATTGAAATCGCTACAGTTTTGCCGTTATGCACAACGTTGTTGACAATCTGCAACACTCCTAAAACCGATCCGCAAAAAGCGCTTCATTGTAGTGCTTTCAGGGAAATTCCAAAAAGTGGATTCACCCTCCGGAAAGCGCTACACTCCTGCAACCAATCTGCAACACTAGCGGGAAAGTTCTGTGCATTACCATTGTTGCGGTTTCTGCAAAGTCCCTCCCCCTGGCTCTCTCCTCTGATCTTCCGGCGAAGCAATCGCCATTTTTTTTTCTCCGAGCAAGCGGAGATCAACGCACCGGCAAGCCTTCATTTACCCAGTGAGGCTTCCCCGGCTGCAGTCCCTCTGTTTAAAGTCACCAAGCACAAGCATCACAGAGGCCCGTTTGCTGGTTTATTTTCACTTTATTTTTCACACTGTTTTCGGCCGAAAATCGCGCCCTTGAGGGGGGGGGATTTTTTTTTCACTCGGGGGGAGCGTGGCAACGATGAAACGGCAGCTCAAACATCACCTGCTAGCTGGATGGGTCTCTCCGTTGCAACGAATCAACGCATATTCATTGCAATGGGTGTGTGTGTGTTTTTTAAAAACCTTCCTTAAAGGGAAAGGGGCTGCTTGGGAGCATGCTAACGGCCGCCCATTGGCTGCTTGACGGCCAGGGGCGGGACACAGCTCAGCAATAGCGCTTCCTTTCTAGCGATTTTTGCCGAGACCGGAACCCTGTGGGAAACCATAGAAACGCAACTGGATTCCACTACAAAGGCAGGTATGCATAACGACGAATTCCACTATTTAAAATGGCGATTTTTCATTCAGCAAACAATTTGCTACATGGATCCCGGTGCGGAATGGCCCTTAATATGTTTTCCTACCTCAAAGGCAAGATTTTGTTTCTGTTTTTCTCTCCCTTTCTTATGGAGCAATCCTTTTTAAATCTATCCTCTTCCTTTCTGAAGAATAATGGCTGTCCTAGCCAGTTTGATATTTTGCTGTTGCCCCAGCCTTGAAACCTGAGGGAAGGAACCCGTTCATTCCTTAAACTACTGAAATGGAACTCAAGAGGCCTCTTAAAGCTCAAAAACAACAAAACGTTTTATTTAACATAGAGAGGAAAGGTCAAGTGAAATCAGAGATAAAAGGTCTGAGGTAAACCAATAATGAACTCTGTATAGGTACAGTTTATATATTTAAAACAGTTTTCTTAAGCTTTTAGAAGAAGAAGAAGTTGTAGTAGTTGTAGTAGTAGTAGTAATAGTAGTGATGCTAACCAGGGCAGAGTCTGCACTTACTTTGTTTATTCCATTGTCAATCCTGTTGAATTCAGATCGCTTTGAACTTGAGTCTTCCTCTCCCCCCCCATTGAAACAGGAAAGTCTTCTGCATGTGGTTAGGCCTCAGAAGAGGGGGGAGGAGGCAAATGGAGACTCTTTCTTTGTTTTCTTGAAGGGGGGGAGAGGATCAAAGAAGTCAGAGAGGGAGGAAAAAATCCTTTCTTTTCTTGAAGGGGGGGGGGAACAAAGAAGGCACAAAAAAAATCCAAGGCCGACAGAAGTTGAGAGAAATTAGGGGCTTCTCCTTTGAGGCAGGTTTGTCACATGACCACCTGTAGCCAATCATGGGTCCTCTACCACGGAGGAGAGCCCAGATTCAAAACAATGCGATTTTCTGAATATATTCAGGATTAGCAGCAGTCTGAGATATCCCACAATAAAGGTAGGGTCACTCCGGATCAGTCCTTCTTGCTGCAGAAGGAAAATTTAAATCGCCCCAAATCCAAATGGAAATTGCATTCTGTGTAGAGGGCAGGGACTGACTTGATCTGGGGTTGGAGTCCTGTTTGGGGACAATGGGTCAGCATAACCTACTCACAGGCTTGTTGTGACGATAAAGTAGAAGAGAGGAGAATGATGTGATCTGCTTGGGCCCTCATTGAGGAGAAACAAAATGAATTCTACCCTCTATGGCAGTGGTCCCCAACCTGCGGGCCGCGGCCCGGTGCCGGGCCGCAAAGGCCATGGCGCCGGGCCGCGGCTCCCTCTCCCCGCCCCCCCACAGTAAAAAACTTCCCAGGCCGCAAGCTTGCGGCCCGGGAAGCTTCTTACTGCGGGAGGGGGGGAGAGGGAATCAGGCACGGCCCGCGGGTGCGTCCCGATGAGCGGGCGCGGCCCGTGGGCATGGCCGATGTATGGGCGCGGCCCGCGGGTGGAGCCCGATGCACGGGCGCGGCCCACGGGCGCGGCCCGATGCGTGGGCGCGACCTGTGGGCGCGGCCGATGTGTGGGCGTGGCCCGCGCGGGCCGCGGGCCGCGCCCCGATGCCCTGCCGGTCCCCAACCTCAGAAAGGTTGATACACCCAGAGCAGGAGGTGCCCCTCCCCCCAAGGATGGCTGGGTGGGGAGTACAGGGGGAAGACGGTTTCAACCTGCATGGGACTGGTGAGTTGGGAGGGAGGAAGAGGGATTATGCTGCCAGGGGTTTTATAACTGTATTTATTGTATTTTATGGAGGTTCTTATCGTAAACTGCCATAAGTCAGCTTGGTCCTGGAGTAGCAGTCAATAAATTCAATAAATAAAATAAAAATAAATCGTGGATTAGTCCTACACAGTGGCAGGCATAAATGCAGCCAAAGCACCCAGTGAGACAAAAGAAGGGGCAAGGTTGGTTTTTGATTTTTAAGAGAAAGAGGCTAAAATAGGCTGGGTGCTAGGCTGAAAAGAGTAGTGCTTTGGAAAAAATGAGGGGGAGAGGAGAAGGCATGCAGCAGGAGGCTGAGAAGAAAAGGGAAATGGAGGCAGAGCTGCCAGCCTCATATTGGTAAATACCTGGAACCCTGAGCAGAATAGGGTTTAGGGATGGGAGGGACTTCAGTGGGGTATAACGCCATAGAATCCACCTTCCAAAGTGGTCATTATTTCCAGGTGAACTGATCTTTCTCACCTGAAGATCAGTTGTAATCCAGCCACCACCTGAGGCTAGCAACCTTACCCAGATATGGGGCAGAAAATGGACAGAGAAATCATGCATGAAGCATGAGGAAGGTTAAAATTTGTCTATTCAAATAAAAGAACTAGCCAAGGATTTGGCTATAGGCCTTGAGTTTGCAATAAATGCACAAATTCAAATCATTTCTAGATCTGCCGTCACACAGATCTAGCAGCTGAAAGGTTGCATGGTACACTGGAACATTTGTTGATATAAGCAATGGCTACAGGATCTTTTTCTCCATGTCACTCTTTGATCTCCTCCTGCTGCACTTGCCCATCTTTTCATAACCCATCTATGAACAGGCTCTCATCTGTGGCAGCCTTCAGGTAACAGCTTGGGCTAGGCTGAGATGGAACCATAAAAATACAATGTGTAATCTTGAGGACTTCCTGTGCAGGAAGGCTTAAGTTCAGACCAAAGGGCACCAAGCAAACAATGTGACTTGCAGTCAGTTAGTGAGAATAAACAAACCAGGGAAAAAGAGAACTTTCTGCAAAGCCATTTTCTCAACCGCTCTGAAAGGATTAACAGTTGGATCTGCTGAAAGTGAAATTTCAATTTGTTTCCACCAGAATCAAATAAACCTGTTCACTGGGGTGTTAAGAAGAGTGTTGGATTTCCTTCCTTGGGTTAGAGAAACACTGAAATAATGTCCATGTCCTGAACATTGCAATTTTGAACCATGACATTGTCGTCAGCTTTAGGTTTCATAGCTTAGTAAAAACACTCCCCGTGTTTCTTGTTTCTCTAAGTTTCGTGGTCTCCCCTTTATGTTAGACTTAAATGGTTCATGCCCTGGGCTTTTAGCCAAATATTCTAGGACTGTTACACTTTATCATATTTTATGTTATCTTGCTTGGAAATCTTCCATTTTGAGAATGTCCTGCCGCCCTGTCAATATTCCTCATGCTTCCAGATTACTTATTCCCCACTCACTGGATTTTTGCTGAACAAACAGCAAATTGCTGGGGTAAGACATTCCATGTTCTTCTAAAAAGGGTTTTCCTGATATAACAATGTAACACCAGTAGAAATTCAGTTCAGTTTTACTCTGAGAAGATTTAAGAATAGCCACATGTGATGGTCTGCACTTTTAAAAGCTTTAAAACAGAAATATCTGTGGATTAATTCTTCACAGATCCAGAGAGCCTTGAGTGACAGGCTGTTCCAAGAGATCTGATAGGTTAGCATCAGTTGAACAGACGTAGATTTGAGAGCTGTATGCTGAGTAGGATTCAACTTTATTTCAATCTTAGCTGAGAAACGTTGAGCACTAACTTTTGGACTAAAGCCCCGATTGAGAGCAGTTTAGCACAGACAGGAGAAGTGGGGAAAGCTGGCAAGGATGAATGGGTAGTTAGATAGAGACTCCCATTCAGAAAGAGGATAGATTTTCTAGAAAGACAAGAAAATCTCCTATCCAGTCAAAGAGGGAATTCGCTCTGAAGAATGCAGAGATCCCAGGTCTAGTATAGTTAGAATCTGCCTGTAGAAACCTTAAGAGTCAGTTAAAAGTACTGATGTGATCCAAGAGAAAGGGGTTGGGTAGTGGAAAGAGTGTACCAACTTTCTAGAAACATTAGATTAGAGAGCCAGTTTGGTGTAGTGGTTAGGAGGGCGGACTTCTAATCTGGCATGCCGGGTTCGATTCTGCGTTCCCCCACATGTAACCAGCTGGGTGACCTTGGGCTCGCCACGGTACTGATAAAACTGTTCTGACCGGGCAGTGATATCAAGGCTCTCTCAGCCTCACCCACCCCACAGGGTGTCTGTTGTAGGGAGAGGAATGGGAAGGCGACTGTAAGCCGCTTTGAGCCTCCTTCGGGTAGGGAAAAGCGGCATATAAGAACCAACTCTTCTTCTTCTTCTTCTAGATAATACTCAAAGAAAGTGTGCTGGAGTGTTTGGGAAAATAGGCTCTTCTGAGCCAACAAGCAGTCAGTGTTCCTTTCCGGGCAAGCACCTTATCAAAACTAATTTTTTAGAGGTGGAACAGGACACAGATCCTGATCCTCCCAGCATCTTTGTATGATAAATTCCAGGGGCACACCGGAACTTTACTTAAAAAAAAAATTCCAAGAAGATCCAATCACCAATTCCCCAATGTCTTGTCTCTTTTGACCTTCATAGGAGTTCAGAGTCATGGAATAAACATTCCATGTTTCAGAAGATGTAAAGGTAAAGGTAAAGGTATCCCCTGTGCAAGCACGAGTCATGTCTGACCCTTGGGGTGACGCCCTCTAGCGTTTTCATGGCAGACTCAATACGGGGTGGTTTGCCAGTGCCTTCCCCAGTCATTACCGTTTACCCCCCAGCAAGCTGGATACTCATTTTACCGACCTCGGAAGGATGGAAGGCTGAGTCAACCTTGAGCCGGCTGCTGGGATAGAACTCCCAGCCTCATGGGCAAAGTTTTCAGACGGCTGCCTTACCACTCTGCGCCACAAGAGGCTCTTCAGAAGATGTAGAATACCATTATTGTGCTAGAATACTGTTCATCAAAGAGATTTTAGGGGTGAAGCCCGGGGAGGGGACAGTTTGGGAAGGGGAAGGAACTCAGCAGGATATAATGCCGTAGGCTCCACCCTCCATAGCAACCACCCCAGATCTTGGCCTATTCATTTCTCCCTAGCCTATTCATGCATCTTTTATACACTTCAATCATATCCCCTTTCTGTCCAAACATCCTAACTTTATTCCCCTTTCAGTGCCTGGAAGGCATCCCTCAGCCCTGATTATAACTTGGCTGCAAAGCCTCAGGTAGAAAACCTTCCCCCTTTATAAACCTGCCCTTTTGGTCGGTGAACGAAATGGACGGTGGAGTGTTGCAATAATGAGCTCACCCTAACAAGCATTGAAGCTTCCCTTTTAAAACCATTCCCAACTAGCTGCATATTAGGATGGCATCGGGAAGTGTTTCTTATTTTGGTTCCCTTTTCAGTAGCTGTGTAAGTGGGGAGGTGTAATTGCAAGCGTGTTATAGTATACCTGTAACCCAGGCCTTGTCCTCAGTCAAATTTGATCTCTTCCATGTGTCAGAGCTGGTTTCCCACAGAAGCACCCAACAGCTGCTTCGCTTTCCTCCCACTACTTTGCCCCCTTTAATCTTGTCAGCCACAACTCATGGTGCTGTCTTATTAAATATAATTACCTTCCGACCTCAAGCTTCTAGTGAAGGGCCTGGGATGTTGTTCTCTGATGAGACATTCCTTTGGGACAATGGATTTTGTTATATTTTTTTGACTGACAGGTACAGACCAAAGGGGACAGTGGACCACAATGGTTGGATGGTTTCTGTTACGGACCCAGCATGCTTGGATATAAATGCAGAGCAATTCAGGTCTGCAGGTAGAAGCTTTTAAAGCCACATAACGAGATCAAGGAAGGCTATCAAGATCCTACCTGGTTTAAAGATGATTCAGCTTTTGCCTTTCTTTAGACTGATCCTCTTCTAACTGGGGTACACTGTCAGATCCTTGATAAAATGCTAGTAGCAACAATTGGACCAAGGAGAAAGTCATTTTTATATATTTGTTACTCCAAGGGGAAAAACAGAAGAAACCAGGTATCGCTCCTGATCAACAGGATCAGGTTAATCTTTAATAGGGACCACTTTTGAAGTACTTCAGTAGCAAGCACTCTGCACACAATAGATAATGCACTTTCAATGCACTTTAGAAGCAGATTTTCCTGTTCTGCATAGAAAAATCCAGCTGCCAAAGCACATTGAAAGTGCATTATCCTATGTATGCAGAATGGGCCAGGGGCTTTCTTTCTCTTTGAGGTGGTTGGGGTATCTCTAATCTGTCTCTCCCATTCCCTACTTTCTTCTCCCCCCCCCCCCCAGTGGAGCAAATAGCAGCTCCCCAGGGCCATTTCAGGTCAGGAAAATTGTGTGTTGTGTGTGTAGGACTGCCAACTCTGGGTTGGAAAATACCTGAATACGTTTAGATTAGAGCTGGGAGTGGGCAGGATTTGGGATAGGGAGGGACCTCAGTGAAGTATAATGTTGCAGAGTCCATCCTCCAAAGCAGCCATTTTCTCCAGAGGAAGTAATCTGTTTCCTAGGGATGATCTGTAAAACCAAGGGATTCCCAGGTCCCACCCAGAGACTGGCATACTTTGTGTGTGTGTGTGTGTGTGTGTGTGCATGTGTGTATGGGGGGGTGTTTAAGGTAAATGCTGCTGTTCAGGAGGACAGAGCTCAGTTGCACATTGGCAAGTTCTGGGATGGCGGGCATAAGCACATGAGAAGAGACTGCTGGATCAGACCGGTGGTCCATCTGAAGAAAGGATAGAAACTGAGTCTAGGCCTATTTGGTCTAGAAAAAGATGACTAAGGGGAAACATGATAGGGGTTTATAAAATTATACATTATTGTTATTTATTTGATTTATATCCCTCTCCTCAGTCAGCGTCTTGGGGCGGCTAACAAACATAATTAAAATACAGCATAACATACATTAAGAACATTATAAAACCATAAATTCATATAAAACAGTCCATGAGACTAGGATGAATAGACCTCTAATTGCCGAGTGGCCACAATTGTAATCAGCTCAGTATTTCTTGGAGGGATTCTTGGTGCAACAGAGCAAGTCAGGGGAGTGTGTGTAGGGGGAGGAGCATGATTACTTGAGTGTATCTGCACTGGCCTCAACTGAAGGCTTGGGAATAGCTCCATTTGGCAGTCCCTGTGGAACTGCTGGAGCCCCAACAGGGTCCCGATCTCACTTGGGAGCTCATTCTACTAAGATGGGTCCAAAGCAGAAAAGTCCCTGGCCCTGGTCAAGGCCAGCCTGTTGGTATTGGCTGAGCGTAATGCCCTTTGGGAGACGTATTCAGATAGGTGGTCCCTAAGATATGCTGGACCTAGTCCACGAACAGCCTTAAAGGTTAATATCAGCACCTTAAACATGAGGGGGAGAACGTGGATGAAGGAGTTTTTTTCCATCCTGTCCCATAATACTAGAAGTCAGTGGAAGTGCTGGGGTCCAGGTCAGAGAAAAGGAAATACCTTTTTTTGCCCATCAAGTAACTAAACTATAGAATTCTCTGCCTGTGGATGTAGTGATGGCCATGAACAGAGATGGCTCTAAGAGGTAAAGGTAAAGGTATGTCTGACCCTTGGGGAGACGCCCTCCAGCGTTTTCATGGCAGACTCAATACGGGGTGGTTTGCCAGTGCCTTCCCCAGTCATGACCGTTTACCCCCCAGCAAGCTGGGTACTCATTTTACCGACCTCGGAAGGATGGAAGGCTGAGTCAACCTTGAGCCGGCTGCTGGGATCGAACTCCCAGCCTCATGGGCAAAGCTTTCAGACTGCTGCCTTACCACTCTGCGCCACAAGAGGCTCTTGGCTCTAAGAGGAAGTTAAACCAATTCATGGAGAAGGGCTCCCTCAGTGGCCATTAGCCTTAATGGCTGAAGGGAACTTCCCTTTATATAGGAATAAATGTTTTTTATTTTGATATTAAGTTGCAGCAGATTTCTGAACACCCATGCAGCAGAAGGGGGGAGCCTCTGCCTCTTTGCCCTGTTTGTTGATCCTCTATGGCAGGGGTAGTCGACCTGTGGTCCTCCAGATGTCCATGGACTACAATTCCCATGAGCCCCTGCCAGCGAATGCTGGCAGGGGCTCATGGGAATTGTAGTCCATGGACATCTGGAGGACCACAGGTCGACTACCCCTGCTCTATGGTAATGGATTGGCTGCCGTGGAAAGAGTTTGCTGAAGTAGATGAATGACTGGTCTGATCCAGAGGGGCTCTTCTTATGTTCTTACATCTTTCACATGGTAGTATCATGAACAACAGGACATGTCCGCTTTGCTCCCACTCAAGGACGGTTTTGATTCAGCCCATTCTTTCTCTGGCTGGAAGGAACGTATCAATGGACAATAAAGTCTAAGGCAAGCACTGAAATTGCACTCCTATCCCATGTAGAGCATCACCCCCTGATGACCCTGACATTCAGACCTCACTTCCGGATGATGTCAGCACATTGGGTTTGGAGGCAAGCTCCAAACAAACTCGTTCATCTTTTAATTAGCATGTTATTGCACTGCATGGGGATGATAATTGCACCTTCCTTGCTTTCTCTGACGCAAATTGGTCTGTGATACGCTCAAAGTAAGCCATTTCAGTTTCTTCTCTTTCTAGTTTGATAATCAAAGGCTGATCATGCAGCTGAAGAAAAATCTTTGTTCACTATCCTAGGATGGCTTTCTGACTAAAAGCAACTGCTCAGTAGTGCCCCCCACCCAGGCATGTGCCACGGCTGCCATATCCTAGATACGCCACTGCTGGCTGGGTCTTCCTTTAGGTGGCCTCAATCAGTTTGCCCAGCCACTCACTGTGATATAGGAGCCCCTGCCGGCTAAAAAGGAAAGCAATGCAAAACAGAAACGTTCCCCCCTAGAGGCTCTTTGTATACATTACAGCACACATCACCTGACCTTTTGAACTGGAGGTACCTTCAGATTCTCTACTACTGAACCACAACTTGTGGTTTTCCCCCGAGGAAGAGGAGCCTGAATATCAAGCACATTCCAACTTCTTTGCACTTGACAATGCAGGTGTTATTTCAGCCTGTGAGTATTACAAAAACCGACTGCCTGTGCTAGTTTGGCGCTTCTCCTGCACGCTGGCTGGATTAGCAAGGTTCCTGAGATAAAGGTTGGCTATTACACCAGGAGCCAGATTGGTGTAGTGGTTAGGAGTGCGGACTTCTAATCTGGTGAGCCGGGTTTGATTCCCTGCTCCTCCCCCACATGCACCCAGCTGGGTCACCTTGGGCTCCCCACAGCACTGATAAAGCTGGTCTGACTGAGCAGTGATATCAGGGCTCTCTCAGCCTCACCCACCTCACAGGGTGTCTGTTGTGGGGAGAGGAAAGGGAAGGAGATTGTAAACTGCTTTGAGACTCCTTCAGGCTCTTTCTGGTAAAGAAAAGCAGCATATAAGAACCAACTCTTCTTCTTCTTCTTCTTCTTCTTCTTCTATTAGCAAGTTCTGAGCTTGCTCACATTAGTTCCAAAAAAGAACCCAGCACGGGGGGGGGGGGGGAAATATAATAAATTCAGACTATAACCACCAATCTCTTTTCCCCAAAATGTTTAATTGCGGGGAAATGTGGCTTCCGCTAGGACACACATCCTTGTTGAAATGCCCCCGATACATTGACCTCCTCCCCAGGGCAAAGTTGCTTTCCCCATATTATCTAAAAAAGAGTTTGTTTCGCTGGTTTTCCTGTTGGTATTTCCACACGCACACACCCCTTTATATAGATGGAACGTTGTAAACAAGAGGCAGTCACATAAAGTGTTGGTTTTTAAGGGAGATGGATTACTTCAGACATTCCACGATGGAACCCTTGTCTCCAACAAATTAGCTTTGAAATTAACTCCCAGAAAGGAATGCGGTTTCTTGAAACCGAGGACGGCTCTCTCGGTCTCCCTTTCTGTCTCTTCTCCCTTTGCAAGGCCGGCATCCTCGAGCTTTAGAGAAACAGGAAACAATTTTCACAGTTCATTCATGCAACCAGTGAAATGTGAAATAGCCTAGGTTTTAAAAAAACACACACACAACACAACAACCACCCTGTCCCTCCTTTGTGTCACATGGCAAAAGACTACACATGAAGCCCTTTTAGAGAGATAAGCCCAGATGCATCTCCAGAGCTATAGTACTTCTTCTATTCTCTGGGTTTTTGCCTCGTATCACGTTTTGAGGAAATAAGAGAAAGAAAGAGATTCTGGGCACATTATTCTTGTCCTCTTTTCTACCCTTGTCCTTCCCAGGAGTTTAATGAGCGTGATACTGCCATAGAAGGAGAGTGTTTTGCTCTGCTCCGCCTGGCGACTAACAGGCATTAGGAAGAAAAGGGTTCTCACAGCTCCCAATATGGTTTAGCGCATACTTGCCAGAATGCTGTAAATCTACACCTCGGATCAGAGATGGTTGCCAGCCCGACTATTACGCACAGAAAGGGAACTATAGCCGTGCTTTTCCCATCCTAAGACTTTCAGCGACCTGAATATTGTAACAGAATATGGAATATGATAAACGGAGCTGCAGAGATTAGATGCATCAGGGGAAACACAGAGTGAATGCTGCTTAAAAAAAAAAAATGTAGGTGGACCTGTAATGAGTTGCATCAATGCATCATAGTAAAGGGCATTTGTTTCTTTAGAGGGGTGTTCCTATTATTGGGGGAGGGACAATGGGGAAAAGCAGCCCAGTTCAAAGAGGGCAAGTTGCAAAAAGCAGTTTTTCGGAACCTCTGCTTCCTGACCTCTTCTCGTCCCCCAGCGTAGTTGTGTTCTTGCAGCCCATTTCACTCGGCACTCGGCCTCGCTCGCAGCTTGCCCCAAGTCGCTCTCGCTGGCTTCCAGAGTGCTTTGAGAAGCAGATGCTGCAATTATTTTTAAAAGCAGAGCTGAACTGGGGTGGGCCTTGCCTGTACGAGGGCCAGCTTTTATTCCTGCAGCCCAGCCAGAGAGCACTTTCCTTGCTAGCAATCAGCCTTTGGATCTTTGCTAGCAAGTCGATCGTTGCGACGTTGAGCTTTTGTTGGCCACAGATGGGGAAGATGTTTGGAGGATGAAAAAGTTCCGTGGAATACGTGGGCCAGTTCGTGCTTGTCATTCCCGTTATTATCCGTAGTGAAAAGCATCACAAAATGGGTCCGCGATATGATTAAACCAAGACAACGAGTTCCTAAGATGAAGGAATGTTGTATTAAATATTGAGATGATGGATTTTTCCACATCTTGTCTTCTAAACAAGAGGGGTTTTTTTTTGGGGGGGGGGAAGCGTGTTGAGCCTCCACATGACATAGTGCTGTAAATTGTCCAGTTTCCAAGTTTTTCTCAGTCTCTATAAATTCTTTCTGAGACCTGCATTTCTTTGTTTTTACTGTTAGCACTCTCTGGAAGAATAGCATGTGGTTTTTTTTGCTCTGCGATGGTCCAGCCCCCATCAGCATTTCACTGCCTCTTGCGGACATTATTTTCCAAGCCACGAAATGCTTTTAAATTGGTAATTGCTCTAGTGCTATAGCAATCAAGATAATCTTTGTTTTAATTTGTCCAGACAGTTGATTATTTTAAACTTTAAATTTAGAAATTACTTGTATATGCTTTATCACTGTGTGATATAATATAGCACAATAGATAATATAGCAATATATAATATAACACTGTAATGCTACAGCAATATATAATATAGCACTGTAGTGCTATAGCAATATGTATATATCAATATCACTTTCAATATATATCTATATACAGTATGTAACATGATAGTATCTATTGCAACTAATCAACTCCAAATTATAGCAATATCATCATCACATTGGCCTATTATGCACGGCCGCTGAAACGGTGGTATGGAGAACGAGGAGGAGGAAGAAGCGAAGCAAACCGCTTATGCACGGGACGGAACGCAACTGCGGCAAAACCCAGAGTATCCGATTATGCACACGGCTACTCTGGAGCCGCTTCTGGTTGCGCCCTGGTCCCGGAAAACTCCACTTTCTTCTGCATCTCCCTAACGCGTTTTTTTCGGTGGCATGTGTTGACTCTGCGCCCGGTTGCCGCCTGCAGCGTGCATAATTGGTGATTTTAGCCGCCACCATTCCACCCCGTATGCGGACGTTCCACTCTGTGCATTATGGGCTATTATAAGATATGCATGAAAAGAACCAGGGGGTGAGAGTAAGTCTCTAGCCCTTTTAATTGCACGGGTATAAGGAAAATTCTCTATCCACAATGAAATTGTTTTAAATGCTGGCTGTGAATTTAGATCATGACAGTGGATTAATAGCAATGACTGATTTTCAACCAAACATATTCTCTGATGCCATAGTGGTTGTGGCAGTAGATGAATGCAGGGAAAATAGTGGCTAATGCATAAAATTCCTGTGTGGATGCTCTATTGCCATTACAAACACCTCTGCATTTTTGGTGGGGATGACAGAGAAGCAGAGAATCCTAACTTTGTGGATGTACACCGAGATCGGGGAGTACAAAAAACATGACCATCATTCTAAAGCATTCTATAAATGCTAAGCATTATCATTACTGGCACTTTTACCAGCCTGCAACTGTAAACAGTACATCATTTGTGAATGTGGCAATAGGGCATCTGACACATGGGGCGTTTTCACATGAGCAGCAAATTGCAGGACTGATTCGCTTTGGCTCTCTTTCAGCTTCCTAGCTCTTGCAAGTGTAATTGTTGGCTCAACACCTTAATTAAAGATCCTAACCTTAAGGCCACCAGGGAAGGAAAAAGTAACATAGAACTGGCTTGAGGACAATGCAACTGCTTTCCTTTGTATAAAAGATGTCAGGCATTCCTGAAATGAACTGGTATATTTCCCCCAATAAAAATGGCACATTTTGAAACTAATAAATAGCATCCCCTCCTTCCTTTGAGGCTGTATTTAAGTATCATGGTGATTTTTACATAGTACGTACCTGCACTCTCCTCCTCTTCGTAATAATACTCCCATCTCCTAAAGCATTTGACTGGCGGGCCCCTCCTAAAGAGGGAAAACACATTTCAAATACAGCCCTAAGAGAAATTGTTTTCCCTCCTCTCACTAGACGGCTTTTGTTGCTTCAGGTGTTGTCGGAAAAGCAAGGCTTTTCCACTGGGTTTGTCCTTAATAAGGGTGATTATTAAGATTTTCCCAAAGCAGCTCTGTTACTGCCCTTCCAAACAGGCTGAGAAGCATCATTCATGTATTGATGCCCTCTCCATGAAGAGATTATGTTTCACTTTGTTTAAAGGACCTGAGAGCCCTTATTATTTTGTTCACAGAAACAGTGTGGCTGGCCTGCATGAAAGGAAGAGAAAGAGGAGGGAGAACAATCCTCGGGCTTACTGGCCTCTTGCTGTTGATCAGCTTTTTCTTTTTTTTAAACCACTTCCATTTGAAAAGCGTCTTGGATGAATGGATTCTGATAGAGGATGCCCATGTCCTCTTTATGTTCTCCTTCTCTTGGTTTGGGAAGATGTTGCCCCTCCCTTGTTGAACTGACTTTTGGCATGCTGAGAAGGCCACAGGTGATGTAGCTTCTCTATAAGGACCTTCAGTCTTTAATTCAGAGAGCCAGTTTGGTGTAGTGGTTAGGAGTGCGGACTTCTAATCTGTCATGCCGGGTTAGATTCTCCACTCCCCCACATGCAGCCAGCTGGGTGACCTTGGGCTCACTACGGCACTGATAAAACTGTTCTGACCGGGCAGTGATATCAGGGCTCTCTCAGCCTCACCTACCTTACAGGGTGTCTGTTGTGGGGAGAGGAATGGGAAGGCGACTGTAAGCCACTTTGAGCCTCCTTTGGGTAGGGAAAAGTGGCATATAAGAACCAACTCTTCTTCTTCTTCTTCTTCTTCTTCTTCTTCTTCTTCTTCTTCTTCTTCTTCTTCTTCTTCTTCTAATTCTGTTGCGTTTAATTCAAGCCCTTTTACCCCACCCCCAATTTCTATTTCCCTGCTCATATCCATAGACCACCTTAGTGCACACCATAGTTTGATCCAGCAGGGCCAATTTTTATTGATGCCTCTTCATGCTTTTCCCTGGCATCCCTAGGAACAACATTTCATGGGGAATTTCAGGCAGAAGCAGGAGGCAAGGAAGTCCCACTCCATTAACATGAGCCTCTTACATCAGCAGAAGTTGTGTGTGGAATCTAACCCTCTCAAGGGCAGCACTGAAATTTCAGTGAAGCTCCAAAATGTAGCCGTGGGCTACAGCCACACATTGCTGGATGTTGCGCCGTTGTTGTATTATAGCAATCATTCACAAATGGGCTTTCCTGTGTGGATAAGAGAATCCAAGAGCAAATGGTGGCTCTCAAACACCAATAATGCAATATCCAATGATCCTGGGATGCCACCAAAGTAGAGCATCTTCACCCATGGATTTCAATGGGAGAGTGAGGGCCAAACTAGATGGATGCTGTTCTCATCCAGTTGGGGTCTTAGGCATGATTAACAAGGCTGGCCTAAGCAGAGTTGCACCCTTGCAAGTCTTAGAAGGGAGTAATTCTGCTTAGGATGGCACAGTCAGTCTTTCATATGGAACTCAAAAGGCATTTCTGCATATTGCAAAAAATAGTGTTGAAGTTTGCTGGCTGGACATGGGAGGTTGGTGACATTATGTGTCATGCCTGGAATATAGTGTCTTTGGGTGGTAAGTATCACGCTAAATTTATGGCATGCGGAAAGGCCCAAAGTGTTCTACTTGAACTGGAGCATGACTCAGTAAATTCTCCAGGATGGGTTGAGTATAAAAACACCTTCTGGAATTTTGGAAATCAGTTTTTGGAGATTGTTTTATGGCTTCTCAGCAAGAAGTAAGAGATCGAATACTATCTCCATCAGAGAAAAGGCTTGTGTGAAAATATTCATAGATTTTGGAAATGTTTTGAAACATTTGTTGTTGTTGTTGTTCTCCAGTTAACTAGGAAGGTCTACTGAAAATGCAGATCTAAATCAAGGTAAATTTGCATTTTTCAGAAGCACCCAAACAGGAGAGGATTGATGTAGCAATCCTTTGAACTTCAGTGCAAAAGAATTAGCTATAGGGAGCTGCAATGATACGCTCTCCGGTTCATGGAGTCTCAGCAACCCAACAGGTGTAGACCTGGGTCATATGTTTTCAGCAGAATGACACCTTTAAATTGGGTAACTGTGTTAGTTTGAAACAAAGTTTGAAGAAGAAGAAGAAGAGTTGGTTCTTATATGCCGCTTTTCCCTACCCGAAGGAGGCTCAAAGCGGCTTACAGTCACCTTCTCTTTCCTCTCCCCACAACAGACACCCTGTGGGGTAGGTGAGGCTGAGAGAGCCCTGATATCACTGCCCGGTCAGAACAGTTTTATCTTTGCTGTGGCGAGCCCAAGGTCACCCAGCTGGCAGCATGTGGGGGAGCGCAGAATCGAACCCGGATTAGAAGTCTGCACTCCTAACCACTACACCAAACTGGCTCTCTGCTTTGAAGTCCAGAACGAAGTTTGAGTCCAGTAGACAAACAAAGTTTAATTCATGTGCACACAAACTTCATCATATGGGTTGAGCATGCACATAAAAGCTTACACCCAGCTGAAGTGTGCATGCACAAGAAAGCCTATACTCAGCAGCAATGTGCATGCATATGGAAGCTTATTCAACTTTGCTGGTCTTAAAGGTACCACTGGTCTCAAACTTTGTTCTACCATATATTCTAGAATGAGCTTTCACAAGACAGAACACACTTCCTCAGAGGCACTTGGGGTTGCCATTATCCAAATGCAGCCTAGAGTTCTCGTAAAATTCCAATAGATCTCCAGGTCACCAAGTTCAGTTTCCCTGAAGGAAACAGAAGCTGAGGAGGGTGGACTGGACGGCATCACATCCCTGCTGACTTCCCTTCCTTCCCCTTCTCCACCAGCCCCAGGGCTCTGCCCCCCCCCCAATCTCCAGGAATTGGCAACGTAAGAAGCAAGATGGCAGCCATGATTGGAACTATTCAGAGAAAATAGTGGACAGGTGAAAAAGTCATAAATGGGATTTGGAGTTGTCAGTAGCATGGAAAACAATTGTTAATGGGGAATGAAAACAATGGATGTTTATGTCTAAATTGCATCTCCATGCTTTCTCTCCCCCCCCCCCATGAGCTTTCCTTAGAACCAGTCCTTTATTCACCATTGTCTTAATGAGTCTTTGCTCTTATATTAGCAACAGGAGAAAGGGCTCAACTTTTCTAATGTGTCCTTCTGAGAAAAGAGGGGATGCAAGCAAAAGGGAATGTAAAAGGAGGAGGGGGAGAAAGCAGTAGGGGGTCTTTTCTTCTCCCTGGCCTCTCTACGAAAGCCCAGCTAACCCTAGGTGACAGACTGCACCTTTAAAAAGCTTTTAAAAACAGACTCCTGATCCTTCCCTCAGGTTCCCTGGCTGAGCCAGCAGCCAAAATATTATTCCACGACAGGGTAGGACAGCCAGAGTTCTTATGCAATGAAGAAAACACATTACTGGGGCAATCCAGTCAGTAAAGGGAAAGAAAAAACGGAGGGAAAATCTTGCCTCTGAGGGAGGGAATTGGACGAGGCCGTCATACCCTGTCTTGGAAATGTCACTTTTATTAACTTCTAAGCCATCACACCTTCATGCACTTTAGTTTTACCCAATGAAGCGGGAGGTGTTTCTTTCCCTGGCCCCTCCATCCCCCTGCTTTAGCAAGCGGAACACAACACAGAAAGTTCACAGGGGAAGCCAAGTGGAGAGATGGTGTCAGCGGATAGGGTCAGGGAGAGCTTTTAACTCATCTTAACATTTTGGTCTTTGCCAATTTCAACTTTTATCTGCCCATCTCGCCTTTTTCGCTTGCTCGTTCACCCATTGTTTTCTTGGACCAAAAACAAAAAATCCATGTGCATGCTAAATGGTGTGTCAAGAGACAGTACAGGTGCTCTGACACCCAGCACTTTGATGTACTTTTCTCTGTACACAGAGGCCATTTTCTTTCTGCTTTATCAGGCTGGGCTTTTAGACGTGGCAGGGGTTTTATTGTGAAAACTGTAGCCGGTGGAACTTTTCAGAGTTTTCTTCTCTTTTATATTGGCACAGAGCGGCAGTATCCTGCAGTGGGAAGGTCCCAGATTCAGTCCCTAGCATCTCCAGCTAAAAGGACCAGGCAACAGGTGATGTGATAGGCCTCTACCTGCAGAGCCACTGCCAGTTTGAACAGACCCTGCAGGACCACCAGTCGGATTTAATACAAGGAAGCTTCAAGTGTGTTCAGATGCAATTCCCACTGAAACTATATTTATTTGTCATATGGTGTGTATAATGTAGATCCAAAAGTTGTCTGGCAGCCAGGCAAGGGATGTTGGTGAGGTAGTTGGCCATTTCCCACCTTTGCATTATGACTCCTAGTGGTTTTGGGAGGAACTGCCACTCAAATCCTTGGAGGTCTCCCATCCGAATACTAGCCAGGGTCAGCCTTAGCTTCTGAGATCTGATGGGATCAGGCTTGCCTGGTTATTCAGGTCAGGATGAAACCACAAGTGTTGCAGAGACAGAAGCAACGAGTGTTACATTTCTGTTTACTGATGCCTGACTAGGACAAGGTAGATACTTTCTGAGGACAAGTGTTTTATTCATCTAACAGTGAGATCCATGTGAAACTGGCTTATCTAGTGCAAGTCCAGTACATGAGTCCCTCCCTGGCTTTCCCAAGGACAGGTAGTCCATGGGTTGATACTCATAGTACGTCATGCTGCTTTTCTTCGGCCCAGACAAAGCATGCCTGTGGTGAATGAGCAGTGAATTATCCCTGGTACAGGCTCAGCTGTGGACAGAGCCTGCATTCCAGATCTCAGGGGGAGAAATATTAGTAAAGAGGCCAAGGTTTTCATCAAGGTTCAAAGATCTGCTGTTGGGTACGTTCAAGCAAACACAGCTCAAACAAGGGCCACTTCTTAAAAGCAAAGGGTTTTGGGTTTGTCATGCATGCATTATACATACCTAGTTATTCTATTGTATATAACAATGGTGGGCAAACTTTTTTCCACCCAGGTACAGGAAAAATGCGGGGTCTACCTGTAAAGATATTGGTGGACTGGCAAACAAAATGGTGGTTGGGGGAAATGAAGGCTGTACTTGGATTGGAGCAAGCCCAGTCTCAGTGGTGCTGCGATTTTCTCAGACATCTGCCTTGGTGTCAACTGGGGACCAGGTAGGTCTAGAAGGCAATGATGAGCACAAGCTTTGCCAGTAGGCTTCCCCCCAAATGCTAGCCCTCTGCTTTGGCAGAGGACTGGCCCTGGATGCCAAGCAAAATGGCCCTAGTGTATTAAATTGGTCATGTGGAGCAGGGGTAGTCAACCTGTGGTCCTCCAGATGTCCGTGGACTACAATTCCCATGAGCCCCTGCCAGCAAATGCTGGCAGGGGCTCATGGGAATTGTAGTCCATGGACATCTGGAGGACCACAGGTTGATTACCCCTGATGTGGAGAAACCATGCATTAGCTGAAAAGGCTATGCTGTCCCCACCTTCCTGAAATGACATCCGTAGTTGGGGGTGCCATCCCTTCAACTATTTATGCACAATTTCTTCAACCAGCCTGAGACCACAGTCACAACTCCACAAGCTCTTCTTAATGGTGAATATATTGCTATTTGTTTGGGAAGGGAGTGGGGGAGTGGTGGCTACAAATGCAATATCTGAGGCTGAGCTCCTAAGCAAACTCAACAAGCACACATGCTCAGGAAATGAAAGGACAGAATCTCATTAGGTAGTCTAACTATTGTAGAGGAAGTCCTAAGAGTCTTTTTAAAATCATAATTTGGCTAGAATGGGTGAAAGGCATGGTGAGCAAAGCTATTAAAAAAGACCCCAGAGGTAAAATGCAAAGGCTTCCCTGAACATTCTTGAGAGAAGAAACAAGTTGATAGTGTCGAGGACACTGTTACAAGCATTAAAAACAGTCACAAAAGGCTTTAGTGTAAGTACCCCTGCAATGAAGGTTTGTCATCGAAATCTGGAGGAGTCACGGGTCTCAATTCAAACACAGAGCAAAAGTTCAGGATCTTTGCACATCATTTTCTCAACCGCAGGAAAAAAATTCTGCATTCTTTAGAGGCTTACCTGTAAAAGTCCCTGTAGGACCACTTTGGCTTAGCTTAAACTAATGGCAATTTCATAGTTTCCACAAACCCTGAGAAATTGTGTCTGCTCCCCTCAAAAGTCTCAGCACTCCCCCTCCGAAGTATTCATTGGGAAAAAGCATGGCAGAGTCTTGAAAGAAAAAACAGGTACATTTGTATATAGATATGCCAGAACATTTTCAGAAACATAAATGTTCTCATTCCATAATGACTGGGTACTATTAATTTAGAGCTAGTACACAGCATTATCTACTGATAGTAGCAGTCAAGGTTAGGCATGCTGCAAATTTCACTGCAAACATGTTTGTCAGCCAGACTTACTGTATTCTAAGGCAGTGATCTGATGTCAGCCAATCATTGAGTCTGTTTGGTCTGTGCTGAATAGGAAGGCAAATGTGGAACAGGGACCCCCAATGTGGTATACATGCCACCTGCTGGTAACTTGGTAACCATTGTTTCCATAAAGTGGGTGAGACCAAGTGGGTTTCTCGTCAGCAGGGCTTCTGATTGGCCTCTGAAGATCTGATTAGCTATACAGATTAAAATTTCATTGTTACATGGTAGCTGCCACTAGTGTTTCTCTCTCACCCCTCTTTCCTATTGTTAAATTACCCCTCTTCTTTATTGCACTTGGGCTCTGCCTGTGGTGGCCATTTTGTTCTTGGGCCCGCCAAACTGTGTCCATCAGCTCAAAAAGCTTGGAGACCCCTAAAATTGAGTGATGGGCTGATTACTAGGCAGTAGGAGCCCATTCCTTCTTTATCCCCATACACAGTATTGTTGTTGTTGTTGTTGTTTAAATTTATTTACCTGCCACTCCCAAGATCGCCTCATGGCGGATTACAATCATCCATGCCAAAAACCCCAATAAACTCCCATTAAAACAATCCAAGGACGCAAAAAACATACAACAACAAACCCAACAACATGGCTGTAGTCCTCAATCTCCCATCCCCCCAATAAAACATCTAATAAGGGAAGGGGGAAGAGGGGGTAAGGATAACATCAAGGCTTCCTTTTGCTTCAGGAATGATTTCATGTGATCTCTGCCTGTTAGCTAAGATGCTGTAAAGAAGAGGCTAGAAAGACTCCGCCAAAACAGCTGCATATCTAGACTGTGAACAACTAACCATCACCATTTTAAGAATCTTCACTAAGATGTGCGGAGAGCATTTGGGAGGCTTTTTGCATCCTTCCGAAGCTCAGTGTTAAACTCAAAACACGTTTGAACTGCCCAAATTTGGTGCAGCACCTGTATATGTCCTTTCTGAAGGCAGGGAGCCGCAACATTGATCTGACTAGTATATTATTTTTTCATGATCCCATGTTCTTATAGCATTTTTTTATGATGTTATGTTCTTTTTACTTTATTACTCTCTGTGTAGTGCTGCATTTGGACAGAAAACGTAAACTCCCACAATATATAAGTGCAGCTCGGACTGTGAAAAATTGGTCAGGCTTATTTTCTTTCAAACCTAGCCGATAAAGATTTAGGGGAACTCCCATAAAAGCTTGCATTAAGTTCAAAGTTTCTCTACAGTAGCCAAAGTTCAAATAATTGCACCATTCCAGGGAAAGCATGGTTTATGTCTAATATTTGTAGTTTCTAATTTTATAGTTTAATCTCTGCTGTACCTGATGCACTTTGTCATCTGATGTGTTTGTTTAATGGGATATCCTTTAGGAATGAGAAAGTGAAAGTGAAGATATGCTGTTCAGATGCATAATAATCATTTTCTGTAAAAAAAAAAATAAGTTATGGATGCTCATAGTTCTTATCCAATAATAATTTTAAAAAATCCAAGACTTCTAAGAGGTAATGTTTTGTTTTTGTTTTTTGCCAGTAGACCAGAGTTGAGTAGATTCTTAATTGGGGCAGTAGTGGCATTGCATTGCTTGTGTCCTTTTAAAGACAACAAGAGAAAATAAAGTTATTTGCAAATCACTTCCAGGACCATAACAAGGCCCCCAGTGTTTAAACAAGAGAAAAGTCATGGAGGTATCTTCTGCCCCACTGGGTCCCAAATCCTAAATCTCCTTTCCAAACACGTCTTTCATTAGGTTCAATTGGATCATAAAGTAACAAGTTTTGTCCTAGACTTTCCCCCTAAAGCCTCTTTTGGCCAGCTTAACCTTGTCGTATTCACCACTGGGCCCGGATTAACCCCTATGAAGCTCTTGCTTTGTTTCTCTTCATTACATTTGTCCTGGTGTCTCCCATTATCTCCTCTTTTCATCAGGCAAAATAGCGCAAAGTGTAATCCCCAGTCAGTTTTGTTTCAGTTCATAGGTATCAGCTGAGCCTTCATCTTTGGAAGTTGCTTCCCATTCTAAGTCAAACAGGCCATCTAAACAAATAACCGTGTCAAGACAAATTGTTAAATTAGTCAAGATGACTGCGGTAGCCACTGAAAGGCCATCTTCTTGTTATCTTTTTTTTTACACGCTTCAGAGGCACAGATGAGGAGGTACATGGATCCTTGTATTTTGTGATAACAAGAGTGTTCATTTTGGGCTCTGAATCAGACCTGATAAGTCAGCATTGTCACTCATAGTGGTCATTTTAAACCTCCTGACATAAGAACAGAGATTTCTTGAAAGTTGTTTAAACAGCTGTGGTGAAGACAATTGGTTCCTCTCATCACCACTAAAAACAGGTAGAAGGGATATCAGTTTATGAATGATTAACACAGTCTTCCGCATTCCCTCAGAATAAAATCAATCTATACTAATTTTAAACAAGCGGAGAAATTTTAGTGTGTGTGTACGGGTGTGTGTATTTATGTATTTGTTTGTTTGTCTATTATTTTATTATTTGGATTTATTACCCGCCACTATCGCACAATGTCTCATGGCGGGTGACAATAAAATGATTTAAAAAACCAATTACATATTACCCAATTACAAAAGCCCACTCCAGTGACGAGGCAATCCATAAGAAAACCAAGTCCTACTCTGCCCACTTCCCTCCTTCCCACAGAACCTCAGGGAACCATAACATTCGGAGGTGCCAACGATCCAAGTACAAGTGGTGTTCCGTGTGGTGGGCCCCCCCAATCTTCTGTACCCTAACCTCAACCAAAGACTTGGCAGAAGAGCTCCATCTTACAAGCCCTGTGGAAATGTGCAAGCTCGTGCAGGGTCCTTAGCTCTTCCAGGAGCTCATTCCACCAGGTTGGGGCCAAGGCCAAAAAGGCCCTGGCCCTGGTTGAGGCCAGGTGGATCTCCTGTGGGCTGGGAACCATCAACAAGTTTGTGCCCACAGAGCATAAAGCCTTGCAGGGGGCATAAGGCAACAGGCGGTCCTTATGGGGAAGCCAGCTTGGTGTAGTGGTTAAGAGCAGTGGCCTCTATTCTGGAGAACCAGGTTTGATTTCCCCATGTCTCCTCATGCAGCCAGCTGGGTGACCTTGGGTCAGTCACAGTTCTCTCAAAGCTTTCTCAGCCTCACCTCCCTCACAGGGTGTCTGTTGTGAGGAAAGGTAGGCCACTTTTAGAATCCTTCAAGCAGTAAAAAAATGGGCTCCAAAAAAAAAAACAGTTCTTCTTCTTCATTTAAATGTATGGGGCTGCTACACCAAATGGTCATTTCTGAAGGAAGAGAAGGAAGATTTTTGTTGATTCCCCCTTCATATCATAGACTACCACATCATACCCAGCTCTGTTCTTGAATGTCCCCTGGATCTGGGGGGGTTAGCATTTCAAGTAATTCAGTGGGTAGGCTACACTGGGAAAGCAAACAGTTTTGGATTCAAATACATAGTTTGAATTGATTAGATCCCAGGGCTGGAACCGGGTATTTTCTGAGCTGCAAGAAACTCAGCTAGTTGTCTGAGCTCATGACAGGAGACAACACTGGGCAAGATGAACCAGCCATTTGCCTAGGAGCAATGGATTCAAATTACGGGAAAGGAAGCTCCAATTATATATTAGAAAGCATTCTTTGACAGTGAGGGCTGTTTGTAGATGGAAGAGGCTGCCTTGGAGGGTGGTGGAGTCTCCTTCATTGGAAGTTTTTAGAAGGAGATTATATGAACACCTGTCAGGATACTTCTTTTAAGTCCCTGAGAGGGTGGGGAGCTGGACTGGATGGCCCTTTAAGGACTCTTCCAGCTCTGGGTGCTTCAGTGATTCTGACTTGTATGTTTTGTATACTTTATGTATTTGAATCCATCATTCTTGCTACTGGGCTAGTAGGGAATTTATTTATTTATTTATTTATTTATTTATTTATTTATTTATTTATTTATTTATTTATTTATTTATTTATTTATTTATTTATTTATCATACTTCTATACCGCCCTCCTCGGAGGCTCAGGGCGGTTTATATTATAACAGAGAACCGTACATAAAACAGTCTGTAGAACATGTACATCGATAACCAACAATTGCAACCAAACACAACACAGTATAACAGTACACAATCGTAGTACAAACAGGTCCAGGGCTTGTTGATGGGATTCTGAGGGGTGCTTATTGATTGAATTCTGAGGGGTGGGTGGGGGGGAGCAGGGGCCCTTGGTCGTTGTTGATTACGTCTGGTCTCGGCCAAATGCCGAATATTAAGACTGTGATAAATTCTCCTTCAGTGGCCTACGGCAGTGGTCCCCAACCTTTTTATCACCAGGGACCACTGAACGCTTGACAATTTTACTGAGGCCCAGTGGAGGGGGGTAGTTTACTCCTCTATTCTCAACCACTGCCCTAACGCTCTCTGATCGCTATGGTAATGTTTAAATATCCCTTCAAAATAAGATACAGACTCTACGGTGCTTTAATCATGTCCTAGAAAATTCTTTCAGTGGTAAGGCCAAAATAGTTCAATGATACCAGTATGATTTCTTTCTTCTTTTTTCTTCTTTTCCTTTATGTTTATGTCTAACCTGGGGAATGATAGCCTAGCATGTTAGCCTTTGATCATAACATAATGGTCATAAAATGAGATTAAACAAATGTTGGCAAAGTTGCTATTGTCTGGTATCAATCCAATCTTTTTATTGGCTTCTATATTTTAAAAATATTATATATATAATCCAATATATTTTAAAATATGTTATAGGTACATGAATAAATTGCTATGCCTAGGATTTTGAAGTATGATCTCTTTTGGACTTTTCTTCTCCAAAGTTCATAAATGTAATGATTTTTTACAATCTTTAATGCTCAAGAAATAAATAATTCTAGAGTTTTGATAAAAAGGGCTACTCTGCTTGATTCTTCATTGTTTTTGGTAATGTTATTTCCTAACACAATCCAGTTTGGTCTAGTGGTTAGGAGTGTGGACTTCTAATCTGGCGAGCCAGGTTCGATTCTGCGCTCCCCCACATGCAGCCAGCTTGGTGACCTTGGGCTCGCCATGGCACTGATAAAACTGTTCTGACTGGGCAGTGATATCAGGGCTCTCTCAGCCTCACCCACCTCACAGGGTGTCTGTTGTGGGGAGAGGAATGAGAAGGTGACTATAAGCCGCTTTGAGCCTTCTTTGGGTAAGGAAAAGCAGCATATAAGAACCAACTCTTCCTCTTCCTCTTCCTCTTCCTCTTCCTCTTCCTCTTCCTCTTCCTCTTCTTCTTCCCCCTATTGATACCTGAAACCTAGAGTTACCCAAAAAGTTTCCCTTGAGAGCAGGGTATCCTTAGGAACAGGGAGCTGCAGCTAGGGATGTGCATTTAGATGCTGCTGGTCTTAATATCCACCTAAAAATACCTTAGCATTCTTTTTTGAATTTCCATTGTGCTTTTGCAGCTGGATTTCGCTTAGTGAAAGAGAAAAATCTACTTTTAAAGTACATTGAAAAATACATCGTCCAGTGTGTGTGGAATGGGCTGATATTTGGGATTTTTTCAGAACACCATGAAATGGGTCCTTAACATTTCTGGTAATATTCTGGAGTATCCAGGAATACTAGGGGGCAGCATTTGAAGGATCCAAGGAGCGTTTTTCTTTGATTTACAATGTGTTTGTGTCAGCATCATCTTGCCATGTCTTGATATTGGTTTGCCTGGTTGGTTTGGCTTAGATTCTGTGGTTTGATATTGGTTCTGTTGGTCTTGGAAAACTGTCGTTGGTTAAGATGGTTTTCTTTGGATTCTCTGGCTTGAAAATCCCTTAAATACTTTGGTTTGACATTAACTCGTTTGAAAACTTGTTGGGCTTGCAACAGTATTCCTTGGTTGTTAATTTGATTGGATTCTCCAGTTTGACATTGGCTTAGATTCTCTAGTTTTACATTGGTTGTAATAACCTGGGATTCCCTGATTCTACATTGGTTCTGTTGGGCTTGTTGGTTCTGCTTGCTTTGGGAGACTTTTGGCCAGTTGTTGCTTTGCTTGCTGTTTTGTGTTTGAGTATTCTTTGCCCTGGATAAAGCATGGAACTCTTCCCTCACAGGAAATGGGGGGAAGCCTAGTAACATCTTGTTTGTGGACCCAAACTTTGGACTCCCGTACCCAATCTACTTGAAACTAGGGAGTTTCAGGCAGCATCAGTTTCATAGCCATTTTAGTATGAATTGTTTGGGACCCCCCACATAGGAAATAATGAACCCAAATAATATCAAAATCCCCACCCAATATCCAGTACCAAATTGGCATTTGAGATCTTAATAACCTGGAATACTGGAATGTTGATAAGTATACCCCCTTAATACCCCCCAAAATTTGGTAAAACTCCCAAGTTGCAACTCATCTTGGAAGAACATGTAAAATGCAAACTTCTCCCACTCACCTGCACAACGGTATACACTTTCCACCTGCATAAAGGCACCTTAGGATCAAGCCAATATCTCAGCAGTCTTTACAACAAACCTGTAAGTTTGAATGATCTCTGTATTGCAGGGCATATTCTGAGTCTCTTATGCGAATCCACAAATAATGCCTCAATGAAGCCTACCAGCCCCTGTACAGTTGCTGCCATATGTCTGAGAAATCGGATGGATTCTTTTTTTCCAGTTCTGGGCAGACAACCAGGAAATTAATCATTTGGCTAGTGTTCCATGCTCAGTAAGGAGGGTAAGAAGGCATGTAGGATTGTAATAAAACATTCAGTTTTTGGGGGTGGGGGTGGTGGAATCTATAGAATGGTGATCATTTATTTTTATTTCACTGATCTGTGCTCTAGGATCCATGCTGGTACTTTTAAGAATCAGTATGTATGTATGTATGTTTGTATATGTTAGCATTATCCACGCTGGCCATAATAGCTATATGTTCATAGATGTGCATATGTATATGTGTATAAAGAGTGTATCACCATGGGTTGTGTTTCTATAACTCTGAGCACCACAGAACTTATTGAAGGGATGTTCACCACATGCTCCTTCTTTCTGTCGCCCTCTGGAACAAGTATCCTCTGAAATAGTGTGAGATGCCACACAGGAATAGCAGTGCGAATCAGTGGGAATTGATCTCCCTGTTTTGCATGAAAAATCAGGATCTCAGACGGGAGTTCGGTGCTATCTGCTACTCTCCCATTCTCACCATATTGCTCTCTTATGGTCCATACCTTTCTAAGGTACCTTCAGGAGTGTGGTGGGGATACAGGGAGTTGCAAATGGGTGGGAAAGGCAGCAGAGATCTCTTTGCTGAGTTCTTAGGTTCGGCTCAATATGGTTAGACATCGATTCTAGACAGGGCTCTTGTGTGTTTACGCAACACAGGTGCAATACTGGGGTACAGTATCAGGGCAGGGGGAACAATTAAACCAGAGATACTAAAGTTTTGTCCCATGGTCTTTTCCTGCATCCTGTGGCTTCCAGAAAATTTATTATAACACTCCTGGCTGCAGAGATATGTCTAGATATCTGAAAACAAATAGTTATTTCACAGGTCTTCAGAGCGAAAGAAGTCAGCAAGTGACATTTTCTGACTACACACACAGATGTATTATTTTAAAATATTTATAGGGAAAACCAATCATACAAATATTTAAAAAGCAGTATTCTGCAGCCTGTGGTTTTAACAATTTTTTAAATAAAATTGTGTTGCCTACATTCTGGCACCCTATACATTTATTCAGCCCTCGCTGACTTGAAAATAAATCCCACATTTCATCTGGACTGACTTTCAAGTAAGGATTACAGCTTGTCCTTTTGGATAGGTCAGATCTGACAAGAGCCATTGCTATAATATTAATTTCTGCACGGTCCTGCTAACCAGCTTGGTTCTATTGCTTTCATGGGCCATTGATAACACCAGCATGGCTTGAATGAACCATTTAAACTCCCATGACTGAAATCTAGCAAACATAAATAATGTTTTCAACAGGATATTAGCCATTCAAAGCAGATGCACTGACCAATTTAGATGCTCATAACTCTAGAGTCTATCGTTCTCGCAGTAAAGGTGATATTGGACCAACTGAGGGACAAAACAATTTGAACTTTGGGAGAGGGGCTGTGGCTCGGTTGCAGAGCATCAGCTTGACATGCAGAAGGACCCATGCTCAATCTCCAGTTCCCCCAGCGAAAAGGATCTGGTCCTAGGTGATGTCAAAGATTTCTGCCTGACACCCTGGAGACTCAATGCCAGTCTAGAGTAAAGAACACCAGCCTTGATGGACCAATGGTCTGATCCAGTATAAGACAGCTTCATTCAAACATATAGACTTCTTTGGGAACTCTATCCAGTTATTCAGGAGACATATTTTGGTGTTTGCATTATAGTGGTTTATACGGGCACTCCGAAACACAGCTGGAAGATACAAATGAATCATTGTGATTCCCAGTTCCCCTTCAGGGAACTCTTTCCAGGGTATAGTTTGCACGGGGCTTTTTACCCACTCCCAGACCAAATAAATCCCTGCTGTCTACCCTGAATTTGATTTCAAGTTTGATTTTGGGTGCTTTAAATTTCCCCCCTGCAGCATGCATGATTGATCCAGAGTGACCCTACCTTTCCCCCGTGATATCCAGAAGTGGATATAACCCCCGATATTTGAAAAATCAGCATCTGTAAGTGTGCAGATTTCTGATTTTTGCAAATTAACTTCCTGCCTCGTTCCTCCAATGCTGATGTAGCAAAGCAGTCTTCCTTGACTGGCCACAGCGTCAGTTCAAAGACTTCCTGATTCTCGGTTGCAAGGCTTGTCTTAAAGTGATTGTGCTCCAGAAGCCCTAACTTCTCTCAGTAGAGATTTGCCTCTTGGATTTATTCCCCCTCCTCTGCTGTCTCCAGTTCTTTCTCCCCTCCCCCCCCCATTCAATAAAAGAATGAAAGAGACTCGTGCTAAGCTTGGCTCCCCTCCCTATTCTGAGCTTCCCCAATCAAGTGCAGAACACTTTCTGTTTCAATAGGGGTGGGGGTATAGAGGAAGACCTGAGTTCAAATAGATCTGAATCTGGCAGCATCCACAACAGAAAAAACAAAATAAGTGCAGAATCAGCCCTAGTTCACTATGTAATGCAGCTTTCCCTTGTGAGTTCAAGAGTCCAAGATCTTGTCCCCCTCGTAATGTGTGTGCTCGTCGACAAACACGGGGATTGGTCGGTCAGGTGTAGGATGCTGCTGGTCAGGAGATAGGGGCCCATTTGAGCAGACTGTCATGAAGAACACGATGCACATTCCTATACGACTTTGGGAGGTTAACCTCTACAGCAGGCTTGCTCAACCAGGGTTTCATGGGGGGAAAAGTTGAGAAAGGCTGCTCTACAGGCACAGTATAGATGACACGAACAACAGGAACACAGCAAATTTTGAAAGTAAATTCTATTTGCACCTCTGTCCATGTTTTCCCGTTCGAGAAAAGTCCTGCAGAAAAGTCGATGACAGGGCTGTCTTATGCAGACGAGCAGATATCACGCACACGTCACATGTTGGCCACAGATCGGGCGATGACTTGTGAGTGTGGGTATGAATGACTCATCCTGGATCCAGCACTCCCATTGCCTCCAGCACAATACTTTTCAGCACAAATAAATGAGCACAATCAGTTACTAGCCATCAAGTGACGTGTAACCGGGGGAAACAATGCTTTGTGAACCAAGCAAAGTACAGCAATCCCCCTGTGGGCCCATGCTGCTGCCAGTCAGGTCAAATCCATTGTTTCAGAGTCTTGGCATGGACCCAGCCAACAGCATTGCACTGGATGCCAGTCTGGTAGATGGAAGTGAACTAAGCCCTGGCAGTCTGCTGGTGCCTTTCTCACTGTGCCACCCCAAGCAGTCACACGACAGCTTGGCCCGAGAACCAGCAGCAGTGCCCAGTGCTGGCACTTGATGGACCTCTTTCCCCTCACCATCACTCCTGTCCTAGGGCCAATTTCCCAGCAGTTTTCCATATTCCCATTTCTGCTCTTCTCTAGCCACAGGAGATCTGAGAAGAGAAAGAAGTGTAGCAGAATGGAGTCAGTGGGCAAAATAACGGATGGGGAGTTTCCGTCAGGAGAAGGAGGTGGCAACAGCTTCTGCCAGTGTGGTGTAGTGGTTACGAGTACCGACTTCTAATCTGGCGAGCCGAGTTTGATTCCCCGCTCTTCCACAGGCATCCAGCTGGGTGTCCTTGGGATAGACACAGTCCTGAAAGTGGTGTTCTCATACAGCAGTGATATCAGGGCTATCTCAGCCTCACCTACCTCACAGGGTCTCTGTTGTGGGGAGATGAATGGAAGGCAATTATAAACTGCTTTGAGACTCCTTGAGGCAGTGAAAAGTGGGCTATAAAAAACAACTCTTCTTCTTCTATTAACCACTTATAGGGAGAGGGAGGGGCAGGCAGCTAGTAGTGGGAAGCATGAATCTATGGGCCACCCCATATGTTTAAAAAGGAAAACACAGGGTAATTTGCATGAGGTTCCTCTCCAAATGTGGAATCATCTCTGATAATAATGGGAACCTTCAGCATGTTCTAGCACAGGGGTAGTCAAACTGCAGCCCTCCAGATGTCCATGGACTACAATTCCCATGAGCTTCTGCCAGCGTTCGCTTAGAATTGGTTTTGAGGGTTATCTCTCTTTTCTAAAGCATTTGGTGTTTGGAATCCATAGGGTGGTGATTGTTGAGAACATTGTCATCAGTTGTTCTGTTGGGCAAATGAGAGAAGTCTCTCCATCACTGCCCAGGGTTCTGCTTGTTTTCACGTGCCTCCCACAAGGTACGAAAAATTAGTCTCTGAGTGGGAGTACCTGAATTTCCTCACAGTGTGAAGAGAAGTGTTCCGTTCCTGCCAACTTGGAGATACTCATCATGGCAGAGAGGCCTGGAACCCTGTTTACCACTGAAATACATTCTCCTTAAACAAACCAAAAAATGAAAAATCTACCAACAAGGATTCTTGCTCCTTATGTGGAACACATCCACATAAGGGGCGAGAATCCTTCTCCCTGCTCTTACCCCCCATACCTATTGCTTCCCCCTCTCTCAGACACACACATACCTTTTCTCACCTTACCTTTAGTGGCAGGAGGGCTGCTGTTTTCAGCAGTCCTCTGCTGCCTCAACTGGGTGGCTTGCAGTTCTCTGCTGTGAGGCTCCTTTGGGGCTCCGGTGGCTGGGCTGGCCTCCATGGTTGGCACCATGGCTGCCCCACTCTCCATGGGCACCATGGTGGCAACTAGGCTGCGTGTGCCACTGTGGCTGCCCTGCCCTCCATGGGAGTTGCTGCAGCAATTGGGACAGCCTGTACCACTGTGGGTGCCCCAACCTCCATGGGCAGTGCTGCCACAGCTGGGCCAGTCTCCTCAGCCTCCACCATCATGCCTCCATCTTCTGGCGTGCTCAGGGGGGCAGGACTTATGGACGTCATGAGTGCTTCCGTTTCATCAAGCTCACCAGAAGATGTGTTCCACATCAAAAAGCTCAAAGGAATTTATTACATTTATATCCCTTTATAATGTAAGCCTAGAGGGCCCAGTTTGGGTTAGTGAGAGCCAGTCACCCCCACTTCTAACTGGCTGGTGATCCCTTGAACCAAAGAATCTCGTCTGACCTCAACCAGGGCCAGAGCTTTCTCTGTTCTGGCCTCAACTCATGGAATGAGCTCCCTGAAGAGATGAGGGCCCTGCCTGAGCTACCACAGGTCCACAGGGCCTGCAAAATGGATCCCTTCTACCAGGCATTTGGTTGAGGTTGACCAAACCAACAACATCTGCTGGGCCCTCCACATACCCCTCCCCATGAACTAATCCCTGAATCGACCAAACTATGGGACCATAGTTGATGTCACCATTGGTATTGGAATTGTTGTATGGAAGTGTTGCTAGAACTATTGTTACTGTAACTATTGTGTTGTTTGAAGTTGTCAGCTGTACCTATTCCTGCATTCTATGTAAACCAGCCTGAGCTGCCAGGGAGGGCAGTATATAAATATAATAAATAAAATAAATAAAGGTTAAATCTCCCCACACCTTCTGAATCATGGCTGCAGAGGCATGCAGTTTGCTGTCTGTGGACGTCCTAAGATATGGGATCTTATTTGTGCCTATTATGGCCCTGAGTTAATCAGAGTTTAAAGCATTACAACTGAGGATGATCAATTTTTATTGTTTCACCATCTGATGAATTGAATAGCTGATGAATTACATAAACCCATTTAAGATATTAAAGTTTAGGTACAATTACTTACATAATTTTATACACAAAAGCTCTCTCTTACTGCTGCAAGGAAAATGATTGTTTTTAATATTTTCCATTCCATTCTAGGAGCCCATGAGAATCAAAATGATCTCACAAAATAAATAAGAGTGTCTCACAGCACTACCAGCTATTTCAGGAAATGCACCTGCTGAAAGTTTGGAGATCCTGACACATGGTCATTGCCCACTATTACTCCTGCAGCCAGCAAGAGAAAACCATCACTCCCTCAGCCAGCAAAAAAAATCCTGCTAGCAGCAACAGCATGATGTCACTTCTGAGGAAAACCCAGAAGTGATGTCACGCCTCTCTAGAAATAGCTGAAATCTTTATCATAAAACTGTAGAGTTTGGGGCAATTTCTAGTGAGTGCTACTGTTTCCTGGAAATGATGTTATGATGGCCCCATCCATTTCCCTCCAGCATGAACTAGATTTTCTCTTCATTTTTTTTTCCCTTCTGTGATTGAGCTCCCCTAATAATGTGTTTTCTTCTTTACTCAAGAACTTTGGATGCCCCACCATGTTGCAGTATAATATTTTAGCTGTTTGCTCAGCCCAGGAACCTGAAAGAAGGATCTTCTTTAGCTTAAACAATTTAAAAGACATTGGAAGTGTTTTGAAACTCAAAAATAATAAAATATTTTATTTAACTTAGAGGGGAAAGGTCAAGTGAAATCAGAGATTTAATTTTTTTAAATTTCTGAGGTAACTTTTAATGGTCCCCCTGATAAACAACCCCATAGAATCATTCAAATCTGGAAAGATCTACTGATAGAGACCATGAGAGGAACAACAATGACAACTGAGGCTGTTATTAAAAATGGATGTTGGTTCAATGTTTTAAATGTGTTATTAATTTTACACTGCCCTAAACTAGGTTGCCGGGATGGCAGTCTAGAAATTGAAATAATAAGTAAGTAAATAAATAAAATCAGTAAATGTACAGACTTTATTTCTTGATATTCTCACAGTGACATAAATCTTTGTATTGAGAGACTTTAGTTCCAGTTTTGTCCCCAAATACTTTGGTGCAATTCTTTGGGGATATTGTCAAAGTCTCTTGATTTCCAGAAGTCTAATACACTCTTTCCAGTAACCAAACCCCATCTCTTGAAACACCAGTACTGATCTTGAGTATTTAATTAACTGTTAAGGTCTCTAAAGGAAGTTTCTAACCACACCAGATTTAGGATCTCTGGACTCTTCAGAGCTAACTCCATGTTTTAACTGGGTAATGAATCTCCTTTCGTTGACCTAAATGGGAGTCTTTGCCTCCTCCCCAAATTTCCTTGCCAACTTTCCCCCCCAGTTCTCTCTCTCTGTGTTAAACTGCTCTCAGCTAAGGCTGAAATCAGGCTTAACTTGGTTATGGCAGAACTCTGTCTGACTGTCTCCACAGCATGCAGCTCTCTCAAGATTTTCTCTGCTTAGCTGATGGTAACCAATCAAATTGCTTAGAGAAGCCTGTCACTCAAGGCTGGCAGGAACTTCCCTTAAAGCTACACCAGCCTTTGTTTTAACATTGTACTCAGGCTCTAAAAAATTAAAGATTACATTAGTCCAAATGATTGTATTGGAACCAATGTATACAATATATCCCAAACAACATCATGTTTAGAAATGGTAGTAAAAGATTCTTCAAGGCCTGCATAGAACTCTCCATGGAAAGGCCTCCCAAATCCACTTTGAGTTGGAAGAAAACGTTATACTTTCCTTACAGTTTGCTTTAGAGCTGATTTATATGGTGGATAAGAGAGCTTGCTTCAAGGAATAAAATCCACACAAATCCTATTGCTTTAGAAAAGAAATGGATTATGTCCTGATTGTTGGGAAACTCCATACTATGACTGGAAAGAAAGAATAAGCATTCAATCTATGTAAGCTATGATGGAGAGAGATGCCAAGAATACATTTGGCCTCAGGGAGATTAGACAAACCAGCAGGAAGAGAAGGCTGGAATCCCCAAGGCTGCCAGTGAGAGTTTAGGAGGCAGAGTTGTCACCTGTTGCTTCCTGGAAAACCCGAAAGAGGTTTTAGGTAGCTCTAGCAATTGCTGGAGACCAAAGAGCTACCTGACATCCCTTCCATATTTTCCCTGGAAGTGATGTTGCATTGTAAACAACACTGATGGTTCCCTCCCTACCCCACTGCTGCTGAGACAGATGATGGGCAACATGAGGGGCCAAGGCCTGGCAGTCATCAAAGTCCCTGGAGCAGGAAAGCAGATAATGAGTAGGATGCAGAAGGACATAGAGGAAAGTGACGTATACATCATGTTAACTCTACTGCCCTCTCTGGTGTACAGACATGCTTGATACAAAAAGATGCTGTACAATCCTTCACTTCGTAATAACTTCACTTTGCTCAGGATGAAACAAAGACAATATCCTCTTCCATCCACCTCCTGCCATTGGCTGCATTGCCTCTGTGTCCCCTGGGGATCGTGGATGGGTGTGTACCTCTCACTCGGTATCAAAGGGTGCCACAAAGTTAGTTCCGTGCAGGGGGTGGAAGGCCATGAGTTTCTAGGGAAAGTTCCAAGTAGGCCACTGCCCTGGGGGGAACCAAACGAGCAGAGGGCCCAATGGGCAGCCTTCAAAAAGGGCTTGAGCCCTTTTGCACATCAGTTAACTTCATGCATTGCAACCCTTTGGCAGTGTTATGGGAGAGGGTGGTGGATAAGCCAATGCACCTTGTTGACATCACTGGCTGGACCTGTGTTGAGCGGGCCGGAAGTGCCATTTTGTAGATCAGCTTGTCTTGCTCCTGGACCTGTAAAACTTTCTAGGCCAACCCTGACAATGTGGCTCAAATACTGGGCTGGAAAATGACATCCAAACAGATGTGTGCATCCACAAGAACTGCACAAAGAAGACTACTTCTTCATATGAGTTCCTCTTGCTGGATCAGGGCACATACGTTTAAAATGTGATTTGCTTTCAGTAATTATTCTTCTACTTCATTTTTTTTCTAAAGAAACAAACTCCCAAAGTGTGTATAGATACCTTCTGAAGGCAAAATCATTTATTTCAGCTGTAATAAGAGATATGCTCAACACTGAAAAATCAGAGCACAGAGGTACAGTTTTCAATTTGGGGTTTAAAGTATTTACAAAGATTAATTTCCATTTAATTTCTCTTTTATAAAATTTATTGAGCCGATGCAGTGACTGTTAGCCTTGGACCTTTTTCTCAAAATAAAAGGAATACCTTTCGGAAGTTTCTGAAATATATAGTGCTGGATTGAGTCTCCTTTTTCACTCAAGCGTGCCAGTTTTTTACCTACTACAGTTTGCTTCCACCCAGGTCCCTCGATCCCCAGAATAACCCTTTTTGAGTGATCACAGGCAACCCCTCCCCTTATTTTTATCAGTAGAAAAGCTACTTGGATCCAAGCCAGATATTTTTATTTTTACCCATCTCCCTAGGGATGTTTCCTCAAGACTCCAAAGATTTCCTGAAGGCTAATCCAGTTCAGGGTCATGTGATTTCTTTTCAGGGGCCATCTTAAGACAGTTTGCGGAGATAACAATGGGTTTTGCTGCCTGTGAACTGGAGAAAATCCTATGGGTTTAGTGGGAACAATGAGTGGAATTTTGGTGCGGTACGGCTGTTTGCTTAACACAATGGACGTTGGTGCAAACGAGACTCGCAAGTGTCAAGTAGACAGTGTGGGAAAATTTGTATTACCGCAACTGAGTCAACAGAGCCCTGAATGCATGAATGCTGACTTAACTGTAACTACAAAAACTATCCGGTCAGCTTCAATAATGACTGAAAGGAGACGGAGCTTGACAAAGGGTTAAACCCAGCCAACGGGGCTCCGACGGCTACGGGATAAACAAAGTAGGCATTAAGATGATGATGATGAGAAATACTGCACAATAGGCAATCAAAATTTCTTTGTTAGCACTAAGAGGCAAATCTGTAACTCAGTAATTGAATATGAACTAAAGACCAGCCAAAGACATTTCTGTCTTTGGAGTGATTTCATTAATGCGTTGTGAAGGTTAAAACAAACAGCGATTAGAGAACAAAAGGGATGCCTGCTTGATCTTCGGGTGGGTATAAATTAAACACTTAAGTGTGTTGGACAAATCGTATTGGGGACTAGGATTCAATTAGACCAGACAAGTTTGGGTTAACAAATCAGGTTTAATGCCTCCAGTGCCTTGATCACATTTGTGGGGAAGGAAGTGATGCTGGTTGATGCTCCAAGGCAACCCAGGGATCAGAGCGCATTTGGCTGAAATGTTTCCGTCAAGCATATTGCCATTTTCAGAACAAGAATCAAACTCCCTCTTCGTATTATGTAAGCAGAAAGAAAAAAAAGAAGTAGAGTTGGTTCTTATATGCCGCTTTTCTCTCCCCCAAGGAGTCTCAAAGTGGCTTACAGTTCCCTTCCCTTTCCTCTCCCCACAGGCTGAGAGAGCCCTGAGATCACTCTTCGGTCAGCTTTATCAGCACCGTGGCGAGCCCAAGGTCACCCAGCTGGCTGCATGTGGGGGAGTTCAGAATCAAACCCGGCTCAGCAGATTAGAAGCGACCCTTCTTAACCATTATGCCACAATATCAGAGATTCTCACAGAGCAGTTCTGCTAGAGCTCTCTCAGCTCCACCTACCTCACAGAGTGTCTTTTGTGGGGAGAGGAAGGAAAGGGTATTTGTAAGCCGCTATAGGACTCTTCCCGGTAGTGAAAAACAATCTCTTTTTCAAGCACATGGAAGTGAATGAGTTTAAAAGTTTAGGATCACACTGATGCCCTTATATTCAGTGATACAGAGAGTCACCTTTTGCTGTTCTGTGTTGAAATGATTAATTTAATGACTCCAGATTTTCAATTATGTGCTGAGTAAGTAGATTTGGAACGAGATCCTTTTGCTATATGTGTGACACGACTAAGATTTAAAATATACTGGGGGTGGGGAAAACGTGTCTTAGATGCAAAGCATATGAACACTATTTCAGTGCTGAAACATGGTTCAAATCTATTTTTGCATTTATGGCTTGGAGCCAGTAAAGCCTAAAGGGAAAGGAAAACATAATCTAGGACAACCCATAGTGCTTCATTACACTAACGACCCAGATCCCCAAACACCTTGTAGTATACCTTGTGGCCTGGGAATTAATATTTGACCCCATAATTTTAACCCTGTGTTAGCTGCTTGTGGGCTTCGCCTTCAGTATTACCACTTGAAGAAGAGGAGTTAGTTTTAATACCTCACTTTTCTCTACCTTGAGCAGTATCAAAGCAGCATGCAATCGCCTTCCCTTCCCCTCCCCACAACAGGCACTTTGTGAGACATGTGGGGCTGAGAAATCTCTAAGGGAACTATGACTGGACCAAGGTCACCCAGATGGCTCCACATGGGTTGCGTGTGTGAATCAAACCCATTTCTTAACCACATCATGTGACATATTCAAGGCGAAGCCCACTTCTCCATTGGTTGACATGGTCTGGCTCTTTAACAGCCCACTGCCTGATGAGCAGCTGGACTCCAGCCTTGAACCAGGGGTGGGGAAACAAGGAGCTGAGTCACAACAAATGTGGGGGGAATAGCAGCTTCCCAGAGGAATTGCTCAGATCCCATGGTCCTTCACGAAGGGTAGGGCTTCCAAAGGGGCTGCCCCCAGGATGAACCAGGCTCATTATAAGGTAAAGGGAAATAAGTCAAGGAGTTCACATTGGCTCTTGGTCCTCAGGTTGAAAGGAGCATGTTTAGGAGAGTGGTGGAAAACAAAGCTGGAAGAAACCTCCTTCCCTCCTTGCAGGAAGGTACATGGTGCTCCCTGCAGGCCAGGCTCTGCCAAAGATGAGCAAGTTTCCTACGCCAGCAAAGTGAAAAAGCCTCTTTGGGCTGTGGGTGGAAATTGGAGGCCGTAGGCCAGTTGGAACCTGAAATTGTTCTCTATCCAACAAACACATACGTCCTTATCAAACCATCTTCTCCATGTAACCCTTATGTAGTCCTTTCAGTTACCTTAAAATAATCTTTATCATTTTCATCTTTAATTCTTATTCAACAGCAACTTGTCCTACTCCTTAGAGTGATAGAGGTGGTCTGGTCACCCTTCACTGAGGCAGCACTTATTGTAATTCTAGGGAAATATTTGCTTCACAAAAACTACTATTTCAAGGAGACCTTATTCCTTTTCCTTCCTTTTGAAAACTATATATCCTATTTTATACTTTATTAACTAATTAATATTCCAGCTGCAGTGTCTCTGAGCCTTCCCCTGTTAGGATTTATGTCCCTTTACAACCAATAGGGCAAAGAAAGAAAGAAATTAATACTTAGGAATGTTGCCCACTGGGATCCTAAAAGAATTCATAAAACATCACTCCCCCCTTTCTGACAATATTTTCCTATAGAATCATGCTTTGTTTAATCAAAGACTGTTTCAAAAGCCTAAGAAGGAACATGGATTCTAATATCAATACTTCCTTCTGTCCTGATAAGTTATAGTAAGTCACTTACCAGTCAAGCCAACAACTGTAGACCTGCAGAAAATAATTCAAAGTGTTATTACAGGAGCATCTTGGTGTCACAAGTAGTAAGATGGTGGTGTGAGTCACATCAACATATCAAAACATTTCATGAAACACAGACCTCCTCAACCATCTGAGGAAGGTAAAATAGCAAATGACTTCTGGCTATGCTAGGCTGGAAAAACTTGGAAGAGATAAAGCGAATTGGATCCCTCCAGCCAATAGTACTAAGGAAAAAAAGAGAGACCGAAAATACAGTCATGGCAGTCTGATAGCAAGTTAGGTACTACTCTCTATGTAAATGAAGAAGTATTTTTTTATTTAGTTATGCTACAAAAACTATATCTTGCCTTTCTGCTCTCAGAAGGGCATCTAAGACAGCTACCAAATTAAAACATCCATAGTAACCATTAAAACCAACCCACCGAAATAATTAAAACACATAAATAATAACAGAAACATTAAAACATTGGTCAGGAAGGAGGGATCATTGAGGGAATTCCAAAAGAAAATTTAAAAGTATTCATTCTCTTGGAGAAGATTGCAACAGAAGGGGATAGATAAATCTGCCTTGGGAGAGAGTCTCAGCCTTGGTGGCATTACTGAGAAGGCCCTCTCCCAGGTTCCCACCCACCTCATATCAGGAGGTGAGGACAACCAAAGCAAGGGCTCTGAAGATGACCATAGTGGTTGGGTTGGTTCAAAAGGTGGTTCATTAGGTATGTTGGTCCCAAACCATTAGGTATGTTGGTCTCAAACAATATACAGATTAACAGTGTCACCTTCAATTGTGCCTCCAAACAAATTGGGTGTAGATGTTCCAGGGCTGGAATGAAACGGTCCAGTCAAGTTCCTAGCAGTAGCATTCTGCATCAATTAAAGTTTTCAAGCACTTCTCAAGGGAAGCTCTGTTTAGAACACATTGTAGTAACATATTCTAGATGTAGCCAAGTTATGCTCCACAGTGTCCAGAACTTTTCTGCCCAGAAAAATCTTCAGGTAAAGCTGGTAAAAGGCATTCCTGGTCAGAGCCGCCATCTGCTTATCCAATGGTAGGTCTAGGATCAAGAACACCCTTAAGCTAGAGATCTATTTCTTCAAAAGAGTGCAACCAGATCCAGAATGGATGACACCTCAAATCCTTTTTCATTTACAAAGCCACATTTTCACACTTGCAAGGTCAACAGAGTCAATAGAAACCCTTAACTTTCCTTTGAATAGCTCTGCTTCACTCCTTCATGACTGGCAGCAGCAACCACTTTACAGTTAGTTATAACCTCAACGAAATGATGGTGTTTTACCTTTCAATGCAGCCATATAGCCATGTTTCTAAAGCTCTTGCGCGGCTACTGAAAAACAGTGGCCTTTCCAGCACATTCCACTACATCTTCCCTCCTCACATTTATCTAGCTCTATGATGCACCATCATTTCTGGGGACTGGGCAAAATAACTTGTTTTCTTGGTATCACTTACCAGGACCAGGACCAGACAGCAAAAAATGCATCAGACAAACCCGGGGATATTTTCCTTGTTCAAATGGGATTTGGTGCTTGTTTTTTTGGCTCAAAAAATGTATCCAAGCATGAAAAGCTCCCCTTATCTGAAAAAATCCACAAAAGGCCAAAACATTAGCTCATAAGAGCTCTGTATGACTAATGTATAATGTGCATTTCCAAGGCTGAATTGTGGTTTTGGCTGACATGGGCAAGCTGGAGTGTAAAAAAAAAGCCCCAGAACCTCAACAACCTGAATATGCCCCCTACAATTCTTGTGAAACATATACAAGGCAGTACTATTTTTATTTTTAACTAGATTTTCCTCCATTTAATCCTATCTGACCAGAAAAATATGATGGGAAATGGATCAGGAAGGAAGAATATGAAGGCTGTAATATTAAGTAAAAGGTGGTGGTTAGGCCATTATTGACAGCTTGCTCCCTATCTCTCAGTGTCGGACTTAGCCAGGGTGGTCCATGCAATAGTCACCTCTAGGTTAGACTTCTGCAACTTGCTTTGCACAGGGCTTCTATGGAGACTGCAATGGAAATTCCAACTGGTCCGAATTGCGGCCGTGTAGGTCCTCATGAGGACCCATGGAGAACACACAGCTTGGGTCTGGCATATCTATGGGACCACCTTTCCCCTTAAAAAGGTAAAGGTAAAGGTATCCCATGTGCAAGCACCAAGTCGTGTCTGACCCTTGGGGTGACGCCCTCCAGTGTTTTCATGGCAGACTCAATATGGGGTGGTTTGCCAGTGCCTTCCCCAGTCATTACCGCTTAGCCCCCAGCAAGCTGGGTACTCATTTTACCGACCTCGGAAGGATGGAAGGCTGAGTCAGCCTTGAGCCGGCTGCTGGGATTGAACTCCCAGCCTCATGGGCAAAGCTTTCAGACGGCTGCCTTACCACTCTGCGCCACAAGAGGCTTACATCCCCCCAAAGAGTGGGAAGATCAGAGGATCAAACTCTGCATAGATTTTGGTGAAATTGGCCTCAACCAGGCTCAGACCCTTTTCGGCCTTGACTTCATCTTGGTGGAATACTCTGCCAAAAGAGATCAGAGTCCTGTGGACCCCTAACTAATTCCGCAGGGCCTGCAGGACAGAGTTTTCCCACCAGGTCTATGGTGTTGCTCAGGAAGACCATCAAGAAGTACTCACTGCTGGAAACTGAAGGAAGACTTGCTCTGAGAAATCTGGTCAAAATTAGTTGGGGAACAGAGATCACTGTTTTATGATTTTACTGATTGTTATATTATCATATTGTCACCCACCCTGAGAGCTGTCCAGGAAGGGTGGGCTATAAAAATAAAGATTTATTTATTTACTGCTTTTTATTTTCAAGCGAGGCTTGAGCAAAATCACTTCAGTTCCTATGTCTGTCCAGCCATTTACTTGTTCACCATTTACAGTTTCAGTCTGTAAATATTCTTTATTTAGATCTTCCTGCACTTTCCAGACCCACAGGACCCATGCTGATCTGTCTGTCTGTCTATCTGTTCGCGCCCCCAAATACAAGCAGTTGCTGGTAAGGGCCCATAGTCCAGGCAGGGCATACCTGCACCGCTCCACCCCAACTTCGGCCTGAAAGCCTCTACCATCATCTCTACTATCGCTGCTCATCTCTAGATTATAAGTACTGTGGCTCTCCAAATGTTCATGGACTACAATTCCCATGAGCCTCTGCCAGCATAACTATAGTCCATGGATATCTGGAGAGTCACGGTTTGGCCATTCCTGCTTTATAGCATGTGAATTGGCCCTTAAATCAATACTGAAATCACCATATCATTAAGCTGCCATGGGATTTGTGTTTCCCCATTTATACAATGTGCATCTCACAGCTGACCACACTGACACCATCGGGTTAGAAGCAAGATGTTCAATAGTGTGCTACTTTATGGTCGAACTAAGAACCAAATTCTATGTGAGTACACCAAAACCAAACATGCCAAATCTGACATTATGAACTAGCTTTACGTTCTGCCAGTTTTCTGAAATGGCTTTTAGGAGCTGATCTCCTAGACCAGTGGTCCCCAACCTTTTTATCACCGGGGACCACTCAATGCCAGGGACTACTCAACGCCTTTTACTGAGGCCCGGTGGGGGGGGGGTAGTTTACTTCTTTACTCTCAACCACTGCCCTAACGCTCTCTGATCGCTATGGTAATGTTTAAACATCCCTCCGAAATAAGGTACAGACACACCACAACAATGAACATAAGGAACATTTTATTTTCATGGAAATTTTAACTCATGACAATGACAAATCAATGGGAACCCTGAGCTTGTTTCTCTGCAACGAGATAGTCCCATCTGGGAGTGATGGGAGACAATGACACCCAAAGTGTGTTGTCAAGGGCCGGGGGGGATGAAGTAAAGGGCCGGGGGGTGGGAGAAGGCCCACAGGTTGGGGATCGCTATCCTAGACAACTTTGGACAGTGGACTAACTTGAATGTGTATTTTTTCCTTGTATACTTTTGCTAAGATATTGAAGGAAGAGGTTCACTTTTCACAGTATGATTACAGTGCCCTCCAGATAACCTGAGAACATGGAATAAAATCTACATCCAGAGATTTTCTTTTTTCCTGATAGAATTTATATTCTATACTGGAGTGAAAACGAGGGTAATAATTTCTTCCTGTGTTTGGTTTATATAGTCATCTGTATTAAAAGTCAATGTTTTATCTGTTTTTGTTCTTAAGGTGGTGCATTTCAATTACAAGGCCGAACAGTGATCCCGTTTCTGGAACATAATTATTGTCACATGTGGACATGTTTTTTACTGATTCAATTCTGTTTGACAAACATTAATATGTAGAGAAATAATATTTAGCCCAATGAACTTTACAACTTTTATCCCTCAATTTCCATCAGTATGTAAAAAAAAAGCAGGTAGACTATACACATTTTAACTCAAAACATACCTTAGGTTTGAGCCGACATTACACTTCCATGAGGGAAAATACATCTAAAATAAAATAAACCCCTGGCAGGTCTGGTACCCTGAGAAGCTGGTTTATTTGATTTAGGCTGGTACCCACTGCTCTGTCAAGCTTCATACCTTTTTAAAATTCTTATCCATTTGCCTTTGATTTCGTGCTGAGTCTGGGGTAAGAGGAAGAGTTGTGGGCTTCGTTTTTCAGCAGCCACGTCAAGCTCAACAGCTGAGGTGTCCGATAAGCGAAATATGTCAAAGAAACTGATGGCAAAAGGATATGAGTCACCCACGTGCAACGCTGCCGCATTTCTAATGGAGTTTAGCTACTGCCAAGAAGCCCCTTTCCACTTAAAAATGGCGTCTCTTTTATGAGGCAGACTATTACAATGGTGGGCTTTTTAATACCCAAAGGCTTCTCTCGTGCTTATGTAAGGGAGAGGATTTTGGTGCACTGCCTGTTCCGCTCAGTCTGGCAACAATATTCATTAACTGCAGAGAGGCCTGCACACATGTTATGTGTCAGTATTAAACTTTTGGTAGAACTCAGGAGGCTATTCAAATCCTTAAAAAGAGTCGGTAATAAGAGGAGGAATAAACTGGGTGAGGACCGCGAGAGAGAAATACACGCTGGGCAGATGGATTGAACTGAATTGATGGCTTGTTGGAAAGATGAAAAACTCCCAACAATTAACCCCCTCCCACCCAAAAAAGTCCAATTGGTTGGCAGTTTTACAGGGCCTCACAATAAAGAATTGTTGGGATTTTCACCCACTCCTTGGCACCAAAGTGGTGTCTCGCCGTGTCAGACATGACTGACATTTTCCTCCTACCACTTGGTTTTTTTCTTATAAAAGATTTTTTCTTTGTGCTGACATGCAGAAACTCCCATCCAATTGCAGTGTTCAAATTCTTCAGTACTGAAGTCATAGTAATCAGGAGAGCAACAATAGCAAAGGCCCTGAAATACACCTGAGCTGAGGAAGGCCATACCCTATATCAGTGGTCCCCATCCCCCGGGCCAGGGACCGGTACTGGTCCGTGGATCAGTCGGTACCAGGCCGCGACTCCTCCTCATTCTCTTCCCTGGCTGCTGTCTTGGGGGCTGCCCTGCCACTCTGCTGCCGGCTCACCTTTGGAGCTCTCCAGTGGCCGCCATGGCTGGGGATCCCCCTTGCATGGCAATGCCCCCCCCAGCAGGGGCGCTGCTGTGAAAGCAAGTGGAGCAGGGGATCAGGCGGCGGCGACGTCCCTTGGCAAAAGAATACCCCCCACCACGGGCCTCAGTAAAATTGTCAAGCAATGACCGGTCCCTGGTGATAAAAAGGTTGGGGACCGCTGCTCTAGATGGTTTCAGCTAGTAGCTGTGTCAGTCTTCAGTAGAACAACTAGAATTGAGCCCAGGAGCACCCTAGAGGTCAACAAGGTTTTTAGGGAATGAGCTTTCGAGAGCCAAAGCTCCTCCCTGATGAATGGAACTTTGACTCTTGAAAATGTATACCTTCAAATTCTTGGTGCCTAAGGTGTTACTGGGCTAGAATCTTACTATCAGTTTGGTGTAGTGGTTAGGAGTGCGGACTTCTAATCTGGCATGCCAGGTTCGATTCTGCACTCCCCCACATGCAGCCAGCTGGGTGACCTTGGGCTCACCATAACACTGATAAAGCTGTTCTGACCAAGCAGTAATATCAGGGCTCTCTCAGCCTCACCCACCTCACAGGGTGTCTGTTGTGGGGAGAGGAAAGGGAAGGCAATTGTAAGCTGCTTTGAGCCTCCTTCGGGTAGAGAAAAGTGGCATATAAAAACCAACTCTTCTTTTTCTATCACCTTCTAATGTCTATTCCATCTTCAGTATTTCAACATATTTTCTTAATTGTACATCTCATTTTAGTTTTCTAACGATTACACCATGTGAAATCATAGCAGGTTAATCACAAAAGCAGTGTTGCTGCACAACTTTTACAATTCTGATCCAGCAGTTTTAGAAGTCTCACCACAAAATCTGTCTCTACACATTGGAATCTTGTGGCACCTTAAAAGCTTGACACACACGTTCCTGAAAAAGATTTAATTGAGTAGAGCCCACAACATTTGGATCTTGTTTATAGACATTTGTAATATTGTGTGTGTTGTATTTATGACATCCATGCATTTATGACATCCTGGTTTCATGGAAGTTAACACAACGTGCTGAAGCTGCATTTTTCATGAAATGACTCAGAAAATGTACCTGATCCAAAATGTTTTGGCTAGGGTGTTGATAAGCACCCCATGCAGTGAGCATGTTATTTCTGTATTAAGAGATTTTGATGGCCTTTTCGTATATCCTTTATTTATTCAATTTGTATACCACTTCTCACTGAAGTGCTGGTTTTGAGCACTAAAGCCCATAGTGGTTTGGGGCCAAGATATATGAAGAATCATCTGCTTCCATATTGTCCAGCCAGTTCTGGTCATTGAATACATCTATGGGGTCTGTGCTCTTTGTGCCAGTAGCCCTCAATTCCGATGCTCCCTCACATAAAAGAAAACCCTTGCTAGTGTAAAGAAGTTGGATTTTACAACACTTTTCAATACCAGAAGGATTCTCAGAATGGTTTACCATCGCCTTCCCTTCCTTTCCTCACAACAGGCACCCTGTGAAGTAGGTGGGATTGAGAGAGCCCTGATATTACTACTTTGGGAGAACAGATGTATCAGGACTGTGACTAACCCAGTGTCACCCAACTAGCTGCAAGGCTTTGGGTTTTAAAAGCAGAGCAAGGCTCTTACCAACAGCAAGGCTTTGGGTTTTAAAAGCAAGCTTTGGGTTGAGTTTTGTCCCTCCACAGCATGAAGTTTGTCCCATGTTTCAAAGGCACCACACTGTGCCCTGAGAGCAGCAGGCAACAACTGGGGAAGCAGGATGTAACATTACTCACCACTACGATGCCCGTACGTTACACAGAGAGCGAACTTGGCATAGGGAATTCTCTTTGTGGCAGCACCTGTATGAGATTCATAACATGCCATCCCTCCCTCATGAATGCTCAGACATCCTTTGGTTCCAATTGCGTCCTGCTTGCTTGTCACAAACAGGAACCCAGTTTTTGAATGAACAGATCATCTGTTGCAGAACAAATCTGGATCCCAGTGGCACCTTAGAGTCCAGTTCGTCTGAGGCAGTGTGCTTGCACACAAAAGCTCACACCTTGAATAAAACTGCGTAGGTCTTAAAGGTGCCACCGGACTCTAAATTTGTTCTGCTGCTCCAGACCAATGCGGCAACCCATTCGAGATTGTCTGTTGGTTGTCTGGCTGTTCAGCAAGTTGCCTAAACAGCTCTTTGCACATGCTCATGATCTCACAGCCCAGTGGAGTTCTAATGCTTCTGCTCTGGGTGCCCCACTGCTCCCCTCCATTTAATTGTTTGAGCAGACTATTCAATCAGTCACCGGTCACATAAATTAGTCATAAAAATGCTCTGTTGAAAATGCTGTTCATTTCAGTAGCTGTTAATGCCTACCGATCTATTTGGGATTGGCAGTGGGTTTTTTGCATATCAGCAGTCCCCCAAAAATGCCAGTGCAAACCTGTTCAACAGGTACTTGAGTCGTTTGGTGCTAAGCTGATCCAGTGCTCAGTTCATAGTTCATTTTCATGAGAGCCAGCCTGGTGTAGTGGTTCAGCGCAGCAGTAGCAGCCTCTAATTTGGAGAACCAGGTTTGGATTCCCTTGTCTCCCCCCCCCCCCCCGAAGCCCACTGAGTGACCTTGGGCCAATCACTGTTCTCTCAGAACTCCTCCAGCCTCACCCACCTCACAGGGTGTGTGTCATGGGGAGAGGAAGGGTAGGTGATTGTAAGCTGCTTTGAGACTCTTTTGGGGTAATAAAAAGCAGGGTACAAAAAAAACCAGCTCTTTTCTTCAGTTGAAAACAATCTTTCTGACTTGATAGATTCAAATGAGTAGCTGTGTTAGTCTGAAGCAGCACAATAAAATCTCTCTGACTGTCAAACATGTTGGCCTCAACATTCATGGCATTCCTATTTAGAATTAGAGTAATTTTTTCCTGCAGTGTTCCTGGGGCTTTTGCTGGGTGTTTCGGCAAATCTAAGCTATTCACAGGCTGGCTTGTCTTTGGTTCATGCAGGTCCCCTATCAGATAAGGGATATCAGCAAGTACCTTGGTTATGCATCGTTACCGAGTTCTGTGTGTATCTTTTGAAATGAATTATCTGTGGGAAATAAAGGTGACTTTTGCTGACGTTTTCTGTCGGCATCTTCAGGTGACCTTTTTCATAGGATAGTATTTGATTTCTTCTCATTTAAGGATCGCACATTTCCATGGGCTGCCAGCCACATCAGGGTGAGGAAGCTTCCTTAAGGACACAGGAAGAGCCTGCTGGAGCAGACCAGCATACTGTTTCGAACAGCAGACAACCAGTTCCCCAGGAGGGTGAAATACAACAGGTGAAGACCTGTCAGCTGTAATAAAATAGGAGAAAAAAGTCTCAAGTTGGCAATGGCAAGTGATTTAATGTTCAACACAATTTCACAATGTTCAAAACAATCTCAAAATGGATTCCAAAATGGAATGGGAAGGCGCCTGTAAGCCGCTTTGAGCCTCCTTCGGGTAGGGAAAAGCGGCATATAAGAACCAACTCCTTCTTCTTCTTCTTCTTCTTCTTCTTCTTCTTCTTCTTCTTCTTCTTCTTCTTCTTCTTCTTCTTCTTCTTCTTCTTCCCGGGTATAGCCCATTTTCGATACCTTCATCAGTGATATTCTCAATATTGTAATAACTCAATCTTCTCTAATAGTGTTTCTATAATTGTTGGAAATAGCCTACTTAGTCTCTTATAACGTCTTGGTTATGTTGCTCAATCCCAAATTGGTTGCATACCTGACTGCTGTAGAGCAATTACACATAGTGATGTTAATATTAGTAGACCCCTACAAATTTGGATATTATGAGAGAGCGAGTTTGGTGTAGTGGCGGGTTAAAAGGCAAATAAATAAATAAATAAATAAATAAATAAATAAATAAATAAATAAAGTGGCTTCATTTCTGAGTTGCTATTGCCAAGTACTTTGTAGTATTGTAAACCTGTAATATTGTAATCCACCATGAGACAGTTCTTCGTGAACAGTGGCCATACAAATAATAATAATAATAATAATAATAATAATAATAATAATAATAATAGTTGTTGTTGTTGTTGTTGTTGTTGTTGTTGTTGTTGTTGTTGTTGTTGTTATAGGCAGGGGGCAAGGAGGAATGGAGGCAAGAAACAAACCAGGATTAAATTAGGATGCTGTGTTTGTACATAACATTACATGGTTATGTTGTGTGACTACAATTAGTAAACCCGTTTCAATAATAAATAAAATAATAAATCAGGGCTTCAGAGCCTGGTCTGAGGAACTGGAACAAACCAAAGTTAGTGTGGTGGTGTGGGTTCAGATGATTAAGTAACTAAGGTTAGTTCAATCCAGCCACTGATTCATGTTCAATCTGAATCTGCCTATCTGCCTGTGGCAGTTTTAAACAGCAAAGGCATTGGATGTTAAGGCCGGTTGCTACCACGCTTGTACATACCTAGATTAAGGTGACCAGATTTTAACATTGGTAAAGCGGGACACCATTGACTGGAGGGGTTCTTGATTAAAAATTTGGTCTATATGGAGCAACAAAATTTTTCATAGAACGCAAAAATAGTATTGTTATATATATATATATAATTTAAACAAAAGCACAATTTGCCAGGTGCCCCCAGATGTCCCTCCAAAAGTGGGACAATCTGGTCACCTTAACCTAGATTCCTCATCCTCATGACTTGATTATTTGACACAGGGTAACTGGGACTGAACAGGTGAGCTGACAGCACTGAAAAGCATTCTGGTTGAGGTGATGTGAGGCCCTTTGTCTGATCCCTGACAGTTTAGGATTACAGGCATGATGAACTTCTTTAAAAAACAACCGCTCTTCCTCCAAACAAAATACACAAATCATTACAGGGCTGTAGCCATAAAGCAAGCATGCTCATAGTAACCAGCCATTAGATGCTGGCATGGTGTGGAAAACATGTAATCAAGCCACTGAGTACCAATGAATGTAGCCTGGCCTGGCCTTTGCTTCCGGATGTATTGTGAGTAGCTCCTAACATTTCTCACTCTCTTGATTTTATCATCACCTCCATTATCACCTTCCCAAGGTTAATAGGTCATGCTGCTTCTAACGATTCAAAACACTGGATGCCGTAACTCCTTTCTTTTTGATAGGTGTAATGTCATGGGTAAGTGTGTTAAGGAGATGACATATGACCTGTATAAACTACTGTCCCTTCTTTATCTCATTCACTCTGGAAACCCTGAAGACAAGCAGTGAGCTTTGCTCTGTTGTATTAGGCTTTCCCCATCCAGCCCTCTTCTAAGATGATCAGCCTAAACCAAGTCCTTGATTGAGTGGAAGGGTTATTCGTCTGTAGGAAGGAACTCCTGGGTTACCATGGTAAGAAAATAGGGTTCTCTCCCAACAATCAGGGGCTTTCCACACCGGGATCCTTGTAGCAAATTATTTGCTGAACGAAAAATCGCCATTTAAAATAGTGCAATTCGTCATTATGCATACCTGACTTTGTAGTGGAATCCAGTTGCGTTTCTATCGTTTTCCACAAGCTTCCGGTCTCAGCAAAAATCGTTAGACAGGAAGCGCTATTGCCAAACTTGTCCCACCCCTGACCGTCAAGCAGCCAATGGGCAGCTGTTAGCATGCTCCCAAACAGCCCCTTTCCCTTTAAGAAAGGTTTTTTTTAAAAAAAAACACACACACACATTGCAACAAATATGCGTTGATTCGTTGCAACGGAGAGACCCATCAGTTGGCAGGTGTGTTTGAGCTGTCGTTTCATCGTTGCCACGCTCCCCCCAAGTGAAAAAAAAATCCCCCCCCCTCACGGGCCCGATTTTCGACCGAAAACAGTGTAAAAAATAAAGGGAAAATACATCAGCAAACGGGCTTGTCTGTTGTTTGTGCTTAGTGAATAAACAGCTCTGGGGAGGGACTGAAGCCGGGGAAGCCTCTAAACAGGCTTGCTGGTGGGTTGAACTTCGCTCGCTCGGAGAAAAAAAAATGGCGATCGCTTCGCCGGAAGATCAGAGGAGAGAGCCAGGGGGAGGGACTTTGTAGAAACCACAACAATGGTAACGCACAGAACTTTCCCGCTAGTGTTGCAGATTGGTTGCAGGAGTGTAGCGCTTTCCGGAGGGTGAATCCACTTTTGGGGATTTCCCTGAAAGCGCTACAAGGAAGCGCTTTTTGCGGATCGGTTTCAGGTGTGTGGCAGATTGTCAACGACGTTGTGCATAATGGCAAATCAGTAGCGTTTTCAATTGGCAACCATTGTGCGATTTTGAAGGTGTGCGAAAAGCCCCTCAATTTTACACGAATGAGCATCAGAGTTGATAGAACTGCAAACATAAAAACACAATAATCATATTATTCTGCCAGCCAAAATAGCACACTGACGTTCAAAATAGCATGCGAGCACTCTAGAACTGTTCATAAGATTTTTTTTTTAAGGAAAGAGGAAGAAAAATAGATATTTCAGTTCACAATGTGAAGATTTCATTCTTCATTTAGTGTCAAATGTGATGCAAACAAAAACTGTTCTCTAGAATTCTGGGAGAATGCGGAGAATTCCATCGTCTGCTGCTGCACAGTCTCATTCTTTGCATGAGAATCTATTCACTTTCAAAGTGCACAGTGTGGATAAACCATGGCAAGAGATTTTAACTGTGACTCTGGTGTCAAGTACTTGTTTACCTTAAATGGGCATGTGCCCACCTACCCACGCTTCATTTCCAGGTGGTAGTTTCCCACACAGTAATTCTGCAATAGTTTCTCTTTTGTTGCAAACTTCATTCCTCAAGATACTCCTCCTGCTCCAGGGAAACAGCATTCTCTAAGCAGTAAGAAAAACAAGGTGTTTGTTTGCTGAGGACACGGAATTCTCTCCCCCCCAAACACACCATTTAACAAGTGAACGGAGGTACGGGCTGTGATGAGAAGCATATCACAGACCCCCCCATTAAGTAGCCCTTGGAAAACGCAAGTGATGCACAGGACACAAATGCTGGTTCTGTTTGGTGACCGTTAGAAAATTTCCCAATGTCTTTTCAGAAAGAACACTTCCTTGACATGTCATGCCATGCAATAGGGGCAGTTGTCATCTTTCACTTTGGAAAAAATTGCCAGCAAAGTCGAAGCCCTGTCATCCCCTCCCAGCTGTCGCACATCCGCTTCGTAATCTCCTCTGAAAACAAGGCCTTCCCATGTTGCTCACTCCCCCCCTGCTCAAAACTGTGCCTCTCAGCAGAATTTGTAGCAAATAGCCCAGGATTACTTGGGTCTCAGAGTCCCACTAAGAGAGAGAAGCAGCTGGAGAAGCTATTTATTGTGGGGGAAGTGCTGGCGGATGAGCACTTAAGCACCTCATCCCACCTGCCAGTGATGAACTCTCCTCACTCCTGCCTCATAAGAAATGCCCTGACCCCTAGGTTGCAGAGAAATAACATTTAGTCTGGCCATTACAGGCTTTTTTGTACCTTTCAGTTATTGTGGTTCTATATTTTTTTTGGTCTGCCGCTTTGAAGAATCCATTTTAGAAAACAACACTCTCTTCTAATAGAAGGGGAGCAGTGCTTCTCATCAGCCCCTCCCCCCCATTGCTGCAGTAACCTGATGCGCCCCTCATGGTGGTCCCGAGGATGCCCCGTCACCCAGGAGCAGAATTCTGGGGAACATTTGAAGTCGTACATGAAGAAATCCCGCTCCACTGACAGAAGTACTTTCCATTAACGGAGATTTACTGAGGAATCCAAGCTAATAATGTAGACTGTTACTTCAAGCCAGCTGTTAGACACTGTGAAGTGTCTATTGGCAAACTTTGAACACTATCACATGCTGGCTGGCTGTTTCTGCATGATCTTCCATAATGCTGCCTCCAATTCACTTTAATTACAATGCAAAGCTAAGAGGGCGAGGAATGACTCCCTCTCTCTTGCCTTGTGGGCCTGGCTACAGCTTCAGTGGCTGCTGTGGTGGAGGTGAAGAATGGATAGGTTTGTCAAATTTTGTTTGGAAAATGCCTGTAGATTTAGGGGTGGAGCCTAGGGAAGGAATGGTACCTCAGTGCTGTATAATGCCATACAGTCCCCCCCCCCAAAGCAGCCATTTTCTCCAATGGAACTATGCTGCTCTAGGACTGTAATAAAGATCTGAATCTGGATCTCCAGTGGAACTGAACTTTGTAGCCTGGAGATGCTTTAATTTCAGGAGATCTCCAAGCCCCACCTTGAGGTTGGCAAGCAATTCTAATAAGTGAGTCTGTCTGTTGTCATAGGCCAAGATCAGTAGCCATGTTAGTCTGTTGGTGGCAGTAGAAAAGAGCAAGAGTCCAGTAGCATCTTAAAGACTACAGAATTTGTGGCAGGGCATGAACTTTTGTGACTCTTGACACACTTCTTCACAGTGATCCAAGAAAGCTCCTCTTCTGCCACAAAACATATTCATATTTATGATGCTCCTGGACTCTTGGGGAATTTCCACACCCATTAAAAATAATGAAATGCTTACCTTTTGTTGTCATTATATTCTGGCCTCTCCGTATGTTGTCGCCAACATGCAGCGTCCGAGCAGTAAACGGCCAGCTACAAGCTCCATTTTAAAGCACTAGTTGGTGAATCCCAAAAAGTGGATTCACCAACCTATGTAGTGCTATCTAATAGAGAGCAACCAGCAGCCCACCAGCCAAAGAAAGGTAGGGAGATGAAGGAGCACTCTCTCTGCCTCCAATGTCCCACCCTCACACCCGCCTCCCTCTCCCTTCTCCCATGAATGTTTTTTTTTAAGAGAACTGCCTGGAGCAACAAATAGGTGTAAAAGCCTGCAGACAAAACCAAAAATTATTTTTCCTAAAAGTTGTCGCACAAAGCATGCCTTTCTTCCCCCAAAAACAGGAATGAGATTTTTTAAAACGTATCAGGCCTTGTGATTCCATAAGGGGTGGCAATAAAAAAGCACTATGCATCTATGAATAAATGCATAGGCATTTCAACAGAGAAGTAATGAATTTAAAAAGCTAGCATTGTGGGCCCTTTAAAACATTGAGAAAGGGGACTGGCTGCCTGGCTTGACTGACAGGTGGAAGAGTCACATGTAAAGTGCGTTGCTCTCTTCCACCATTTCAAGCAGGCATGTGGAAGGTGAGAAGTGTGAAAAGGCAGTAGAGAAGAGTGAGACAGGAAAAAGGTGAGGAGGGGCCGGGAGGTACGATTAGGCGTTACACCATTCGGCTGGCATAACGCTATTTTAACAGATGTGCAGAAATAACCTTAGTGTTTTCTGCTGTCTCTGGACAGTTAAATGTTTTTGTTTCTTTGCCTTTAGCACTTGCTAGAGCAGCAGTCCCAGCATCAGGAATCTTGGGACATGTATTTTTCATGCCAATGCTACCAAGTCTATTCAATCCGAGGGCCCTGGAACCTAGAACTCTGTTCTAGGAACATCCATTCCAGAGGCCAGGAAAAGGATGGGGAGGAGGAAAAAAACCCTCCACCTGCTGCCCCTGCAGCAGCAATAATTCTGGCTGGAACAGGAGCATCTCTGCACCTGCTGGATGATGGAGTTTGGAGACTCATCAGAAGGAACTGGCATTTAAGAGGGAATTTAGAATTCTTAGAACTGTGGTTCTCAACCTGGGGGTTGGGACCCCTTTGGGGGTCGAATGACCCTTTCACAGGGGTCATGGCAGGGCAAGCAGCTTGGCTGGGGTAGGGGGCCATCCACACAACAGACTTGTGGGGTAGATCGAGATCGAGTGTTCATCTGTCTGAAGCAGCGGAAAAGAGCGAGATCGGCATGGTGGGACAAGGGGCAGAACTGAACTGAGAAACCCCGGGGGAAAAACAATCATGAACAATGGATCTTCACGCCATTGGTCAGTTTCAGTTTAATTTCTGTGAAAGAACACTTTGCATCATTTTATGGTTGGGGGTCACCACGACATGAGGAACTGGATTAAAGGGTCGCAGCATTAGGAAGGTTGAGAACCACTGGCTTAGAAAGAGGGACTTCTTTTTCCTTATGTGCATTTCCCAGCATTATTCAGAATTGCCAGCTCCATTCCCAATCAAGCTAGGAGAGTTCATGTATCACTAATCTGTGGATGTCAAATGCTGATGTTCAACATGGTATCAGTATAGCCAGCGAATATTCAACATCAGCATTTGCAGAAGAGGGATTGTTTTTTTGTGAGGGTTTTTTGGACCAGTTCCTCCCTGCTCATTGTCAAATCCTAAGAGAACAATCTGAGCTTTAAAATCATCTGCAAGGAATGATTTGCAATTACCTCAGTCACTTCTGGCACCGTAAGAACCGGGGGGTTGGGGGGGGGGGAGAGGAGGAAAAACTTTCTCTGATCCTTGCTTTTTAAATTCTAGCATTAAATACGGAATTAGTTTTCTCGTGTTTGCCTCATATCTTCAAGGTTTATAAATCAAGACTCAGTTGATTGTATTTGAGAAGGAAAGAGGGGGTGAATACCAAACAAGCTGTCAAAGGTTTATAATTAAAATATTCTCACTGAGAAATACCTCTGTGCACACTCTAGAAAGGGCAGTGATTATTGTCTGCCTGGGGTTTGCTCAGGAGAGAAGAAAAGACAATGGATGCAAATTGATTTAACTAAGCATTTAGCAAGTAAAAGATCCGCAGTGGTGGTGCTGAGAGACTCAGCGGTTTGCCTTCCTCAGCAGTTCAGACACGAGAGGCAGAATCAGCTTGTCGCTCTTTCAGATCCACACGTATTCTTTAAACCAATGTAATTAACTGAAACAATCAATTACGGAGCTGCACTGACACATGGCCCTTTGTCTCGGCCTCTGTATACACAACGGCTATGAATGGATGTACATCATAAACATGCTGTTTGCCAATATTTCACACATGAGAGTTCCAGCCCCCTTGAAACTCTCTCAGGTTACCAGTGGTATATGTCTGAAGAATTAAGAGAAAGTACTCAGTTTACAAGAACCTTTCAGCTCTATGTGGTTCTTACAGTGTGAAAGTACTTCAAGGCTTTTGTCTTACAAATTGAATGCTACTAAATATCAGATGACTAATTTACCACTGGGGGTAAGGGAATGGCATTCGTGGTTTTTGCTTGCGGAGGGAAAGGAAAAAAAACCCAGCAAACTTTGGCAAAAATGAACTGAGGATCGCAGTCTTCTGAAGAAACATCAGAATGCCTTGCATTAGAATGCCTCTCAAGGGGCAATCTAGGAATCTTGGGCGACAATATTTTTGTGATCCAAAGGGAGGCGTTTGGATTTTAGTCATTCTCTTCTCATTGTTTTGGAGTGGCTTCTGGCTGCCAGCAGAGGGCTGTTGTTGTTTTATGGGGCTCACTCCACACAAAGGATAGTACAGACCCCTTTTAAAAATGGGATACAGCAAATTGGAATCAAACCTCCCATTAAGGAGCTGAACCTCAGGCATGAAGATCTCAATGAATAATTTTTTCTGAAATCTGTATCTCATATTCATATCTAAAGGCAGTGGGTGGGATGACATCTTAATTTTTTTATTTGTGGTTTTGCAGAGGATGTTGAATGATAATGTGATATGCTTGGTTGGCAGCAATGGATTAAGGAGCAAGAACCAATAGCTCAGCGGTTGAAATGTTAGACTTGTGAATTCCTATCTAAGTCCCCCTGTTGATCTTTGCCTAAGCAATATCTCTTAGCCTAACTTCTCTTGAGGGATCGTTGTGAGAATATAGAACAATAAACTTGTATACCGTGTCCTTCAGAGGAAACGGAGGATACAAACCTAGCCATTAATGCCACTGCAAATATAGCACACTACAATCTGGTTCACACATGTATCCAACTGCACTATTGATATTTTGTTGATTTGATAAGAAACACACCAGAGGGGAATGTAAAATTTAGATAATCCAGCTGCCTTTTGTGACTGTGTTCATTGAGCAGCTTGGGAAGTGGTACACACACCAGGAATGGACCCTACCACAGACAAGAAGCTGGTTGGGACCATAGACCATTCTTCATTCAAACCCTACATGGACAAATTCGGACTAAACTATGATGGTGAGATGTAGAGATATGGTATCCTTACAAAGGAGAAGCTTATGTAGGCTGGCAGCTTGGAGGACTGAATGAATCTCGGCTGTTAGAATATGTGGTGGCAAAACCGGTTGAAATTTGGAACCGTTCTGGGAGAATCTTGTTTCGTGAGTATAAAGCAGTGGACTAAACAAACAAACAAAAAAACCCAGCAGAAAGTATGCCACTGTGAGAGACTGCGTTCAAAACTTTCAGGAACAATAAAGGGAAATATCAGGGGCCTGTTGGCCCCATTCCTTCTATATCTCCCCCCACAGAAAGATACATTATTGGGGTAGAAAAATACTCTAGATTCAAATAACATTAAGATTTACTAGTATTTCATTATTGCTGGTGTTATTTACAAGTTTTATTGCATTGTGTTAGTTTGCTAATTCCTTAGGATCAAAACATGGTTTTTGTTGGCTCAACCTGAAAATAAAAATCATTGTTTTGTCAAGTGCAAAACTGGTATGCATTATTCAATATGCAAAAGGGGAGGGGGTGCTTCTACTCAAAGGAAAAATTCTGCTGCATGGGAAAGTGTGTTTTCAAGCTCTGGGTGTTTTGGTGTTTTCAAACACAATGGCTTGGGCAATTTGTGACATTATTTGTTCTGCAGGACATTTTCTGGTGGGGAGGGAAAGTGCTGTCGAGCTGCAAATGATTTACGGTGATCCCATAAGGTTTTCTAGGCAAGAGACCATCAGAGGTGATTTGCCATGGTCGGCCTCTGTGTAGAAATCCTTTGTGGTCTCCCTTCCAAGTACTATCCAGAACTGACCTGCTTAATTTCCAAGATCTGACAAGGCTAGCCTGGACCATTTCCACACTAGGAATAACATTTGGGTTTGCATTTTTAAAGAGCCGACTTTTCCATCCGTTTCCGCATTAAAATTCGGCTTTCCAGGCACAGTCCCCAATTGCCCTATGACTTGCTGTGAATTTTGGAAATTCCCAATTACAGTGATTTCATCTGTCAAGGCAGAATTTAATTCGGAGCTGCCCACTGGGGAAATGCATGCATTTGAGTTTTTCCCACACCCACCATTTTGAATAATTTGTGCATGTCCCTTTTCTTGTCACCATCCTCCCTCCCTCCCCCTCCCTTCCTCTCCCTCCCTCCATTCAAAAAAAATCTGCCTTAAAAAAAGGGTGGTTGTGTTACAATGCTGTTTCACACACACACACACACACACACACACATAACAGGCTTGCACAGCAGCATTGTAACATGAAAAAGTTGAGAAGGCTGGACTAGGGCAGGTTTTTTGAAATCACATTTAGTACACTTTGGCAGGAAGGTTATAGACCATGCAGAATGATGGAATTAAGGGGAGCAAAAAAAGAAAGGTACAAGCTGGCATGATTTTGAGGGGGAAATTGAAAAGGGTAAGGGAGCAAAGCATGATGGGAAGCTATCTCCATCAGACTCAGATGCAGAAAGCATATCATGAATGTCAGCCTGAGAAATGAGGGGAGGAAAGCCCAAATGCTGAAAGCCTAGATTTGACTTGCAGCATCCAACGGACATCCAAAGCAAGCCAAAAACAAGGTATGTATACAGAAATGGTTCTGGACAATCCTGCTCAGGACATTGTCTACGCTGAAATATACAGAAATTTGGCTCGGAGTACCAAGTATATCCCAAATGAAATATCTGTCAGTTTTTAATGAAACGGTTTGAGGGTTAGCTATTTTGCATGCTTCTGTACCAGTCCTATTATATGTGTCTCACACGGAACTAAGTGAAAATGACTTTAGAGGAAATATGCATGGGAATGGGCTAATGTCCATTTAAAAACCAGGTGAGACAGCTGTTGAATGCCCACCATGTGACTTTGAGTGAGTGAAAGCCATGTGACTCGAATGCTTCTGGAGCAGGCACTGATGAGTTGCTTAACTGTCTATCTCAGAATGTTCAAGGAGTGTATCCAAATGTCAGTCAGCATCCTGGACAATATTACAAGCTTGGCTTGTCACATCATAATAGAACTGTCAGAGTCCATTTGTATCACTCATGAGAGCCCTGCTTATAATATGTTTAGTTAATATGATTGACAGAAGCCGATTTGAAGCCTAATTCTGATCACATTAAAGGAAACAGCAACCTTTCTGTTGACTTCAGTGAGCCAGGACGGAGAGATATTTGAAAGTAGGCTTAATTTTTTTTGGGGGGGAGCACTTCTAATTTAAGAGGGAGGGACTACTTTCTTTAGTCTTACATGTAAAATGCGACTAATAAATTTTCAGTAGACCTTTTTTTCCCTAGGTCTACTCAGGTTTCATATTTTAGTCCAAGCCAAATACATTGAAGGGTAGTAAAAAAATAAGAACTGTTATGAATCTAACTCTACAGGAATTGAATTGGCTTCCTAGATTTATTGTGCCCTGACCTGGCTGGCCGGATCTCACCAGATACTGGAAGCTTAAGCAACGGGGAACCAAAGCAGCTTCCATCATTCTCTTTGCCTCCATTTTATTTTCACAACAAACCGGGGAAGGGGATAGGTAGGTTAAGCTAAGAAAGTGTGACTGGTCCAAAGTCACCCAGCGAGCTTCCATGGCTTGAATAGAGATTCAAATCCAGATCTCTAAGATCCTAGCCTGACACTCTTGACCACTACATGACACTAGCTGCACAAGGTTGTGTTTAACTGAGGTACTTCATGTCTCTCTGCAGTGCGCCTACCCCCAATGAAGGGATAATAATAGGAGCCTTCTTTCTAGGATTGCTGTCAGAATTATAAACTCATGTGTAGGAAATTGTTTGAAAATTCTAATGTGCTGATTTACTAAATGAGGTTGTAAGCCAGGCTTTCTCAACCAGGGTTTCTTGATGGCCCTGGAAGGATTTCCTGAATGGGTGGGAGATACTTAATTTTTAATAAATTTTGAAAGTTTGTTAAACGTTTATCAGATGATATGACCATATACGATCATGTTGACCTGTTTTCCTTCCCTCCCAAAATGGCCAGTGATGGGCCTGTAGGTGGTGGGAAGGGGAGGGGCCCTGAGTGGGCCCCTCCCTTTCCCACACAGCTATGCTTCCAAACCAAATTCTGCATGATCGCACCACTTCTGTGATTTCTCAAAGCTTGAAGCATGTCTCAGGGTTTTCTCAATAGTTAAGAAGTTAAGAAAGGCTGTTCTTATAACTGAAACAACAGCAGTAAATAGAGAATCCTCAGTAGGCAGACAGAACCAGGGTGACAGGCTGCTCTGAGCCCTGTGAATGGCCTGTCACAGCTGAGTGGGAGTTTTTGTACAGGCTGTGGGCTGGAGGGAAGACAGCTCAATCTCACACTGGTCTGAGAGAGGTCTGATTTTGATACTTAGCTGATAAACTCCTCTGAGGAGAAACTCTAGTGAGAGAACAGAGTTTTTGATTGACAACTAATCCACACAGTGTCTGGCAAGCTAGGGTAGTAATTTGGCAGAGAGAATGTGAATAGTCAGGTGCTTGTTCCCAAATTAAGCTACATTGGTAGAAAACTCCTTCTAGGGAAGAGAGGGAGAATCCTGCCTAGTTGTAAGGGGAATTCATGGGATTATTTCCTAAAATACACAGGGGAGGGAAGAGCTTCAGTTACCTCAGAAGACAGTGGGAGACTGGTTCATCTAGGGAGGAGAAAAATTTTGGTACAAACTAAGAACACCTACTTTCTAAGAACAGGTGTGTGTGTGTGTGTGTGTGTGTGTTCAGGGGAATTCCAGAAGAAACAGATCAAAGAAACATCAACAGGTTTGGGTATAAACATAGTGAAGAAACCTCTCAGTTTAAGGAAATACCATTTGAAAGCAAAGCCTAAGAGCGTCTGAAAAGGCTTGTAATTGTGAGCTAGAAGCCGTGACCTAGCTGATTTGTATAAAGAAAACTGATTCCTCATTCCAACCACCCTTTACCTCTTTCTAAAATAAAATCTTGTATTTGTTTAGTAGTAAAAACTCATTCTGACAAAGGTAAATTTGGCTATGCACCTTCCCAGAAGCTCCCAGGACTGAATAGAGCCAAAGAGACCAAACAATGACTGGGTGGGACAGTCAGCTTCATTTTGGAGGGGAAATTTATCTCAGTGTGCGGAAGAGTACAGAGAGGCATTCATCATATGGGTTTTCACAGAACACTAAAAAAGGCTACGATGCAGATCATAGGGCCTAGATGCACAAAAGCCACATTCGATTGAGACTGAATGAAATAGCTGGCTGGGTCTGACCCTGTATATTAACATAATGGTATATCAACATTACTATTATAGCTGTTGTTACTGTACTGATTCCAATGAACTGACTGGATGTCCTGCACTAAAAATGCCTCTTCATGTAGAACTCCTTGCCATGTGGTGCCTCTGATTTGGTCCTCTGTAAAATGTGGGTTTGTAGCACATGATGCGCATTGAAAGTTCTGTGTAGCTAAATACTACGCACCCATAAGCAAACCGCCCTCTACTCATAATACGCCTCATATTGCTAAAGTGGCAGACAAGTAGCTCCTGGTTGTAGCGATTGTACCTTTGATACTATGCAGCTCTGGAAACAAGCATTAAAAAACTAAATTAGATGTGATTTTACAGGCAATATTACATTTTATGGCAATCATTATCTTTTTTTAACTTTTTGGGGGGGGGGTTGATTTAATTTTTTTAATGAAGAATATGAACCATGTAAAAGAGTTTCAGTCTATTTATTTCATCATTGGATGTAATTTTCTTTTATTTGAAATAACTTCATGCTTTCCAGCTGTCACACACATGGAGGCACTGGCTTGGGAAATAACAGTGGCCATTAGTTTGCCTGTGTAATGATTTCCCTTTAAATATTGCTGGGATACTGTGGGTATTGCCTTTCCATATTAAGTCCCAGTAGCACCATCAAGGTAATGCTTGAACCTGCAGGTGAAAGGAGAGGAGCTTAATGGAAGAACATCTGCTTTGCATACAATCCCTGGTATCCCCAGGGAAAAGGGTTATATACTAGTTCATGTGAAAGACCTCCATCTTGGATCCTAGAGAGCCACTGCCAGTCTCCATAGTAGGGATGCCAGCCTCCAGGTGGGGCCTGGGGTGTCCTAGAATTACAGAAATCAGTCCCCCTGGGGAAATGAATGCTTTGGAGGGTGGACGGTATGACATTGTACCCCACTGAGATCCATGTCCTCCCCAAGGTCCAGTCCCAAATCTCCAGGAGTTTCCCAACCTGGTACTTGCTACCCTACCCCCCCCCCATCCCCAGTGATAGAGTGGGGGGGGACCTGGCAATCTTACTCAGTGGACAATACTAACCTAGATAGACCACTGGCTTACAGGTAAGAGATAGTTCAGTTGAGAGGGGAAAAATAGTTTCTTGACATCAATTTCCAGCTTGATTATTGGTTCTAAAGCCTAGATACCTAAATATTTATTGATTTTCTCTTAGCCAGTGGTTCTCAACCTGGGCTTCGGGACCCCTTTGGGGGTCAAATAACGCTTTCACAGGGGGCGCGGCAGGGCAAGCAGCTTGGTTGGGGGAGGACGCCATCCACACAACGGCCTTGTGGGGTAGATCGAGATAGTGCGTTTGTCTGTCTGGAGCAGCGGAAAAGAGCGAGATCAGCATGGTGGGACAAGAGGCAGAACAGAACTAAGAAACCCCAGGAAAGAACCAATTTATATACAATCATGAACAATGGATCTTCACGCCATTGGTCAGTTTCGGTTTAATTTCTGTGAAAGAACACTTGCATAATTTTATGGCTGGGGTTCATCACAACATGAGGAACTGTATTAAAGGGCCATGGCATTAGGAAGGCTGAGAACCAGTGCTCTAAGCTCTTCTGTAATTTTGCCATTGACCAATTTTAAATGTTTTGTTTCGTATCGGGCATGGTCAGAAAAGCCATTCCCAGCAAACAGCAAAACCCTTGACGAATGGGTATGTGCATATTTTTAAAAACCCTTTAATCCTAAGTCTTATTTATGGAAGGTATGTTAAAAACACATTTGCCCTATTTACGCTGCCCTCTCCCTCAACACCAGGAGTTCAGGCCCATATTTCCTGTGGACTGAGTGAAAGGAAAGAGGATGTTTTGCCATTCCCTGGGTCAACCTTGTCTGTTACTGTTGAACTTCTTGGTGGCCTCTGACCATCAGCTATAATTGTGCTCTTTCTATTATTGTGTGCAATTTATTGCTGTGAGACCCTGCAGCTCCAGTGTCACTGGTCGCTCCTTGGGGAACGTCACTGTTTGTTCACTATATATGTAGAAGCTGGGCTGAGTAGAATTAGTTTTGTCTGTTGTTTGCTCTTGGCACACCAACTGCACTTCATCACTTCTTGAAGGAAGGGCTGGTACAGATGATCACATTGACAGAGCAAAAGCAGTTTCTTTCCTGTTAATGTTGCCATTGATAACTTACAGAGCATGGCTAGTTTAACTTGATATCTTCGAGTGACCTCCTACCCCACCCTTTCAGAAAGGCACCAGGAGCAATCAGTTCTCTTTGAAGTTAACGAGAAAATACCGGTTCAAAAATTTGCATAAGGGAAATACCACCAATGACGCCACAAACACTGCCCAATACATACCTGTGGTGTCAATGGCACAGAGATCAGATCAGCAATGTTTCTTACACTTCTGGGATTTTTACTTTGGCTATTAGAAGTTTGAAATGCTACACCTCCCCCCTCCTCCTAAATGTGACCGAGATGGAAATAATATAGATATGAAAGAAATGGGAGTCCTGCCATATTTGGCATGCATAATGTTTTCTCAGTGGAACTTTATTTTTTATAATAGGTTATTTATGCTACCTTCAGATGTAATACCAGAATGTAATTGGTTTGGTTGTTGGATACATTTCACATATTTCATATGTTATTAATTTAATAAAGATACTGCTTGCTGAGGAAGTTTCCCAGAAAACCAATTCAACAGGTGTGATTTCCAGGTGTTGTTTTGAATAAACAGCTACAATTATCACACCTTATTATGAAGCCTCAATTCAGTGTTCTGTACCTTGGCTTGATTATCTTCAAGAGGAGGGCAAGACTGCTACTAAAAAAGAGTCATCTGGAACAAGTCCTGTTTTTTTAGATTCAGGATTTTAGGGACATCAGACATTTGGTTGGCTGTCTGGATCTCCTGTGAGAGAGCAATTCGTTCCCTTCACCAGAGCTGAATTAACATCTCTACCCCAAAAACGTATACCCGGTGAACACATTCACTATGATAGTGAACAAAATCAGGAAAGGGATCAACACCCTATATAGTGTAATAGGAGCCTCTTGTGGCACAGGGTGGTAAGGCAGCTGACATGCTGTTTGAAGCTCTGCCCATGAGACTGAGAGTTCGATCCCAGCAGCCAGCTCAAAGTTGACTCAGCCTTCCATCCTTCCGAGGTCGGTAAAATCAGTACCCAGCTTGCGGGGGGGAGGGGGGTAAACGGTAATGACTGGGGAAAGGAATAGCAAACCACCCTGTACTGAGTCTGCCATGAAAACGCTAGAGGGCTTCACCCCAAGGGTCAGACATGACTCAGTGCTTGCACAGGGGATACATTTACCTACCTTTACCTTTATATAGTATAATAATTTCGCTATCAAAGATATTTATATAGTTTTAAAATCCGTTCAATTTTATAATTTTGCATTAGACTGATACATTAGTCTTTTGGTTTGGTTCCTTAGTGCTAGTGGAGGGAAACTGTTTCACAAACATCCTAAATAAAGATCGATCGCTTCAGTGCCATGGGTTGAATCCCACCGAGAAGTTTGCAGAAGGAAGTGGGAGAAGCAGATTTTTCCCTGCATTGTCCAAAACAAAAAAAGAGAAAATATCCTGACCCAAACCAAAGTCAAGAACTTAAAAAGGGAAATCAAATTAAGCCTCTGTAGGGTAGAGCACAATTTTAAAATTGAGTACATTTATTTAAGTTAAAAACCCAAGGCTTATAACAAAGCCTCAATAAAATCAATGCCTTCTTGCATACTGATGCCTTCACGGACCAGACGTGTTTCAGCTTGTGACTTTGGAAGGGAGGGGAGCAAGTTCCTCTGACCCCTCCTACCAGGGCCCTTTACTGTAATGAATTTTGTTTGAGAGGTTTTCCTGACTTCCTGTAGAATTTTCAGAGCAAACAGCAGGCTGCTTGGGGAAGGGGGAAAGGACCGAGACCAGCTCTGCTGACTTCTTCCATAGATTTTCCTGCTGGTCCCAGCCCTCCAGACATTTCAATAACCCATATCGTTTCTCTGCTTGAGTCTTTAAATTCTTTCTCTAGAACGGTGCACAAAGATTGTCGGTAGATCTGCATTTTCAGTAAGCAGGATGAGTCCTCGTGCGGGACCGTTGCAACCTCCTCAAATGCATAAAACAAAACCTCCTCTGAAAATATCGCTCGCGGTGGCAAATCTCATGTGTCTGGCAAAGGGCCAGGCACTTCCAGGGTGCTCGGACTTGGAAACTGCTGACAGATATGAATAGACAGGCCTTTGGAACACCACTGTGGGAATGCGGCCCAGCTTTTGAAAACAAGGCCTACATGGAACGTATGCGTGCACAACTTCCTTCTCAGCCTGAACACAGACAGGGCTATAGATTCAGGCTGTTCTCCATATAACAATGTGTTTCTTCCCCCTTCAATGGAATGAAAAAACGGGATTTTTCTCCCCGCCCCCCCCCCCCCAGTCTTGCATAGTTTCTTTTCTATATATCTATTTCAGTTGGCGAATAAAAGTTGGAATTAGCCACCTGATCTTTGGAGAGTTAATACATTTGGATGGTTCTCAGTCGACGTCGATTAATTGGGCTCGTTCCTTTGTCAGCTTTCTTGGGGGTAAATCTGCTTTTATGACACAGGCTCCATTATGCATAAGACAAAGCAAAGGTTTGAAGGGCATCTGTAGGCACTCCAATGACTCATATCTTCCAATTAAGGTTGCCATCTGACCCAAGGTTTTGCCAATCAGCCCAACTCTCTCTCTTTTTTTTAAGAGCTGGACAATGGGGCCACTTTAAATATTAATGATTTAAATCCATTAAGGCATGCAAATGAGGACTGGCTGTTTCTTTCTTGGGAGGGGAGAGGTGGCTGTCCCCCTGTTTCCTTGCCTATGCAACAGATTCCTACAGCTGTTTCTGAACAGGAGGTGCCTCACCCTGCTTTCCCCAGAATAGATGGAGTCTGAATGCTGCCCTTCTGCTTCAGCCTTCGGAAGAAAGGCAGTCCTATTGAGCTTCAAAACCGCTGCTCCTTGAGGCTGATAAAGCTCTGGACATTTGATACTAGATTGTAGTCATTACCTGGAACAAAGGAGCTTGATTCATATTCGTTAGGCATTAAGTGCAGAGCGGCTAAATTTTCCCAATGTTTGTTAGGCATATTTACATAGCACTTTGGCCAGGAGCAGCAAAAGAATCTTTAGATTCCTACACCAACCCAAACTGCTAATGATGGCAAGTCGTTTTTAACCTTTCTTCCCCAAAGGTCCTCTTCGGAGGAGACATAGGGTGAAGCTCACGTTAGCCATTCTTAAGGAAATAGAAAAACACAACATAAGTCAATCAAAGAGCCGAGTGCATCATTTCACCAAAGGAAAATTTCAAGGCAGATGCTCAGGTTCCTGCTCAAATTCAGTCAAAGCGCTGAAGAATTTTGACATCGCAGAAAGACTTCCCCAGTTCTGAAAGCTCTACAAGACCTCTGCAATTTCTTGGGCTGGGGTAGAATACTTGGTCTGTCCCTAGGTCGGCTAAAATTAAATTCTGAGTTGAATTTGGAAGTCCCCTGCTCAGAACGAATACCCGAGGAAAAGCAAACTTCTGTGCTCCATAAGATCAGCAGCATAGCTTGAGGGCGTGTGTGTCTATGCGCCACCTGACTACAGCCCCCCTCGGTACAAAAAGAAAGGGAACGGCAAAGGTGTAAATGCAGTCAGGCTGAAGCACAGCACTTGGTTATCGCCATTACAAAACCGCTGGGGGTTATTGAATAACTAGGGGTCAGATCCTGTAGTCTGCATGCAGTAAGACCTTCTTCTAAAGTGAGGCACTTTCTCACGAGGCACAAGGCACTGGCAGAACGCATCAAGGCCGGCAAAATCCTGTTTTTTCCCCTTTTCGAAACAGTGTTAGTAATTTTTAAAAATAGTTACAGTGTGTTTCAAGGCCCATAAAGAGTTTAACCACATGGGCAAAACACCAATAAAGTTGTCCTGGCATTCCGGAATAGTCTGTTCCATGCCTGCCTCAGGGAATTCATTCTAATACACTAAAAATGGCAACTCTGGGGGGAAAGGGAGCAATTCTCACATGCATGGTGTCAGCCTGTAAACTTATTTGCTTCTTTCTGTCCAGCTTTTCAAAAGCGTGTGCTTTGCAGGTGCCTTGAATTGTCAGGCATGTGGTCAGGCTTTAACAAAAAATAGGGCTCCAAATTCACAGGAGCAGGCAGGCCAAGGAATAATAAACCATGCAGAAGATCATGGGGCACAGAAGGGGCTTTGAATGGCACAGAATGACAGAAAGGAGAAGTGAGTATTTGCACCAAGAACTGTATTAAAACAAAAGGAGAAAAAATGTCATGAAACTCACAGCAGGCTGGTAGGAAAATGGACACAAGAAGGGAGACAAACCAGAGTCTGCTGACAAGGCTACGGGCCTGCTTCCCCTTCACTTGACCTGCAAAGAGAAAGCCACGTAAAAGGTGTAAGACGGCAAACCAAGATGATGCAAACAGGGAAAGTATCCGGTAGCTGGCAAATGAGTTCTGCATTCAGTGACAATGGCACATCTGGTGCTCATTTCACTGTGGATCCTGATTCCCGTGGAAAGAAAGTTGGAGGGAAATAGGAAAGTAATTCAGATACAATTCCATGTGCAGCCAAGGCAAGAAACAAACCTGGGTCAAAAGAGAGGTTCTCATGGCAGTCTTCAAGCAAAGGTTGGATACACACTTTTCTTGGATGCTTTAGGATGCTTTAGGATGCTTAGGGCTAATCCTGCGTTGAGCAGGGGGTTGGACTAGATGGCCTGTATGGCCCCTTCCAACTCTATGATTCTATGATTCTATGATGAGGGACATGCAACCCTTTAACAATGAAGTAGTAAGAGGTGGCATTTTTCTGCTGAATATGCATGGCCTGTGGGTTATTCTGTCAGGTGGGAGCATGAATGTTAACTATTGTAGAATAGATTCAGGTGGGCTGGTCTGAATCAGCAGAGCAAGGTTGGAGTCGCGTGGCACCTTCAAGACCAATGACATTTTATTCAAAGTATATAAGCTTTCATGTCCATGCACAATTCTTCAGTTACAGAAATGTAGGTGCACATGAAAGCTTATGCCTTGAAGAAAACTTCATTGATCTTAAAGCTGCCATTGGACTCCAGCGGTGTTCTAATCCTAGGAATGCTGAAAACACCCTACTTCTTCATGTGCATCTTAAAATATCTTCTTTTTTGGCTAGGTCAATTTATTGTTTTCCCCTTATCCCTTTCAGCCACACCTTTACCATATATTTTCAAGCAATGGAGCAAACCTCTTAAAATCCGTGGAATCCTGGGCTTATCTTCATAGATCAAGATTTCTTTTTTGCCCCCCTTCCCCCAATTGTTCAGGTTTGGGTGCCAGGAACGGCGTTTGGAGTGCTGGTGTATGCTGCCCTCTTCTGGCTCACAATTACAATAGTGTGTGTCTCTGAAATGAGTCTCTGCATACGGACTTTGTGGGAAAATAGAGAATAGCAGTGCATCTCTGATTCTGAAAAACATGATGTGCTCCTTTTAATATCACTGCCCTATTGGGAGGCTGCAGTCCAAGGCAGATTTCCTTAGGAGAAAGTCATATCAAACTAAACGGCACCACCAATTTATATTTCACAAGAAGGCAAAGCCATGATACTCCGACTTACCTACCTGGGCCATATCATGTGATCCAACTCAATGGTGAGAGCAATTATGCTACGACTGGTCAGTGGTGAAAGGAAACCAGGCCGACAAAGAACACAGTAGTTAGATATGGTATTTTGGATGAGGGCACAAGTATGGGTAAAATGAGTAAACTGAGGCTATTGTATTTTGGTCATGTCATGAAAAGTCAAGAGTAACTAGAAAAGACAATAATGCTAGGAAAAGCTGACAGCTGCAGGAAAAGAGGAGGACTCAACCCAACATGAAATGGATTGACCCCATCCTTTGCAAGACCTGAGCAAGGCTGTTAGTGACGGCATGTTTTGGAGCTCATTAATATATAATTCGGAAGCAACTTTACAGCAGTTAGCACACATACAAGGGTGCGTGTTTGAATTGCTTTGAAACATTTTTACATGTAGTTTCTTCACATTCTTGTTGTAACCAGTAAGCAATATTTCCAAAGTAAATGACCATCCAATACAGACTTTCTGGACATTTTTACCATTGAGAAACCCCTGGAACATTCCCGAGATACCCCAGAAGTGGAATGATCATGCAGAATATGGTCGGGAAGCAGAGCTGTGTTCATGCCCACCCGGGGCCCCTAACCTTCTCACCTCCTCCAGGTTCATCATTGGCCAATTTCAGAGACGGGAGCGAGGGTTGACATGACCACAGACAGTCATATCACCTGATAAATGTTTAATTATGTTTAAAATATATATATATATAAATTAATTATCTCCCAGCCATTCAGGAAACCCTTCCAGAGCTGTCAAGAAGCCTCAGCGTTGCACAAAACGCTGGTTGAAAAAGCTTGACCTAATCGGTGGGAAAATACCTGCATATATATTACATATTTCCTTACTGAGGTAAATTGCCGTGTGTGTGTGTGTGTGTGTGTGCGTGGTAGTTTGCCATGCATGCTTTCTTGGTGCCGGGGTCATTTTTATCCCCAGTTGTATTGAATGGGGAAGTGAAATAAGCCTTTAGGATGAGATTGACACAAATCTACTATTTTCTCCCTGGTGTCTTTGCTGGTGTTCTATTCATACACTGCCAAAAGGAAATAATTAGTAAAGTGCTGATTTTTCCTTCTTTGCAGCTGGTGTCATGCTCAATTTTTTTTAAACAAGTTTTTAAAAGTTTCTTTAACTTACTTTGGCAAGTATCTATCTGACACTGATGCTGGATTAATGAAGTACAATATTTGTTGGAGATTTTGAGCATTCTCTGAGTAGTGTTTCTTCACACTTGGAGGATATATGCAATATTCAGTTTTTCAAAGAACGTTCTTCAAATAAGTTTACAGTGTCAACTCCTAGCCGGATGCATTTATTTATTTCCTTCCCAATGGCTTAAGTTGCTACTGAATGAGAAGAACTGGTGGTTATAACTTGCTGTTCACTACCCCGACTCTCAGAGCAGTTTACACTCACCAGTTTGGTGTAGTGGTTAGGAACGTGGACTTCTAATCTGGGGAGCCAGGTTCGATTCTGCACTCCCCCGCATGCAGCTACCTGGGTGACCTTGGGCTCGCCACGGCACTGATAAAGCTGTTCTGACCGAGCAGTGATATCAGGGCTCTCTCAGCCTCACCTACCTCACAGGGTGTCTGTGGTGGGGAGAGGAAAGGGAAGGCAACTGTAAGCCGCTTTGAGCCTCCTTCGGGTAGAGAAAAGCAGCATATAAGAACCAACTCTTCTTCTTCTTCAGTAATATCAGGGCTCTCTCAGCCTTAACTCCCTCATAGGGTGTCTGTTGTTGGGAGAGGAAAGGGAAGGCAAACGCTTTGTAACTCCTTTGGGGAGAGAAAAGTGGCATATTATCAACTCTCCTTCTTCTTCTTCTTCTTCTTCTTCTTCTTCTTCTTCTTCTTCTTCTTCTTCTTCTTCTTCTTCTTCTTCTTCTTCTTCTTCTTCTTCCTGTCCTCACCCCACAGCAGACACCCTATGAGGTAGATGGGTCTGAAAGTGCTCTGACAGAACTGATCTGTGAGAACAGCTCTAACAGGACTATGACTGGCCCGTGGTCACGCAGCTCGCTGCATGTCGAAGAGTGAGGAATAAAACCGGCTCTACAGATTAGAGGCTGCCGCTCAACCACCCTACCAGGCTGGCTCACCATCAAATAAGCCTTCGCAGAATGCATTGTTTCACATATTTCTACCAACAAAATAAAATCAGAATCCAGTAGCACCTTTAAGACCAACAAAGACTTATTCAGGGCATGAGCTTTCGAGTGCAAGCACTCGAAAGCACACACCCTGAATAAATCTTTGTTGGTCTTAAAGGTGTTACTGGACTCTGATTTTATTGTGCTACTTCAGACCAACCCATTTGATTCTGCCAACAGACTTCTGCAATAGCCAGGATAAGCCTGAGAGTTCTTCTCCCTTCCCCTACTGCTATAAAAGGAATCATATTGATTAAAGGGGGTGGAGATGCTTGCACGTGTGTCTGTGTGTGTGTCTCTCTGCATGACAGGAAGCATTTTCCAGGAAAAGACAACCAAATGCAAACAAGACAAGACAACGTGGGAAACAGCCTGGCATCCTGCTGGGGTTCGCATATCTTCTTCCAGTCTGCAGCGACCACAGCGTAGTCCTCGTAAAGCACAGGAACAACAGGGACATTCATTAATTTCTAACACTCACCGCCTGCCCCATTGACTTTCATGAAGTGCTGGCATCAATACGAGGCGTCAAACACATCTCCCCTGTGGGACACGCACCCAGGTGCCATAAACTGACCTGCCGCTGGTTTTATAGCAGATTATTCTGTCACTGCTGCAATGGGCAGGAGGTCTCCATCAAATATCACATAGCTTTACTTTTGCCCGTGTCCATAAAATGCTGATTTATTACATCTAGAGGGAAAAAAAGCTTTGGATACATACTTTAAAAGAGGGCACTTGGCTGGTTCTCTTGGCTTACCCTGTTTAATTTCTCTGGCTTCGATGGAGCTGCATTAAATCATCAAATGTAATGAACTGCTGGTGTTGTCATTCATTAATTTCCATTTTAACCCAATCTTAACTGGAGGTTTTCCTTGCCGTTCTAGGCGACCTAGAAATACCATGTGTGTGTGCTCCGCTTCACAATTATCAGTGATCTCATTGCCTCCTGGGACATCTTTGCGGCTAACACTGGAGCACACCCAACCCTCTGTGGAGTTTGTATAGCAAGACTTTCCTGTTTTCCTGGCCCACTGCTGTCTACAGAGCACCTCCAGAGTGTGTTCCTGGTGTGTGTTTGTGTGTTGGGGAGGGGAATCAACAAACCCTCAGAAACATTGTAAGAGGTGAAGTGGGCATCTGAAGTGGAGCGGGAACAGGGCCTAGTCTGCACACAATAGATAATGCACTTTCAATGCACTTTAGAAGTAGATTTTCCTGTTCTGCACTGGAAAATCCAGCTGCCAAAGCACATTGAAAGTGCATTATCCTTTGTGTGCAGACTAGGCCCAGGAGTGTAAGGACTTGCAGGGCCAGTAGCACCAGAGCCAGCTTAAGGATTCGCTAGCAGTGTACAATTGGGGTGGGAGTGGCCAGATTGGGGGCAGAGGGGCCCTCCACAGTGGAAAGGGGTGTCACTCCAACTGTCCTCAAAGAGGGGAAAGGGGAGAGAAGAGAGACTTCGGCCCTGATCCGTGTGTGGTGGGGTTGCACTGCATGGGGCCCATAGCACATGTGATGTGTGCTAGATGGATTAACTTGACCTGGGCAGGAGACCTGCCATTTATCTTTTTTTATATTTATTCAATATACTTTTAGCCCTCTCTTCCTCCAAGGATCTCAGGGCCATATGAAGGGTTTCTCCCCCTGCTCGATTTTATCCTCTCAGCCTAACATGTATGAGGGGCTGATGGAGAGAGGGGCAGGTTTAGCACCAGCCCCGGTGGGGATCTTCACTGATCTACTAGACTGACTTTGGCTGGACTTCCTGCATGGGCCAGTTCCCATCATTTTCTTACTTGCCCGTGAGACATGATCATCCCCCTCATCCATGCCATGGTTGCTCCCTGCTCCATCCGGCATTAGACCAAGGGAACTAAAAGGAAGACCAAGCAATCAGTCCATAGAGAAAGGGGCAGGCCTCATTTCCTGTCTCCTTATAGGATCACCTCTCATCCAAGCAAAATCACAGTCTTAATTAGTCACAATGGGAATGTGGGGTAGGGATTCCTTCCCTTGCACTGGTAGAAATCCTTTGGCCAAACAACTAAGCAAGTTTTTTGACCTGCTGGCCTTCCCTCCTCTACAATCAGATGATTTCTCTACCAAGTTTTTTAAAAATCTTACTTTTCATCCCCCCTTCCCCCTTCAGTTTATGCCTTTTCCATTATTTCTGACTGACGGGCGCTGATTTCACACTGAAAAGGAACGTTTCCCTCCAGATAAGGCTGCTCCATTCTTTCCCCAATCCAATGCTTTTTGTTTCAAACGTGATTCACTTGCCAGGGCCCTGAATGCTGTGGGAGCTCCAGCCATTGATTTTCGGCGCTCGAATGCTATTTTTCCTGTTTGTCATAATTTATTGTCTAATTGTTGGCTGCGCTTTGCACTCCAGCTAGTTTTCCCACACAGGCGACAGGAAGCGGCTCTCTGGCATCAGGTTTCCTCCGATTGAGTCTCGCAAGGTCTGGCAGGGACCGGCCCTCTCCTGTCCGCTTTGTAATGCGGCTGCTTGGAGAGGCACGGTAAGCTCGCCACTGGGAGACTTCCTTCCTAGCACCCGCTGCCGTTCAGACAGTGGCCCAGGCCTGTCTGCAGCCCCAGTAGGCTCCCCCACGTAACCCCTGGGAAAATCCTGCCCTTATCTGAGTCTGGAGTCATCGTTAGGCTCTCTGCGCCTTTGTTTACAGTGTCAACTCCCAGCCGGAGCTGAGAACACGTCCTCCTCCTCCAAGGCCAAACAAGATGAAGGGGAGAGGGGGCAGAGGCAGCAGTATATTTACTGAGCCTTCCCTGGGTTTGGAAAGGAGGGAAAGGCTGGCTGAAAAGGATTTATAAAATGCAGAACACTGGGCACCAGTTGCAGAAACCTTCCCGTGGAAGCTCAGTCTGTGTATTCTGGCTGCTCCAGCAAACTCCAAGCCTCAGCAGGAGAAAAATTAAAATCCCTAGAATACAATGGAACAAGGAAAGGAAGCAGTAATCGGTGATAATGGCCATAATCTTGGGCTTGCAAAGCTTCCACGTCCCGGCCTGTTTTGCTGTGTTTTCAAGGGTTGTCTCGCCATTGTGCCAGCAAAGTGCTTCCAGAGCATAAACAAACCATCATGCTCAGCTCCTGTCAAGTGTTCAGTGCGCTTTATGGTCAGTCAGCAGCACGCAGAGCCTCGCTTTCGAATGGACTTGGCCGGAGTCATGCTGGGAGGGGGGTCAAGGACTTATCGTGTCACTGTTTTTCACGGCTCTCCTCTCCTACGAAATGCTCTTTCCTGGTGTACTGGTTGGACCAGGATCAGATCCCCACCCTGTCATGGGCTAGTTGCATCCACTCAGCCTAAGCTACTTCACAGGGTTATTGCGAGGATAAAATTGGAGAAGGGAGAATGAGATAGACTGCCATGACTCCTTAAAGGATGGGTGGGGCAAACAAGTACTAATTAAATAATATCCATGCAGAACAGAAGCAAGTATATGCATGTTGCTTTGAATAAGATGGCAGCCTCATAGAAACCATGCATTGCCTATGTCATTGCGTACAGATCTCAATGAGCCTTATTGTAGCCCAGTAAGAGAATAACGTTTGAGTCCAGTATCACCTTTAAGACCACCAAATTTTAATTCTGGGTATAAGCTTTCATGTGCATTCACTGGGATGCCAGCCTCTAGGTAGGACCTGGGGATCCCTTGGATTATAGCTTATCTGCAGACCACAGAGATCAGTTCCCCTGGAGAAAGTGGATGCTGAGGTCCCTGCCCTCTCCAGACTCCATCCCCAAATCCTCAGGAGTTCCCTGTTGGAATAGGCAAGGTATGTAGTGTGCTAAGTTGCAAGCATGTAAAAAATATCCAACAGGGGGCATCAGGGGACACGTGAGGCATAGTTTGATTAGAAACTTGCTGAAATTTTCCGATAGTCTCCTCCAGTGTCCTGTTTGGTTCGTTTAGAGACTTCCTGCTCCTTTGAGTACACTTCCTCCTTGTTTGCCTCCAAAACCAACAGACAGAATGAACAACATTCTGAATGAATCTCTCTCTCCTCTTATGCAATAAAACTGTTTTATCCTTGCAAGCAGTCTGGTGCTCTACACCTCTTTTGCAAATTTAAGCTCTAGCAACATTTCCCCTTCTGAACTTACCCATGCATCCCTCACCAGAGGTCAGAGGGGGGGGGGACTGGCAACCCTAGTACCCTAGTACAAACACTCCTCCACCCCAGTAAGGTAGACCAATATGATTGCTTCCATATTGAAGTTGGGAGGTAGTATTGCAGCTGGGACATTGATGGATTTCCTGTGGCTTCAAACTTAGCCTACAGTTGAGTAGGAACCTGGAAAGTTCATCTGCAGGCCTGGTTGGGGTGGGTTGGGCATTTCAATTTTACGCTATTTTACGCTAATTTGATTATGAATCTTCAAGGATTCTTGTGCTTTTACGGGCCTTCTACCCCATTATTTCATCTCTTGCGCCATTAAAAATAGCTTTCACCATCAAGCAGCAGTGAAAGACAGAAGCCTAGTCAGGAGGGGGGAAGGTGGCTATTCTACACTTGCAATAATTAGGATTCTCAGCTCCACTGCAGCTGCAGTTCATTTCAAAAGCGATGTCATTTACGTGAAGAGGTACAATGGGTGCCCAAAGAGCCTGTCAGGATGTGACCATCATGCTCTGGGAATTCTCTCCACCGCCTACCAACATGCCCGGGCATCGGAGACATGTGGGCCTGCCTGCCAGTCTAAGCTGACTGGGGCACTTCACCATGTCAGAGGGCTGCCCATACCCCACAGTTAAGGTAACTGAGCTGAGAATTGTAAAGTAATTTACAGTTACTCCATTTTAATTAAATAACAATTTAGAGACAAATCCGGCGAGGAGATCTCTCTTTAATGGAGCAGCCAAGTGGCAATATCTCTTCTGGGAAAAGCAGCATTTAAGTGGTCGACACAGACCTCATTTCAGCTAGGAATGTTGTAAAACACACCTATCTTTCTTGCTTCCGCAAGGCTTCTAGCATCGAGGATTTAGGGGTGGAAGATCTAGTGCTGTAGGTTCGGTGAAGTGGAAACTCTGCCTTGAAGAGAAGAGTCAGGGACTGAAAGCTGTATCTGATCCAAGCTACATCTGACTCCAAAATATACTAACCAAAAATATTTCTGGTCCACATGAAATTATTTCCAGCAGTCCCAACAAGAGTTAGGCTCTTCAGTGTCCAAAGCAGCCATTCACGCCTGAAGCAGTCAACGTCACGGGGGGGGGGGGCACCGAGCCTGCGCCTTCCCTCCCTCATGAGCCCCTGCCAGCAGCATGCTTTTCCTGATCAAGGAGAAGTCCCTGCTTGAAAATCCACCCCTAGACAAACCCTCTAAGGCAGAGGACGCCAGACTGTGGCTGGCAGGCTGGCAGGGGTTCATGGGCATTGTAGTCCATGGACATCAGGAGAGCCACAGTTTGGCCACCCCCGCTCTATGGTATACCATAGATTTTTTCGTGAAAGCCTTTCCTAACTTCCTCTCTTCTCAACCATCACTTCCAGATCTCCAAGAGCTTCCTAGAATGGAGTCGGCAGCCCTAGCTAGCATGGCATAATGTTTAACTTGAGGTCAGGGACACCCAAGTTCTATTTCTCTGTTCCGTTTTTACCCCTGAGCCATAGTCACCCAACAAGTTCCACGGCTGAGTAAGGATTTGAACCTTCTATGGTCTTCTATGGCCTCATCCAGCCATAGCACCACACGGTCTCTAATCCCCATGAAATTTGCTGGGTTAGTATGGGCCTGTAATTCTCTCTCTGCCTGTAATTCTCTCTCTTCCATGTCGTGAGGCTAAAACTGAATAGAGGAGAACGATGCTCAGCTCCTGAACTCCTTTGAGAAAAGGTGGCATAAAACGCCATAATAAGCACATGAGGCTAAAGAGATTGCCCATATTGTCGCCACAAATGCACTAGCAGCTGTGATAGGCCAGCAAAACTTTTATTGTCAGGTCGGTTGTTGACTAGAAGCTGGGCAAATTACTTCTATTCCCTTTTACCCGGTATGATAGATAACTGTTTTCACGGGCTGTTTATCAGTTCTTTTTTTTTTATATTCGTAGAGTGATTTTTATTTGTCACTTTGTATGGGCTTAGGAAAACCAAAACATTTATTCTAATTTAAGCTCTTAGAAAACATATAGAGATATATGGATGGATAGGTAGATGGATACCAATGCACAAGAAAGACATTTGAATCCTGTCCCATTTGTGTGCTCTGTATAAAGCATTATGGGTTTGGCCCCCCCTCCCCCCCCCTTAAGCAGACAGGGCAGAGAAATAAATAGATGGGCTTCTATCCTCTGAGGTTCAGCTACAATCACTTTGGCTGATTGCATCGGGGGTAAAGTGCCAGAGTTAATTAAGTGCAATTAATTACACTTACGAGGACAAGGAAATATGCTTGACCAAGAGACAATGGTTTTTAACCCCAGTGTTGTTGTTGGCTATTTTATAGGGAAAAGCTACATTTTCTGCTTGCCTGATCACTATTACAATGAATGGGGGTCTGGCTCAGCTGGGAGCCTCCACAAGAAATACTCATCTTTGAGAAGATTACTCTTCCAACAAACAATAACCTGGATGTATTTCCTTTCCCTTCGGAATTGCTTCAAGAAATATATTTTATAAATCTATCTGACAAAATGCAGCTCCTTCTATTCCCTCTTTGTCAAGATCTCTTCTTTAACTGTCCTCGCCCCCCTCCCCATGGCCTCGGTTTCTCTAAAATTCAGCCCTGTCAAGTTTTTTCTGGCTTTTCCTCGTTTTTCTTTTCTCTGTTTTTCCTTCCTGAATGAGTCGGTTCAACATGAGGTTGGACAGGGTCAAATCTCAGAGTTTGTGAGTGGTAAGATGGCAGCGGGTTCATTAAATGGGGTATTTAAAAAGAAAATCGGAACAAAGTGACACAACAAGCCTAAAAGTGATAAATACCCCCAATTTTCACCTACAAAACCGATTATAGACAATTCACCCTCATGAATTTTTAAAACAGTGCTGGGGATACTTTCCATTTATATCTCTATTACTCTATTATGAGAAAAAGGTGGGTTTGTCTGAAATTCATAGTCAAAAGCAAACGAAACCAATCGGCAAAAAGTAGTAGCCCCTTGAAATTTATTAAATGCAGTTATTTATTAAATGTTTTATTAAATATTTTGCAAAAACATTTAAATAATCTAGGACTGCATTTAATAAATTTCAAGAGGATATCACTTTTTGCCAGTTGGTTTCGTTTGCTTTTGGGTATAATTTGGGTATATTTCCACTAGAAACAAATTGTGTTTCTTTATATGGCCTGAATTCGCAGTCAAGATTTAAATAATACCACCTCCATCCCACATGGCTTTTGTTCATGCAAGTCCTATAATCCTTCATCTTAGTTTTTTTTAGTGGTTAAATGAGAAACCCTCCTTCCTTTTTCACCAGCAGAAAAGTCGGTAGGATCCAACCCATTAGCTGTTGTAATTTTAAGCATATAGCATGGTTTGGAGCCCAATGACATGAAAGAATGTACAACTAAATTTAATGGCACTTATTCCCAAGTAAGTCTATATAGGACTAAAGCCTAAAACTCCACTAAATATTCATGGAAATGTGTGTCGTCCAGTTGCAGCTGACATGGCAACTCAGGAAGGGGCTTTCAAAGCATGTGAGAAGCAGAGGTGGTTTGAAGAAGTAAAGAACTTGATGTTTATACCCCACTTTTCTCTACCTGAAGGAGTCTCAAAGCGGCTTACAATCCCCTTCCCCTCCTCTCCCCACAACAGGCACTCTTTGAGGAGCTGAGAGAGTTGTGAGAAAACTGTGCCTGACCCAAGGTCACCCAGCAGGCTTCATATGGAGGAGTGGGGATCAAATCCAGTTCTCTACACTAGAGACCACCACTCTTAGCCACTCCACCATGTTTCCGATGCAGAGCCTTCATTGGTGGTCTCTCATTAATGTACTGACCCTGCATAACTTCCAAGATATGACAAGACTGGGTTATATCATGCTGCCTTTCCTCCTCCATTGAACACTAGTTATATTCTTATATCTAATGAACTTTAGGAAGATAAGCAGCATTATCCCCATCATAGACCTCAACATTTGCATCTCCTGCATGTGCACAAAACCTATGCATATAACATAACTTTAAGCCCTATGAAGATAGGTTGAGGGACTTGGGAATGTTCAGCTTGGAGAAAAGGAGGTTGAGAGGGGACATGATAGCCCTCTTTAAGTATTTGAAAGGTTGTCACTTGGAGGAGGGCAGGATGCTGTTTCTGTTGGCTGCAGAGGAGAGTAATGGGTTTAAATTACAAGTACAACGATATAGGCTAGATGTCAGGAAAACAAATTTCACAGTCAGAGTAGTTCAGCAGTGGAATAGGCTGCCTAAGGAGGTGGTGAGCTCCCCCCTCACTGGCAGTCTTCAAGCAAAGGTTGGATACACACTTTTCTTGGATGCTTTAGGATACTTAGGGCTGATCCTGCATTGAGCAGGGGGTTGGACTAGATGGCCTGTATGACCCTTTCCAGCTCTATGATTCTATGATTCTATCATTCTATGAAAAAACAACTTCAGTTGATTTATATTAGAAAAGAGATAACGGGCATCTTAGGCTAGAAGAAATTCTTCTAGCTCAGGCTTACTTGACAGCCCTGGAAGGATTTCCCGAATGGGTGGGAGTAAATTAATTTTTATATATTTTTTAAAAATTGTTAAATATTTATTGGGTGATATGACCATATATAGTGATGTCAACCTGCCCCCCTCCCCAAATGGCCAATAGCCCAGATGGTGGGAAGGGGAGGGGTCCTGGGTGTACACAGCTATGTTTCCTAATCATATTCTGCACGATCATTCCACTTCTGGGGTTTCTCAAAGCCTGAAGAATGTTTCAGGGTTCTCTCAATGGTAAAAAAAAATAGTTGAGAAAGGCTGTTCTAGCTGAAGGATCTTCTGTTGGAAGAAGCCTCCTTTGTATGGAAAAATATCAACCTTTGTTTAGTAGGATAGTAGGATACAGGACAATACATTTTTGTGTAGCTCGTCAAATATTTGAATGTTCCACTTTGTTCATAGTTTGGTTGCAATACAGACTGTGTTTTATTTGTACTTATAAAATACAAGAGGAGTATATAAAATGTCTTAGCTGTTTGATTCCAATACTTCCTGGAACCAGGTGTTAGAGAAGTAAGAAGACCAGAAATAATGGGGGGAAATTACCAAAATATGGTTGACTATAGAAACAGAAGTGTTGAAGGCTCACGCTGGTTCCAAATAATTAGTTTCTAATTTAGATACATGATATTAGTAAGAAAGGCTTTGACATACCGGTTCATGGAGGTGGTGCTTCTGGAGGTGGTGATAAACATGCACATTTTTAAAAAGCCCCTTAGTTATTTTGTGAAACTAAAGTGTAAAAAAAAAGCTATCAAATGATTTGGTCTTTTCCAAATAGACTGATGAATTTAAAGTAAAATAGTTCTACACAGGTGCTGCTAGCGTCTGTGCTGTCTTTCTTCTCCGTTCTTAGGTTATTAATATATTTCTGTTTGCAGCTCTGAGTGAATCCAAAAACAGCATAAAAATGGAAACACATATAAAAGTAATATATAGATATAAAAACAGGAACTGCTAAGTACGGCAAAAAAAGAAAATTGTTTTATAGAGAACTGAAAGCAATCTGAGAGAAAGTCAATTGCACAGGTATAGCCTTTGTCTCGTTCTGGCTATGCTGGTTTTTCAAAATGTGCAAAATTCTGCAAAACCACCTTAGTAGAGATGAACATGCTATGTTGTTGTTGTTGTTGTTAGTTGCGGAGTCATGTCCAACCCATTGCAACCCCATGGACAATGATCCTCCAGGCCTTCCTGTCCTCTACCATTCCCCAGAGTCCATTTAAGCTCACACCGACTGCTTCAGGGACTCCATCCAGCCACCTCCATTCTCTGTCGTCCCCTTCTTCTTTTGCCCTCAGTCGCTCCCAGCATTAGGCTCTTCTCCAGGGAGTCCTTCCTTTTCATGAGGTGGCCAAAGTATTTGAGTTTCATCTTCAGGATCTGGCCTTCTAAGGAGCAGGCAGGGCTGATCTCCTCTAGGTTTGTTCACCTTGCAGTCCAAGGGACTCCCAAGAGACTTCTCCAGCACCAGAGTTCAAAAGCCGAACATGTTATATACACCATCATAAGTGATATACACTATCGCTTTTTCACGCCTTCTTCAACTCTCTACAGGGTGCTGGATTTTAGTACTAGTATGATTAAGCTGAAATCTATCAATGAAGCAGTTGTAAAGGTCTAATCAAACCATATCCCCAGCCATTTCTAGAAAGGTAGATGAGGGGAGTTTCTCAGCTATAAAGGCTGTTGGAATTATCTTTCCTCCTTGACAATAAAAAATACAATGCGCTAAATCCAAAGATTTTGTTGTTGTCCCCCATCATGGAAGTGACAAAGCCCTTTCAAAGGCCTAAAGAGATGGGCAATGTGGAGCTTAGTACAATTATTTTGAAGGTAGAGCTTTTCTATAGTGGCTACAAAGTCTAGATAGATGTTCTACCCCCACAGCTTGCCCATTAATACAGCAAGCTGGATCCAAAGTTAATCCATTTGGATTTCTTTGATTATATAGTCACAGTTTTAAGGCCATGTTTCTAACTAATCTAAGGAGACCAGATTGTCCCACTTTTGGAGGGACATCTCGGGATACCTGGCAAATTGTACTTATGTTGAAATTAAAAAATATATATTACAGTACTATTTTTGCATTCTATGCGTTCTATGAAACTTTTTGTGGCTCCATATAGACCACATTTTTAATCAAGAACCCCCCTCCCCCGGTCAATGGTGTCCCCGCTTTACCAATGTTAAAATCTGGTCACCTTAATTTAGCCTGTAAATCAAACACCAACACAGCCCTCAAGTTTTGTCTCATAGGACTGACCTATTTGCCTGATAAAGAGCAACTATTGGATCTTTCCCACAGACATTTGGAAAGGGACCTGTGTCTCCCGCATATGGACTTTTATACCCCTTTTCTTGTCACAATATATTAACTATTTTCTATGTCTATTTGTTCTAAGATGCACGCTAGGAACATTTGCCTGGGAGAAAGAACCATTAAATAAAATGGGGCTTTCTTCTGAGTAAACTTGCATAAGATTGCACTGCAAGACTAGATTGTATATATTAAGGATATAAAGGACTTCCTATCCATTATAGAAGAAGAAGAAGTTGTCATGCCAAGGAGTTGCTGAGATAGTGGCAGATTCCTGCCGGTTGTAACCTCATCAGATTCTGAGGAAGAAGCGGCATTTAGAGTTTTGTCAGGATCAGTACCAGAGCTGCAAGAACCACTAGCCTAGTCAAGGAGCCCAGATCAGAACCTGAAGAAGGCATAAGCACTCAGCCTCTGGGTACTGGTGACAGAAGCACCAGCTGAATCTCCACCTTCATCTCCCAGCCCAGAGAACAAAGGTATGGCAAGCAATGCCTCAAGATTGGAGCCCAAGCAGGCTTGACCTCCATGAGTGCTTGAAGAGCCCTATTCTGACTAATTAGGCAGGTGTTTGGGATTAGCTAAGCCACAAGCTTAAAATAAGAATAGAGAAACTTCTTGCTATGCTGGCTAGGTGACTTATTCTTGATCCTGCAATCTCTGTTCCTGCTTCAATTGAATTCTCTGTGCTTCTGACCTTTGTCTAGTGACCAGAGCCCATTAAGCATGCATTAAATAATGCACTTTCAGTGTCCTTTTGCAGCTGGATTTTCCTGTGCAGAACGTGAAAATCCACTTCTACGGTGCAAAATTTAATAAATAATAATAGCAATAATAATGTACATACATGCTATCAAGTTGCAACCAAATTATGGTGACCCAACAAGAAGGACTCAAGGCAACTGAGAAGCAGAGGTGGTTGGACACTCCCTGCCTCCACAGTCTTCCTTGGTGGTCTCCCATCCAAGTGACCCTGCTTAGCTCCTGAGGTCTGACAAGACAGGGCTACACCATAACAGTCCAAATTCCTGTTAGGAAAGTTATGCCTCCTGCTTAAATCCTTCCTGCTATTATGGCAACAGCAGTACTACTTCTTGCTGTAACTCCATCCCACCCCACAGATGACTCAAACCAGAAGGCACAAGCACACCAGTGGACTATTCTTACTAGTTTCCAGCATGAATCCCTGTGGTGCTGTCCGATGAAGTTTGTAGCTAGCATACTGCCAGGATCCTGTCAAATTAAGATTGAGTCCAGTTTCGGCACAAATAGGATCATGCAGGGAAGGAAGGATGAATATTCATACCCCAACGTCTAGCCAACTCCACTTCACTTGAGTGAAACAGTATGGAAAGCCAGTGGCCTGCTTCTCATGGAGGAATCAGCCCTGCTAAGGGAAGGCTCCTCCTGTCAGTGGAAGGAGGCTTTTCCAGCAAGGACGAGAAGACACAACAGAGCATTCACAGAAGGTGACCTTGTGCAAGGCCCAGTGCAAGGCCCGGGGAGCAAAGCACACCGTGCAAACTGGAGATGGAAGGGAGGTGAAAAATGCACACATTGCATGCTAGGGTATATTAGAAAAAGGACAGAAAATACAATGGGCAATATTCAAATGTCATTGTATAGCTCTATAGCAGGGCTAGTCAACCTGTGGTCCTCCAGATGTCCATGGACTACAATTCCCAGCCCATTCTCACCAGCTCTCAGAAGCTAAGCAGGGAAAGCCTTACAAGGGAATGCAACGGCAAACCACCTCTGTTTAATCACTTGCCTTGAAAACCCCTTCCTGGGGTTGCCATGTGACTTGAGGGCACTTCATTCACTCATGTTGTATATCAAAAAAGATATTGAAGAACTTTTTTTAAGTCCAGGGTAGGGCAACCAAAATTATAAAAGAGGCTGGAAAAGCTTTCTTATACGTTTGAGGAGGGGGGTTGTCTTTGTTTTAGATAACATTATGGATTCTCAGTTTAGATTCCCTGCGGAATCTTTATGTTCAGGGGCAGTAAACGTCTGAATACTCGTGCCAGGAGTCAACACTGGAGAAGACCTTGGATTCTGTGCCCTGTTTGTGGGTCCTCAAGGGCAGCTGATTGGCCACTCCCTAGCAGGATAATGGGCTAGACAGATTACTGTTCTGATTCGGCAGGATACATCTCATGTTCTTATATGTGGGAATAAAGAAGAGCTCATCTCTTGGCCCACAGCAATCCTATCAGTAACAAAACAGGAAGAGAAAGCAGAGCCCATACCTCCTATGCTGCACAGCATTCCTCCAGTGTTGCCAGCCAAGCTGAATAACAAGGAGGGGGAGGGAATTTAATGTCTGCCAAACTTTGCTGAACACAGATCCACAACTGGGAAACTATCCAGATCTTTATTGAACAACATCAGGAATGGAGTTCTGAGACTGTCAGATGAATGGGGCTTGCTGGGTCTCCTGAGATCCTCCTACGCCTTTCAAAAGCAGCATTCCCAGATCAGCAGAAGGGCTGTCTCTGTCCATATGTGCCTGGTTCAGACTGTCAGCTACGAAGTAGTGCAGAATCCTTGTTAGAACAAGAGTTGGCAACCCTGCAGTAAAGTAGCTACGTCACGGTGGCTTCTGCTGTAGGCCTGAGTCTAGCCAGCACTACATTGTGTGTGGGGTCCATTCTGGCCTTTCTTTTGGAAGGCTGCCTGGAAAGAGACTAGAGAAGTCCTGGGGATAATCATGAGTCATGTTCAGCAGCTGCAGCAGATGGTATGTGGGCCCAAGCATGCTGTAGGTGGTAATGAGCAACATGCACCAGGAACCTAAATGTTCTTCAATTTCTCATGCCTTCTACCCGCTACCAAGATTCACCTGTTTGTTGCAGGGTTAGCAGCCATGGCCTGGCAATCGACAGGAGATGGTGGAAGCAGTAGGTGGGCTCCAATGCATTGCCACCACTTCTGGAGTGACCTGCATATGACATCATCAAGCCACGAATGATGGTCTAGTATGTGCCCCAAACTAGAGTTTTGGATGAATGCTGGAATGTCACCGAGTGCATTGAGATCCCATGAAATCCAGGTTGCACCAGAAGCAACATCCTCGTGCTAGGGAAGATGGCACACACACCCCTCCCCGATTTCATTAGAAACAATGCAAAGAAGTGAGCAAGCTGTGGGGCTCACCAGAACTCTCCATCAAATAGCATGAGAAGCAAGAAGACAAAAAAACAGAGGGAGGGGGATGAGACATTGCAAGGCATGCTGGAAAACACCAACTTATAAAATGGAATGAAGGAGGCACACAAATGTAAAGAGCTTGTGTTGTACAGCAGTGTGCTGGGACATGTAGCCATAGCTGCACTCCCTCTGAGAATACCCTACCAGCAGTTATTTGGATCTGCTACTGGTGCTAATTGGATCACATGAGGCTCTTGTAAAATAGGAAAAAATGGCCCACTAGTAGTCTTTAATTAGCAAAATGTGAGGTTCGTTTTAGGCGGTGCATTAGGCATGCCATATTGGATGCTATTACCTGTGTGATGGGACTTCGTTTTTGCATGACAAGGAGAAGGGCCATGCATCCTCCAGTCACTAGGCTCAAATTTCTGCTGAGATGCATATTTGCAAAAGTAGCACAGATGTAGCCACATTCTCTATTAGCCCTAGCAACAATCCAAAATCTATTTTGTGACATCTAATATTAACAAAAGGTATCACACAGCCATTGCATTTAGATTTTGTTTTTGGACCAGAGCAACTCTCTCCAGAAGCCCTTGACTGAGATGTGGCAAAGTATGTGCTTGGCCTGGCCTAGCTATGCACAGTGAAGGAGGCACCTGGCGCTGGTCAGCCCACTAGTGGACAGACTGCTGAACCTTGGCTCATCCCTTGCAGCACCCAGCTGCATAGCTTGGCTGGTCACCACCTGTTCGGGGCCTTGTTTATCACCTGCTGTTTACCCTCTGTTTATGACTTGGCTCTTTGAGATTGTTAGGCAACTACAGTAGAGTCGGGATACCATCCTCCAAGTGGGCCCCAGGGATCCTTGGAATTAAATTTATCTCCAGAATACAGAGATAAGTTCCCCCTGGAGAAAATGGATGCTTTGGAGGGCAGTCTTAACAGCATGGTACTCCACTGAGGTCCCTGTTTTCCCCAGGTTCCACAAGTCTTAAGGAGTTTCCAAACCTGGAGCTAGCAGCTCTGTCACTCCACCCTTCTCAGGTAGCCAAGGGAACCTAGCAACTCTACACTAAAGTAACATTGGGCTGGCATCTAGGGTTGCCAGGTCCCTTCTAGCAACCAGTAGATGATGGGGGAGACTTATAAGAGAAAGCCCTAGGCCTTGTTGATGGTGTTGCACTGGAAGTGATGTCATCATGCCTGCAACGTCTGGGCAGCACTCTGATATTTGGGCAAAAACTCCATGGTAAAACTGGCCTCTTCCATAGAGTTTTTGCCCAAATACCAGAATATCACCAAGATGCTGCTGGCGTGAAGACATCACTTCTGATGCGACACCATCAATGAGGCATTCTAAATGTTGCCAGATGTGTGAGACACCTGGTCGTCAGTGAAGCATAATCATCCATAACTGAGTCATATGGAGCCTCTTGAAAAAAACCCAACTGTCAAATTGTCTTTGAGAATTACATACATGCACATATGCATATATTAGTAAATTAAGTTTGTATTCTATGAGTATAGATTAGTCTCCCTGGCTGTTATTGAAAGGGCTGCCTCCTCCAAAATCAAGACACAAAGCCCAGACACTGGGCCATTTCGCACGGGGATCTTTGTTGCAAATTGTTTGCGGAATGAAAAATCGCCATTTAAAATAGTGGAATTCGTCGTTTTGCACACCTGGCTTTGTAGTGGAATCAGTTGCGTTTTTTAGCGTTTCCCACAGGCTTCCGGTCTCGGCAGAAATCGCTAGAAAGGAAGCGCTATTGCCAAGCTCGTCCCGCCCCTGGCCGTCAAGCAGCCAATGGGCAGCCGTTAGCATGCTCCCAAACAGCCGCTTTCCCTTTAAGGAAGGTTTTTTAAAAAAAAAAACAGACCCATAGCAACGAATCTGTGTAGATTCGTTGCTACGGAGAGACCCATCCAGCTGCCTATTGTGAGCTATCGTTTGATTGTATGATCGTTTGCACGCTGCCCCGAGTGATAAAAAAAAATTCCCCCCCCCCCTTCTCACGGGCTCGATTTTCGGCTGAATTTATGTGTAAAAAATAAAGGGACTTTATTTCAGCAAACGGGCTTTTAAGTGGTTTGTGCTTAGTGACTAAAGGTGAAGGACTGAAGCCAGGGAAGCCTCTAAACAGAAAGAGGCTCGCCGGTGCGTTTATCCCCGCTCGCTCCGAGAAAAAAAAATGGCGATCGCTTCGCCGGAAGTTTGGAGGAGAGATCCAGGGGGAGGGACTTTGAAGAACCAGCTACAATGGTAACGCACAGGTCTTTAGCGCTAGTGTTGCAGATTGGTTGCAGGAGTGTATCGCTATCCGGAGGGTGAATCCAGTTTTCTGGATTCCCCTGAAAGCGCCACAACGAAGCGCTTATTGCTGATCGGTTTCAGGATTGTTGCAGATTGTTGACGACGTCGTGCGTTATGGCAAATTAGTAGCGTTTTCAATCGGCAACCATTGTGCTATTTTTAAGCCGTGGGAAATGCCCCACTGTTTTCCATCTTGCATAGAGTTTAGCTTAATCTGATATAAAAACTACCCTCTGTGATACTGTAAGTTATGCCATCCCTTTTGTCAATTAGATGTAATAATGGCTGCCTTCTAAATGGTTCTAGTAATCATAGTCTCTTGAATGACACCTATACCAAATCTCAGCTTTCTGAATAGTCTGGAAGTATCGTAACTATTTGGGATGTACAATTCTTTACCTCATTTTTAGGAAATACATTAAAAAATATTTCTTTCCATTAAGTGTTAGCTTTGCACAATGACAACAGGAGGTGCCAATGACTATACAGAAGACCTATAAGTTACAAGCTCTTAGAAATACAGCCATACTGCTGCCTGTGGCCACTAACTTAGAATATCTAAGACTGTTTCTGCACTAGTGATATTGATCAGATTAGCATTTTTAATGGATTGACTTTTTTATCCGCTTCCACCCTGACATCTGCTTCTTCGAGTGCAGACCTGAATTGCCCCCTCACAGGAAAGTAGACAGTGGGACTTTGGGGGGAACTCGGTGAACCACTTTTATTAGGCAACAACTTGGCCTTGCAGACAACAACAGGGACTGCAGACAGACCTCCTTTTAGGGTTGCCAGCTTCAAAGTGGCACCAAACCATGAGCTAGCACTCTCTCGGCCCCACCTCCCTCACAAGGATTCTGTTATGGGGAGAGGAAGAGAAGGTGATTGTAAACTGCTTTGAGACACCTGAGCCTGATAGGTGACTGTGGACGACTCCCAGTACTCTCAGAGCTCTTTCAGCCCCACCTCGCTCACAAGCTGTCTATTGTGGGGAGAGGTGTTTGTGGGGAAAAGGTGTTTGTAAACCACTTTGAGACTCCTTTGGGTAGTAAACAGCAGGGTTTTCTCTTCTTCTAAGGGGCAACCATGAAAGAATCATATGGGCATATAACATATCAACAGTAAAAAAAAAATGGAGACAGAAGGAGCAGGGTAGATACCTGTGTACTGTGACTACCCCATGTGTATTAGGGCAAGGGGACATTTAGGTGTCTGTGGCTTAATTGATACAAGAAGGGAAATAAGGCTGAACGCAGAACAGGAAAGAATTGGCTGCCATGTAATCTCCCCCTAAGAAGAGTCTCCAGTCTGATTTTCCCTTCACATATCTGAAGACATGGCTCATGAAAGTCCATCTGTAACCACTATGCCACAATTCCCAAAGTTAGTCCCAAGGTTAGTCCTCTCCCACACACACAAAAAACATTCCAAACCATAGCTTCTTGATACCCATATCTCCACTCCCACACTCTCATTTGTCACCATGCCACCACAACCCTCCCCCCGCCACAACCCACCCATTCAACCCATGCCCTTACAGACTGGACAACCCCTCCCCTTCCTCTTCCCACTGCCAAGCTCTAGTGCCCATTGTTTGAAAACCTACAAAGTCTCCTGAGTGCCCATCCATGCCACAACCCTCTGCAATCACACACCTTCATGCCCAGCCACGCAACCACAACCCAAACAACACACCCATGCATCCACATGTCCTTCCAGAATCAGCAACTCCTGACTTACTTTTGCCACTAGCGCCCGTTGTATTCCTGGATACAACGGGCTTTGCCCCTAGTTTTATTATATTGCTGGTTGTCCTCTCTGACATTTATTATTATTATTATTATTATTATTATTATTATTATTATTATTATTATTATTATTATTATTATTATTATTATTCAATTTATATTGGGTAACAGCAGTCTTAAGACCCATTAAAAACTCCCATTAAAAGACTCTAAAATCACACAACATGGTGGGCAAAAAAGAACCCACTCTCACCTCTACACTCAAAGGTGATGAGAATGGAGCACAATTGATGGAAGAGAGGATATGTTGCAATGAAGAATTTATACAGCTAGTGCTCCATAGTGCTTGGAACATAAAACTAGGATCTCTGAGAGATCAGGGTTCAGATCCCCAACTAAGGATGACGCTTACTGTGTGACCTTGGACCTATGGCTAGCTCAGTTTGGAGGTCACAAAGGAGAAAATGGGAGGCACCATTTTAGCTGCTTTCTTATTGGTACTCAGTATCAGTTTCCTGTTGCTGACCTTGTTGGTCTATGAAACTAGAATTTATCTTGCAAAAGGCCCTTCAAATACTGCTTCCTTTGCACCTACTCCTTTCCATGCTGCCTACTGAGAGAGGTGGTTGATATCTTAGTATGCTTTTTATTAAACTAATTCCTATGACTTCTTTCAAAGAATCCTGGGAATTGAAGTATTGTCAGAGCTGCAGCTTATAGGATTCCCAGGGAAGTGTGAATGTTCGGCTTATGCATCTCTGAATTGTTGATAGCCCTTAAGTGGGAGACATCCTCTTTCTCTAGATTCCCTTCTGATAAATTAGCTTGATTTTAAAAGTGCTCTTCTCACTGCCTCACAAAACATTCACAATAGTTGTGAAACTTCAACTATTTGCGGGAAGGTCTTTTTAGGCCTGCCATTATGTGGCCACTCTCATGGCTAAGTCAATAAGGATTGAATTTTAATAATGCTTTGACTTATTTCTGTTGGGCTTTAATGGTTATTTTACAAAATTCTTGAACTTACATTTGTTATTACTTGCTAAGAGTACTGAGGGCGGCGTGGGCTAAAACTTAAAATGAATATGCGAACTGCTTTATTTAAAAGCTAACTTTTTCTGGCATATGATATCGCTCAGGCCTCTTAGTAACTGGACTAATTTTGGCTTTAACTTTCTCTATAATTAGATTGCCTGCTTACACAAATATAAAGTGCTGAAACCGATTCAACTCCACTATTTTATTCTCCCAAGACAAAAGGGAACTACATCTGTTTGGCTCTGAATGGACCTCTTGGCATTTCCAACCGCAGTGAAAAGGAGTGGGAAAGGACTTCCGCCTCTCAAGGTGAGTCCAAAACACGGGCAGAGCAGGCCTTCTTAATAAAATGCACGTGGGTGTGTATGTGAACGTCCAAGGGAAGGGACCCCACTAAGCTCACTGGGGAAATCAGCTGCCACAGAACCCACTCCTTCCATTTCTGCACTGGGAACTTCACTGCCCTGGCTCCCGTGTGGGAGCACAAATCCAGGGCGGACGAGGTGCACTGGGCCAAATGCTCCCCCGCGCAGAAGCAGGAAGAGGCAGGGCAACATGCCCCCAGCTCAAACTCCAGCCTGCATGCCAGTGTGAAGCCTCTGGTGCAGAAATGGTCTACAGAAAGGAATTTCGACTCAGAGACAGCACGGTCTTCCCTTATTTCCAGTCCCATTTCCCATCTTTTCCCAGTAATCAGGGGACAATGAACTTGGTCTTTCAGCCCCTAAAAATCATTGGCAAAGTGGAGAGGGGCAGCTCCTTGCATCAGCTGGAAGAAACAAACTGCAGCTGCATTCCTTGGTCAGTTCCATTAACCCTGCCCACCTGAGCTCAGCACTATTGCCAGCTGGATTGATTCCCCCCATGAGCTAGGAAGTGGGCATGAATTGCTCCTTACCTTGCAGAAAGTCACAGAGTTGAACGTCACCCTGCCAGAAAGGTCTCTAGCATTGATGAAGATCTCTCCTGACCTCCTACTATGTCGGCATGCAACGGAGACACTTTAGACATTTATATTACGAGGGGAAGAAAACTGGAGAGGGCTTTGCGATTCTGGGTGCAAAAACGACTCGTCAAATGGGAGCGAGGACAGCCAGAGCTGGCAAAGGATGGCGTGAAGGGAATTTGCTTTCACTGTTGGCTGTCATTAATATTCTGGAGACAGTGCCATGCTGATAACTCAGAAACAAAACATCTGTTCCAGAAAGAATAGTTGAAAAAAAGGGAACAATAGATCTGGAACTGGAGCTGGGTAATTGGAGCACCCAAAGACCAAGCTGCTTCCCCCTTTGGCAGCCAAGGGTGGCTGTTTGGCTGGCTGCAAAGGCAGCTGTGTTGGCACCACTCAGAAAGCTTTGGGGCCAGGTCTGTGTAGATGTATGTGCGTTTCTGTGTCGCTTACCTCAGCTTAAACGTTCTTTCTGAGCCATGTTGATCTCTTCTTGTTTTACCCCGTTGGCTATTCTTTGATTCTAGAAGCAGATTAGATTCTCATAGGCTTCATGTTGGCTTAACTCTACCCTGGGAAGGCTTTGTGAACCCTTTTGTGGTTAAAATCCTAAACTCCGGGGTGTTTTTAAAAGGTATTTTAGGATAAAACACTTTGTCACACAGGTTAAAAGAGAGAAAGGCAGGGGGGGGAGGAAAGAGCTTGGTTGCTCTCAATGACGCACAGCTAAATCCAATTCTTGTTTACTTGGAAGATTGCCGTACTGCATTCAGCATGGCTTAGTTTTGGGTGCAAGCCCCATTAAACCCAGTTAGAGTTACTTCCAAGAAAAGGATCAGGCTGCACAGCTGGGTACGAATGGTTACATCTCTGGAGACACAGAGATGACTTCCCTTTTACTGTGCTAATGCAACCAGCCCTCAGCAAATGACCGAGGGCAAAATCCATGGTAGTCGAATTTATTGTGTATGGCCATGGGCCATGGCAATATAAAATACGAGCAGTATAAAATAACTGCAAAATACAAAAATACAAAATTCAGATTAAAACAAAGATACCAGAGATATAAAGCCTGATATATCACTGGCAGGCAAAATCACGAAACTTCAGCTCGCTTACTTTGTCCATATCACACGATCCAACACAATTCTGCTAGGATTGGTCAGTGGGAAAAGGAGGCCCTTCCAACAAAGGACATGGTGGTTAGATACAATCAAAATGGACACCAGCCAGAAGAAGAAGAAGAGTTGGTTCTTATATGCCGCTTTTCCCTACCCGAAGGAGGCTCAAAGCGGCTTACAGTCGCCTTCCCATTCCTCTTCCCACAACAGACACCCTGTGGGGTGGGTGAGGCTGAGAGAGCCCTGATATCACTGCTCGGTCAGAACAGCTTTATCAGTGCTGTGGTGAGCCCAAGGTCACCCAGCTGGTTGCATGTGGGGGAGTGCAGAATCAAACCCGGCATGCCAGATTAGAAGTCCGCACTCCTAACCACTACACCAAACTGGCTCTCCAGTTTGTAGAACACTACAAGACTGAAAGAAGTGGTGCAAGATCGAAAACTGTGGCAACAGTTGAGCTTTAGGGTCACCAAGAGTAAGACTCGGCTGAATGGCTAACATTGTCATCAAAATAGTGTAGGTGAATCCAACAAGAAACCCATGGTTTAATGAACCTGATATACTTGCTGTATATTCCCAAATTCATTGTGATTCTTGAGAGTTCAATGAATGAGATGGCAAGCATTTTTTTCTCTCTTTTTAAAAGCATGGAGCCCCAGTTTAGATCAGGACTATGGTTATATGTGTTTGGGGTAGGGATATGGGGGGGAGGGGTTGGGGAGTCAGCCTTCCCCTGCACTTTCATACGGTCAGCCACACCTTTGAAAGGATGGGTTCAATCAGCATAGACTATTAAGATCATTTGAAGCCAAACCATTTAAGACTTTGAAAATTAAAACCAGCTCTTTGAATCTGGCCAGAAACAAACTGGAAGTCAGAGTAGTAAATATTATGTATTTATTCATTCGTTTGCTTAAATATTTGTCCTCTGCTTGTCTCCTTGAAAGGACCCCAAGTGGCCTGCAGCAAAATATAAACACAAAATATTGAGCAAAACAACAGACTGTGGCCTTGACCAGTCTTGGAATCAGTGGCAAGCTCATTCAGGTACGGGTAACAGGCTAAGTGCGAAAAGCCATTCTGCTCTTGCCTTTTGGCCATTCTGCTCTTAGCCCTTTTGTTCTTGTCCTCTGGCCATGCCAAATGCATAGTCAGACCTCCAGCCAGGGGAAAACTTTATGCAACAGGATGGCGAAAGCAAACGCTTGGTCAAGTTGAATCAGGTGGGTAGTCATGTTGGTCCGAAGCAACTTCGAGTCCAGTGGCACCTTTGAGATCAACAAGTTTAATCCTGGGCATAAGCTTTTGTGTGCATGCAGATGGCAAAGATGTTCTTCCCCATCTTTCCCTCCGTGATCTGGTGGTGATGCTGTTTTTTTTTTTATGTTTGTTGCATCAGATCCCTATTAATAGCCTCACACTCTGTGCTGCCTGAAGTTTCTAAACCGACGTGAGAACCACTACTGTCATCCAACTTGGATGTTACCAAAGTCTGTTTGACAGGTTAGTAGCCAGATCCCTTCTTACTTTGAGGGATAGTCTATAATCAGCAACCCAGAGACGCCTTTCAATAATATTGCCTTGACATGGCAATTACGCTGAGCACCAAATGTGGACTCTGGAATAAAACGTCAGCTAATTCTGAAACTGACCAAATTGCAAAGCTCATTTGTAAACAGAATTGAAAGTGCAAGCCCCAGTGAGATGTCACACCTCCAGAAGATTCCCAGACTCCTTAGATTAGATCATGGTGGGACCAAAGGGGCTGATGAACTGCTACCTTTTCTTCTCACCTACAAGCAGGGATGCCTATCCTTGGGATAATAGGACCTCGAGGAAGGTGCTACTAATCCCATCAATTCCCAATTTCTCTCCTATCACATCTGAAAAACTTGATTAGCAACCATGAAAAGCATACTTCACCCTGGCAATTTCCTGTCCTGTAATCCCAGGGTCAACAAGATGGATTTACATTTCTGGTTCTACCCTGGTAGAGCAATCACAGTTATTGTTGGATGCCTGGTAAATGTCTGAAGTTTCACCGCAGGCTTTGTCCTTCCTCTGGTCAAACCTATCTCCTGCCTTCTAGTTTCTATGTCAGGCACATTATTCCAGGGGCAAGCACATCAGCTGCAGCTGGAACTTACAATTTGCCTTTAAAGGAAGACCACCTAGGACCCATGCATGTGTGTATTCTTGGGGATTCTCTGCGTACTACCACTACTACCAAAAAAGACATTCCTGCCCCCGGGAGAGGGGACGGGAGTGAGGACGGTGCAAGGCAGCCACCTTTCGCGCATTTTAGCCTCCATAACTTCCATAACTCTGGAACATAGAGACAGAGTTCAACGAGATCTGAACACAACGGAAAAATGGGCAAATGAGAACAAGATGCAATTTAATAAAGATAAGTGTAAAGTTCTGCATCTGGGTCAGAAAAATGAAAAGCATGCCTACTGGATGGGGGATACGCTTCTAGGTAACACTGTGTGTGAATGAGACCTTGGGGTACTTGTGGATTGTAAGCTAAACATGAGCAGGCAGTGTGATGCAGCGGTAAAAAAGGCAAATGCCATTTTGGGCTGTATCAACGGGCATCACATCAAAATCACAAGATGTCATAGTCCCATTGTATACAGCACTGGTCAGACCACACCTGGAGTACTGTGTGCAGTTCTGGAGGCCTCACTTCAAGAAGGACGTAGATAAAATTAAAAGGGTACAGAGGAGAGCGACGAGGATGATCTGGGGCCAAGGGGCCAAGCCCTATGAAGATAGGTTGAGGGACTTGAGAACGTTCAGCCTGGAGAAAAGGAGGTTGAGAGGGGACATGATAGCCCTCTTTAAGTATTTGAAAGGTTGTCATTTGGAGGAGGGCAGGATGCTGCTTCCGTTGGCTGCAGAGGAGAGGACGCGCAGTAATGGGTTTAAACTACAAGTACAACGGTATAGGCTAGATATCAGAAAAAAATTTTCACAGTCAGAGTAGTTCAGCAGTGGAATAGGCTGCCTAAGGAGGTGGTGAGCTCCCCCTCACTGGCAGTCTTCAAGCAAAGGCTGGATACACACTTTTCTTGGATGCTTTAGGATGCTTAGGGCTGATCCTGCGTTGAGCAGGGGGTTGGACTAGATGGCCTGTATGGCCCCTTCCAACTCTATGATTCTATGATTCTATGATTCCGTCCGCTGGTTGCCTGCTGGTTGCTTTCCATTAGGTAGTGCTACATAGACTGGTGACTCCACTTTTTTGGATACACCGACTAGCATTTTAAAATGGAAGATGTAGCCGGCCGTTTACTCTCCAGACACTGCATGTTGGTGATGTCATATGGAGGGGCTGGAATATAACAACAATGAAAGGTAAGTATTTCACTATTTTTAACAGGTGTGAAAATCCCCCGAGAAACCTTCTGCTTCAGTGATCAACAGGCAAAAGAAGCCTTCCCCTGGTTCAAGGGGGTTAAAATCACCTTCTGTTTCCTACCCAGGACATTCCGGGAAGAAATCCCCCTCTTCCTCCCCAGTACCCGCTTCTAGAAGGGAAAGAGACTGGGAGAATTCCTTTGTTTCCTGGCTAGATCAATTAGTATTGAAGGAAGGTGAGTCAGTAGCCCAAAATCACCCCTCCCCTCTCTCCAAAACTCAGAGAAAAAAACCTGCATCATTTTGAAATTTTCCCCCAAAAGAGGGAGGGTTTCATCACAATGTCTAATGTGGGTAACTACAGTGCCCTCCAATAAGTTTTTCCACAAATGATAGTGCATAGTTTGAACCAACCTTAGTTAGCGATCCTAAGGGTGTAATATTGTTTAGGGTCATACTCCTAGCCACCGCTGTAACTTGTTCATGGGACAGTGCAGTAGGCAGCTAGTTCTGTCTAGATAGAAAGGGCTGGCTCAGTTGTGTACAGTTGTGGATGGTAGTAAATGTAATATTTGCTGCACAACAGAAGAGAAGAAGAAAAATAAGATATTTAATACTGCAAATATCTTCTGCTTTAGGTTTCTACCCATTACATGTTCTGTCTGAGTTCTGTCTTACCATTATTAAGTTCCTAATATTAGTCAGAGGTTAGATCCAACCAGCTTTCCCAGTGGTGAAAATAGGTGGAGGAGACTCCTATAACTACCCAAAATTCTGGGTATCCTAGGACCTCCCTGGACCAAAGTCATGTGGTTGAGGGGAGAATTTAGTGATCTGAATTGCAGTGTGTATGTCAATTGTTTTCCTTTGGTGCTTACATATACCTTGTAAGTGTGAAATCACACCTTTTAATCGCTATCAGAAGTTTTCTGTATGGTCACTAGCAATATTTTATTTAAAAAATCTTCTAAAGAGTATTTTAATTGGCTAATATTAATAAAAATGGGGCTTAATTACATTAAAACAACACAATCACAGTTAGCATTATTTGTCATGCCGAGCCATCTGTGTGATTTAAAGCATAAACTAAATCTTTAAAAATGAAACTTGGCTGCTCCTCTATGCCATCTACTGCACAAATCTCTTGAAGGCATTGCATTTTTTATATAACTTGAACTGAACATGACCTGGTGGTGCCAATCCATATAGACCCTTCAGTTCTGTCATTTAATGGCCTTTGTTTTGGTTTTTAATTTCTTTTAAAATCTAGGTGTCTGAGGCAGGGTTCCTCTTTCATACAAATCTTGTGTTAACCTTTGCTCTTCTGTGCTTTTAAATCACATTCTCAAGGGATTAAGCTGTTATGACAGAGAAGGAATGTTTAAATATTATGCTGAGCCACTAAAATTTTGTCAGATTAGAAACTCTGCATTTGATAATCTCAAGATCAAAGACGCTGTCCAAGAAAGCGTTAGGTTTGCTATAATATTTTCCCAACCTTTGCTGAACCCAAATTGTTTTGGATTATCACACGTTGGGTTCACTGACTAAACCTAGCCAAATGTGGGGAGAAAATTTCCTGTCGAATATTTTAAATATTTCACACGTATAGGGCACAGGTGGTAAACCACGGCAATTAGTTTTCAGGAGAGAAGAGGCTGCCCCTCGCTCACTTTTAACTTCAGTCTGAGAGATGCTTTTTGAGATCACTCTGGCAGGGGTTGGGATAAAAGCCCATTGGAACAACCCATTTATCTTCCATTAAGAATGCTGCTTCCTTTGTTTAACCTGATGACCCAAGCGCTCCTGTAAAAACTCTGCTTTATAGAATTTTTACATCTCGCTGGATTAAGTATCAATTCACCATCACAGGAAAGAAAGAAATCAATTTTCTCAAAATGATTTGTCAGAACAAAACAGTTTTTGTCTTTATCCATCTCTAAATCTAGCAATCCTCTTTCTCCAAACAGTCTTGAAATGGTGATCAATCAGAGTTCAAACAGTCCAACCATCTCTCTGAATCTCTATATTATGCTATTCTAGTAGATTCAAAAGAGCAAAGCATAATACTCAGACTGGAAGAAAGTTGTTGCGGTGTAAGTGGAAATTTTAAACAAGCAAGGAGGACTTTCAGCATTGTTATTTCGCCTATAACCCAAGGACTGAGCTTGAGGATCTGTATCCTGATGTTTCAACACCATCTTCCCCTAAACCCGGACACCAACATCCATTGAGAATAAAAACATCTTGTGCGACTTTTGAAAGATGTGCAAGTTCTGGCTTTGACAAAGGGAAGAGAGACTTCATTTTGGGTGGAATTGTTTTTAAAAGCACCTTCCTAGTGAGTCTTAGAAGGCCTCAGTAGAACTTGCACACTTTATCCATACTATCCAAAAAAGCACTTCCTGGAGTACAATCGACGCTGTGTCCACTTGGCTGTTTTACTACATCTTGGCTTTGAAGTTACAGCGCCACATTTTAGCGGCCGCATGGCATCAACCTCTAATTGTCGGCTTCGCAGGGCTCCCCTGCTTTGTTGTGATTTCCCTAAACCTGCTTAGCTGCTCCCTTTTTGAAAGAGCCACAATCTGAGCCTGCTTGTAGGTCATCTGCATGGCAAAGTGCACTTGTTTAAACGTCCCCCTTACAATTTAGCCCTCCTGTACCACCAGAGGGCTTATTTTTTTTTAAATCAATAATTGCTCTAATGATCTAGGGCCACAACATCATAATGATTTGTTGACAGGAACCACTTTTTGAATTCTCATATTCGTTTTTCATGCAAATCTGTTTAAAAAGATTTGTGAGTCAAGGGCAAAGTTTGCAGGCAGTTTTGTTATCTGTAAAGGAATGGGAAGGGCAGGCCTGGGGCAGGAACTGACTGCTTAACTGTTGACCCAAGTGCTTGTTCATTCCCAGCAGCAATGAAAGTAGCATGGAGAATCGGTGTCCTATGAATGCATCCCTGGACAGAGCTGCAATACAGGCACGGAGACCATGTCATGTACAGAAAGATCCCAAATGCCTTTGGTTTTATTTACAAGGTTTGTATCCCATCTTTCTGCCCAATCAGAGCCAGTCTGTTTTAAAATATGGTTTTCCAAATGAAAAGGCAAAGACCAGCCTGCTCAGGGGTTTAATGAGGCCAGCAAACCAAGTACTAGTATTGCCATAGATTCTCACAGACCTTGTTAAGGTTGACAGGACCCCTCTGGCCACCAGCAGGAAATGCCAAATCCAGGTTGGGAAACTCCCAGAAATATGGGGATGAAGCCTGGGAAGAAAAGGGACTCCAGTGGTATACAATGCCTTAGAACCCATTCTCCAAAACTTCCTTTTTCTCCAGAGGAATTGGCTTTTGTATTCTGGAGATGAGCTGTAATTCCTGGGAATCCCCAGGTCCCTCCTAAAAATTCCTAGACCTTGAACTTGCAGGTAACAGACTAAAAGTGCATGTGGACATCTAAATCTCTGGAAACAAAGAGCATCTCAGAGGCACAGAATATCAGCAAGCAGCAGATCATTTGCACTCCAGCTTTTGTGCAAGAGCAGGTTGTTTGAGGACAAGCACCCTTTAACTTAGGCATTTGTAACCGAAGTGGGGATTTCCAAGGGCAGAGCCCAGATGAAGAATTCAGGGCTGCCTCGGATCTTATCAGCATCCAAGCAATTATATTTTCTTTGTGCATTTTCCCCCTCTGTGAGTTTTCTTTTGTATATGTCCTGTATTCAACCACAGTTTTCACAGACTTAAAGAATATATCTGTTTACTGTAGCCCTATAATGTAATTATGTGAATTGATAGTTGGAATATTAACACACTTGTGATTTGGGTTTTTAAAAAAAACAAAAAACACTGCTGGGACACTTCATTAAACTCTGTTTGTAGGGGAGTGAGAAATGAAATTGTAATTGTCCAAAAGTGGACCAAGTATGAAGAGGTTTGTTCAAATTAGATTTCAAACCATGCTGGCGATTTCACACTTGAATGACATGAACACAATTATTTGCCTGTATCTTTGGTACCCATAGGCATGATTAAATTATGGAGTCGTATTCTTCAAAAAGACAGGGTTTATTACTTTTAACAGCTTTCAGACTGAAGTCTCTATAAATAAAGCAAGCTGTAACTCAGAAGCAAAAAAAAAGAGAGAAAGAAAAAAGCTTCATCTTCTCCTGTATCAGAGCAAATAAAAAACCTACAGGGGAGAAACACTTTGGTAGGGTATGGCACATTTTAATTTATGAATTTCCCAAGATAGGTGCCCACAGGGAAAAGATCCTCAAGAATTTGAAAAGGACCTTTTTTCCTCCTTGACACTGCCTCAATGCTTTATGCGATTGGAAACCATTACTCAAAGAGCCGTACCTGGTGAATGGGAGTTAGAGGAATGTGTGCTACTCTTGAAACCCAAAATTCTGATTCCTTTACAGTTAGGGCCAAGGCTCTGAGGGTTAGGGGGCAGAAGCCAGAGGAGGACAAGGGGTGGATTCAGCCCAGGTATGTAGCTGTCCCAAAACTACCCATTGATTCACAGTTAAAGCTTTAAAAAAATGAACAAAGGGGCATGGTAGCAACATCCTGGCCCCTCTTGCTTTTGTGGAAGCTGCACCAAAAGAAAGGAAAACAACTAAGAGACAGTGACTTGACCAGGTTAATTTTTTGTTTCTGGTCACCTACCAGTCCTGCATCGGGAAGGTTTATGGCAGAAATACTTCCAAGGAACTGCATTTTGGGACCCAGAACATATCTTTTCAGCTCCAATGTGTGAAATATGGGGGCCATTTCTTTTTATTCCTCAAAGAAGCTCATGCCAGGATACATGAATTTCCCCTGCTTAATGTTTTCATCCTACAGTCCTGTGAGGTAGACTAGGTTGAGAGAATGACTTGGCCCGATCATGAAGGGAACTTCATGGTAGAGGTTGACACTGATTCTCCCCAGATCTCTTAACCTATAAAGGAAATTGTTTTCCTTCTGTTTTTTCAGCCTGTGTTACCTTTCTTAATATAAATTTAAACAACAAAACCGTGGAGCTATCTGCCTTAGATCAGGAGGTATCTTACCGTGGATCACCACAGCTGCAGAGCATTTACTTAAAGAGCATTGAAATCTATGCATTTCACTCCAAAATATGACACTAGACACTTTTATAGTATTATCCTGCTATAGGCTGAGATGCTGGAGTCAACAAAACTAGAGCTTAGCTTTTGTTCCAACAAAGGCTGGAAATTAACTGAGAGATTAAATATTCTTGGAAGGAGGTAGAAATGAAAGCTCTCGCCCTCCAAGAACAGGCAGCAAATAGAACAGGCAGAGTTGGGTTGATTCAAGGCTTTGGGTTTTGAGGGGTCAGTTGGGGAGAGGCCAGAGGTACTGCAGTATGTGGTGTAGAGGGTTCAGGATCTGAGTCAGAGGTCAAGGCTGTATCCCAGAGGGTTGGCTCTATCTCTTGGAGTTCCCCTTGTTCATTCCAGCTGCCTTCTTCTGTGCTGCTATTGACTGCTGAGCCCCTTCCTCTTATGAGTCTTTGGTCTCTCCAACCAACAAAGAGGAGACCAGACTGGTCCATGACACACATACACCAATCCTTTCAGTGCCTCTTCCTGGTACATCTGGTCTTAGCATACCTGAATACTGTCTACTGAAAATGTGGGCAAGGTTGAGGGCATGGACATATCTAGCAGGCTCCCAGGATGTCTGCTTTGGCCAATGTCCCTTCCAGTTACAAGGTGTTGCAACTGTAGTTTGTTGATCTGTGAATCCAGGATGCACTGGACCTCAAATTCTTCCTTTCCTGCCAACTACACATATGGTGGTAGGAGTTGCTTCTGGTGCAGACTTGTACTGGGAACAGCTGATATCAGGAGTGATCTATAGAAGATTGGGTAAATTTTTATGGTGTTGAGTAATATGATGTGGGTTATAGGAAAGGGCTGCAAACAGTGATCATCTACCATAGATGTAGATACCAAATGGAAAACCATACATGATCACCTAGTTCCAAGGGTTTCATGGACTGAATTTTTGGGTTTGGTTGGTGCTACTCAGCATCAAGGGTGTTCCTTCCCCAAGCTATTCAGGGTAATGGTGGCCAAGGTTAGAGGCAGTATGGGTTTTCCCAAAACACTTGTAGGCTATTTAAAATCAAAAACAAAAAATCCTAGATTGTGGACATATGCAGAGATGGAGGGAAAAAAACTTAATAAGCTACTGTTTCAGTCTTTATGGTGCTGTTGAATGGCCTGGAATCTTGTCTTGGTTTTCTGATGTGTATACACTAAATCAAAACTGAGGAGGAGGAGGAGGAGGAGGAGAAGAAGAAGAAGAAGAAGAGTTGGTACTTATATGCCACTTTTCTCTACCCAAAGGAGTCTCAAAGCAGCTTACAGTCACCTTCCCTTTCCTCTCCCCACAACAGACACCCTGTGGGGTGGGTGAGGCTGAGAGAGCGCTGATATCACTGCTCGGTCAGAACAGCTTTATCAGCACCGTGGCGACCCCAAGGTCACCCAGCTGGTTGCACGTGGGGGAGTGCAGAATTGAACCTGGCTCACCAGATTAGAAGTCCGCACTCCTAACCACTACACCAAGTTGACTCAGTTAGGGATTCTGCAGGAATGAAAGAGCTTCACTTTTAGATTAATATTGTACTCTTCTCACTGTCATCTATATAACCATTCTTGTATATCTGAGCATTACTTTGTCTTACTGGGGGGAAAAACAGTACAGAACTGGTTATTAAGACTTGACAAGTCTTCAGTTGGATCAGATGGTGCTTTTGGATTTCATGCTATTCTTGAAGGATCCAGTTGGAGTGCATTTTTACTAGCTTTGGCAGGCCATCTAGCTCCAGTCTTTCCTAGACCACAGAGGGCCAAACCACAGTTACAACATGACCATGTAGTGCCTCTGTTTAATTTCAGAACTTCCCAAAGGGGTGGGGTTATAGCTTTATTTTTAAAAAATTATAACAGTCTGAGCAATTTGATGTTAGGAGGCAGAACACAATCACATAAATCCCCCATGTAAATGCAGACCCATACAAAAGACTTTCTCCAGCTCACAAATGAATGGCTCGCGTCCACATGAATGATGTATTTATGAATTGTGTATGCTTGCCTAGAGGCATCTTCTCTGTTTCTTCCCCCTGGGTGTTGTTGCTGGCCATTGAAGCCCAAAGGCCCCAGGCTTCAGTGAAGTTCCAACAATTTCTGACACAGCCTGGTGGAGACATCTGCTCAGCTTCAGTCTGGCCAGACCCAAGAACTCCAAGAGGAAGCCTCAGGCATATTCCTCCTTACGTAGTGCTGCCTGGACAAATGGATCCAATTGAAGTGTAAGTGGGCCTAGGTTACATGGCAACAAATGATGGCCATGCCAACAGCTCCACCCTTGCTGCCTACTGTTACCAAAATCTTGCTGACATGTGTCCTGTGACACATGTATTAAGCCGGGGGGGGGGGACGACTAGCAGAGCAAGAGCATTTAACTTAGTGAAAATGGATTGATGTTGCCAGTGTTTTACGAGGTAATTGCACCCCTAAGAACTCAAGGCAGACAATGTTGGTAAATTGTAAAAATAATAACAGCCTTTATTAGAACCAAAATAAATATATCTAACACACCTAATAAACAGTCATATAGAGAAGAATTACCATTCCTGTAGAGTAGAGTCAGAGATCAATGACACAAGCCAGCTTGAAGGGAGGTTGCAATGGATCCTGAGTTGGAAGACACTCAGAGTGGCTGTGTACAGCCCCAGTTTATTTAGGTGTTTGGGGAGGGGGCCTCATGATGTGGCCCAGGTGAGCACATGATGGAATTTTCCATGGAGAAGGATGTTGGACAATGCCCTGTCTAGGTCCAGAGATGGCTGTTCATGGGCTTAAACAAAGGCCTTAATGGGTCTAAGAAAATGGAGGCTTCATGTCTCAATAGGTCTAGCTGCTGGGTTTGGGGAAGAGATTTCCCATGGCAGAGGGGAAAGCATGAAAGCATGGCCAAGCATGAGTCATATGAAAGACAAAGAGGTTTGCCTCTGGGAAAACAGGTTGGAACCAGGCCACTGGATCAGCAATACAATTGGGTGGGGGCGGGGATTAGGAGGAGAGCAATATTTGAGTCAGGGGATATCTGTGTCAGGCAGAGGCTGCCATTCTGAACCTGTGGTTGAAAGCAAGCTCCTTAAGATGGAGTATTTTTACTAGCTTTCCCACCCCCACGACAACTAACTCCCACTCAGAGTATCGTAAGGGAATCTATGGAAGCTGGCAATCTACAATAAGGTGATGGTCTGGCCCTATGATGATCTCTCCTGGAAGGGCCCCTGATCTTCCATACCCTGACCTCAACCATAGATCATGTGGAAAAGCTCTGTTTTGCAGGCCCTGCAGGATGCAGGCAGCTCCCGCAGGGCCCTCAGCTCTTCCAGGGGCACATTCCACCAGGTTGGGACCAGGACTGAAAAGGCCCTGGTCGTGCTCAAGGCTAGGTGAGCTTCCTGGGGGCCAGAAACCACTGAGTTGGTACCCACAGAGTGCAAAGCCCTGCTGTGGGGCATAGGGTATAAATCCTATGTGGGGTATAAATCCTCTGAAGAAATAAATGCATAGAAGACACTGTATGTTTGTCTAGCCATTCCCACAGTGACATCATCCTACCAGCCAACTTGCCTGCCTCCCATCAACATTCATTTGTTTCTGCAGCTGAGCATGAGCAGGCCAGAATTTGTCCACATTATACTATATTATTCTATAAAACATCACCCTTGCTCTTGAAGTGGTGCCAGGAAGCACTTAATTTCATTGTGACCAAAGATTATCCTTGCTGCCAGGGCCTTCAAATTAAATTAGTGCCGACTGAATAGCAGGATCAAAAGCAGAAGGCTGCCAAGCCCAGGACATCCTTCTTTGCTTGCAGGGGAGTTGATGTTTTCCTCATCAGTCCTTTGCTTCTGCCTTAAGCGCTTGCCGAGGTTTTGAGTTTCACCCCTTTTGATACAACGTGCACATATTATCGTTTTACATGTTGACAAAGGGAGTCTGACGCGCGCATAACTAGCAGTGACAAGCTGGGGATTGCTGGGCCAAATGTATGAAGAGAAGCATGCCAGTCCCCCAGCTAATTGATTCGCAAACGTGTTCTCCCTACGAAATGCATTAATTGAATAAATGTATTTTCGAATGAAACATTCTCAGCTTTAACATGAGCCAGAGTTCATGTTTTCCCTTGTCATGGAATTTCAGCATGGCGCTTGGTTCCAGCTAGATGGGTCAGCAGCACAACTTTTGCGTTGATGGCTAGGCTGTCGGAGAGAGTGTTTCTGGGGGGAGATTACTGCTTGATTTGCTTTCCTCAAAAAGCCCTTTCTCTCGCTGAAGGAATGAAATCTAATGAGGTCTGGAACTGCCTGAAGAACCTACCAGACCTTTCTGAACTGCAGTGTGTCTGATGCCTACGGGACAGGTAGCGCACTGATTCTTTGTCCTTCCCTTTTTTGTTCTGATGCGCAAACACAGAGGCAAGGGGAAGTAGCTGAATGATCTGCATTTGGCCTCTGCCCTGGCTTTTGCAGACACCTTATCCATCTTGAGAGGCAGTTTGGTGTAGTGGTTAGGGGTGTGGACTCTGGCATGCCAGGTTCAATTCTGCACTCCCCCACATGCAGCCAGCTGGGTGATCTTGGGTTCGCCACGGCCCTGATAAAGCTGTTCTGACCGAGCAGTGATATCAGGGCTCTCTCAGCCTCACCCACCTCACAAGGTGTCTGCTGTGGGGAGAGGAAAGGAAAGGCAACTGTAAGGTGCTTTGGGACTCCTTCGGGTAGAGAAAAGTGGCATATAAGAACCAACTCTTCTTCTTCAGTAATATCAGGGCTCTCTCAGCCTCACCTACCTTACAGGGTATCTGTTGTGAGGAGAATAAACGGAAGATGACTGTAAGCCGCTTTGAGACTCCTCTGGGTAGAGAAAAGTGGCATATAAGAACCAACTCCTCTTCATCTTCAGAGGATGTTGGCCATTTGGAAGGTTGTCCTCAAATGAGGCCGATCAAATGAAAGGTGCTTCTTTTCTCTGGGTTCCCTCCCAGATAGCCAACATTCCTCCTAATGCTAAAGGAAAGAAGCCTCCTGAATGTTAACCAAAGCTTCTGGAATATTTCCTCATACATGCTGGGAATTTTTTTTTAAGCTTGGAGTTTTAGATCCTCCCTCACCAATGTGGATGGATGAGGGCAGGATGACTCTCAAGCAGTTTAGAAAGCTAGGTTTGTTTTATTAATTTACATGCTGATGCCATGCTTTTCTCCCCAATGAGGCATTTTATAGATTAGTACTCCCTTCCTTCATTTTACCCTCTCAGGAACAACCCTGTGTGGTAGATCAGGCTAGGATAATGGCTGGCCAAGATCACTCAGCAAGCTTCCATGGCTAGGGTCACCAGCTTTGGGTTGGGAAATACCTGCAGGTTCTAGGTGTGAAGCCTGGGAATGGCAGGGCTGGAGGAGGGCAGAAGCCTCAGCAAGGAATATGCCACAGAGTCCACCATCTGGAAATTAGCAGGATGTCTCCAGGTACTGACTGGAGATTACCCACACTTTTCATGGCAGATCGAGGACTTGAACCTGCATCTCTCAGGTCCTAGTCCAGCACTCTAGCCACTTCACCATGCCAGGCTGAAGAAATTGGCCAGCCCTGGTCAAGGTTCATATGGGATTTTGGGCTGTATCAAATGGAGTATCGTGTCCAGATCACAGGAGGTGATGGTACTGCTTTACTCTGCTCTGGTTCGGCCTCGCTTGGAGTCCTGTGTTCAGTTTTGGGCACCCCAGTTGAAGAGGGATGTAGACAAACGAGCATGTCCAGAGGAGGGCAACAAAGATGGAGAGGGGTTTGGAGACCAAGACGTATGAGGAAACGTTGGGTGAGCTTGGTCTGCTTAGCCTAGACAGGAGATAACTGAGAGGGGATCTGATAACCATCTTCAAGTATTTACAAGGGTGCCATATGGAGGATGGAGCAGAGTTGTTCTCTCTTGCCCCGGAGGGATGGACCAGAACAAATGGGATGAAATTAATTCAAAAGAAAGTCCGTCTCAACATCCGGAAGAAGTTCCTGACAGAGCAGTTTCTTAGTGGAACAGGCTTCCTCAGGAGGTGGTGGATTCTCCATCTACATAAATTTTTAAACAGAGGCTAGATAGCCATCTGACAGAGAGGCTGATTCTGTGAAGGTTCAAGGGGTGGCAGGTTACAGTGGATGAGCAATTGGGCTGTGAGTGTCCTGCATGGTGCAGGGGGTTGGACTAGATGACCCATGAGGTCCCTTCCAACTCTATGATTCTATGTGTGTTTGTGTTAGGCCATCCATGAACGTGCTGTGTGGCAGAGTAACGTACAAAGGTCCCTCCCCCGCCCCAATTTATTCTCTAATTAGACCGAGGATGGGAGGAAACAGAAGAACAACAAAACAGCCACAAAGGAATGAAGGAGGCCAATGCAAGATGATTGTGAATCAGAGCAGCGATACATACTTAGGCCTTTGTCTCTCTGAGGGAGGGGGACGCAGCACAATGCCGAAGCCAGCTGCGTCGAGCAACGCCCAAGAAGCAGGGCTGTTTGTTCACCCCATACATTATTCAGGCCTGGCAGCCATGCATTATTCCACCCACACTTATCCAGCCTTAACCTTCGCCATCCCCATGCAGTCTAAGCGAGGACTGTGTGAAGGAAGTCCCCTATCTGGAGAGGTGTGAATGCTGCCCTTGCAGAGATAAGGCTTAGCGTGTGATCCCCTCCCCGGCCTCTCCTCCGTCGCAGCATCTTCCGCCTCCCCCTTTTATGTTGACTTGGTGCAACAGCTGTGAGTAATCAAATCACTCTCCAGACCTAGCTGCTGCACGCCAGCTGGCATGGCGCAGGCTAGACCACCTATGCCAGAGACATCCAGCTGTACATGTATCATTATCTATCCATCTGTAGCACATGCCATATGCTATTCCCCAAAGAAGCAGGGAGGCCACACTTCAAATTAAACTTCCAAAGCACAGCTTGAGAGTTGCACCCCACTACGCTTGCTCTTTTTGAACCAGCTCTCCTGTTACGCTTCTCCTTTGAACAGGGATTTGAAGCGAGGTTCTGGGCACAGCTTCACTTTACAATAGCCTGACCAAACTGCACACACACACACAAACACACACACACAAACACACAAAGAGAGTGAGAGAGAGAGCAGTTTGGCCTAACCCAAGCATGACATATGTTGGAAAGATTTAGCCAAAACTTTCTGCAGCATTCCCTAATTCATAAGGATAAAAAAGCTGCCCAGCTCAGCTCTGAAATCATTCTCAAACATATCTCGTACCGGAAACTTCTCAATTATACCGAAACAGTGACACCTTTTTTAGTCCATTGCAGTCAGTTAAGTTTGGAAGGGTGTAAATTTTGTATATATTGTCCCAGTTAGTTCAGAACTCTAAAAAAAAGAAGAAGTAGAAAGCCATTGGCAGTTGATGTATCAGTGAATATATTGAAAATACACCTGTCTCCTCACTGAATCGGGGATATTCACTTCTGGGGTGGTGATCTTTCCATCTGACTGCGATCTGTCAAGCAAAGCTCTGTCAGTATTTTGATTGCGTTCAGAAGGTCTGTAGGATAGGTGTTATGGTAAGTGTTTTCTTTTAGGAAAGTTATATTGAGAAGACAAATGTCACATTAGGAAATAGCTTTTCTCAGCAACCTGAGTTTCTCTTTTGTCACTCTACTTGATGTCCTTTCATATACTTTACCTATCTCTCTCTGTCTCTCTCTCTATATATATTTAAAACCTTGAAAACTGATTCTTATTATTTACTAACCACCAGCATTGGCAATTTCTTTGAACACGCTCAAGGTTAAACTCTGAGATCCACATCCTAATGAGATTATTTACAACCTGTATTTCAACTGTTTTAAAGAAATGTATTCAATTTTCATTAAAAGTACATTTATTTATAACAGTTGAAATACAGGTTGCAAGTCATACCCACGCTGAGATACTCTTTCCACGAAATATCTTTTAGGCGTTAGTACTAAAATGACTATTTATTACATGATTTTCTTTTTTTTTAAATAGCACAAGCTTCTGATGCAAACAGGGGCAGAGGTGACAGTGAAAGAAAACAGTCCCATATTTTTTTTAATTGCCCGTGCGGTAACAGGGATGGCAATTACTAAAATCTAGTCCTAAACATAATGAAACGTAAGCAGAAACAGATTCATAGTTCAAGGGAATGTAATCCAATGTCAGGATATAACACCGATTATCATTCTTTGGACTTGTTTCAGTTCTCTCCATCATGAACATGGGTAGGTCTTAGATGGTGGAGGATAGCTAGTGCTTGATAGCTAGATAATTCTACCATACACTTGCAAGTGACCCTAGCATGCCTCAGTTTCTTTGGGGGCCACAGTTATAATATGGAAAGTCCAACAGCATGAGTCCATCCCTGCTTTTCCTGCTAGATTGGTAGCAGTCTTGTGGATGGATGATGCAGGTTTATCCAGAAAAGGAATGGAAGGAAGCCACAAACCAGCAGACCTCTCTGCATGACCCTTTTGCAGGTTCAGCCAACATGCCTAGACAAAGCAGGGACAGGAACACACCGGTCCCACCTCTGTGGAACCACCAGTTTGTAAACCCAGCACAGACATATGGAGGAAATGTTGATGTGTTTCAAATATAATCGTCTCATAAACCAGAAGAGAAAGGTCCTGGCATACACATTTTGGACCAGTGACTGCAAAAAGTCCTGGTTTCAAATGCAAGGTGATCAGATGCAGATTCCAGGTGGTAAATGACTGTAAAAGTAAGGACCAGTTCCTTGAACGTTGTTTTGAATGATGTCAGGGGTTTTCTGAATGAATGGGAGTTAATTTTTAATATATTTTTTAAAATTTTGTTAAACATTTATTGTGTGATATGACTATATATGGTCATGTCAGCCTGCCCACCCTCCCAAAATGGCCAATGATAGGCCTGGAGGGGGAGGGAAGGGGAGGGGCCCTGGGTGGGCATGTACACAGCTATTCTTCCCAGCCATATTCTGCACAATTGTGCCACTTCTACGGTTTCTCAAAGCCTGAAGAATGTTTCAGGGGTTTCTCAATGGTAAAAAAGTCGAGAAAGGGTAATTAGGTGAATAAACTTGACCCTTTGCCCAGTCATGGAATCACTTTGTACACTGCCATCTGTGAAGGGAATTTGACCACACCTTTGCTTCCTGAGATTCCTTTGTTGTTGTTAGGTGCGAAGTCGTGTCCGACCCATCGTGACCTCATGGACAATGATCCTCCAGGCCTTCCTGTCCTCTACCGTTCCCTGGAGTCCATTTAAGTTTGCACCTACTGCTTCAGTGACTCCATCCAGCCAGTTCAAAAGCCTCAATTCTTTGATGCTCGGCCTTCCTTATGGTCCAACTTTCGCAGCCATACATTGCAACTGGGAATACCATAGCCTTACTAAACGCACTTTTGTTGGCAGGGTGATGTCTCTGCTTTTTAGGATGCTGTCTAGACTTGCCATAGCTTTCCTCCCCAGGAACAAGCGTCTTTTAATTTCTTTGCTGCAGTCCCTATCTTAAGTGATCTTGGAGCCCAGGAAAATAAAATCCGTCACTACTTCCATTTCTTCCCCATCTATTTGCCAGGAATTGAGAGGGCCAGATGCCATGATATTCTATCCAGAGGCAAAAATATAATAAAGAAAATTCTCATCCCATGGACTGATAATGACCAATTTACCAAGTAGTTACTTCGGCACCATGCTGAACTACTTCTTGGTACCCCGTCTTCTGTATAAGAGCTAGATTCGAGTCTAGTAGCACCTTAGAGAACAACAAGAATGGGCGGATGGGTTGCCTTTGTCAGATTTGACAGAAGGAATATTGAGTCTTGAAGGCTTATACCCCTCAAATTTTATTGGTCCCTAAGGTGATACCAGACTCAAATCTAGTTTTCCTACTATAGACAGCAGAGCTAGTGTCCTGAAATTCCCTTTTGTATATAGACTCTGTCCCCACCTGTTCTGGGTCCACTAAGATGTTCTTAGGAATACACAGAGATGGTTTGAGTCTGATCACCCTTGCAGATTCTACATT